>NC_091762.1:111589181-112216681 GCF_029378745.1 Bos indicus | reverse complement strand
CCTGGGATCCTGAGATTCATGCTGAGAACCCCAGAGGCCTAAACTTGGAAATGAGGCCGCTAAGGGTCCGGCAGAAGTTCAGAGGGCCGAAAAGAATAGAGCAAATAAGTCGGAGCTTGGACCACGGGGTGCCTGAGGCACTGGCCTGGGACTGTGGATCAGTCACAGGCAAAAACTCAATGTGTTCATGTGAAAATCAGAAGCTTCAGCTTGTTACCATAAAAAGCCTCCAGCACCTCAGTAAATGCCAATTGTTCTCAAATGGAAATGTTTCTTGGGCAGACAACTGAGACTCAGCACGGGCCTTCTAGAGAGCAGAAAATCTTCCAATCTCGCAGCCACTAGGGTGGACTTGAGAGAGGCAGTGGGAGGGGCAGCAGGGCCAGGCTAAGGTCTGGCTGCAGGGAGGGACAGTCACTTGAGGATTATCATCAGGTCAGAGCAGCAGCAAGGGGGACACGTGTGAAAGGAGCCAGAGCCACCAGCTCGCTCTCATTGCTCGAGCGTTTCCCATAGAACAGGGGTCAAGGTGATGGATAGGGTAGGAAGCTTCAAGTTCCCATTTTAAGAGTGCCTGCCAAGTGTCAGACATTTTACCAGGAGCTCCTTTAACTTCTAGTCGCCTTGTGGGGTTAAAGTGACTGCTCCCTCTTCAGATGTGGAACACAACAGTGAAGGGGGTCACCTTCCCTCCAGGGTAGCCCCTCACCCCTTGTGATCAGTGGCCACTGGGGGCATTTAAGACAGGTTCTTCTCACTGTCATTCCTTGTAGACTTAAAAAAAGAAAACCAAAAACAAAACAACCAAGGAAACAATGAGAAGGACTGGAAATATTCTTCACCTGGAGACAGAGGGTTTGAAGACACAATCTCAGTGCTCTTCCAGAACAGGAAGGAATTTTATAGAACCTCAACTCTTGGGCTTTAGGTAGAGGAACTTATTCTAACCTGCTTAGGTACATGCCTGCTACAAATGGATCAAAGAGGGACTGCTCTAGGTGAAGTTGGGGTGGAAATTCCACCTGCTCAGCCCTTTGCAAAACAGCTGCTAACCCCACGGTATCCAAGGAACCCACTTGGAAAGCCCATTCTTTTGACCCACTTCTCTTCTGTTACATGCATGGGAGGACTCATGCCTTAAGATGGGATTGGTGACCTCAGCCTCTACTTTGCCTGGAAGCTTTTATATCTTTTTCTCTAGCCAAGACCCTTCTCTGAGCTACAGATTGACAGAAGAGACAACTGTCTATCAGATCATCCCCCAAACCCTGGCATCCCACACTACCTCAGAATCAATGCATCCCAAGCAAACTCCACCCCCATCTGCCTCTGCCAGGGACTGTCTTGGTTAATACTGTCATTTATTTTACTCACTTATTCAAGCTAAAAACCTAAGATTCATCTCTGACTCCCTTTCCCCCATCCCCTCTCACTCCCAAACCTGACACGTACTGAGTCCAGGGTGGTTGATCACAGAAGGATCTCTTCTGGTCTATATCCCTTTCTCCATCTCCTACTGTTTTTGCCTAAACTCTGGATCTTCACTGTCATCATTAAAAAAAATTTTTTTTGGCCATGCCATGAGGCACGCAGGATCTTAGTTCCCCTTTCAGGGTTTGAACTTGTTCCCCCTGCATTGGGAGTGCAGTCTTCACCACTGGACCACCAGGTAAGTCCTTGTCAACTTCTCATCCTCCAAAAACGCGTATCTGTCTCCCATTATTTTCATTCTAGAACAAAGATTTTTAGGAAATGAAAATGTGATCATGTCTCTGCTCTTGTTAAAACTTCTGATCAACCTCTCACCACTATGGGGGGCTTCCCCCCATAGAGGTAAAGAATCTGCCTGCCAATGTAGGAGATTCAAGAGAAGTGGGTTTGATCCCTGGGCCTGGAAGATACCCTGGAGAAGGAAATGGCAACCCACTCCAGTATTCTTGTCTGAAAAATCCCATGGATGGAGGAACCTGGTGGGCTACAGTCCATGAGTTCACACAGAGTTGTACACAACTGAACGCTGAGCACAGCACAAGCTCCACTCTGGGGTGAAGCCCAGCTTTACGGCAGCTTTTAATGACATGATGTGACTGCCTACCTCACTTTCCAGCCTCATAACTCTAGCTGCCCATTGCAGCTCGTGACTGCAGACTTCACTCTGGGTCAGCAAATGTTTTCTGTAAAATGCCTCATCTCAGTTGCAAACTACCTGACTCCAGCAGGGCTCAAGCAGTCATAGAAAATTTGTCTATTAATGAGCGTAGCTGAGTTCCAATAACCTTTCATTTATGGATGCTAAAATTTGAATTTCATATAATTTTCATGTGTTATGAAATGTTCTTCAACTATTTATTTTTTTCTTCAACTATTTAAAAATGTGAGAACTCCCCTGGTGGTCCAGTGGTTCCAATACATGCTTCCAATACATGCTCCATGCTTCCAAAACAGGGAGTGTGGGTTTGATCGCTGGGTCAGGGAACTAGGATCCTGTGTGCCATGTGGTATGGCCAGATTTAAAAAAAAAAAAAAAATTAAAATAAAAAGAAGTGTAAAACCCACTTTTCCCTTGAAGACCACATGAAAACAAGCAGAGAGCTGAGCCTGGCCTGCAGGCTGTAGTTCGCTGACCTGTGCTATAGACACACACAGGTATCTGTGGTTCCGTAGACTTAGCACTTTTGCGTTGTCTTCCTTGAGCTCTACCTGGAAGGCTTCTTCCCATTGTCTGTCTGGCCTCTTTTTGAGACTCACCCTGAAGTCTGGCTTTCCTTAAGTGTCTCCAACAACATGAATTGCTCCTTTATCCACTCCCAGAACCTTTCATCAGGCCTCGATTATAGCTCTTCTCTTACGGCACAGAAGTGACAGACTCGTGTCTGCTCCTCTCTTTAACCTGCTCTCTTTGACAGCAGAGACTGGTCTGGTCATGTGGGTCTTTTGGGTAATATCAAAAGGGACACATTTCTCAAAAATGAAATACAACTGCCCACCTTCCGACAGTCAGCTCCAGGCAGCACCAGCCTAGAACTCAGACCCTCTGCTACCACATGGTTTTGGTCAGAATTGTTTGTGGCCATGAACAGCCCTAAATTCTAATGGGACTGAGACAAGAAGGAAATGCGCTGTGTTGTAGGTTCTATTCAGCCGCTCAGTCATGTCCGACTCTTTGCGACCCCAAACTGCAGCACGCCAGGCCTCCCTGTCCATCACCAAGTCCCAGAGTTCACACAAACTCATGTCCATTGAGTCGGTGACGCCATCCAGCCATCTCATCCTCTGTCATCCCCTTCTCCTCCTGCCCCCAATCCCTCCCAGCATCAGAGTCTTTTCCAATGAGTAACTCTTCGCATGAGGTGGCCAAAGTACTGGAGTTTCAGCTTTAGCATTAGTCCTTCCAATGAACACCCAGGACTGATCTCCTTTAGAATGGACTGGTTGGACCTCCTTGCAGTCCAAGGGACTTTCAAGAGTCTTCTCCAGCACCACAGTTCAAAAGCATCAATTCTTCAGTTACATTTATTTATTTTAATTTTCTTGTTTCTCTGGGACAAAACCTCCACTGATAACAGGAGTTGGGAATTACTGGCTCTGAAGTGCCCTCCCTCCCTTGAGATTCCAAGGCCATAAAGTGGAGCACGGGTGAAGCTGGTCACGTGCGAATGACTCCCTAGGTGCATTCTCCTCTGCCCTGTCCTGTGACCCGGAGCTGGACCTCTGTGGACAGCTGGAGAACAAGGAAGCCTGCCAGTCCAACTGGCCCACCTCCTAGGGCACACAGCAGAACAGGGCAGGCCCTCTGTTCCCTTGTTCCTGGTTTCCTGTTGGGTTGGCAGATGGGAAGCACAGCAGATGTGCTGGAGAGAAGGGCAAGATCTGGTTAGTGATTCCTGGGGTCCCCTCCTGCATGGTTATAGATTCCCAGCACCCCTCCTGCCCTAGAGGTTGGCAGGGGTCAGCCTCCTCAGTTCTGCCAGGCAGCCCCTCTTCAATGGCTCCAGCTCCTGCTCCCCCTTCCCTGGCCCTTCCCCTAGTGTGGTAAAGGCCTCTCAGCTGCTTATTCCCTGGGACCTCATCATTGCTCTGGGTTCCTTTAATCTCACCCTCCTCTTTGTAGTTGGACCCGTCACTAAACCTTCTTCAGGTACAGCCACGCAGGAAGTACGCTCCTGTCTCCTCCTAGACCCCTGACCGAAACCTACCTCTGCTATTCTCTGGGACTGAATTTACAAGCAGCAAAACTTAGAATGTTCTTTAGTGGTTCCAAAGTTTTTGTCCCTTTAGAGCAGTGGTTCTCAACTGGGGGTGATTTTGTGCTCGGGGGACACTTGGCAGAGTCTAGAGACTTTATGGTTGTCATAACTGTGTGTGTGTGTGTGTGTGTGTGTGTGTGTGTGCGTTTGTGTATATACGCACACGTGTGGGTGCTGCTGGCATCTAGCATCTTGTGGGTAGAGGCCAGGGATGCTATACTGCCTGCAGTGCCTGAGGCAGCCCCTACCGGAGGGAATTATGCCGGCTACAGCGTCCACAGTGCAGAGGCTGAGAAACCCTGCTTTATAAAGTTGTCAGTTAAGTCTCCAAATGATTGCTGTGGACCCTTGCACTATGTACTCACAGTCTGGAAAACACTAGAGAAAGCTCCCAGGGGAGAACCATGTATTAACACAAGTGGTACACACCACAGTCTATTCACATGCCAGATCCAGATGAGCTTGGCTGGCGTTCAGACCTGGGCACCAACACTCTGTGGCTGAGACCTAGAGCCACCACGGGACCCTCTCTGCAGCTCTCAGTACTCATCTGTAAGATGGGCTAATAGTACCTGCTTCACACAGCTGCTGTTAGAACTGAATGAACTAATATCTATGAATGCCAAGTCCTTGAAACACTGGTACACTGGTGCACACCAGCGTGCAAATGCTGTTCTGGGCTGTGCTGTGGGAGTATAAGGGAGGACAGAGAGAGGACAAGAAAGAGCCTACTTTTGAGAAGTTTGTAACTAACACCATTTTTCAGATTGTGGGTTGTTCCTTGCTACAGACTTGTGAAATCGATTTAAAAGTTGCAACTAATACTAAAAATTGGAAAAGAAATTTTCAGGGTGCATCATACTTACTAAGGGTAAATAGCACTTGGTGACATTTTCCTTTTAGGTCTACAGACATATATGTGTGTCCAGGTTGTAATGGAAAAAATGTATTTTTTTAATGGTGGGATGAGATTAACAAAACAAAGTTTAAAAGCTACCAGTCAAATAAGAAAAGTGAGGCAACCATAGCCCCAAAGGAGAAGGCCTTGTGATTTTGCAGAAAACCTCACATAGGCCTGTGAATGAATTTGAGCTTCATCACTGATATGCTAAAAAACAGAGACATCACTTTGCCGACAAAGGTCTGCATAGTCAAAGCTATGGTTTTTTCAATAGTCATGTATGGATGAGGGAGTTGGACCATCATGAAGGCTGAGTGCCCAAGAACTGATGCTTTTGAACTGTGGTGCTGGAGAAGACTCTTGAGAGTCCCTTAAACAGCAAGGAGATCAAGCCAGTCAACCCTAAAGGAAGTCAACCCTGAATATTCATTGGAAGAACTGATGCTGAAGCTGAAGCTCCAATACTTTGGCCACCTGATGTGAAGGGCTGACTCATTGCAAAAGACCCTGATGCTGGGGAAGACTGAGGGCAGGAAGAGAAGGGGATGACAGAGGATGAGATGGTTGGATGGCATCATTGACTCAATGGCCATGAGTTTGAGTAGGCTCCAGGAGTTGGTGAAGGACAGGGAAGCCTGGCATGCTGCGGGCCATGGGGTCACAGAAAGTCAGACACGACTGAGCGACTGAACAACAACAATTCATAGTCTGTGTAATCTGTGTGTGTTTGGTGATGTACACAAGCTCTCTGAGCCTCAGCTTCCTTTTGAGATACGGGAATTAAAAAACATATCCACGACTGTGCTGAGGGGAGGATTAAACCTCATACAGGGCCTGGTGCAGGCCTGGTGCATGGCAGGCGCGCAATGGATGTGTGATCCTGACCTTCTCGAGACTTCCTGATTGGTGTTCTCGTTGCCTGTTGTCTGGCAGCAAACCCTAATCTATGACCACAGCACATGGGCCCTCAGAAACTTGACTTATATAAGAAACACCTGTAACCTCTTTAATCAGATGAAACAATGACGTTCATTTCTGCTTCTCTGTTTTGGAAAACATGCCAGGAAGAGCCAAAGAGGTGCTTCACTCCCACAAAGGCCCAACCTCAGGTGCAGAAAAAAAAAATGTCTTGAAGAAAGTCCTCGGAGCCAGGGTTTGTGAAGCTTGTCAAAGTTGGTTTCCTGTTCATTTTTTAAAAATAATTTCAAGGGAGTCCTGCTACCCAAGGCTAAGGATGAAGCTGTGCATAAAAGATTCAGTTTCTAGAGCTCATGTTTCTGCTCCCAATGCTGCTTTTATCCCAGTTCCCAGCCGGAAAGCCTGGCCCTGGGGGCCCCCGTCCTGCCGGTGCCACGTCTAGGCGGGGGGCAGGGTGCTCAGTGTTCAGGCCGAAGCCTCAGAGCCTCCGAGGTGGGCATGGAAAGACAGGCTGCCCTGCTCCTCCCCAGGAGTTGGGGCCCTCTCCTAACGGTGGTGTGGCCTTCATCACAGCACCCTCTTCCGTCAGGCCTGTGTCCTGTGCACGCTGATTGATACACGTACTCTCTCATTCCCAATACAGCCCACTCTTTATTCCCCAGGGCCTCTCACAGGGCCTCTGCTTAATAGGTCGGCGATACAAATTCACCCTGAATCTATCAGAACCAACTTCCGTTTGTAATTGGTCATTTTTGTTGTTTAGTCAGTACGTTGTGTCCGACTCTCTTGGGACCCCTTGGACTGTAGCCCACCAGGCTCCTCTGTCCATGGGATTTCCCAGGCAAGAATACTGGAGTGGCTTGCCATTTCCCCCTTCGGGGGATCTTCCCTACCCAGGGACAGAACCTGCGACTCCTACACTGGCAGGCGGATTCCTCACCACTGAGCCACCAGTGTGCGTGCATGCTAAGCTGTTTTAGTAGTATCCCACTCTTTGCGACCCTGTGGACTGTAGCCTTCCAGGTTTCTCTGTCCTTGAGATTATCCAGGCAAGAATACTGGAGTGGGTTGCCATGCCCTCCTCCAGGGGATCTTCCCGATCCAGGGATCAAACTCGAGTCTGGGAAGCCCATAACTGGTGAGAGCAATGGGTTAATGAGCAAGTTTGAAACCAATCCTTACTGTTTGTCTCCATGGATAAATTCTCTGTACTTGGGACAAACTCAAGGTTGAAAAGGAAGGTTGTCATCTACACCTACCATTCACCGGACTTTGGGATCTCCTCCAGGTGTGGAGGACTCCCCACCTTAGGATTAATGCACTTCTTTTCATGGGCAGCTCTCCTCTTGGAGTTAGGAAATTCATCATGGATGGAGCAGAAATCTGCTCACCTGCAGTTTCCACCTGCCATTTTGGGTCTGATGTCTTGCCCCCAGAGAGCTCTTCCCAGATTTGCGCATCTAAGCTGGAGAGCTCCCTAAAGTCTCACCTGTCGTTTGTCAAACATTTGTGTTCCACACGAAATGAATGAGAGGTCAGACATGGGCAGCTCTCCTACTTTACTCTAGCTAAACTCTGCCAGTAGGAGGGTGGGCTCTGGATTTGAGGGGCAGACGCTCAGATAGCCTTGGGAAACTGGCTTAATTTCTCTGAGCCTCAGCTCCCTTGTCCATCAAATGGAGATGGTGACAGTCTTTGCTTCACAGGGTAATGACAAAGATTAAGTGAGACGATGCTGACCAAGCGCCAAGCACAGTGCCCGGCTCTCAGGAGGCCCCTGGTTTATACTATTAAGATTCCACTGGTCTGAAGAGGGGCAGCTCAGGGCACACAATTCTACACAATTCAAGAAATGTCCTCCCTTGGGCAACAGACCACAGTGGCAGATGCAGAGATGCTGAAACGCAGACCTCTGGGTCTGCAAATAAGAGCAGGACAACAGCGGCAAGTACACCCAGTCTGAGGACATCTCTGCCGCCCGGCCCTACCTACCTTGGTACTGGGCGCTGAAGCCACGCTGGCGGTGATTGCCATCCGATGTGAAGTGCAGCCGTAGCCAGTTCTTGCTGCTGATGACGGGGGCTGGGAGGCTGGCTCCAGTGAACCTGTGGGGACAGGAAGTAGGGGAGGGGGATGTGAGGGACCACAGCTGGTTGAGACTGGGCACCCGGGAGTCTCTCCACTGCCCACGTGTGCTGGGGCCTCTGCCCCGGCAGAAGGGAGGGCCACGCTGCCCCAGCCGCCCTCCAGCAAGGAGCCTGGGACCTGGGTGTCTTGAGCTGGCTCCTCCTGGGGTTCTTTCCACTGCTGAGAGGCTGAGCACATCTGCTTTGTTGCTTAGTCATGTCTGACTCTTTGAGACCCCATGGACTGTAGCCCACCAGGCCCCTCTGTCCTTGGGATTTCCCAGCAAGAATACTGGAGCGGGTAACCATTCCCTTCTCCAGGGGATTTTCCCAAGCCAGGGATCAAATCCGATCTCCTGCATTGCAGGCAGATTCTTTACCACCTGAGCCACCAGGGAGATGCTGAGAGGAGGGGGCCATGCTTCAGGGCAGGAGCAGAGGACTCTTTCTCCCAGTGAGGTCTGGCCACCCTGGAGAGAGACCCAGCCCTCCAAGCAGAGGCCCACCGCCCCTCTGCCCAGCAGATGCCCACACACCCACCTCCAGCAGAGCTCCAGATGCCCCACAAAGATCCAGCCCCGGACAGAGGACCAGCCCCAGCTCTCTAACAGAGGTTCAGCCCCTGCCCCCACCATTCCCCCCGCACTCAGGGGCAGAGGTTCAGCCACCCCAAGCAAGCCCCTCGGGGCCTCAGAGAAGTCAGGAGAAAGGGCTCGGGCAGCCACTGTGTGCAGCACGCCCTTCCCAGGTGTGAGGGCCCATTTCGGGGTCACTCACTAGGCCCTGGGTCTCCTCTGCCTCCCGCTCCATCCCTGCTGCCTCCACAAGAGGGCTGGCCCCTACCCCTCACTACCCTTCCTGCTTCTAGGCTGCCTCTCCTCCCTTAACTTAGCCTCCTCCGAGTTCTAGCCAGTCTGGCTCAGTGGGTCGACACCAGCATATGCCCCCCTGCCGCCGGTCACTGCCCTAGCCTTCTGCCCAGCTGCATCCTGGGCCAGCTTTTACATCAATCAGGTCTTTCCTCCTAGAGTTGCTCAGAGCTCAAGAACCTCTGTGGCTCCCCAGTGTCCACACAAGACTGGCCTTCCAAACTTCCTATCCTGTCTCCTTCTTGAAAGGGCCTCTGCTCACCACGGGAGGGTCCTCTCCCCTCGCCACACTCAGGCTAAGCCCCCAATGCCCCTCCTCTTTCTGCTCATCCCCCCCGCCACCCTGCACCCTGGGAGCACCCTCTTCTCTCCTGGACCCCACAGCCTCCAGCAGCCAAGAACCGGTATCTTCCTGCTCCTCCTCTCTGTGTCTGAATCAGGGACCAAACCTCCTGACGCGTCCCCTTTGGTACCATCCATCCTGCCCTGCCCGGACACCCTGATCACACCTAAGCATTCCAAGCTTTCTCCTTTCCCATGTCTTTGCTCTTTAATTATTTATTTGGCTGTGTTGAGTCTCAGCTGCAGCATGCAAGACCTTCATTGAGTCATATGGGAACTTTCCTTGTGGCATGTGTGGGTTTAGAGTTGCCCCGAGGCATGTGGGACCTTAGTTCCCTGACCAAGGAGGAACCCACGTCCCCTGCACTGGAAGGTGGATTCTTAACCACTGGACCAGCAGGGAATTCCCATGCATTTGCCTTTTCTGCCTGGAATATACCCACGAGTAACCCTCTCCCCTGCACCCACCGTGTCACCCAAGATGATTTTGCTGCTGCTGCTGCTAAGTCGCTTCAGTCGTGTCCGACTCTGTGCGACCCCATAGATGGCAGCCCACCAGGCTCCCCCATCCCTGGAATTCTCTAGGCAAGAATACTGGAGTGGGTTGCCATTTCCTTCTCCAATTCATGAAAGTGAAAAGTCAAAGTGAAGTCGCTCAGTTGTATCCGACTCTTTGGGACACCTGCAAGTATCACGTCCCCACCCAGGAAGGGCTCTCCTACTCTCCTGGGTTCTGAAACCACACAGATTTGGGTTCAGATCCAGGCTTCACCACTTCCAATCAGTGTGATCAGTTACTCCATCTTTCTGAAGATGGAATGATAACACCAGCCTGGAGAGTCCATGGGAATAAGTGAGGGGACTTCCGCGTATAGGACCTAGCCCAGTATCAGGCACGTATTAACTCAATAAACATAATTCCCTTTTCCCTCCTCTGTGATGCCACAGCAAGTTGCTCAGATTTTAATTCATTTATCCAGGTGTGTGTCTCCCTAGGAAGATGCCTCCAAGAGGGCAGTGAAGATAGGTGGGTGGGTGGGTAGAGCAGGGGGGCGGGGAGCTGGGGCTCTGGAGGGATCGGCTGTATTATCTTATGAAAATTACTTACATTCTCTGTGACTTTATCTGTAAAATGAGGATAATAATCCCTCCCTGAAAGGGTTGCGAGGACTGAATGAGATAATACACAAAAAAGACTAGCACTGTCTCTAGCAAATAGAAAGCTCTCCGTAAGTGGCAGCTGCTGTTTATTCTGCATCATCTTTGTTCTTCATCTTTGTCCTGAGCACCTAACAAAATGCCTGACACGAGCAGGTGTGTCAGGATTCCCGCAGAAAACAGGTGGCTCAGTCATCTGAGATAATTCTGGGTGAATGAATGTGCTCTTCACCATCGGGGATGGGGCAGGATTCTGAGGCTGGTAACAAGAGTATGGCTAACCCCTCACAGACCTGGACAGAAATGGTGAGCCCTGAAGCTTAGAAAGGACCCAGATCTTTGGTCAGCTGGGACTACAGCCAGTTTGCACAGATTCCCACCAGGACGGAGCAAGGAATGAATACCCGGAATTCACTCTCCTGCCTCCCCTCCTCCCATCTACTGCTGATGCTTCTGTTGATCTAGCCCATTGGAAGCCAGAGGGCAAGGAAGAATACTGGTGTAGTCTGACAAGTAAGTCTTCCTAAGCATGAAACAGGGCAGAAAAGGGAGGGGAGGTGGTCTGGAGGCGTGAAAGGGAGAGAGCTCCAGCATAATGGGTCTCCATAAATGCGTATTAGACAAAGGAACTAACCAAGGAGCCTCTCACCCTGAAAAACTGAGTTTTTACTATAATGAAAATGCTGACACACACCAAACTCCAGGAATACCATCCATACTGCTATAGTAAGAGCTATAACAGAAACCAATTACTGTATATTTTACCAGATCCCATTTAAAATAGTTTATTACAGGCAGAGTCATTCAAGTTTTCTAAGGAGCCACAAAAAGTATTGTGGGTTTTTCTTCCCCAGGCCAAATTCAATTCTATCTCAATGACAAAGCTTGGAGGCTATTTACATAAGGAAGTAGAAATAGGGAGAATTTACCTGAATAATTCAGAACCAAAGGCTGTTTATTGCAAAATGGAATGAGGGGAGAGTGCTGGGGTCCCAAGAGCAGGATGAGAGTAATGATCTGGGTTGTAACTGGAATTTAGGAAGTCAGCGACTCTTCTCCAGCCCTGGGATCAACTTTAACCCCCAACTGTACAGACAGGAGGAGCCTGAAGGGACATCACCCTCTCCCACACCTTCACCTGCTCCCAGCAATCTTATACCTGTTCATTCCCAAGGCTTCAACTCGGGGCCCTGTGCATCTTTACTCTGTTTCTGCTTCTGTCTCCTAGGACATACATGCACATTTGAGAGTTTTCTTGGTATCCATCAGAGAATTAGGGACTTAAATGCTGGAATTATCACATTAAACTTTGCCATTGCGATGATGTCATGCCTTACTCAAAACTCTAATAAAAAACAACTACTAACACTTACAACATGAAAGATGCTCAAAAGCATTATGCTGAATGATAGAAGAGTATATACTGTGTGATCTGTTTCTATGAAACTTTGGAAAAGACGAATCAACAGTGAGAGAAAGCACATCAGTGCGTGCCTGAGTTGGAAGGAATACAGGGAACGTTCTGGGGTGCTGGAAATGGTCTTATATATAAGATGGTCTTGTCTTATATAATAAGACATGGTCTTATCTTATATAATAAGACATGGTCTTATCTTATAATAATAAGGTGGTGGATGTACGGCATGCACAAATTTGTCAAAGCCCCCAGAACTGTACATTTAAGATGGGTCATTTTTTAATTGCCTCCTGTGAAACCTGTCTGCAGGTCAAGAAGTAGCAGTTAGAACTGGACATGGAACAATGGATTGGTTCCAAATTGGCAAAGGAGTATGTCAAGGCTGTATATTGTCACCCTGCTTATTTAACTTATATGCAGAGTACATCATGAGAAATGCCAGGTTGGAGGATGAAGCACAAGCTGGAATCAAGATTGCTGGGAGAAATATCAATAACTTCAGATATGCAGATGATACCACCATCATGGCAGAAAGCGAAGAGAAACTAAAGAGCCTCTTGATGAGGGTGAAAGTGGACAGTGAAAAATCTGACTTAAAACTCAACATTCAAAAAATGAAGATCATGGCATCCAGTCCCATCACTTCATGGCAAATAGATGGGGAAACAATGGAAATAGTGTCAGACTTTATTATCTTGGGCCCCAAAATTACTGCAGATGGTGACTGCAGCCCTGAAATTAAAAGATACTTGCTCCTTGGAAGACAGCATATTGAAAAGTAGAGATGTTACCATGCCAAGAAAGGTTCATATAGTCAAAGTTATGGTTTTTAGAGTAGTCATGTATGGATGTGAGAGTTGGACCATAAAGAAGGCTGAGCGTCAAAGAATTGATGTTTTTGAACTGTGGTGTTGGAGAAGACTCTTGAGAGTCCCTTGGACGGACTGCAAGGAGATCAAACCAGTCAATCCTAAAGGAAATCAACCCTGAATATTCATTGGAAGGACTGATGCTGAAGCTGAAACTCCAATATTTGACCACCTGATGCGAAGAGCCAACTCATTAGAAAAGACCCTGATACTGGGAAAGATTGAAGGCAGGAGAGGAAGGGGACAACAGAGGACAAGATGGTTGGATGGCATCATTGACTCAATGGACATGGGTTTGAGCAAGCTCCAGGAGATGGTGCTGGACAGGGGTAGCTTGGTGTGCTGCAGTCCATGGGGTTGTAAAGAGTCAGACATGACTGAGCGACTGGACAACAATTTTTAATATAAATTACACATTTTTTGTTCTTCGATAACCAACTTGTGTCCAACTTGTCACAAACCCATGGATTGCAGCACGCCAGGCTTCCCTATGCATGTATTAAATTATGCATTAATATAGTTAATTAGGGCTTCCCTGGTGGCTCAGATGGTAAAGAAGCTGCCTGCCAATGCAGGAGGTATAAAAGACGTGGGTTCTTTCCCTGGGTCAGGAAGATCCCCTGGAGAAAGAAATGGCTACCCACTCCAGTATTCTTGCCTGGAGAATTCCATGGACAGAGGATCCTTGTGGGCTACAGTCCATGGGGTCACAAAGGGTTGTACATGACTGAGCGACTCACACTTTCGCTGTCAGAGTTAATTAAAATCAAATCTTCAGTGGCTTTAATTCTTACAGCCAAAGGCTTCACCAGAGTCTCCAAGTCTTAAAAAAGCCAGCGTGTCTTCAGCTCTCCTTTCCTTGTTCCTTATTCCTTATAAAAGCCAGTGTGTCTCCTCTTTTCCTTATTGTTTATGCTCTAGCCACAAGGGTCTCCAGGCTGCTCAAAACTGGCCACACCCACTCCTGCCTCAGGGCCTTTGCCCGTTGTAGTTTCTCTGCCTGCTGACTGGCTCTTCTCCCAGACTGCCATCTGGTTCACCCTCTCACTTCCTCAAAGTCTTGTATCAAATGTCACCTTCCCAGTGAAGTCTTCTTGGCCTGCCTTCCTTCTCTGAGTACATCACACAGACAGATGTAGACACACACACACACACACACACACATAGACACACACACACAGACACACACACACATAGACACACACATAGACACACACACACATGGACACACACACAGACACACACACACATAGACACACATACACACATAGACACACACACACATCACTGTGCACTCAAACAGAAGACCTTATGTGCACTGCTTTTTTTGTGCCTCTCTGCCTTTGTACAGGCGGCACAGTGGTAAAGAACCCACCTGCCCATGCAGGAGATGTGGGCTTGATCCCTGGGCCAGGAGGATCCTCTGGAGAAGGAAATGGTAACCCATTCAAGTATTCTTGCCTGGAAATTCGGGACAGAGGAGCCTGATGGGCTATAGTCCATGGCATGGCAAAGAGTTGGACACGACTGAGTATACATGCACGTACCCAAGCCTTTGCACCTGCTGCTGTCTATGCCCCTTCCCGTTGCACCACCTGGCTGCACAGAGACGTTAAGAAACTTGCACAAGTTCACACAGCTAGTAAGCAGCAGAAGTGGGATTCAAACTCATCTCAGATAGAGCCTCTGTACTCAGGGAAGGCAGTGGAACTGTTGAAGCTGAATTCCATTCTGTTCCTTTACTTTCCCTCCCTCGTCCCCCCAGGATCCTCTTTAATTTTGCTCCCTGTTAGAATCATAATTAAAGGAGAGAACACACAAAGAGAGATTCCCCCCTTCAAATCTTTCTGTCCACATTAACTTCACTATGGGGGGCTTGGGGAATTCCAAGTTCACCCAGTAAATTGCTACCATAGTACAACATAAAATGTATTTAAGCAATTATGCTCAACTCTTTTTTTCTTTTTGGTAAATTGACTTCCGTTAAATGGGGCTTCATTAATGGAATCTGGCTTGGGGAGAATTAAAAAAACAATCACTCCCTCTAATGCATGTAGTTGATTATGGAAAAAGTGGCTTTGAGTTCCTCAGCAGAAAGCTCTAAGTTGTGCTTCTGGTAATAGAGCTCAGAGCAAACTGCGTGGAAAGCATTTCTTAAGAAGCTTCTCATACAGTCCGCATGTGGGGTGCTGAGAGACACGCCCCACAAGATGACAACAGTAATCTGCAAGGAATTGCTGCCTAATTTTAAACTGAGAGGGAGGAAGATGAGGAGGTCTTGGTTTAAATCTCAGCATCCCTGAACATGGACAGCTTCAGAGGAACATTCACTCATTCATTCACTCACAAGCACGTACTGTGCACAAGGCTCCGTGCTTGCCGGAGGGCACCTCTTCCACCGCGGCTCCCTAGATACAGAAGTTCCTGCAAAGCCGGTTATCTACAAGGTTTGGCTTCACCGTCTCCTTCTCCGTGCAGCCTCTGTTCCTCGGTCAATAGTCTCTGGCTTCTGTGCTCCCAGCGCACCTTCTGTGGGCTTTATCTCTTACCCAAGCTATGTGCACAGCCTGGATCTGATTCAGGCTTGAAGAATCTTTCCAGGCCCTGCATAAACCACCCTTCTATTGCTCAGGCTGAGCAGGGAGAATGTGACATATGGGATGTGCTCGCCACCGCACTCCCAAGCCCTCTACCCTTCCCACTTGCTGTCTGCTCCCCTCCCTGGGGGATGGTGAGAACACCACGATGCAACCAGGGAAACCCTTGTGGGAACGTCCTGGCAGCGGCAAAGGGCACCAAGGCCCTTGTTGGAGGCTGCTTCCCACTCCCCGGCCCGAGCTCCCTCTCACCCTTGAAGCAGGCCTTTATTGACTCAGCCCTGACATCCAGTCTCATCACAAATGATTTCCATATTGGTTTTTCTTTAGCCAAAAGCCTAGGACTCTTGCTGTACTGAGAAAAAAAACCTTTTCCCAAGACAAATCCACGAAGTTACTAATTTTCCAGGAACTGGGTGAATGCCTGGGGCGAGTACAAGTCCTTTTGGCTGCTGGAGTCCCCCAGCCTCTAGACTTATCTTTGGACAGAGGCTGCTTGGCTTCCCCAGGCTCCGGGTCCCAGCAGCGCCTGTCCCACCGCGGGTGCCCAGGCAGTTCTGAGACGCCTGAGCTACCCCTATGAAGGTTCAACTCCTGCCTCCCTAACTATATGTTTGGGGGTCATTTACTGTGCTCTGAACAAACCAAAGCTTCCCCTCCCCCATCACTCCTGCTCCTCAGGGTTTCCTCTTCCGGTGGTCCACACCACTCTCCCAGCCACCACACCCTGGTACCATCCCAACTCCTTCCACTCCTTCGCTCCCGTGGCCAACTGTGGCCACGTCTTCTCCCCCTTGTGACTGCATCATTCCTCACCCTCACTACAGAGACAGCCTTCTGACGGGTCTTCTGCCTCCATCCATCTTCCATACTCTGTGAAGGCATCTGCTCAAGTCACTGCCTCACAGGAAAGCCAAGGTCCACCGGCTCCAGGACAAGGGTCAGTTGCTCAGTTGTGTCCGACTCTTTGCAATTCCATGGACCTGCCAGGCTCCTCTGTCCATAGAATTCTCCAGGCAAGAATACTGAAGTGGGCTGCCATGCCTTCTCCAGGGGGCCTTCCTAACCTAGGGATCAAACCTGTGTCTTCTGCCTTGTGGGCAGATTCTTTACTGTTTGAGCCACCAGGGAAGCCTGGCTCCAGGAGCCTAATCTTTTTTATATCTTCCTTCTCCCTTTTGTGACACCAACTTTGAGCTCCAGACACTTTCCAGTCTCCGTGTCTTTGCATATGCTGTTCCCTCTGCCTAGAATGCTGTTCCCTGCTGCCCCATCTGACTACCTGGGAAAATCTCACTGATCTCATAAACCTAACCAAATGCCTCCTTTGCTCTCCTCCCCCTCTCCCTGCCCCCATGGGAGCAGCAGTGCCCTGCGCGTTTCCCTCTGTACCTGGGACATGCCCCACTGTTGTTCTGAGCACAGCAAATAGTAACCATCTTCTGACTCGATGACCACCTCGCTCACTCAAAGGCGAGCTCCACAAGCACCAGAGCAGAATTTTCTGTCTCCATGTGTTTAGCAGCGCAGCAGAGTGCCTAGCATACAGAGCAAATCGGTCCCCGAGAACCGGGTTGATAAGCTACACTGAGCGGTCTCTTTTGTCAGTAGAGTTTCACTGGGTCACAAGTGCGCTCATTCATTTACATATTGTCTGCTTTCATGTTACAAAGGCAGTGCTGAGTTGTTGTGACAGCAACTAGAACCCACAATGCCAAAAATATTTATCTTGCCCTTTACAGAGTTTATGGACATTGACTGTTGAAGCCTTGCAAATGATGCAGTTGGTTTGTAAAAAATAATTTCTAAGTGCATGCTAAGTCACTTCAGTCATGTCCAATTCTCTGCGACCCCGTGGACTGCAGCCCATCAGGCTCCTCTGTCCATGGGATTCTCCAGGCAAGAACACTGGAGTGGGTTGTCATGCCCTCCTCCAGGGGATCTTCCTGACCCAAGGATCAAACCCACGTCTCCTGTGTCTCCTGCACTGGCAGTTGGATTCTTTACCACTAGTGCCACCTGGGAAGTGGGGAATAATAAAAGCATACATTCATGGCTTAAACGTTTCATTACAATATAAATATACTTGAAGGTACTTTTTTTTTTTTTTTTGGTGAGTCCATGCAACGCCAGAGCAAGGTCTTTCCTTTGACCATAGGTTTCTTCTCTGCATTGTCTATCTTATATAAACCCCACCCATAAGGCATCGCTCACTGGTTTCAATTTTGCCACCGCTCATCCAGTCTACACATATTTATAGGGCATCTGCGATGTGCCAGGCATTGTGCTAAGTACTGGGAATGCAGCAGCGGGCAAGACAGGCCTGGTCCCCACCCTGATGGAATCGGTTCAGCGGCATGCTGTTCTCTCCCTCATTCACACCTAATATTTAGGAAGCAGTTCTTTTCAGAGCATCTCCTTCATGGAACTATGCCAAAGCATTCAATTTAGTTTCTAGAGGCACAACTCTACTTCCTTTCACACTCATATTTCATCAGTTTATGTGATGTTTAATTTAAGTCACATAATTAAAATAACAAGTATGACTGGCACCAAGAGAGCTGGCAACGAACCTATCCGATTCTCAGAAAATCCCAGGCTCAGCTGGTGGGAGCGGAGGGTGCACAGGCGTTGGAGGTGGGGGTGGGAGACGGCCCACAGGCAGCGGGTGCTGAGAGCGCCGTGGGGCCTCGAGCAGGAAGGTCTATCAAGCCTGAGAGTGCCAGCAACTCCAGGAGCTGCTTGGAGGGAGAGGGTACAGGCACTTTTATGGCACAAGTTTGTGAATGATTGAATGAATGAGTGATCATGCAAATGGCAGTCTCTTGCTTTCCACAGTGTGGTATCTTTTCTTTTTTTAAAAAAACATTTGTTTGTTTTATTTATGTATTCGGCTGCACTGGGTCTTAGCTGTGGCATGCAGACTCTTAGATGCTCTAGTTCCCTGGCCAGGCCCCCTGCATTGGGAGTGTGGAATCTTAGCCCCTGCACCACTAGGGAAGTCCTGGGGCATCTTTCTGAATGCTGTCCCCTTTGTGATCAAGAGAATGGGGTCAGCTAGTCTTTTGTGTTTGTTTTTGGCCACATGGAGAGGCAGGTGGGATCTTCCCTGACCAGGGGTGGATCCTGGGCCTCCTGAAGTGGAAGCGTGGAGCCCTAACCACTGGACGGCCAGGGAATTCCCCGGAAACAGCTAGCCTCAGAACTTGGAGAACTTCAGAGGCCTCCCAGGCCTGCTGCCTGGCAAGGCACAAATCCCAGCTCCAGCATTCTGGACACAGGGTCAGTCAAGGTCTGTTCTTAGTGTTTCTAAAGATCAAGAACTCACTTCCTGGCCAAACTCTCCCCACCCTTTTTCTAGCTACTTCCTTTTGAAACATCCAGGGTCATCTTATAGCCACTGGCTCCAGGAAGACTGGTGGGCTTCTCCTGAGTATCTCATTTTCTCTTGCAAAGAATCCTTGCACTTTCTCCATCAGAGCACTTGTCTCATCACACATCACACAAGAATCTGCTTCCCCACAAAGCTGTGAGCTCCCTGAAGACAGGAACTATTTCCTTCTCATTTAGTTCTTCTCTCAGTACTTCGTGAGTGCCTGACACACGGGAAGGGCTCAGGAAATGCTGCTCACAGGAAAAAGGAATGCTTGACTCAATGACTTTAAGAATGAATGAAGTCCTGCTGGAGGAAGCAGCGGGCACAGGTGGGGAAAGCAGAGGAAAAGGCAGACGAGCAGGGAAGCCTGGGGACATTGAAGAGTGGCTCGGGGCGCATACAGGTTTCATCTCGGTCTCCCATGGAGATGTGCAGCCCCCTGTTCAGTCCCTCAGACCTCTCTGTGCTCCCCAGGCTCTTGGCAGCTGCTGTTACCTTTTGGGGAAGCTTTTTTCATGGTGACATGGCCCCAGTGCAGCAACAGTGGAGTTTGGTAATCGACGTGGGCAAATGTGCTCTCTTTCCCAGAAGCAAGTCAATAAACTCGACAAATTACCAGGGTTGTGAGCTCCAGGGACCCACGCAAACTACAGCAGGGAAATGCACTTCCTCCAGATGCACCGCTCCCTGGAGGGTGTGTGGCTGAGCCACCGAGGGCTGGGGGACAGGACCCCTGGCTGTGTTTGCTGCGGGGATGAGAGTGTCATCACGATGGGCTGTGAGATGAGCGAGGAGCACACTGAGAAGGTCCGGGGACTGGCTTGGGGTGTCAGTTCCTTCTACCCCTAGCTCAGCTGCCCATTGGGCATGGCTTCCTGGTGAGGGTTCCCCTGCCTCTGGGGAGAGGCTGTGCCCTTGAGGCTAACGTGAACAGAATGGGGTTGGATCTGGAGATGGGAACTTGTGCTGGGTACCGAGATCTGGGCATGAGGGCTTGTGGTGGATCCCCCACAACTTCTCAGAGGATGCTCAACTCTCTCTGTTTCTGTCTCCAGCTCTAAATCGGGCAGCTCTACTCTTTTCTGAGTAGAAGCTCTGACGATCAGTCTCCCTCCCTCGACCCACAGCTCCTGGAAGGGGCAGCCTCTTGGCCTTGGGCCATAGCTGGATGGATTGGGGGTGGCCATGTGACCCACACTGGACCGATCAGCTGATGGGACTCTACACACATGTTGATTACAGAAGGCCCCACAGGCTTGGCTCTCCTGGTGGAGACGGGAAAAGAGTGTTCCAGCATCATCTCTCCCACCTCTGTTGCTGCCTCTCCCACCTCATTGCATCACTCTTATAAGATGTCCTAAGCCTCGTACGTCTGCACGCCTCCATCCGCATGTGCTCTGGTCTGACTGGGACACAATCTAAGAGAAGTCTGGGCCCTGGTCAGCTGCCTGGCCCCCAGGTGACCACTCCCTGCCCCCAGCTCAAGTCTCTGTTGCTGCAGATAGACCTGAGATCCAGCTTGGAGACCCGATGGCCCCATACCCGAAGATGCTAAAGTCAGCTCCCACCAGGCGTGGCTCAGGAACAGGGCACCGGCTTCAGGAGCCTGGTGACCGAGGCGTGCTCACATGCTACCTAGACCCTCTCTCCTTCCTGGTTCTGGTCTCTGTCTCTCCCTGTATTTGAATCTGGGCTCAATGGTTAAGTAGCTGTGAAATGTAGGCATGTGCTCGCAGTTCTCTGAGCCTCAGTTTCTCCATCTGTGCAATGGGATACCTGTGCTCTTGCATATCATGTGTCCAGGACTACTGACACACAGTAGGTATCTTGCAAATGTCAACTATTTTACTCCCTTGCTTAGGTAGAGTCAGTGCCTTGAACCCGACACTCCAGAGAACGCAGGGATTAAGCAGACCCCAGCACAGCCTGGCCTCATCTCCCTGGGGAATAAGGATGCTGCATCTACTCTGGTAACAGCACAGTGCAGGGCCACTCCATGGCCCCATGTCACCAGTACACTTGGCGGTCACCTCCCCTCCCCACCTCCGGCAGCCCCAGCCTGGCCTCCATCAGCTCTGCCTCCTCAGCCTTGCCCAGCTTCTGCCTGTCACTGCAGACAGGACTTGGAGAAGGGACCTGCCCTCATTCCAGGGAGGGTGGCAATGCCTGCCTTCTAGAGGCCTCTGGGGATTACATTTGGATAATACTTCTCATCCAGAGGCAATGTTTGCAGATGGCTGATCGAGGAGACTCCCACGCCAGCCTTTGCCTGCCACTCGACTGCCATTCTGAGTCTGAGCATCCTCAACGTTCCTTCTCCTCCTCCACGAGGCAGCTAGCCAGCCCTGCCTGATGGTTTAGCAGCTCTGAAGCCATAGCTGAGGGAGTGAGTCTCCCAGGTGGCTGGAGAATAGGTGGGCTAAACTGTCCTGGGGATTGCGATGTGAAGGTCAGCAAGGAAGCTATCCTAGAGTCAGATGAGCTAGATTCTGATCCTGCCACCACATCCATGGGCTCTGTGACCTAGAGGAGGTTGCTTTCCCTCTCTGAGCCTCTCTTTCCCCAGGGTGCATTTTACAGTGCGACTGCTGCGATTCAAGGCAACGCGCATAAACTCCTGCTGAGCCTCCAAGACACAGCAACCATCATTCATGGCCGGGTCATAGCTCCATGCAGCAAGGCAGACTTGTGGGCAAAGGAACTAACATTTACTGAATCCAGCGCAGTTTGGGGCAGAGTTAAGCATGTGGGCCCCGGAAAGCACTTACTGGGTTCAAGTCTCAGCTCTACACTTCCCAGCTGTCTAACTCCGGGCAAGGAACTGACCTGCTTTGCGTCTCAGTCTCCCCATGTATTTAATATGGATAACAGCACCCTACTCATAGAACTCTAGGTGGTTTACGTGAGATAATGGGCTTACAAGCTCTCAGTACAGGATGTGGCACACACTAAGTGCTCAAGAACATTCATGCTGATGGAGGGGCCAAGATGTGCCAACGCTGTCCATATACTCTCTGAACAACAAACCAGAGACCCGGCCATTATGTAGAGCAGACACAAGCAGTGGGGAGAGGAAGGAGACAGGAAGGAAGACTTGGAAATGGGGGAGGGAAGGGTTCCTGGATTATATCACTCGCCCCCATCACACCTAAGCTAATGCCTTATATTCATGGTTTCAAGTGGCCGAAGCCCAGACCAAATCAGAGTGGGGCAGAGAAGAAATTATCGGCTGCTGTCGTCACACTGTAGCTGGCTCCAGGGATGACTAAATCCAATGACTCAGATGCCACAGGCCTGTCTTTCTGGGCCCATCTCTGCTGTGCTGTTTGCCAGCTTCTTCCACTCTGTTGCAGATGGCAGACTGGAGGCTGGGACTATGGCCACAGTTACCAGCTCCCTGATTTACCCTCCTAGCTTCACCTCCAGAGAGATGATCTCTTCCCTTGGGTCCAGTTAGAACCAGCTCACTGAGAGCCTCTGAGTAGTCTAGCTGGGGTTGTGCCCACTCCTGGGGCCCTGGGCATGGGCTCCTGCTGGAACCCCCAGGACTGATTTTGGGGACCACTCTCCCAAAGAAGGAGTGTGCTTGAAAGAAGGGAGCTAGGCACTGTGGCTGAAAGAGGCAGGGGCTTGGATGGAAACATCAGGGGCCAGGCTTCTTCCTCTGGGTGTCAGGAAGGGCTTCTGCCAGCGAGAGGTACCCACAGCTGGCTGGGGGACTAACTCCCCAAACTTGGTCTTGTTCTAGATCTCATTGCCTTCCCCTTTGCTGCATCCTGCCAAAGGCGGACAGGTACGCCTGCCCCCTACCACGCTGACCCTATTCTTACACCTGATCATCTGTCCCATTTCCTGTCCACATAGTCCCCTGGGCTGGATGCTGACCCCGTACTTGGCTTTGGCCAGCCTCGGCCCAGGGAAGTGGACCCAGTCTCTGTGTGTACCTGCAGATGCTGGTAGGTTCAGCCATCTAGGTCAGTCCACCTGCTGGACTCAGGGCATCCTATGACCTGGGGACAACTTCACCAGATGTGTCTGCAACAAGGATCCACCTGACGGGAAAAGTCTCCCTGAGCCCCGTAAGTGCTGAATGTAGACACCTTCTCTTTCCACCTGCCCTCCTCCTGCAATACTTGGCCTTGTTCCTTCCCAGCTCCGCCTTCTCCCTGGCCTCAAGGAAGTTCCTAGACCACCATCAGAGGCTAAACACACAGACTTCAAACAAACCTGAGTGTGAGAACTGACTCTTCCACTCACTGCTGTGAAATGTGAATAGTTGCAAAGACAGTACAGAAATTTCCTGTACACCCCTCCCCCAGCTTCCCCTAATATTAGCATCTTACATAACTACGATCCATGTATCAGTCTAAGAAATCAGCATTATGAAGTCTGCATGTGCATAATCTCTCTGTAGGCTTTTGGAGCTGATCTACCTAAAGCATTATCATCATTTTTATTGAACTATCACAGTCACATCTGATTGAGTAACATTTCTTGGCATAAGGTCAGCACCAAAGAGCCTAGATCTACCTATGACCTTGCCTCCTTCGCCCATCTGGCTTCCAGGAAGTGGCAGATGCTTCTCTACCACCACCTTCCTTCCTGAAACATATCCATCCCTCAAACACTGCTTATTAACGGCCGTGAAAGCAGCAGTCACACTGCTCCAGCAACTCACAGCTACTGATTGAGGGTGTGTGTGTGTGTGTGTGTGTGTGCATGCATGTGTGTGCACATGAGTGGTGAGTGAATGAACTGAAAGACGGTAAGCGTGAATTAACTGGTAAGCCAATGAGTGAATTAGTGACTTAATGAGTCAGCCAGTGAGTGAAGAAGTGTGTAAAATTGAGTAGATCACGCTCCTTGCTCCCTCAACTAATCCAATCAGCAGTGGCATAAATTTCTCATCTTTATTAACACAAGCGGGGGTTAGGATAGCACCGGGATAGTTACAGACCACTAGCTGGATACGAAAGATAACCGTGTTCATTTTCTAGTGCAGCTTTCACAAATCACTGCAGATTCAGTGGCTTGAAGCAACACAGATTTATTTTCTGACAATTCTGGAAGTCAAAGTGGGCATCGCCATGCCAAGGTCGAGGTGTCTGTGGGGTTGCACTCTCTCCGGAGGCTTTAGAGGTGAGATCTGTTGGCTTGCCTTTGCCAACTTTTAGTAAGTCACCTTCGTTTCTCCCCCTGCGGTCTCTTTCCATACCTTCAAAGCCACCAGTGTGGCCTCTTCAAGTCTCTCTGACCCTCTATGTCTGTTATCACATCTCAGTCTCTAACTCTGAAACTCCTGCTTTCCTCTTACAAGGACCCATGTGATTACATCAGGCCCACGCGGATAATCCAGGATAATCTTCCCATCCCCAAATCCTTAACATAATCATATCTGCGAAGTTCCCTTTGCCATGTAAGGTAATGTATTCACGGGCTTTGGGGCTTAGGACATGGACCTCTTTGTGGAGCCAGCTTTCCACGTGCCACAGGTGCCTTGCTCAGAGGGCAAGAGCAGCGACGATCCCCACCCCCCAGGAGGAACCGCAGCAGGGCAGGCAGGAGAGCGCATCACGGCAGTTACCACGTGCCTCTGCCAACTACTTTTTCGGGTTGCTCTTGTTGTGACCTGGGATTTTTAAAGTTCCCCAAAGTTGATGCTTGCCCCCAAATTTGAGAAACGCTGTGATGAGAAGGTCTGCCAGGAGCATACAACTGCTGCAAGTGAGGGTAAAATGTGCCCCTAGGATTCCCGGAGAAGGATTAAGAACAGGGTGCCTCAACCCTGGGTACATATTCCTATCAGCTGGGGAGATGAAAAACAACTTATTTTGAAATGAGAACAGAATAGCAAAGACAGTACAGAAATTTCCTGTATACCCCTCCCCCAGCTTCCCCTAACATTAGCATCTTACATAAAACCATGGGCCATGCGGCAAAACCACATTGGTATAGTGCTATTGGTTCAGTGGAAGACTTCATTCTCATTTCCCCCAGGTTTCCCACTAAGGCCTCCTTTTGCTCCAGGATCCAGTCCAGTATTTCTTGGGCATGGAGTCATCACACCTACAGAATCTTCTCTAGGCTGTCAGTTTCTCAAGCTTTCCTTGTTTTCTCAAGATTTTGACACTTTTGTACTGATCAAGTATTTTGCAGCTGCTGCTGCTGCTGCTGCTAAGTCGCCTCAGTCGTGTCCGGCTCTGTGCGACCCCATAGACGGCAGCCCACCAGGCTCCCCCGTCCCTGGGATTCTCCAGGCAAGAACACTGGAGTGGGTTGCAGACTGGCGTTTAATTTGGCTTGGTCTGATATTTTCTCCTGATTACACCAGGATTATGGATTTGGGGGAAGAATACCACTGGGTGAGATGTTTTTATCATCACATTGTAGAAGGCGGGTGTCATATCAGTTGGTCTATTACCAATGGCCTTCAGGTGGATTCCTTGGTTGCTGTAGCATCTGCCCCCTTCCTCCACTATAGAGATGTCACCTGTCCCTCTCCATACTCTACTCATTAGAAGTGAGTCCCAAGTCCTGCCCACACTGCAGGGGAGGGGCAGTGTCAGGCGCTTTACTCCCATCCTTTCAATTAATCCTCACCTTGATCATTTCACTCCACATCCAGCCAAGACTGTAACAAGCCAGACTTGCCAAAAGTCCCCCAGCTACTACGTGGCAAAGCTCGCATTGGAGCTCAGTGTCTGTCTGGCTCCAGAGGCCATGCTCTTTCCACTTCATGTTATCACTGCTGAGTGAAGAGGCTCTCACAACCTCTGAGGTGGGGGCTCCATCCCAGCCTACATAGACAAGTGTTTTTCAAATCTATCCCTGGATTGTGACCCATTCACAAGATCAGACTGTGGGGTGCATTTTATTTGTATTTATTTATTTTTGGCCAGGCCACGTAGCATGCAGGATCTTAACTCCTGACCAGGGATCAAAGCTGTGTGCCCTGCGTCGGAAGGCACAATGTCTTAACCGCCCGACGGCCAGGGAAGTCCCAGGGGTGCATTTTAAAAAAGAAAATAAAGTACAGCAGATTAAAAGAGTATAGAATGGAAAAGAAAAGAGTACATCACACACATAACAAGTTTATTTTCATAAAACTTTTTTTTTCTGAAAACTTTATGTGCTCAGAGACTTTATAATGGGGGCAAAAATAGCACCCCTACCCCCACCTCCCACACAGGGTGGTCACAAGGATGAAATGAGATGATGCAGGTGATGTTCTTAGAACAGAGCACCCGCTAGCGGCACTGAAAGCATGTACATAAGTGGGTCATGGTACAGAATACACTGGG
The DNA here is from genome assembly GCF_029378745.1 of Bos indicus. Taxonomy (NCBI): domain Eukaryota; kingdom Metazoa; phylum Chordata; class Mammalia; order Artiodactyla; family Bovidae; genus Bos; species Bos indicus. Next base: position 112,190,560 of record NC_091762.1, on the reverse strand, counting down.
CTTCCCTGGTAGCTCAGTCGGCAAAGAATCTGCCTGTAGTGTAGGAGACCCGGGTTCGATCCCTGGGTTGGGAAGATCCCCTGGAGAAGGAAATGGCAACCCACTCCGGTATCCTTGCCTGGAAAATCTCATGGACAGAGGAGCCTGGTGGGCTGCAGTCCATGGGGTCGCAAAGAGTCGTGTACGACTGAGCGACTAACGCTTTCTTACTTATAGAATACATTTCCTATTGTAGACTGCAATCCAAAAGTTTGCAAATGCTGAACTCACATCTCTAGACTGGGGTGGTCAGGCTTATGACCCTCAGCCCACACTGCCTGTGTTTGTGATTTTTATCTGGGCACAGCCACTCATTTGTTTGGGTGTGGTCTCTGGCTCCTTCTGAGCTATGATGGCAGAGCTGAAAACTAACTTGCAACAGAAAATGTGTGGTCCATAAGCCTGCAGTATTCACTACCTGGCCTCCAGAGCAGCGCCCCTGTCTGGAGGTCATCTCATAATACAGAGGACATTAGACACTTCTTCCTAAGCCATGTGGCCTTGTCCTGCCTGCTCCTGGCTGGCACAGCAGCCCCTGCAGGCCCTTCTCCACCATGGTACCACCCAGCACACAGGCCTCCAGAAGCTCGACACCCTTCTACTTTGGAGGGATGCCCACACTTGCTTTATTTCTCCACCTCCATGGCTGTTTGCTGTCCATGTGGGAGGTTAGAAACATGGCATACAGGTCAGGGTCCCAGCAGGCAACAGATGGCCACTCAAATTAGGATAATTTGAGGAGTGTTTAACAAAGCGGCTATTTACCAAGGGAAAGGCAAGGTGTTAGAAAGCCACAGGGGAGAGCAGAGGCCTCAGAGGCTAGTAAAGGTAGAGCTCTTACCCCCTCAGCTGGAGGGGACAGGACAGGGAAGCTGGAAGGACAGAGTCATTTAGAGAGGATGCTTAAGAGGAGTCAGGACTTGCAGTCCAGAGATGAGGAGACAGCTCCAGGCAACCTTGCAGGGAAGGAGCCAGATCCCTCCCTCCGTGATCTCCTGTCAGGGTCCCCACTGGCCAAACTGAAATGGAAGCCAGAGGGCACAGGAGCCACTGATATGGTCCATATGGGTCAGCTTCCCAGAACAAGCAGCAGGCATGAAAGATGGAAAGGAACAAACCTCAGATACCTGTGCACAAGGCATCAGTTGAGAAAGTCAGGTGCATTTATTCTTCCTGCAGCTCCACCAGATGAAGGAGTCCCCTGCTTCACCCTGCCAAGTTGGGAGTGTGGCCCCACCACCAAAGGCCATACTCTCTTCTCTTCCTAGATCTGCTAGGCTCTGGCAGATGGTTATCATGGGGCTGATGTTTCTAGATCTTATCATCCTGAGTTGGGGGGGAGGGTGGAAGGTTGTGAACGGAGACACAGATAAGGTGCTGGGGTCTTTTGTGCATCTGAGCTGAACCTGATGAACATGTATGCACATTAGACAAGTTCTTCCTCACAACCCATCCACTCAAGTCCAGCAAGCAGATGAGCCAACCTCTAGCCTTGGGAGAAGGAACCAGAGTGGGGAAAAAAGCTCCCTAGGCTAAGAAGTGTCCCCAGAGTAACCAGTTCCCACAGGCCAGACCTTTCTGCCCCCGTCGCTGGCCTGGATTGCTGGGGCTGGCATCTGATATCCTACAGCCCTCCCACTCCAGCCACAAACTTACAGCAAGTCACTGGGAGGGTGTTGCCTGGCCAGTAGAACATTGATTGCACATCGTTGATCCCACAGATAAGACATCACAGGCTTGGGAAGGGACTGGCTGAAGTAGCCCAACTACCGTGTTGCAATTTGGGGCTAGGAATTAGGCTTGAAGACTCTAGTCAATTTTATATAAGATGGAACTTGCAATCAGTCTTGGCAAAAGTCTTGGCAAAAATTCACAATGTGCTCTAGGCACCTCCCTAATGGTCCAGTGGTTAAGAATCTGCCTTCTAATGCAGGGGACTCAGGTTCAATCCCTGGCCAGGGGACTAAGATCCCACATGTTGTGGGGCAACTGAGCCCACACACCACAACTAGAGAAAGCCCACATGCTTCAACTAAGACCCGACACAGTCAAATAAATAAATAGAAATAATTTTAAAAAATGTGGTGGTCTAGTCTGAGGCGAGTTTGTTAGGCTCAGCTGCTGAGGCCAGGCACTCAGACTCCAGGCCACCAAGGCTGCAGTATCTGTGCAGGCGGGATGCAGCACAGGCTTGAGTCGGGCTAATCGGATCAAATCCAGACTCCAACCAGTTAGTGGCTGTTCTACCTTAAATATGTTAATGTTTACGCTAATGAGGCTCGGTGTTCTAGCCTGGTAAACTTGGTTCTATCAACAACCCCTGAGTTATAGCAACTCCAAGACCATTCAAGGAAGCACCCCACAGTGTCCAAAGGTCAGGAAATGGTACTCTTCGTTTCTTTTCCCTCCAGTTGGAAGACTATTAAAATATTTGCAGCTTTTCCCCCCAAAAGCCCGAAGCCGACTAGTTTGAGTATAGTTGCTAGAGCTTTGCGCTCTAACCCCAAGAAACGGGGACCTCTGGGATGAGAACAGGGGGCCTCCTGTTAGGCCAATGATTTTCTATCTCATTTTCATGGGCTCTGGTGTAATATTAGTACAACCTTAAGGGTCTCCTCCCTTCTTCCCCAATCCCCACCCTCATCCCCACCCAATTCATTTCAGAGAAACGAAGAGTTCAGACTTAGAGGCCAAGCGCTTGGGTTTTATATTAGATAACTTTGTCCTGACAGGAAGCGAGTCACAGCTGTCATACTTGATTATTTTTAGAGTTACTACTAAACTCTTTGTATAGTAGGAGCTGCCCCTGTTCAAGGCAAACGGAAAGGCTTCACATTTCATCATGACAGCTCTGGAGCCATCCACTTCCTCATGTTCATTATTTCCAGGCTGTCTTTGGAAAGGCTGAGAAGGCATCTTGACAATCGTGCGGTGAGGAAGGCAGATCCTGTGGCTCGTTACTGCATCCAAAGGATGGAGAGCTCCCCACCTGAGCCCAGCACGCTGCCTCCAGGAAGCCAGGGAGAAAGACTGCAGGGGGCACGGCTGCTCTAGAGCCTTCCCTGGATAACCCATCATCTTCCATGGGGAGCAAATTTGACCTCCAAGTAGCCAACCAATAAGAGCACCTATATGCAAATGCCTCCAGCACTGGCCTGGAGTGGCTGGCCTGTGAGTGACGTCACAGTCCCCTCTGACCCAACAATGCCACCACCACTGAAAAGGCTGACCCTTGCCTACAGCTCAGACAGACAGAAAATTTCACCGCCAGCAGAGCATCTACTAATTGCTTCTGGAGTGTGGGGGACAAAGGTCTCTGCTGTCCAAATTACTGGGTCCAGAAAAGAAAATGAATTTATGAACATGGGGAAAAGAGACCAGCTAAAGCCTAAGGCAAATGTCTCTTCTTACATCCACTTTTTGCTGAATTACAGAAACAAGTTCAAGGAGCAGCAGCCCAATACCTACCTTGGCTTTAAAGAGTTTTCTAGAAAGTGTTCGGAAAAATGGAGATCCATCTCAAAGCACGAAAAGGCCAAATATGAAGCCCTGGCCAAGCTCGACAAAGCCCGATACCAAGAAGAGATGATGAATTACTTCGGCAGGAGGAAGAAAAGGAGAAAGCGGGACCCCCACGCACCCAGACGGCCTCCATCATCCTTCCTACTCTTCTGCCAAGACCATTATGCCCAGCTCAAGAGTGAGAATCCAAGCTGGTCGGTGGTGCAGGTGGCCAAGGCCTCAGGGAAGATGTGGTCTGCAAAGACGGATGTGGACAAGCAGCCCTACGAACAAAGGGCAGCTCTCCTGAGAGCTAAATACCGAGAGGAACTCAGTGTCTACCGTAATCAATTCAACGCCCGGAAGACATGCTTGCAAGAGTCAGCTACAAACCAGTGCAGAGAGTTCGAGCAAGCTGAGTCAGATACAACTGATGGATCCAACTAGAAATAAAGGGCCATTCCGTGGTATTCCTGTCTCTGGTCTTGTGTATGGCATTAGAGTGGCCATGGCTGCCACTTTGGGAAACAAGTGAGTGGCAAGGTGGAGTCGAGATTGGGGTTTGGGAACTGATCCTGGGAGGGGCTGACTTTGGGAGAAGAAGCTACAGTGTCTGAAGAGGTGTGTGGCCAGTGTTTACTGTGCTTGACTTGTGCAGGTGGGGTGGGGTGTGGGAGTCTCCAGGTGTAAAGAAGCTGGGAGTCCTAGGGGTGGGAGCATCTGGTCCCAAGCGGTTCTCTGGGGTGGAAGATCCGGCTCACAGAGTGCAGTGCCCAATGGCCAGACCTGCTGCCCTCCTGGGGAGGGCAAAGGGCCTGGAGTCCAGGCCAGGTTTCCAATTCAGGCCCTAGCAGAGGCTGGGAAACTGGAGTTTAGGCGGGCCTTAGGGGAATCAGTGTCTGCAGGGATTCCAGAACTGGTCCTCTAACAAGTCTTAGATACTATTTGTGGGCCGGGATGAGACCTCAGGGGTGGTCCCCATTCTATTCACTAGGGTTAAGCTTGAGGTTGATTTTACAAAAATAGGTTATTTGACTCTGTCTGAGTACTATAAGCTGAAGAAAACCCTTTTCTCGACATTTTGGTGGGCATCTACCCAGTGAATCTTCTGTGGACGCAAGCATAACCCACAGGGTGGACATGTGTTGCCTTTATGACCACTCAGAACCCATTTCTTTTCCTCCTGCTCACAGCACACCACCTCCATCCTGATCAAGACTGGATCAGATGGATTCCCCCTGGACACAGTGATTGGCTCACTGGTGGGCACATGAGCCGAGTTGTCCAATCAGAGTGGATCTCAGGACTTGTATAAGGAGTCCTAGGGGAGGATGCTGTCCTGGGGGCTGTAGGCAGTCATTTGCCTCATTCTCAGGCCAAAAGGTTAGTCCCTTTGGCTTCTTGGACTTTTGAGTGAAGATAAGCCCACATGTTTTAGTTTTTATCTAAGATGGTATGAGTTAGGTTTTCTGCCACTTAGAATGAGTCAAGACTGGTCCTTTGATACAAATGGGATCGCACTGTGTCTACTCTAACTGTATTTTCCAGGCGACAACACACTGATATGGGATGTTTTGAAATGGTCCTTGACTTCTGACAGCAAGGAGACTAGGAAAGAATGCAAAACTGCTTCTTTTGTCACCAGGTTCTGCACGCAACAGACTTCCCTAATCCCACCTCTCACCCTTATTCCACGAGGGATTCGTATCTTTGTAACCTGTTGCTGTTTAAACTTTTCCTCAGGGAACAAAAGTAAAAATACATATTTTGGAATAGTCTTTTCAAACTGGGTCATTTCTCACCCTTTGGGGGTAAGAAGTAACATGGTGGAGTGACTTAGAAATTCAGGGTCTGGAATCAGGCCGAATTATTTATGAAGGGCTCGCCTGGGCCAGACCCTGTGCTGGGGACCAGGAGGCCCAATGCAGTCTACTGCTGAGTTCCTGCCTTCATGAGAGGGCTGGACACAGGAGAGAAGAGACTGCACAAAGAGCTGAGGTTGGCGGGACTGAGGACCACTCCCAAGGCAAGTGCTGAAGTCTGCCCAGAGGAAGCAGCTTTCTCCTCCTCAGCAGACTTGTACTCAGGCTGGCAAATTCTCCCATCCCCCCTTCCCATTCCCTAAGCTGCTGTTCCAACTTGGCTCTGCTCCCCCTCCAGCCCAGCCTCCAGTCTCTCAGGAGACACCCTCATCTTCTGCTTCATTGGCAAAGTTGAGACTGTCAGTTTTCTTCTTTCTCAACTTGAAATCCACAGCTATTGTTCCTCCTGGTCTTAAGCCTCATAGCAAGAACCTTCTTGCTCGCCTCTTCCCCTCCCTCCCTTGGCCCTTGCTCCTCACTGTAAAGATGCTGACTCTCTAGCCTCTAGCTTTAGTGTCCTGACACAAGTGGTTTCAATCACTGGCAGGACCTTGGGCAAATAAGTTCTCCTCCTCCCGTCTCAGATTTCTCATCTGTGCAAAGGGGATGATGCCTGCCTTGCAGGCGGTTTTAGCAATTAAATGATGTAATGCGTGCAAAAGCGCTTGGCATGGTCCTGAGCACACAATAGGTTCTGTGGCGGATCCTTTAGAGTGGCTACTCCTCCATGATTCCCCTCTCCTGGGATTCATACCCTGGTGTGATCCCTTCCCATTAAATGTGGGCAGAACCTGTGACTTGCCTTTAACAAACAGAACCAGGGCAGAGGCCATGGGATGTGACTTCTGCGATTGTGCCATGGTGTGTAAAATTCTATCCTATGGGTTGATTTGCTCTAAAGATCCTCCTAGTTGGCTTGATGAAGTAAGTGGCCAAGCTGGGAAAGCCCATGTGGCAACAGGCTGTGGGGAATCTCTAGGAACTGAAGGTGCCACAGACCAGCAGCCAGCAAAAAAAATCAAGATTCAAGAAACTACTACAGCAAACTCATGAACAGAGAAGTGTGTCCTTCCCCAGGTGAGCCTCCAGAGGAGAACTCAGCCCTGGCTGACACCTCGAGAACTTGCTTGGCCTTGTGTGATGTCAAGCAGTGGACCCAGCTAAGCTATTAGGAGAGTCTGACCCACAGAAATGATGACAAAATAAATGTGGGTTGTTTTAAGGCAACAAGTTTGCGGTAATTGGCTACAGGGCAGTAGATAACTAACACAGTATTCATTAAATGAGAGCCTCCTTGCATTCTAAAAGGAACCATCTTTAACCTGCTTTCTCCTTCCAGCCTCCACCCTACTTGTTTAATTGCTTTTCCTTTGTTCCCAAACTCTTGAACAGGGAGGAGGGCCCCCCGGGCTAATTAGATCCTGACTTGCACCACTCTGTTGTGGTTCCAGTTAGGCCGTCTCTTTTCCAGCCTGGTTTGTGGCCTCTTGGTGGGCAGTGGCTGTGCGGCCCACCACGGTCTTCTCTGGGAAGAGGGCCCCCGCAGAGCTGGGCCCCAGCCCTCATGCTGCCCTCTTCTGCTTTCCTGTGTGATTAATTACGTGAATGAGGGTGGCCAAGTCAGAGTTTTGACAACGGCTTGCAGTACTCCTGCTGAAAACTAACTCTATTAACATTCCTCTATGAAAAAGCCGGCAGGAGGGTGTGAATCTGCTGGCTTCTAATGACTGGAATGGAATGACAGTGTAGGGAGGGAGGGTAGAGGGGGAGAAGCAGCGGGAGCCTGCGTCTAAGATACGGGGGAGGGGAAAAGCGGGTGGAAAGCCTGTGGGGTGCTCGCACTCCCCTCAGACCCTCGCAACAGGGCTTAGGTGGCCCTGCCCTCTGCCCTCAGGAAGAAGGAGACCGAATCTTTGGGCCCATGGCTATCTGGATGCCTGAATCACACCACTCTGAACCTTCTCTCCCAGAGTATTTTCGTTCATTTATTCAGCAAATATTCACATACATCTTATGCCAGCGACATACCAGGAGCTATTCTAGTGCTAGGGAGGCAGCAGCATCCCTGATCTCTCATAAATATGTAAACAAGTCAACAAATAAACACACCAGGTCATTTTTTTGAGAGTGTCAAGTGCTCTGAAGAAAATAACCCAGGATAATGAGATAAATCATGACAAGTGGGGTTGCGGGCACTTTAAACGGGTGTTCAGAGAAGATGACATCTGGGTTTGAGAGAGGAGATATATATATATATATATACATATATATTTATACACACACACACACACACACACAATTATGGCCGATTCGTGTTGCTGCCCAGCAGAAACCAATAAAACAATGTAAAGCAATTATCTTCTAATTAAAAATAAAAAAATAAAGGACAAGAAGGAGCCAGGTTTGCCAGGGTCTTAGGGAAGAGCTATTCAAGGGGAAGGACAGCAAGTGCAAAGGTCCTGAGGCAGGAATGGGCTTGGCGTATTGGACAGAAGCGAGGCTAGAATGACTAGAGGGGTGAGTGAGTGGGCAGATGCGGTTGGAGAGGGACAGGCCTTGGCAAGGAGTCTATGGTGAAACCTCAGTGCAAAGAGGAGTCAAAGAGGCTTTCCTGCTTCCACTCCACTTCTGGCTAGGTCATTCTGGAGTCTACCAAGTCCCACTGTGGAGATGCTGGTCCCTCCAAGGTCTGCAAGAGAAGGAGGCAAGGCCAGCACATGCCAAATGCATGGCACTCCTCCCTTTCGTGAAGTGAAAGTCACTCAGTCGTGTCCAACTCTTTGCAACCCCATGGACTATACAGTCCGTGGAATTCTCCAGGCCAGAACACTGGAGTGGGTAGCCGTTCCCTTCAAGAGCCTCCACCTGCTCCTCCTGGGAGATTTGTCAGCTAAAAACCAAATGTGGAAGCTATGAAAGTTCTCTCCTATGATTCATTTCCCCAGAGATGGGAGGAAGGGCAGACGAGGATGGCAAAACATCCTAGGGGAACACTGCTTCCTAGGGCTCAGATTTTCAGGTGGTACAGCTCCCACTAGACCAGTGGTTCTCAGCTTTGAGCCTTCATCAGAATCACCTCAGACCTCATTCAGACACAGAACGCTGGGTCCCACCCCTAAAGTTTGAGTCAATTTTTCTGGGAGTGGGGCCTAACGTGCATTTCTGTAAGTTCCCAGGTAATAGGATGCTGCTGGCCCCAGGATCATGGAGTTCTTTCCTCTCGTGCAGCCCTGGCATTTATGCTGATGAGGAGGCATCACTGACCTGCCAAGTGAGTCTTAGAGGAAGGGCTGACCTGCTCTCCTCTCTTCTCCCCCACCTCCCTGTCTCACCCCTTCAACCCTGGCTGCAAAGTTTACTCAGGTCTCCTCTCCAACGGGTTCATCAGTAATAAAGCTGAGAAGCTAATCCTCATCTGTCTGTCTTCTTCATCTGCCAACTGATTCTAAACTTGCAAAAGAATATATGTGGGCCTAGATGTGTACACAAATGTGTGGGCTTCTCTGGAGGTGCAGTGGTAAAGAATCCACCTGCAATGCAGGAGCTGCAGGAGACATGAATTTGATCCCTGGGTCAGGAAGATCCCCTGGAGGAGGCCATGGCAATCCATTCCAGTATGCTTTTTTAGAGAATTCCATGGGCACAGGAGCCTGGCAGGCTACAGTCCATAGGGTCTCAAAGAGTCAGACATGACTAAAGTGACTTAGCATGCATACACACACACACACACACACACACACACACACACACACACACACAAATAGATCGGGCTCCCCTCAAACCACAACAGAAAAGTTGATCCCAGTTGCAAACAATGATCGATTAGCACCTGGGCCACACAGAAGTATTGGGATCTTAGCGTTAACTTCAGTCTTCACTAAAGCATCAGCTGTTTGGGGAACAAAAGGTCCAGTTTCTGGGCCTATAAGACTGAGGATCAAGTCCGTGGCCAGGGTGAGGTCATCGGAGTGAAGTCATAAAGCACTGGCACCCTTCTGTCCTGTCCGGCACCTCTAGTCACAAACCCACAATCACAAACCCACAAACAACACCTGCACCTCTAGTCACAAACCCACAAACAATCACAAACCCACAAACAATCACAAACCCACACACAACACCTGCACCTCTAGTCACAAACCCACAATCACAAACCCACAATCACAAACTCACAAACAATCACAAACCCACAAACAACACCTGCACCTCTAGTCACAAACCCACAATCACAAACCCACAAACAACACCTGCACCTCTAGTCACAAACCCACAAACAATCACAAACCCACAAACAATCACAAACCCACACACAACACCTGCACCTCTAGTCACAAACCCACAATCACAAACCCACAAACAATCACAAACTCACAAACAATCACAAACCCACAAACAACACCTGCACCTCTAGTCACAAACCCACAATCACAAACCCACAAACAATCACAAACCCACAAACAATCACAAACCCACACACAACACCTGCACCTCTAGTCACAAACCCACAATCACAAACCCACAAACAATCACAAACCCACAAACAACACCTGCACCTCTAGTCACAAACCCACAATCACAAACCCACAAACAATCACAAACTCACAAACAGCATCTGCATCTCTATTCACAAACCCACAAACAATACCCAGAGAATAAATGATGTCTGGGACATCACTGTAAACGAAGCCTGGTATGTGACAAGTGCCCAATGGATGGGGTTGCCTGCCCTGGTCTCTAATGAATGGCTTAAAGAAGGAGAGAACAAAACACAAAAAAGCAGTTCAGGCAAGAGAAAGAGTTTGGCTAAAGGCCAAAAGGGGTCATGTGATCCTCCAAACTGGCCTTGGCCTCTGGGGTGGATCAGCAGTGCGCAGTGAGCGCTCTCGTGCGGCCACCCGCTTATAAGAGTTGCCTCGTGACAGCCCCCTCCTCTGCTGCCCTCTCCAGTGCCCCCACTGCTCCTCCGGCTGGGCGGTAGCTGGAGGGCGGGGTGTTGCGGCGGTTGGGCATCATGACGGGAGCTGACGTGGCATAATCAGGCCTCTGCTGCCCTGTTAGTGGCGCCCTCGCCCACATTCAGCTCCTGAAATGGTTCCCAGCGAGCCCTGCCTCCTCGCATTCACACCCTGTGTGATTCCTCCCTTTGAGTGTGGGCTGGACCTAGAGAGTCCCTTCTAATGAACAGAACGGGGCAAAAGGGACAGGATGCCACTCCTCAGAAGGGACTAGGTGATAAAAGACTCTCCTGGTCTCTCCTCTCTCTCTCTGTCTCTCTCTCTCTCTCGCTTACTCGAAGCAACTGACGTGCTGACAGCCACCCTGTAGAGAGGTCCACATGGCAAGGAATTCAGGGAGGCTTCTGGCCAGCGTCCAGCAAGGAACTGAGGCCCTCAATCAACCAACCTGCAAGGACCTGAATCCCGCCAGTAACTGAGTGAGCTTGGAAGTGGATCACTCCCCAGCCGCCATGGATACCTTTATTGCAACTTTATGATTGGCCCAGCTAAGCTGTACCAGGGTCCTGACCCATAGAAATTGAGATAATGCATGTTGTTTTATGGCACTAAGGTTTGGAGTAAATTGTTACAAACTGAAATAGATAATGAACACAGATTTTACTATCAAGAGAGAAGCAGTGTCATGAAAAATATCTCAGAAAGTGAGATGGCTTTGGAACCAGATGGTGGGCAGAGGATGGGAGTATTCTGAGGAGCTTATTAGAGAAACCAGAACTTTGAGGATGCTGCTGGGAAAGGGTCAAAGGAAGTGAGGAACACCTCAATGGAAGCTGGAGGAAGGGGACCCTTATGCAGCGAGGGAAATCTTGGCAACGATGTCATCTGCAGGGATATGGAAGGGCATGTGCCTGATCAACTTTGTGATCTGGCTAAAGAGATATCCAAGCAAAGGGTTGAAGGTACTAGCTGGTTTCTTCTTGCTGCTTATGGAAACAGTGGCAGATTTTATTTTCTTGGACTCCAAAATCACTGTGGATGGTTACCACAGTCATGAAATTAAAAAATGTTTGTTCCTTGGAAGAAAAGCTATGGCAAACCTAGATGGCGTATCAGAAAGCAGGGACATCACTTTGCCAACAAACGTCTAGTCAAAGTTATGGCTTTTCCAGGAGTTGTGTATGGATGTGAGTTGGACCGTAAAGAAAGCTGAGCACTAAAGAATTAATGTTTTCAAACTGTGGTTCTGGAGAAGATGCTTGGACAGAAAGGAGATCAAATCAGTCAATCCTAAAGGGAATCAACTCTGAACACTCATTGGAAGGACTGATGCTGAAGATCTAATACTTCGGCCACCTGATGTGGAGAGCCGACTCATTGAAAAAGACCCTGATGCTGGGAAAGATTGAGGGCAAGAGGAGAAGGGGTGACAGCAGATGAGATGGTTGGGTGGAATCACCAACTCAATGGACATGAGATTGAGCAAACTCCAGGAGACAGTGAAGGACAGGGAAGCCTGGTGTGCTGCAGTCCATGGAGTTGCAAAGAATCAGACATGACTAAGTGACTGAACAACAGGAATGTGAGAAGAGAAATAAAACGAGGGAAAGGTGGTGGGGGAGCAGCCAGACTTGATAGTTTGGAAAGCTCTCAGCCTCCCAAGACAGCAAAGGATGCTAAAATTAAGAGAAGGCTTTAAGCACTGTCAAGAAAAGGTGGTCTGGAGATAAAGCCAAGGGTGTGACTGTGCAACCTGTGGCTAAGACCTCAGGAAGATCAAAGGATTGCAGTATTATTCAGCCTCACAAAGGCCCTTTAAAGAGATCAGGGTGGGCTTTACAGATTCTCAAGATAAAACAGTAGGGCCTCTGGGGAGCGTATGAGCGTTGTCCCTTGGCCATCAAATGGACGCCCAAGGTAGAGAACTTCAGTTCAAAGAAATTTGCAGTTGTGGTTTTTGTTGTAATGGAGTGAATCTGAATGAAATTTACAGAAGACCCACGAAGTTTTGGAGCCACACTGTTATCAGAAGTATCACTGTCAGATTGGAACAGAAAGGACAGAGAGGGTGCAAAATAAAAAGAGGTCATTGGGCTCCCCAAAGTCTCAGCAGGAAGCAGGCTGAAGAAAAGTAAGCTTCAAACATACATTTCCTTTCATGAAGAAAGCAGAAGGACGACTCAGAGGGAGAAACCAAGAGCTCCAAAGGTAGGGCTGAATATTCTCAGATTTTGAAACTAATCAAGAAACTTCCAATATGTTCATCGGTGGATTTCAGAATTGTTATGGGCCAGGGACTTTTCTCTGCCTCTCTTTCCCCCCTTTTGAGTAAGAATGTCTGAACCCATTGCCCTGTGCTTGTTCCACCTCTGTGTGCCCTGTGTGTGGGGACAGAGAACTTGTCCACCTGGTTTTGCAAAGCTACAGCTCCAGAGTAACAATATTCTAGGACCTGTACTTAAGGAACTACACCAAGTCCGTCCATACCTGAACTTGATTTACATGGTGTGATTCTGGACATTGAGCCAATGCTTTCATAGAATGAGGCTTTTGGGGGGCCTTGGGAAGGATTAACAGCATGTTGCATGTGGAAAAGCCATGAAATCATTGCAGGATGGGGGCAGCTTGCGGTAGGAAGCTTTCAGATCAGTTCAGTCGTTCAGTGTCAGACTCTTTGCGACCCCATGAATCGCAGCACGCCAGGCCTCCCTGTCCAACACCAACTCCCGGAGTTCACTCAAACTCATGTCCATCGAGTAGGTGATGCCATCCAGCCATCTCATCCTCTGTTGTCCCCTTCTCCTCCTGCCCCCAATCCCTCCCAGCATCAGAATCTTTTCCAATGAGTCAGCTCTTCTCATGAGGTGGCCAAAGAATTGGAGTTTCAGCTTTAGCATCAGACCTTCCAAAGAACACTCAGGGCTGATCTCCTTTAGAATGGACTGGTTGGATCTCCTTGCAGTCCAAGGGACTCTCAAGAATCTTCTCCAACACCACAGTTCAAAAGCATCAATTCTTCGGCGCTCAGCATTCTTCACAGTCCAACTCTCACATCCATACATGACCACTGGAAAAAACCATAGCCTTGACTAGATGGACCTTTGTTGGCAAAGTAATGTCTCTGCTTTTTAATATGCCATCTACGTTGGTCATAACTTTCCTTCCAAGGAGCAATCGTCTTTTAATTTCATGGCAGAAATCACCATCTGCAGTGATTTTGGAGCCCCACAAAATAAAGACTGTCACTGTTTCCACTATTTCCCCATCTATTTGCCATGAAGTGATGGGACCGGATGCCATGAATTAGTTTTCTGAACATTGAGTTTTAAGCCAACATTTTCACTCTCCTCTTTCACCTTCATCAAGAGGCTTTTTAGTTCGTCTTCACTTTCTGCCATAAGGGTGGTGTCATCTGCATACCTGAGGTTATTGATATTTCTCCTGGCGATCTTGATTCCAGCTTGTGCTTCTTCCAGCCCAGCGTTTCTCATGATGTACTCTGCATATAAGTTAAGTAAGCTGGGTGACAATATACAGCCTTGACATACTCCTTTACCTATTTGGAACCAGTCTGTTGTTCCATGTCCAGTTCTTTAGAAATGACTAGATGATTTTTGTCTCCTGGCATTCACACCCTTGTATAACCCTCTCCCCTTATGTCTATGTAGATTTCAGAGAAGACGGGGCTGGTCAATGAGAGGTACAGGTACACACCAGTTCTGTCCAAAGGAGGAGCCCAGTGCTTCTGATCAATAGAATACAGCAAAAGTGATGGGCTGCTGATTCTGAGATTAGGTTATAAACGACCATGACCTCTGTCTTTCTCTGTCTCGGACTCACTCTGATGAAGGCAACAGCTGTGTTGAAAGCTGCTCTGTGGAAAGGAACTGAGGCACTCTCTGGTCAACAGCCCTGAGGACATCAAAATCCTTCAAACCACCCCGATAATAAGCTTGGAGCAAATCTTTACCCCCAGCAGAGCTCTGAGATGATCATCACCCAGGAAGGCTCCTTGATGGCATTGTTGTGAGAATCTGGCTGAACCACACCCGGGTTCCGACCACACAGACCAGGTGAGATAAGAAACATGGGTTCAAGCTGTAAGCGTTGGGGTAATTTGTTACACAGGAAAGAGATACTTAGTAGCCCCACCCCAAGGTCCTGTGCTACAACACTTCATCCAGAAACACTCTCACTCTCCTCAGGACCTTTGCACATGCTGCTCCAGGCTGAACTCCTCCTTCCTACCTTCGGGGTCTGGTAAATTTCCACTTGTCATACAAGACTCAGCTCAAGCGTCCCTTCCTCCGGGAAGCCCTCTTGGACCCTTTCACCCTACTCGGTGCTCCCATATCACATCCTCATCTCATTCATATCACATCTAGTGTTTGTCTCAACTTGTGCAGGAGAGCAGGGGCCTTGCCTTATTCAGCCTAGTGCCCTTAAAAATCTCATAGTGCTTCACATGCAGGAAAATAATAATATAAAACTGTTATTTATGTACCTGTGCCATGCCTGGTAGTGTTTGAGGTCATTTACATGTAATGTGTGAGTGTGTGCTCAGTCGCTTCAGTCATGTCCAACTCATTGTGACCCCACGGACTGTAGCCCGCCAGGTTCCTCTGTCCATGGGATTCTCCGGGCAAGAATACTGGAGTGGGTAGCCGTTCCCTTCTCCAGGGGATCTTTCCGACCCTGGGACTGAACCCAGGTCTCCTGTGTCTCCTGCATTGCAGGCCAATTCTTTACCCACTGAGCCACCTGAAAAACCCTTACATGTAACAATCTTACTTAATAATAAACTCAATCAGGCAGAAACTTTAAACATCCCCATTTTGTAGATGAGGAACTGAGGCTCTAGGTGAGGTGCTCAGTGTCAGAAAATGAGCAATGGAATCCTGAAAGGTTCCTCCTTCCCGGGCCTGCTGAGAGTCACCGCCTCTTTTTGGAGCTGGACACACAGCAGACTTGGGCCAGGAGGCCTCCTGAGACAACACCCTGTGCTTGACTGGTTACATAATTTGGCATTTCCAGAGAAACACCAGGATCTTTCCCTCGGTGCCTCCTCGGAAGGGCTTAGCTCTCACCCAGAGAATTTGTTGGGCACCACAAATCACACCTCCAGCTCTCTGCTCACAGCTGCGCCTCTGGCCCGCAGGCAGAATGAGCGTGTTCCTCCCCTCACACCCTGTCATTATGAACCACGTAAATTCCTCAATACTCGTGTTGAAATGAACAGATGCAGCTCTGTATTTTTAATGCATTATCTGCAATTAGCAGCAGTGGGCATGAAAGAACTCTGTGGTCCCTGGGGCTGCCCCTGGCGGATGCAGCTGTGAGTACATTTGCGCTGAAGGATCCAGCCCGGCTCCTGTGGCCCACACAGCTCTGGTGAGTGGGCGAGGGAGCCTCCATTTGCATGGCATCTGCCCGGCCAGGAAGCAGAAGGGGGCTGTTGACGACTGATGGTGACTCCACTGCCAACCTGGCCCCTCGCCATCCCTCCTAGGCTGTCTAAATACCCTGAGAGGAGGTCCTCCACCCAGATGTTACAGGTGATAAAAGTTTTCACAGGATTGGGGTCTGTGAGAAGGGGTCTGTACAAAGAGGGTGTGCTGCAGTGTCTGGAACAAACCTAAGGGGCTGTCTGCAGATTTCCGTGAAGACAGGGCTGGTCAATGAGATGTACGGGTGCACACCAGTTCTGTCCAAAGGAGGAGGACATTTTGGGTCATAAATATAATGCTAATGTGGAGGAGGGCATGGCAACTCACTCCAGTATTCTTGCCTGGAGAATCCCCATGGACAGAGGAGCCTGGTGGGCTGCAGTCCATGGGGTCACAGAGTCGGACATGACTGGCGACTAAGCACAGCACAGCACAGCATACTATGGTCTTAGCACTCTCCAGGCATCATCAGAAGGCAGTGCCAATTCCTCACCCCACCACTGCCCCCAACTACAAAGCACAGCTGAAGACCACCAGGAGTCCACCCGTAGTTGAACGAAGTTGGGATTATTGACTCTTGGCCATGAGGGAGAACGCACAGCCCTGGGAACTGTCAGGCATCTCAGTGGCTAAGTGGAGGGCTTTTCTGGTGGCTCAGATGGTGAAGAATCTGCTTGCAATGCAAGAGACCCGGGTTCGATCCCTGCATCAGAAAGATTCCCTGGAGGAGGGCATGGCAACCCACTCCAGTATTCTTGCCTGGAGAATCCCATGGACAGAGGAGCCTGAGGTTGCAAAGAACTCACTGGAGGAGTTAGGCTTTTTGTTAGGTGATATGGGGGAGGGTTCAAAGCAGTGGAGCTTTGCTGTGGACTGGTTGCTAACAGGAAGTGAATATACTTCTATGATTGGGTACTTAATTTTATCTAGAAGGTGGGAGGAATGAAGCAAGACTAAAGTTGTAACTGGTAAATAAGCAGCTGTTGAGAGCTCCCTGGTGGTCCAGTGGTTAAGAATCCGCCTTGAAATGCAGGGAATGCAGTATCCATCCCTCATCAGGGAACTAAAATCCTACATACTACAGGGGAACTAGGCCCTTACACCGGAACTACTGAGCCCATGCGCCACAAATAGAGAGACCTCACACTGCAACAAAAGATCCCACATGATGCTATGAACACCAGACGCAGCCAAATAAATAAATAAACTATTTTTTTTTTTTACAAAAGAAGCAGCTGTCACTCGTGTTAGCCAAGATGCAAAGGGAGGGGGAGGTGGGGTCATTGCTGTCTTTTGGTGATATCCTCATTTGTGTCTGAGTTCAGATGTGATTATGAAGCGGCCTTGTTTTTGTCTTGCTCCATTGCAGTCACGGAGCTCTAACAAGAGGACGCCAAAGTCTAGGTGTGGGGGGGCCAGCCCAGCTCCCACCACTCAGTCCGTCTCTGGCCCTCAGCGGGCTGCTATTGTGCCAGCTTTTAGAAACAGAGAAACGCAAACTCAGAGAGCTGCCAAAGCTGAGGAGTGGAGCTGTGAGTCCACCATCACCGGAACTGGAGTAGATGCCGAGGGATTCGGAGGACAGGGGTGGAACGGGTAAGATTATGGAAGCCAGGCTGACCACGAAGGGGACTGGCCATGACGGTGAATCAGAGAGAACACAGGATTTGGAGCGAGAGCTCTCCACTTGAGAAATCTGTCCCTGCCACTTACTAGCTATTCGGCCTTGGGTAATTCACTGAACATCTTAGATTCAATTTCTTCTTTTGCATAATGGGGATACAGAAATCTGTTTCCCACAATTATTGTGAGAAAAAAATGAACAGACTCAGTAGAAGGCACCTATGCAACTTCCAGGAACAGGAGAGTCCCCTCTGAGCACTTTCTGTCTGCCAGCCACTGTTCTGGGTATCTCACCTGTACCGACTCATCTAATACAGCACCCCCTCCAGGCAGATTCTATTGTTAGAGTCCCTGGTCTGCAGGAGAGGTGATGGAGGCACAGAGAGGTTAAGCAACTTCTCCAAGGTCACACAGCTGTCCAGGAGCAGAACTCAGGCAAGCTGGCTCCAGCACCTTCACCCTCTGCCTCCTCGTGGCTGCTAGGTCACTGTTCCTCCCATTTCCTAGGGCTTCCCTGGTGGCTCAGATGGGAAAGAATTTGCCTGCCATGCAGGAGACCTGGGTTCAATTCCTGGGTCAGGAAGATCCTCTGGAGAAGGGAATGGCAACCCACTCCAGTGTTCTTGCCTGAAGAATCCCATGGACAGAGGAGCCAAGGAGGCTACAGTGCATGGGATTGCCAAGAGTCGGACACGACTAAGCGAATAAAACACACACCCCTTTCCTGCTTCAAGGACTTCAACCTCAACAGCTCTAGTCACATTTCAACGGTGACTGCAAGCTCTGGAACTCCCCGGGTCCTAGACTTTTGCTTGTGGAAGGGTCCAAGCTGCTTTCTTGGCTCTGGTTTGGAGAGCACTTGTTTCCTTTTAGAAGGTCAAAACACTCTCAGCACGACAGATGATATAGATTCAGGTCACTGCGGTGGATAGATCAAATAAAACATAGTATTGCCTTGTTGGTATTTCTGTACCTTTCAGTAAGTCTTGAAGGCAGAGAAATGAGTAAAAACGAAAAGGGCTGGAGGTGGGGTGGGAGGAACGACTCAGTGCTGCAGCCAAAGCCCTCCTGTGCCAAGGCTGATGGGTGGCAGAGGCTGCCCGAGAGGAAAAGGGCCAGAAGTGACCATGTGGTCCCCTTCCACACCACAGCAGCAGGAAGCTCGTCAGTGGCCACAGCATCACGGGCCAAGGCCGAGTCAGTGCTGGCTAGTTCTAACTGCTTGAGTAGGTGTAGAGGTTGTGTGTTTGTTCTAGGAGACTGGGGGCGAGGACTCCTGGACCCAGGGGTGCCAGTGACCAAGGTCCTTCCTGCCACTGACCCCCCTCCAGGCAGTGTTCCGCCACCACTTGGGGGAGATGAAGTCCTAGAACTCCCGTCAACATTCCTTCTGCAGTTTCATGCAACCCCAGATCATAGTCATCAACCTTCTTGAGGCTCATCTGTTCTTAATTATATCTCTCAATCCCAAGGCATTACAACTGTGTGAATTGGGGAAATTTAGCTGCTTAGAGGATTCACAATAATCACAGTAATCTCTGGTATTTACAGAGCTTCCTTTTGTAGACTGTGAGAGCCAGACAGACAACACTGTAGTGGTGAAGACACCCTGAAATTGCTCTCAAGTTCTCTTCGCAGAGTGCCAAGCCCTCACTTGGTCTTATTTTACTTTGCTCAAGGAGGGACATGAGAAAAGTAGTTTTCTCCATCACTTCCTGAAGGAGACCAAAGAGAAGATGGGAAGGTGGACCCCATGGAGAAGATGCACCTCAGGCTGCACGCTCAGCCTGTGCCCTCTTCTCCGCCCACCCTGGGAGGGGTGGGCTCCTTCCTGCAGTTACTTGTTCCAGTTGAGCACCTCTTTCCTTGGTAGCAGCTGACTGGACAAAGAGCTAACCTTGACTAAGGAGCGGAGCCAATCAGATTCCCTTTTTCTTTTGTGGGGTTGGGGAAAAGAATTCACCTGCCATGCAGGAGGTATAGGAGATGGAGGTTTAATCCCTGGGTTGGGAAGATCCCCTGGAGGAGGAAATGACAACCCACCTCAGTATTCTTGCCTGAAAAATCCCATGGACAGAGGAGTCTGCTGGGTTACAGTTCAAAGGGTTGAAAAGAGCTGGACAGGACTGAGCGACTGGGAATACAAACACAGCTTAATTCCAAAGAATTTCTACCTGTAATTCTGGAAGTCACATAAATTTAAATTATATATAATTCATTTATGTGTGTGTACATAGATGAATTTCTGAAAAAATTTTTAGTGCTAATTCAAGACAAGAGATGTAGAAACTTGGAGTCAGTCAGTTGGTTCCTAAAGCGAGAAGGTCAGGCAGACTCAGGGAGTGGAGTGACCATCGGGGACTGTGTGTCCCATGTATTTATGCAACAAGCCCTTTGGATTCCTAAGCCAGGAGCCGCCCCCATGAGGCCGTTACTGCACGAAGAGGAGGCACTGGAAACCACCCAAGACTCCTGCACTGCTTCTCTGACGCTCATGCCTTCCCTTCAGCTTCAGCAGAAGACAGGGCCAGGTCCTGTGGGTACATTAGATGGAGTAGCCACACTTCTTCCTAATGGGGACACCACAGGGGTGTGGGGGCCATATCAGGGTCCATCCCAGAGACCCCTGCTGATCCTTATCAGAAACCAACATGGGCCTCCCCGGAGTGCTGGGGTGTGGGGCACAGCTGACCCTGACCTCCACAGCTTGACAGAGAAGGATACGAGAAGTCCCTGCAAAGAAGCCGTTGTCATGACACAGCACAGCCATCTGGTCCCCTCATTGATCTGATAGCAGCAGCAGGGGCAGAAGGAAGTACACACGGAGGCCCCAGGAGCACAATCCTATGGAGAGGGGCATTGATTTGTGTACCCGCCCGATGACTGGCCAGACTCTCGGTGTTTAAAAGACATTCACGCAAGGTCAGGGCTGGAAGGGCACCTTAGGGAGGCCCCCAGGACAGTCCAGAATCGTCACAAATGGGAAAAGCAAGCCCCAAAGACACTACTGAGATGTGACCTTTCCATTTCAATCAAGAGAGTCCAAATAGCTTCCACTGTTTATTGGGCAGTTCTGTGGGCAAAGGGGGATATTGTTGTGCTTTGTAGCCCTATGTAGTCTTCCCAGAGGGAGAAAAGCAAAGAGAATATATATTTATGTGGAGTCTATAGGACTGAATCATAAGCACTTGGACTAAAAAACAACAAAAAACAAACAGCAAAAAAAGCACAGTTACTGCCCAGGTAAACAATGGGTGGTCACTAATTCAGAAGCCCCGTCCCATCACTCACCCCTACTCCAAAGGACATGGACAAGCAAACCTGAGATTTATCCCGGCTGGAGGCTCTGAGTATGTGGAACAGTGGCCCCTGTGACACCAGCATTTGCCCAGCCTTTGCTCAGCCACAGAGTGAGTTTCAACCTGCCCCGCCCCAGGGCCAGTGAGTCTCTAGAAGAAATCCATCCTGAGCTCCTGTCCTCAAGTCAGGTAGATTCTGGAAATAGCCTGCTGCCCTCCCGCAGACCACCCCACCACCCCCAACCCAGGATGTCACGGGCTCTGTGGGACTCAGCCCCTGGGGCCTCTCCAGCCTTCATATTTAACTATACAACCGACCTGTGGGCTGGCTGCCTGACTGGTCTGCACTAGTCTGTGGTTCCCACTCCCACTCCCTCGTAGTTCTGGCACGTCTAGGGTTTGGCCCCATTCTCCTGAGGGTTGGGATTCGTCCTTCCCTTCTCCACTCACCCACAAGCGCTCCTGACCTAAGAGTCACACAAGCGCCTGCTCCACGTGTCCACCCCTCTCTCTCGGAATTTGCCTTTCTAAAGCTTCAGGCCCAGGTGAGGGTTGAATTTGCCTTTTTCCCTTGATTGTCAACTCTGGAGGAGGAAACGGCAACCCACACCACTATTCTTGCCTGAAAAACCCCACGGACAGAGGAGCCTGGCAGGCCACAGTCCAAGGGGTCGCAAAGAGTCAGACATGACTGATGGACAAAGCTCACATGCACTCGGTTGTCAAGATGGATAATCCATCTGTTTTCAAGGCTGGCTTTAAGTGGCATCGTCACAGTTGTGAATGTTGGCTCTCAAGTGAAAAGAGCTGAATTCTGTTCACACTACTAACCAATTTGGGCAAGTTATCAGACTCCATTCCCTCACCTGTGTAAAGTGGATGTTAAAACCTATTCCACACGACTGGTACAGAGTAAATGAGAGTGTAAATGAAATAATGGATAGAAAGAACTTAGCACAGTTTAACATACATACTACTAACATGTAACGTTCATTGAGAGCTTAGATAAGTTAAATTCTGGGCAAAGTGCTTTACAAGCATTACCTTAGTTAATTTACACAGTAATCTTTTGAGATCCTATTTTCCCAAAATTTTAAATGAGAGATCTAAGCCTTGAGTAAATTTCCCAAGGTCAACAGTTGGGTAGTAGCTGAGCAAGCACCAATTCTGATCTTGAGGAGACCAAAGGTTATGATTGATCTCACTTAACGTTCTAGTACAATGCCTAGTGGGCTTCCCAGGTGGCTCAGTGGTGAAGAACCCACCTGTAGCAGGATACAGGATGCTTGGGGCTGGTGCACTGGGATGACCCAGAGGGATGGTACGGGGAGGGAGGCAGGAGGGGGGTTCAGGATGGGGAACACATGTACACCCGTGGCAGATTCATGTTGATGTATGGCAAAACCAATACAATATTGTAAAGTAATTAGCCTCCAATTAAAAAAAAAAAAAAAAAGAATCCACCTGTAGTGCAGGAGACAAGGGTTTGATCCTGGGTTGGGAAGATTCCCTGGAGAAGGAAATGGCAATCCACTCCAGTATTCCTGTCTGGGAAATCCTGTGGACAGGGGACCCTGGAGGGCTATGGTTCATGGGGTCACAAAAGACTCAGCAACTGCACAACAACAACAACAACGCCTAGTATGTGGTGGTGATGTGGTGGTTTAGTTGCTAAGTTGTGTCCAGCTCTTTGCAGCCCCGTGAAGAATAGCCCACCGGCCTCCTCTGTTCATGGGATTTTCCAGGGCAAGCTAGTGGAGTGGGTTGCCATTTCCTTCTCCAGGGGATCTTCCCCACCCAGGGATCGAACCTGGGTCTCCTGCATTGCAGGCAGATTCTTTACCAACTAAACCACCAGGGAAGCCTGCCTAGTATACAGTAGGCACTTAAAAAATGTGTTAACTTAATGCATGGCTCCCAAGTCAGTGCTCCTTTGCACAACTGGATTGAGAACTCATCTTTATCAACTTATTTTTTCTGTTTCTGTCTTTTTTATTTTTGCAATGGGGGACAGAAAGCTATTCATTTATGTTTTAATACATTCAAACCTTCTATCTGAATGGACACATAATTTCCATACCACCTACTCTTTAATCAGAGAGTACTCACAGGTTCAGCACTTTGGACAGAGCTAGGATTTTTTAGCCAATGTGCAGTCAGGATTGTATTTGCATTTAAAAAGTATTTACAATAAGTGTGTGACCCACATATGAGAAAATACTGCATTCCCCACTTCTTGCTCAGTGGTTCTGGCTTCTTCTTCCTTTTCACAGTCTATCAGATGAGAAAAGATTGCCATAAAGATTTTATGAGTCCAAGAGAAACATTACTCAAACAGGATTTACTTCAAAGGCATCATTCTGAAACTGTGGCATGTTGTCTAAAACAGAATCAAAGCTCATTTTGGTGGGATTTTTATACTCAAATGAACTCCAAATGTTGCAGAAGATCCCCTTAATGCCTACCAACTGAGCAACTTCTTCAATTTGGTTCAATTCAGCAGACAATTTATAGAGTATGTATTTTCAGCATCTCTGGGCCCACACTTGAAACCAGTGATAAGAGACAAGAATATGATCTTTGCCCATTTGCACTCAGATAAGGAGAAAGGTAATTATGGGATTGGTACTTTCAGACCTTCCCACTCTGGGACAAAAATATTTTTGTGATGCCCAGTATGTGTCAGGCACTCTGGTGAACACTGCAAGGGAAACGAGGTGCAGTTTCTACGCTCAGGGACCTACTGTCTGGCTGGGGAGACACACATACCCCAAGGCAGCGCACTGTGCAGTGAGATAAGGATTATGCTGGAAATAACTATAAGAGCTTGCCAGCAGGGAGCTTGCTCTAGAATCGTGTGAGATGTCCACTGTTCTTTGTCTAGTTGACAAACCCCCATTCATTCTTCAAGAAGCCAAATCAAATGTCTTCTCCTCTGAATGCCTTCCTTACTCTTCAAGAAAGAATTGGCCTTCCCTCCTTGGGGTTCCCACAAAATCTTGAATAAAGGGAAAGTGGGGGTGACGGATGCTGTATAAGTATTAAAAAATACACTCACACATTTCTGCAGGAGTAGAGAGCAGGAAATAATTAACTGTCAAGGAAGGGGTGGAGATACTTGAATTGATTCTTGAAAGGTGTGGAGAAGGTCATTACAGATGGAGAACGCAGGAAGGCGTGACAGGATGCATGGTTACGATGTATTTATAGAATGGCAAGTAGCTGGAGTGGCTGAAGCAAGGCACAGGGGAATGGTGTGGGGAGCCGGTGACAATGCGGAGAGGCGGCAGGAGACTGCATTAAGGATGCGGTCAGATTATGAAAATCCTCTCGTAAGAAGTTTGCTCCTCATCCTGCAGGTGGTAGGAGCTATCAAAAGGCATTTTAACTTTTATTGATTTTTCTGCACCCAGGAAGTAATATGTGCTTGTTATAAAAGTTTAAGAGAATACAAAAGAACATAAAAAATGCATTAGCATCCCATCCTAAGCTCATATGTTAATATTTTTTCCTGTCTTCTTTTTTTAATGACTACTATGTATATATGTGGAGAAGGCAATGGCACCCCACTCCAGTCCTCTTGCCTGGAAAATCCCCTGGGTGGAGGGCCTGGTGGGCTGCAGTCCATGGGGTCGCTTAAGAGTCAGATACAACTGAGCGACTTCACTTTCACTTTTCACTTTCATGCGTTGGAGAAGGAAATGGCAACCCACTCCAGTGTTCTTGCCTGGAGAATCCCAGGGACGGGGGAGCCTGGTGGGCTGCCGTCTATGGGGTTGCACAGAGTCGGACACGACTGAGGCGACTTAGCAGCAGCAGCATGTATATATGTATGTAAAATTTTTAGTTCATACCATATATATTTAGTTTTGTAGGTTGACTTTTTCACTTCATATCATATTAAGGGATTTTCCCATTTCCGTGAACATCCTTTGAAGTTAACTGTTCCATAGTTTATCAGCCACATGTACCACAGTTTATGGAACCACTAATTCTGGACATACACAGTTTCCTTTCCCCCACTGTAATAAATGTTACTGCAAGGAACATCCTTGTGTATCCCATTTAACAAAGACCTCTTGCTATTTCCTCAAGATAAATTCCTAAAAGTGGCACACACTCTTTACATTTTAATCACTATATACTGTCAAATTATGTTCCCAAAAGGTTGTGCCAATTTATAAAACCACCAACAGGGCATGAAGCTCAAAGAGGTTACATGACTTGCCTAAGATTAAACAGCTGGGGAATGGAGGGCTGGAAGTCAAATGTGGGCACTGGTATCCACAGGGCTATGACAGAACTTTGGTGGGAGATGGGAAATGGGGTGGCCAGAGGTAACTGAGTCTGGAGCACTGAAGCTAACTTGGGTGAAGATGGATGGTCTAATGAGACAACTTCAAAAGGCAGGCTGTTCAGTGGACAACACTTGCCATTTCATACTCTGTATAAAGCTGCCAAGGTCATGACTCTTCCCATTTGAGAGTGTTCAGAGCAGAGAAATGAAACACATCTCCCTTTCTCTTGACTGCTATTTCTTTGTAGACTCAGCCCTTGGCTGGATTTAGTGAGCGTGGCACGTGTGAAAACTTGCCTGGTCACCTGAAGTGTGATTCCAGGAGGATTCCTCATTCATGCCCTGAGTTCACTGAACACGTCCATGCTAGGTATATCCTTCCATCAACCATAACGAAGTCAGAGGCATCCATCTCGCTGGGGACACAGTATATCTTCTCAGTTGTTGCATAACTAAGAAGTGGCTAGATGAGGGATAAAAGAATCAAGGTCCTGGCTCTTTCAATCCACGTATTTTGATCTCCTAGCTGACTTCTTTCCCGACTCCCTCCCACTCTTTCCCTTCAAGGCCACAAATGCAATAACATAATTCTAGGCAGAACATGAGGACCAAACTCAGAGTCATCTCATCAAAGCACCGTAGGTTAGACATTACAGGCTTGTGAGGGATTCAGAGTTGCACGGCAGCTGACTCCATCAATCCCCACTAGGACAGCTCCAGCTAGTGTTTGTCCAGGATCCACTTAACTCCAAGAGTCCTCTTGCAAGAAGCTGTCCTCAGCTAACTACTAGATCTTACGCAGAGTGAAGGTTTGACTCTTGCAACTACCCGCTGTTTCAGTTTCTGTCGATGATCTAAACTTTCTTCCATATGACGGACACCGAATTATCTGAAACCAGGTGCCATTTTCCCTGTCGTAGGTGAGGTGCTGAATCGTAAGAGTTTTAGGCTTTGGAGTCAGACAGACCTGGGGCTCCAGCTCTGACTCTAGTAAGCAGCTGTTCTTCTTCGGGAAAATTGCTGAATATCTCTGATGGTGAACATCATCTTAGTCTCAAATTATTTCCTGGACCAAAAATAATGATGATCACTGGAGACTGGTGGGGACTTAATAAATAAAATGTCAATAGTATGGCAAGTGGTGGGTGGTTGATAGGTGTTGAATCCCCTCACAACTGTCTCTTTCGAAGCCAGTATTTCTCAAAGGCATTCTCTGACCTGTTGCATCGAGACAGCCGAGGGTGGGTATTTAAAATGTAGATGTCTCGGTCATAGCCCTAATCTATGAGTCATAATCAGTGAGAGTGCAGCCTGGAAATGTAGTTTTTAGTTCAGAGCAGTATCCATATGCCAAGAGGTTGGAAGGATTAAAACCTAGGGGAACTCTCCAAAGTTGCCCAGGGGTGCACATTCAGAGGCCGGTCTGTCTGACCCCTGGGTAAGATGCTCCACTGAGGACACATGCCTCCCAACTGGGAATCAAGGCCTCATTTTCAGGGAGTCTTACTCTTTTGCTCAGTCTCAGAGAGAAGCCTTCCTCCCTCTGTATTCTGGAACTTGGAA
Organism: Bos indicus; assembly: GCF_029378745.1. Taxonomy (NCBI): domain Eukaryota; kingdom Metazoa; phylum Chordata; class Mammalia; order Artiodactyla; family Bovidae; genus Bos; species Bos indicus. Next base: position 112,163,974 of record NC_091762.1, on the reverse strand, counting down.
TGTGGAAGTGACAGGGGACTGGTAAAGATGTTGCCATGTGTAGATAAGGAGTTTAAACTATTGTCAGTCCGTTCAGTCGCTCGGTCTTGTCCGACTCTTTGTGACCTCATGGACTGCAGCACGCCAGGCTTCCCTGTCCATCATCAACTCCCGGAGCTTGCTCAAACTCATGTTTATTGAGTTGGTGACGCCATCCAACCATCAACTATTGTGATAATCTTCATATTACCAGAGGGAGAGGATCAGCCCTTGGGAAGAGGAGAAGCAGGGCAGGGGCCCAGGGGCCAGCCAAGCAGATTGATACCGAGGGCGCACTCCAGGCCAGCAGGGGAACTCGAGGACCTCTGTGACCACAGCAGACACAAAGTGGATGATAGAGTGCCCTATCCTTTCCCAGACATGTTACATATCCTAGCAACCAACTCCAGACCCACCCTCCAGTGGACAGCCCCAAGCGAGTCCTCACACCTGTAAGAGTTCATGTATTTATCCTCACATGCCTGCTCATCAGGCTTCCCAGGTGGCTCCATGGTAAGGAATCTGCATGCCAATGCAGGAGACACAGGAGATATGGGTTCGATCCCTGGGTTGGGAAGATCCCCTGGAGGAGGGCAGGACCACCCATTCCAGTATTCTTGCCTGGAGAATCCCATGACCAGAGAAGCCTGGCAGACTACAGTTCTTGGGGTCCCAGAGTCCGTCATGACTGAGCACCCACACGCATGCACCACTCATCATCTCGCTCCACTCTCTTCCTGCTGCTTCCCTCGTGCAGGTTCTCTACACTGTGCCCAGTTTTGGGCTGATGACTCCCTGAAGTCTATTTACAACCCACATCCCTCCTGCAAACTTCAGATCCTTACACCCATCTACCTTCGATGCCCTGTAGGCATCTGAACCTTAGCATGCCAGCACTTCCTTTGCCACCTCCTGTCATCCACTAGCTGTGCAAAGTAAGAGTGGGGGCCACCTCTTCTCCTCCTCTGTCCCTCAGGTTCACATGATCACTAAGCAAGTGATGCTGTGTGTACCATCCTCCAGACTACAATCCACCCCTCCACTCAGTTTCTACTGTTACCATCTATGTTCATTCCGATCTTACCATGGGCTACTGCACCTCCAATGGGCAGCCCGAGCCTGGGCCTGCATCCATGCCTGCATCCTTCTCTCCATCCATGTCTGCATCCTTCCCTCCATCCTGCTCTCCAGCAGCAACCAGAGTGATCTTTCAAAAATGCAATTCTGATCGTGTCATTCGCCTGCTATGAACCTTTCAGTGTCTCCCTATTGTCCCCAGAATACCATACAAATAATCTGGCTTCCACCTACCTCTTTAGGCTCATCCTCTCTCCATTTTTCCATATCCTTCAGCTACATTTCCAGGCACGGAACCTGGGAACTCCCGCCTCCTTCCAGAGCTCCTAGGCTGACCTGTCCTCCCTGAAGACCAGGCTTCTGATTACCTGCTCTGCCCTTTCTTTGCAGTCACTGCCCTCAGTCCACCTCACTATTTGGCTCAGCACACACAAGAGAGATGGGGAGAGAAGAACAGCTATTATAATTATTATCAAAACCTGTGAGCTCTTCGTATGCAGCACTGTGGATACAGTGAATGCTTGACATGCAATTTCTCGTTGTAATCCTCACCATATGCCGAAGGGACAGAGACACACGAGGAACCAGAGAGGTTAAGTAACTTGCCCAAGGCTGTGCATCAATACAAGTGGTGCAGATGATCCTTCAGCCCCGGGTGTCTGACTTCTGAGCCATATCAGAAAACGGCATCAGAGGACACAGCTCAGATCTATTTCCAATGGTCTGTGCGGAAAAATTTACCCTGCCTGAACACAGACCCCTTAAGATATACTATCCTCAAAAACCTAAGTGCTTAGCCTGGCTTACAGAGGAGGCCGTGTTATCTACCACAAGATGATTCGGCAACAATGAACTTAAATCCCAGCCACTGCTGGAGAATATCTGCTTCTGAATTCAATTTGGTTCAATTCGATCCAATTTAATTCAGTGCAGTTATCGAGTGCTCACTATTCACCCAGTAAGGGCTGGCTACGGAAGGCCCAGAGAGAAAGGCAGAGATTCCTTTTATTTAGTTATGGGAAATCATAACTACTTGAGGCGTGGGGCATTACACGAGGACAGGGGAGCTGGGGTGTTGGAAGCAGGGTTGAATGTAGAGAAGATTCTACCAGTTTAGTCTAATAGGAAGTCTCAGGCATAATACATATGAAAGAAATTGGGATTAATGAGTGCTTGAGGGCAAGACTCCAGTGACAGAGAACCTGGCTCTATTACTTCCTAGTGGAGTCACCTAGGGCAGCTTATTTAGCTTTCTGAGCCTCAGTTTCCTCGTCTGTAAGAGGGTAATGAAAATAATACCTGTCTCATAGATGGAAAGGGTTAAGAGAGATGACTCATATCAAGTGCTTAGCACAGCACCAGGTGCCTGGAAAGAGTGTAAAAAGTGTTAGCCCATACAATTCTCGTTCTGGGCTAGGTATCTTGAAACAAATCATAATTATAATTCCAATGCCTGGCCTAGTCCCTGATACATAATAATGGCTCTTAAATAAGCAGAGGCATGAATGGAATGCACATCTCAGGAGTGCGAGGCAGCTGGAAGGGCCCTGGATGCTATGCTCAGAGTTAGAACTATACTCTGTGGAGAACAGTAACCCCTGAAGGTTTGCAGCAGGGAGATGGTGCGGCCAGCCAGGACCACACTGGCCAGAAGAGAGGGTGGATGGAAGGAGGGGAGATACTGGCGACTGGTGGGAGGCCGCCTCAGCGTCCCAGGTGTGAGAGCACCTGAGCGAGGTGGGGATCTTGGTATTGCACTGAAAGGGACACACTGGAAAGACATTTGGGAGGTAGAATTGGAAGGATTTGGCCACCATGAGATGTCAGCTGATGACAGATGCCCTGCTGCCGAGCGGGTTCATTGCCCATGAAAGAGATGATCCGGTTAGTAACTCGAGGAAAAGCAATGTCCTCCCTGGAAGCCCCCTGGCCACTGTTCCCACTGGGAATGCTGGCCTTGTTGCCCTTTCTCATCTGCAGGATCATGAGGGGCCCATTCACAGAGTGGGCATGGTGGGCAGTCCACAGGAAGTCCTCTTACAAGAGAGGCTTGGGATTTCTGGTGGGGGCCAGAGGCCTGCAGCAGGAAAGGACTGCCCTCTTGGCAGATGGGAAGGGACAGAAGTCACTCTAATTGCAGCCCGTTTGGCCGGGGACGTCTCCAAAGCTGGTAAGGAAAAGAAAAACCTCTCAAAATAGTCCAGAGAAAAGGAGAAGCACGCTGTCATGTTTATAGCTCCTTTGTGCAAGCACCATCACCTATTTCTTCTCATGCAGCCTTCAGCGCGGCTGCAGAAAGGATTAGCTGCCTATTTTACAGGGAGGAAAACCGAGGCTCACAGGGCTTTTCCTATATTGTACACCTGTAATTTATATATTGATAATATTGTACATCAACTATACTTCAATAAAAACATCAGTCAAAACAAAAAAGGTAGCAAGTATATTAAAAAAAAAACTCTGACCTAGTTTGTCAATGGAGGAACTAGGATTCAAACCCAGCTCTCTGACTCCAAATCCCATTCTATTTCCTCCATGACAATTTCATAATCTTTAAAAGTCCCATTCCTTCAGACATTCACATACTGCCGACGGCAGTGCAAAATGATCAAATGCTTTTAGAAAGCAATTTGGCAATAAGAATCAAGAGTTTTTTTTTTTAAATATTCATTCTGGGAATTGCTCCTAAAGAAGTCATCATAAATTCAGAGGGGGAAAAAAAAGCTTTACACACTACAATGTTCTTCAAAGCAGTATTTATAACATGAACAACTGGAGATGATCTAAATATCCGTGGAAGGAAGAATGGTTAAGTAAGATGTGATATATTCATTTAATGGAATATATGGGGGCTTATATTAGGGTTGCTGGTGGCTCAGATGTTAAAGTGTCTACAAGCAATGTGGGAAACCCAGGTTTGATTCCTGGGTTGGGAAGATCCCCTGGAGAAGGAAATGGCAACTCACTCCAGTACTCCTGCCTGGAAAATTCCAGGGATGGAGGAGCCTGGTAGGCTATAGTCCACGGGGTTGCAAAGAGTCAGACACAACCGAGTGACTTCACTTCACTTTCTACATTAGGGTTTATATTAATAAGGGAAATACCAATGTTACAATAGGAAAATAATCAGGATGCAAATTACACAGAGCATCATCTAATGAGGGTGTCGAGAGCCACCTGAGGTTCCTTTATTGGCACCTCCCCCTCCAATCTCCATTGGCCCCTTCTGAATCACTCTAGATTTTAAAAATTAATAACATTATCTGACATGGACAATGCACGACTGTCCCACTCTGCATAATGAATCTTATACAGAGTGGAAATATAATCATCTTTAGAAATTTTGCTATTTGTGTTGATCTGTAATTCAAAATTTAGAAAAAACCATGCTTGCCTTTAAGCCTCCTCAATGCAGAAATCATGGGGCTGCCAACCCTATCATTTTTCTTTAATACAGTTCTGGAGGCACTGGGCATATAAGAAGCTAGGGGAACAAAAAGCAAACATATTGGAAAGGAAGAAGCAAAATCACATTACTTGCAGCTAATATGATTGTCTAACCTAGAAAATCTGAAATAATCAACTTTAAAACTATTAGAGCTAATGTGAGAGTTCAATAAGATGGTCGATTACAAAAGAAATGTATAAAAATCAATGGGATTTTTATTTACAAGCAATAAACTATTAGAAAATGCAATGGAAAAATGACACTATAACAATCAAAGCTATAAAACTACCTGGAATAAACCTAACAAGAAATTTACTAGGCCTAAATGATGAAAACTATAAAATTTTATTAATGAATGTAAACAGATCTGAAAAATGAAAGTCATACCATGGTCCTGTACAGGATTATTCACTATTGCAAAAATGTCAGTTCTTTTCAAATTCACCTAAAAGTTCAGTGAAATTCTAACCAAAATGACAATGGAATTTCTTAGGAGAAAACTGAAAATATTATTCTAAAATTTATGTGGAAAAGTAAATGCACACAAATTGCCAATAAAATGTTTTTAAACTAACAGTAAGGAAGGATTTTTCCTACTAGAAAACCAAAATTACTATATAACTATGGCAATTGAAACTATGTGATTTTGGCACATAAATAGAAAAATAGATAAGTGAAACAGAAGAAAAAATCCAGACACAGAACCATGAATAGATATGAACTTAGTCTACGATAAAAGGGCCCTTTAATGTCAGAAAGGACAGGCTTGGGAACAATTCATCAGTCTTCTGAAACTCAAATTATATCTATATCTCACATCTGGCACAAAATATATATTTCAGGCAGATTAAGGGGCTACCTACAAAATATAAAACTCTGAGAGTTCTAGAAGAAATACAGAAGACTCTATTTGTAATCTCCAAGTGGGGAAGTATTCCCAGCCCAGACGCAAAACCCAGGAGTCACAAAGAGAAAGGACTGATTTGATCATAGAAATGTAAAATGTCTACTCTGAGGAAAAACAAAACAAAGCTGAAAGACAAGCTACGCAATGATAGAAAAGTTTTACAACACGTTGAACAGACTGGTGTGACTATGTGTTCGTGTCTCCCCAGATTCATGTATTGAAACCTAACCTCCAATAATATTTGGAGATGGGTCTTTGAGGGTTCATAAGGTCATGAGGGTTGACCCCTCACAAATGGGATCAGTACTCTTATAAGAGAGGCCTTGGAGAGCTCCCTTGCCCCTTCCGTGATGTGAGGACCCAGCAAGGAGATGGCCAGCTATGAACCCGGAGGCAAGCTTTCAACAGACGCAACGTCTGCAGGCACCTTAATCTTGGACTTTTCAGCCTCTAGAACTGTAAGAAATAAATTCCTGTTGTTTATAGGTCACCAGCCTGTGGTATTTTTGTAATAGTGCCTGGACAGACTAAGACATAGTATTAATATCCAAAATATACAAAGAGCTCCTAAGAATCAACAGAAAAACACACACAAGCCAATAGAAAAACAGATAAAGAAAATAGATAATTCAAAAAATGAAATGAAAATGAAAAGATTATCAACTACTAATAATTGAAGTGAAGTGAAGTGAATTGAGCTTATTCAGTTGTGTCCAACTCTTTGTGACCCCATAGACTGTAGCCCACCAGGCTCCTCCATCCATGGGATTCTCCAGGCAAGAATACTGGAGTGGGTTGCCATTTCCTTCTCCAGGGGAACTTTCCAACCCAGGGATCGAACTGGGGTCTCCTGCTTTACCCTCTGAGCCACCGGGGGGAGCACTAATAATTAAAGGAATAGAAATCAAAAGAAGAATGAAGTGTTATTTTTTACCCATCAAGATGTATAAAAATAACAGTTTTAATTTGAGAAGATGTAGGGAAATATCCAGTCTCATATAGAGTTGATGGAAATGTCAAATTGGCACAGCTTTTGGGGGAGTATACTTAGGCAGAATCTAAATGAAAAAGACATACACTTTGGCCCAGAAATCCTACTTTAAGGAAGTTATCCTAGAAATGCTCCAAGATGTGAACCAAGATATATACATGAAGGTGATAACCACAGCACTGTTTGAAATGATGAAAATGATAATTATTAGGCAATTGTTTAAAAAAATAATGATTCAGATATGAAATGGCAACCCACTCCAGTGTTCTTGCCTGGAGAATCCCAGGGATGGGGGAGCCTGGTGGGCTGCCATCTATGGGGTCACACAGAGTCGGACATGACTGAAGCGACTTAGCAGCAGCAGCAGCAGCAGCAGAGGCAGATATAGGCACTGACATGGAGAAATATATAATATGTGCCCTCAAGAGGGTAGAAACAAAGGCAGGATGACGTGTTTAACTCCCTGTGCAGAGTGTGTGTGTTGTGTGTGTGTGTGTGTGTGTGTGTGTGTGTGTGTGTGTGTAAATGCATAAAGACAGGTCTTCAAAGCTACGGAACTCGTTAACAGTGTTTGCCTCTGGGGAAGAGAGGAGACTTCAGGTAGGGGTTGACAAACAAGATGTGAACATTTTATTTTGCACCCTTGGGTATGTTTTGCATTTTCCAGAATGAGCATGGATTGCTTTGGTAAATAACAAAAAAGGATAGATATATAAACCCCCAGAACACGACTCTTTAAGTGAAAAACAAAGCCAAGCCTAGAAAAAACAGAAGGAAATACATCAAAATGTTCACACATAAGTTAATTTATCAAATTTTCCTAAATTTTCTTTACTGACTTTGTATTGTGTTTATAGTAGAAACAAACAAAAATGAATGCTCTGTAATTTTGGAAGTCATTTTCCTTTTTCTGGAAAACAGTTCAGTAAAACAAGTGTGATTTCACTCTTATCCTCTGAGGCTGGTCAGGTGATCTGACCAGACACTGGGAATTTGGAATTGCTGGGCCCCATGCACGGGCTTGGGAACACTTGGTGAATGACCACATGCAGACAGGAGTCAGAGCAATCGCGATAGTGAGAGCGCTTATGCCATCCCCTTAAAAATGATTAATGGCGTGTTCCTTCTATACTAGTGGGTGTGCAATAAGTTAGTGAGTCTGTATTATGATGTGAATGGACCATCACACTACCCAGCCAGCCACCCCCCACATCAATAGAAACACCTGGATCATGTCTCTGTCTGGTACAAGGTGGTTGGCCAAGGTAGGAAGAACATGAATTAAAGCAAAGAGAGAACTAAAATTACTTATAAGGAAGGAAGTGGGTGAAAAGTAGCACTCACTGAGCATCTACCATGTTCCACTTGTCTCTTGAGCATCATTTTTGGCTGTTTTATGCCCACTTTGCAGAAGGGAACTTTGGGAGATTAGTCCTGCCCAAGGTTGCCCAGGAGAACTCTGTTTAACTGATTCCAGGTCCTGGCTCTGCCCACCAGCCTCCCAGGCAGAGAGGGTTGGAGGGGAGGATGGCTGGAGAAGTGAAGTGGGAAGAAGCTTTTGCCCACAGACTAGAGAAGAGGAAACACATGGGTCATGGATGTGTTTGAACTCTGAGCCCTTTTTCTACTCCCTAGGCTGAGTTCTGAAACTTCTCATGGTAGTTCCAGAAATGATGCTGTGAACACTGGGGCACGTCTAAATAAAGCCCCCATGTGGGCGTCCCTGCTCAACTATGCATGAGCTCTCTGTGACTTCACCCCCAGCGCCTCCAACTTGTGGAATGAGCACAACTTCACTCAATGCACAACCAGGAAAAGCAAAACTTTCCAAAAATACTTGAATGTTGACAGGAGAGTCTTGCATCCCAGGGAATAATTGGTTTGTGTCAACGTGTCTGTGTATGGACGTAACCTAAATTCACAGAACTTACAATTCTGTAACTACAAAACAGGTTTCATGGTCCCAGTTTTCCAAATCTCAATGGCTAACTGCCAAGCTAGCAGGCAGCCTAACCTTTCCCAGGACCCTCAGGTGGTTGGTACTGGTCCCCAAAAGGGTCTTCTCGCTTGCTGGCTGCAGCCTGCAGAAAGGGCAGACCCTGATGTTGGGTCTACCCCGCCTCCTGTCCTGGGAGGTCTCCATCACTGTTGTCTGACAGATGTCACACAAGTGGGACCACCTGCATAATGGGGTCCTGCTGTCCCCTGGACTTGCTCACCAGAGCCTCTGCCTCCTCTGCAGACTCCTCTGTGTTTGCAAAAGTCTCAGTGGTTTCTCATGGTTTAATGGAAGATGCTCCTTCCCCAAGGTCATGCCCAGTGAGCTGGGTCCCACCACAAAGCTACCTAAGCCTCAAGTGTTACAGCTCTTTCAGTTCACCCCCACGTTACCCTGGGATACCTTTAAACCAATAGCAGGTGCTGCCCTCTGGCCAATTATCCTGGGTCTTTCAGAGTGGGCCAGTTGAGTGCCAACTGCCTGAACAGTACTCCTACACCCAAGGGCATTTTCCCCATGGAAGGCCACTCTGCCCATGCGCACAACAGGCAGGAAGGACCAAGCACTACTCATTGCCCAGAAGTGGCCCTCATTCAGTGACTTTTGGGAACTGGTGTGTAAATACCCCGGCTCCCTTTTCTTTGGGTGGGATAATTCTAAGACCTGCGTTCTACAGATCTGGGTTTCCCAGAGTGTCCCTGTGGGATTATGCCCCAGGTCCTCACTGTGACGACTGATGTGATCATACGCCCTTTACCGGCTACTGTCCCTTCCTGTATTACATCTACCTCCTCAACTGGTGTTACCTACATCTCGCAGAAAACCACCTGCCCTTGAACATCTGTCTCAGGTCTGCTTTTGGGAAAAACCAAATTAGGTTAAGACCGTCATACCAGGGGCATCAGAATCCCTGCATCAGACACAGATGTGCCAAGAAGCAGCCCTCCTCTGCAGGGACCACCATCTTGCTGGGTGGTCCAGGTCATTGACCAGGTCCCCATCGGCTGCAAGGCAGTCTCCTCTTGGGATCTCCCATTTTCTGCAGGGTCCCAAATCCTTTTCTTCCTGAGGCTCAAGGTACTTCTGTGGAGAAGAGGTGCTGGCTTGCTCCCCTCAACTGCATCCCAATCACAGCATCTTTGAGCTTTCCATTTCTCCATCAGGAAAGTGGGCACGCCTGTCCACCTCAGTCAGTGGCTATGAGAATGAATAGCAGTAACAGCTACTGCCCAGGTGAGTGCTAGCTGCACGCCAGACCTGCTTCTTAGTGCCTTAAGCAGTGTCAACGATTATTGCTGACAGCTCTATTTTAAAACTAAAGAATCAGAGGCTGAGAGAGGTGAACTTCCTTTCCCAGATCCTGGAGCTAAGGTGTGAATGCACCTCTGACTCTAGAGCCCTCTATGCCTGAAGTCCGAGGCACCTGGAAGGAGACCCTATGGGGTGTGGGTGCGCCTATGGGTTTGTGGGTTAGGGAGGAAGGGGGTGGAGAGGGGCAGGCCAGCCCTCCCTGGGGCTATGAGGCACTGACTGAGTCCAAGGAAGCATGAGCAAAATTGGTACAGTCTGGGCCCCCAGCAGAATCTGAAGGGGGAGGGACAGGATACATGGTGAGCAGGGCAAAGCAGGCTGGGGGCAGGATCTTAAGTTGAAGGCATCTCAGAAATGACAAGAGACGAGCCGCAGCAGGGCCGGCTCCAGGGGCCGGAGCTGTGGAAGGGAGGCTCAAGGCTGCTGGGGAAGCCTGAGTCTCTCCTCTGCAGAGGGGTGGGGACTTGGTGCAGGGACCAGGTTTCAATGGCCTTGGCTGGGAGGTGGCTGGACACACAGGCTCTCTCTACAGAAAGGCTCAGAAGGGGGTTGCTGTGTCTCCCACAGGGTCCCAGACATGGGGGCAGACTCTCCCCAGCCCCTAGGAGTCTGTGGTGTCGTGAATAACGGACAGCTTTGCAGCCAGGGCTTTCAGGTTGATGAGGCCACAGGTTGGAGGCTGCAGCACTGTGCATCCTGGGGCCTGACCCTGAGCAACCAGCACCCTCTCAGCGGAGGTGCCTCCTGGCACCTTGACCCAGTCTGCAACGAGCGACTTGCAGCATCTCTGCACTCTCCAGAACCTCCGAGGCTGGGAGCCACGTGGGTCCCTAAAAACCAAGCTGGATTTTCTCTTGTTAAGTCACAGGATAAAGCACTTTACATATTAATCAGGTTAGGAATCTGAGAGCACATATCAGGGGATTGAAATATGTAGATTTTGATGATGAATTCATGCTCATCAGAAAACCAATGAATCATCCTAACTTCATTATCAGGAATTATTTGATGGGGGAATCGGCAGGGGGGCTGGGGAGCGAGGAGGGAAGTGCCAAGGGGGAGAGGATTTCTTGGTTCTCAGCCCAGACTGTGTTCTCTTCTAGAAACAGGCTTCTGCAGTAGGGCCACGTGTCTCCAGGATGGGTGTCCTGAACAGGGCTGCCTCCGGGAGGCCTCAGCGAGGTTCAGGGCATCGCCTACTGAAGGGCAGCAGGACCACATGTCTCCAGGATGGGTGTCCTGAACAGGGCTGCCTCCGGGAGGCCTCAGCAAGGTTCAGGGCATCGCCTACTGAAGGGCAGCAGGACCACGTGTCTCCAGGATGGGTGTCCTGAACAGGGCTGCCTCCGGGAGGCCTCAGCGAGGTTCAGGGCATCGCTTACTGAAGGGCAGCAGGACCACGTGTCTCCAGGATGGGTGTCCTGAACAGGGCTGCCTCCGGGAGGCCTCAGCGAGGTTCAGGGCATCGCCTACTGAAGGGCAGCAGGACCACGTGTCTCCAGGATGGGTGTCCTGTGCAGGGCTGCCTCCGGGAGGCCTCAGCGAGGTTCAAGGGCATCGCCTCCTGAAGGCAGACCCTGAGGACCCAGGCGAAGTATGCAGACAGACACAAATAATCCTGAGAACACAACTGCCTGTACAGTTGCTTTAAGAGACCGGCACAGCCACTTCTGTGACACTGACCCCCTCAGGGACCTGGGGTAAGGTCTGTTTCCAGAGATGGAACCAAGGACTGAAACCCCCAAAGTCCAGGCCTCTTTTAGGTGTGGGAATCCAGCTGAGAAAAATACAGACGTTTTAAAGAGGAGAAAGAAGCACTCATATTTCTAAATAGGGGGTCAGGAAGTCCTCACCGAGAATGTGATCTTAGAGGTGACACCTGAGGGACATGGAGGAGTGGGGTGACATCTGGGAGGAAGAGCGTTCAGGTGGAAAGGGCAGTATGTGCAAAGGTCCTGAGGTGGGAGGAGCCCGCCTGGTGTCCAGGCAACAGCAAGGCAGCCAGTGCGGCTGCAGGACTAGATGAGGGAGGTAAGGTCAGAGGGGTCGTGGGGAAGGGAGTAGGGCAGAGGGTGCAGGGACATTAAAGTGGGGTATGGACGGACTTAGAGAATGAACTTCTGGTTACCAGTGGGGGAAGGGTGGGAGGCAGGGACAGCTAGGGAGTTTGGGATCGACATGTACCCACTGCTGTATTTAAAATGGATCACCTACAAGGTCCTACTGTATAGCACAGGGAACTCTGCTCGATATTATGTGGAAGCCTGGACGGGAGGGGGTTTTGGGAGGGAAATGGATACATGTATGAATATGTATGGCTGGTCTCCTTTACTATCTATCTGAAACTACCACAACATTGTTAATCGGCTATACTCCAATACAAAATTAAAAGTTAAAAAAATAAAATGGAGTGCTGAGAGCAAAAGAATATTAAGGAAAGGTGAGATGAGGACCCAGCAGATAAAGGGCCTCCTCTATGGGGTAAATTGAGGCACTGAGTGCCACACAAGCAAAGGGGGAGTCGGGACACACAGTCAGGAGAGGAGCATGCTGTGAAGCGGGGTTTGTGTGGACACACGTCTTACAAAAGATGATGCTGCTGTGACTGTCTCACATGAAGGCTGGCACACGCTGGTCCAGGGGTAGGCGGCCTGGAAATACCACGGTGATGAAACAGGGCTGCTTGGAGAGCCTGCCTCCACCCTGGCTCTGGCACGTGCCTGCTGAGTGATGCTGGGGCTCGGGGTCATTACCCATGGAATGAAGCAGGAAGCAACAGCACGCTTCTTCCGAGCTTTCTGGAAGCCTCAGATTCTGGTGCTCCTCCTGGCCTGCTCTTCCCTAGAATCCACAGGCTGTGGCTGCTATCCTGAACAATGCAAATAAAATATCTTTGGGACTTACACCAAGCGTGTCTATATGGTTGGGTGGACTTTGGGCATGGGGGCCCAAGCTCGGGGGGTGGGGAGCAGGATGACCTCTGAGGTCGAGAGGTGACTCCTCCCCTCTCTGGACTGCTTCCTTTGAGAGCCACAGAGTTTCAGCCCCGGTGTACTTTAGAAGCACTCAGGGAACTTAACATCCATGCCCCACTCAGGACAAAACGAACTTCCTTTTCTTGGGGTGGGGGGTTGGGAGCAGGAACAGCTCTCTCCAGGGATCCTTGTGGGGCTTCTTCGAGAGAAATACAAAGTGGGTTGATTCCAGTTTGACAAACACATATTAAGTGCCCTCCATGAGCAAGTGCTTTCACCTGTTCTCATTTCCCAGTGCCATGGAGGAGGGAATTCTCTCCTGTTTTGCAGATGAGAAAACCAAGGCTCAGAGAGGTGAACTGGTCAAAGGACTCCGGCTGGTCTATGTTGATGTCAGGCCATTGCAGTCAAAAGCCGGTTCTTAGTCACTTTATTATATTGCACCAATTGACTCCTAATTCTCTCCCTGGCCCTGGGAGGTAGATTTAGAGAGGAGGAGATTGAAGATCAGAGAGGTTAAGCATCTGGCCCAAGGTCACAGGGACAGAATATGGCAGAGCTGGCATTTCCTGCCAGCCCATAAATCAGGCTGCTGAAAAACACTGCTTCTCTTGCAGCCTCCTAACCAAACGTCCCACTCCCCAAATACCCATCTGGGGCTGTGGTTTTTACTAAAGGGATATAGTGGAGTCATTACCAGACTCTGAAGAGATAAAGCATTGCAAATTGAATGAGAAAATCTATTTTCACATCCTGATGAAGACATAACTGACACTGAGTGAATTGTTCTAGAGGAAAACACAGCCCCTGGTTTTCTTTAAAAAAAAAAAACAAAACGTGGAGTTATGGCTTTAGAAAAATAGGAGCAGCTGACTATCACAGATAAAAATGCCCTTTTGCCTAATTGGATCTTTAATAAGGAATCCTAATTAATTCCCCTGAATGGAGAACTTTTACACTGGTGTTATCTCAGCCCTGAGCTGATGGGCCTGGTTATTTCCAGATATGGAATAATGAATCTTTCCCAGCCGGACTAGGAGTCGCCAGAGATTTGTCAGGTTCCCTGTGAAAGCAATTACTTGCCAAGGCACCGGGGGGAGGTGGAGCTGGGGGAGGGGTTGGGGGAGGGTAACTACAAGCAGAGGGATTGGGGGGGATGTAGGGGAGCTTAAGAGGGCATTGTGGGGCAAGGGTTGGGAGAAGATGGGCAACCGCGAAGGAACCTGCTGGTGGAAGGATGGGGGCCACGTCAGCTTCTGGGGTGCCGCCTCCAGCTCCGAGCGCAGCCCTAAGGGACATTTGCCTTCATGCGGAAAACATCACTTGATGGAGCTTGACAGATCCGGATGACTGTGAGAGCTGGACGGGCAGCTCGCGGACGTCAGGAAGCAGGTCTGCCTGCGTCTCCTCTCAGCCAGGGCAATGGCTGGGCTGTCACTGCCCGGGGACCTTCGTGGCATCCGCCAAGACAGCATCCAATGAAAAGAGTTATCTGGACAACTCAGGCCACAGACCAGTGATGGGGAGAATGTGGCTGAGTGACACGGGCCATTTGTCTACAGTGACAGGACTCTCCTGCAGGAGAAGTCTGCGGGCAGTCTGTCCTGTGCTCCCGGGGCATCTGCTGGGCTGGCCGCACGTGGCAGTCGAGGTCTGGGCAAGCTGGAAAGCTAGCCTGAAGCTTCTGCCAAGCGCAGCTCAAAGGACAAGAGCCACACCAGGGGAAGGAGTAGGAGCCAGGGCTGGAGGCTCGGGGTCCCCCTTCAGTCTCCTTCCAGCTGGAATTCCCACCCCAATCCAGGGGCACAGGGTGGGGGGCACAAAGACCAAGAGGTTGGAAGGAAAGGGTGCTGGCTCAGCCTGCCACTTGCCAGCTCTGTGACCCTGGCCGGGTGACCTTGCTCAGTCTCCGTTTCTCACAGTCACTTGAAGATGCACAGGAAGCAATGAGTGGAGATGCCTGGCACGTAGCTGATGCTCTACCAAGAATGCTTGTCTTTTCTTCAGACCCTCCCAATGCCAGAAAAATCACCGCCGGGGGCGGCTCTTGCTCGAGGGGAGTCTGTGGTGCTGTGTTCACACGTGAAGAGTTAGGAAGTCTCTGTGTGCAAGGCTGGGGTAGGGGAGGGAGAGGGTGAGGGGAGACTCACCACCCGTCTGATAAAACTGAGGCCGCTGAAGTTCAGAAAGCTGAGCGCACTGCTCAGAGCGAGGGTCAAAGCCCTGTTGTTCATCCCTGTCTGTCTCTGCGCACCCTTGAGGTTACTGCCAAATGGCCTTGGGACCTCAGTGCTGCCTGGCCCAGAGGGTCATGACGACCTCCTGCTGTGGTCTCCCGCTGGGCGCCAGTCTGCAGCTGCCGCCTGACGGATCAGCTGCGGAGGCTGAGACCCACAGCACCTGAAGGGAGTTGTGCAGCTGTCTGCGTGGAGCACCTGCTGGGAGGCTCCGGGAGTGGGAGGGTGGTGGGGGGAGAAGGGAGGGGGGCCCTTCCAGGTGCTCAGCCATACAAGGTCAGAGGAAGGACACAAGCAGGATTTAACAGCTGGGAAGCTGGTCCCCTTCAAAGTCTTTCTTGCCACATGTTTCTTGTAACTCTCTGCAAGGCCCTGAGAGGGTGAGTAAGTTAACTGAGGTCACCCGGCAAGTTGACAGCAGAGCTGGTATCTGAAACCAACATGGACTTCTAAATCCATGCTCTTTCTCTTATTCAACTCTGCCTTTCTTGAGGTTCAGGGGTGAGCAGGGAACCCTGGCGATCTTTCCCGGGATGATGAAGGGGAGACCCTGCTGTGTGGTCCCTCTCTCAGCAAAGCAGACCTGGGCTCGGAGCCCTTGCTACCTCCTGACTTGGGTCATGAACACCTAGAGCTGAGACTTCCTGGGGAACAGCCAACAGCACCCAAGTAGGAGGATCAAGCCTACTGGGGACCCAGCACGGTGCTGGGGGTGCTCAGCACCAGCTTGGGAGTTAGCAACCCAGATGCCCCTTGGACAAACATTCTCCAGGTTTGCCAGGCACAAACATCCTTCAAGGAGGTCTCACATCATAGTGGAGCTGGCAGAAAAGACTGCAGGAGGGGAACTGACAGAAGGGAGAAACGTGGGGGCAGAAGCCACATTACCCCAACTCTCCACATGGGAAGCAGCCCGTGAGCCTCAATATCCTGTTGCAGGAACAGAGCCCTGGGATTCCCTGCTGGTTCAGTTGGTAAAGAATCTGTCTGCAGTGCAGGAGACCTTCGTTCGAGCCCTGGGTTGGGAAAATCCCCTGGAGAAGGAAATGGCAACCCAATCCAGTATTCTTGCCTGGAAAAATCCCATGGACAGAGGAGCCTGGCAGGCTGCAGTCCACGGGGTTGAAAGAGCTGGACATGACTTAGCAACTAAACCAAAAAAAAAAAAAAGAGAAAGGAATAGAGCCAGTTCAGTTCAATTCAGTCGCTCAGTCATGTCCAACTTTTTGCGACCCCATGGACTGCAGCACGCCAGGCCTCCCTGTCCATCACCAACTCCCAGAGCTTGCTCAAACTCAAGTCCATTGAGTCGGTGATGCCATCCAACCATCTCATCCTCTGTCATCCCCTTCTTTTCGTGCCTTCGATCTTTCCTAGCATCAGGGCTTTTCCAATGAGTCAGTTCGCATCAGGTGGCCAAAGTATTGGAGTTTCAGCTTCAGCATCAGTCCTTCCAATGAATATTCAGGACTGACTTCTTTTAGGATGCCAGACTCCAGTATAATTCTAGGCAAAACTGAATGCTTAGTTCAAGAGCCAGGGACTTGCTGCAGTGGGGACTGTCCTGGGACATGAGAATGGGGTGGGAGATGCAATCCTGGAGGATCAGTGGTGCACAGTGGGCAGGGGCCGCCCTCTGCTGGCTGGGACACAGGACTGACTCTCTACAGACCCTCGGAGAAAGGACAGAGAGGACCCAAGACTCAAGAAGAGTGAGCCAAAAAGCCACTTGAATGATGCAGTCAGGGCAGAAAATGAATCAGAGCTCAAGGAGCAGAAGAGAAGGGGGAGACCAGAACTCAGAGTCTGGCGGGGACAGTGTCCAATTCCTGGCTCAAATGCTTGCTAGCTGTATGACTTTTTACAGGTGTCTTTACCTTGTGGAGTCTTTTAAGTTTTTCCACCTAAAAAATAGGGATGATGGTATATAATTTACAAGAGTTTTGTAGGGAATGAATGAGATAATGCATGTGAGACCCTTGGCACAGTGCCTGACAGCCCCTAGCACATAAAGATCATTCCACCCCTGAAGGTATATTCAGGCAGGAAGGAGAAGTTAATCAGAGACTCCAAGAGGCCAGACAGAACACACGAGAGCCTGCTCCAAAGGGAAGGAACACTCCTAGGAGTGGTGGCCTAGGGCATGCACAGGGAATGGATCGGGCAGAACCCAGATGCAGAGGAGAGGGTGCGGTGGGGAGGATGCTGAGCCTCTGAGGTTCAGTGTCTTCTTCTACAAGATATGATTCCACACTCATAGATGCTGGTGAAGGTTCAGTGAGGTAGTAAGTGCAATGACATTCAATTTGCCTGCAATGCAGAGACCCGGGTTCCATCCCTGATCCGGGAAGATCCCACATGCCCTGAAGCAACTAAGCCGGTGCACCCCAGCTTCTAGAGCCTGGGCTCCTGAGCCTGGGAGCCGCAACTACGAAAGCCCAGGCACCCTAGAGCCTGTGCACCAAAACAAGAGAAGCCACTGCAACGAGATGATCATGCACCACAGCTAGAGAGTAGTCCCCACTCGCCACGATGGGAGAAGAGCTCTCGCAACAGCGAAGACCCAGCACAGCCACAAAATTATAAATAAATAATGGTAAGTTAAAACAACTAACGGTGATGTCTTTCAGCCCAGGAAATAGCTGGCTCACAGAGGCAACCAACATATTTGGCTGCTAATTTATCCTGATATCTGTCCCCTTGCCAAAGGGCTCTGAGGCGAGGCGAGGTGGGATGAGGTGCCGCCTGCCTTCCTTCCTGGTGGTGGTGAGATGGGGTGGTGAGGAAGGTGCCGAGACTCTAAAGTGTCAGAGGCTCCAGGTATTCAACAAACCATCAGCAAACGTTGATGCCTGCCTGTTGCCAGGACTTTGGCTGAGCCCTGAGGATTCGGGGATGCTGGACTCAGTGGATGCTCTTCAAGCGTTCATGGTGGGAGAAGGATGCTAGAGAAGCCATGGCAGGTGCCGGCTCAGCAGGACCCGGGCAGTGAAGGGGCAGTGCAGGGAGCTGGAGGAGGGGAGGCAGAGATGCTACCACAACTCACAGTTTCAGAAAGGAGGCCGCCTTCGAGTGGGCCTCCACCAGGAGACAAGGAGAGAGGCTAGCCTTCAAAGTCCCAGGGTTGAGACTTTCTAGTTCATCATTGTAACCACAGGGCATATCACAGAGCAGGATAAGAACCTGGCACAGAGCAGGCAGGCAAAAAACCCTTGTTAAATAAATTCATAAAGTCCGTTAGGAGTCAGCGAGCTTTGTTTTAGGCAACAGATGTGCTTGTCCGGCCTTGTGCCTAAACCAAAACCAAACATGTAAGTCAAATATAATCTGGGGACTTCTGTGCCAAGAAATCTAATAATGGAGCCATTCATAAGATCATCGAGCATTTCTTAATGGGCAAAAATTCACCCCTTCCCTATTATTGCCCTGGCAAGAATTTTGTTGAGGCCGAGTGTGGCTCTCAAACTTGCATCTATTTCAGAACACCTGAGAGAATAGTTACACTGAATTTGGGCCCAATCGTCAGAAATTTTGGAGCTAGTCCTCTAGGGTAGGATTGAATCTGTATTCCCTACTGCCTTCAAGGCAAGTCTTTTGATTCAGGGAATTGGGTAGTGCATCACAATTTGGGAAACAAGGGCTGCATTCTAGAGGGTGTTCTTTTCAGTTTTTTAAAAAATTTATTAGGCTGCACCAGGTCCAAGCTGTAGCACACGGGATCTTTAGTTACAACAGTGCAGACTCTACGCTGCATTTGGGTCTAGTTCCCTGACCAGGACTGAAGCCAGGCCCCTTGCATTAGAAGCACAAAGTCTTAGCGACTGGACCACCAGGGAAGTCTCTAGAGGGTATTTTTTTTTTAATCAGGGATAGAAGTGAGAGAGATCAGAGGTTTAGGGGCTCCTGGAAGCTGCCATTCTGACCACTGCTTCCCCCCTCACCCTGCCCATCACAAGACAGATGTTCTCAGTTTCTGGGGAAGACAGTCAACTTCTGAGAAGCCCACTTCCCACTTCACTGTTTGATGGCCTTCATCATCTCTTTCCCCCAAGCCACCCACCCTCCACCAGTTTGTGGTCCTCCACTTTAGGGCACACGGGGACCCCATGGGAGCTTTACAAACACTGATGCCTGGCTCCCACCTCTGGGTGTTCTGACTTAACGGATCTGGGTGTTGGTTCTAACGGGCATCGAGGTTGCACTAACTGCTCTACATCCTATATCCCTGGCTTCCCTCTGGCCCAGAGATCAACATCAGTGGATCACTCTGAATCTCCCCCTTGGCCATGTCACCAGTGACCAGAAGAGGGATCTGGAGGAGAAAGATGAAGCCATATGGAGGACCAGACTTGGAGGATGGAGGTTGCAGACTGAGGACAGAAAAGAGGGTTCCTGGAGGTCGCAGAGTTCACGCCTACAGTGGGGGCCCATTCATCACCCTGATTGCCTTTTTCCCTGTCTCCCTGGGTTTGGTAGGCAGGAGGTAAAGAGGACTAGAAGGACTCCTGGTGGGACAGGTTGCTGGCAAATTGATTCTGCCCCAACCCTGGGGCAGGCGGAGTGAGCAGCACTCATCAAACCTCTCGCGTTCTTCCTGCCAGGCCCAGTGTGCTGCTGCTCAGAGGAAGGAAGGGGAGGCTGAAACTGACGTGGCTGCAGAAATTGACATCAGGTGCCAGACAGGCATTTGCTTAACAAACTGGCTAATTTTAACCTCTGTCTCCCAGACCAAAACTCTTTTGAAGGGAGAAGGAACAAAAAAGAGAGTGATATTTAACGCATTTCTATTTCTGTGCTACATAATGTCTCTCTGAGGTGGCAAGTTTGAGCCTAATTGATTTCTTAGTCAAAAGGGAAAAAAAAAAAAAAGGCAAAAAGGAAAAACAACAACTGAGAAACCTAACCTCACGTTGCAATCAAACCTCTCCAAGTCTGCCGACTGCTGAGCTTTTTTATTTTTTTAAGACTGGCCAAGTGACTTGCATAATTTAAGATCTTTTCTAGCACTGATCAGCCTGCTCTGGCCAAGCAGTTTGCTGATTAATTATTAATCAGACTGAGTTTAGGATGAGTAATCAGCAAGAGTCAGGGCTAATTTGCAAATGTCCCCCAGGAAGGTTATTATTTAAAATACTTGGTGGAGAGGCTCCATGTTAACCTTTGCAATTAGCCACAGGACATTGTTACTGGTGAGGCACGAGTAGGCTTCTCCTCCCAACAAACCACTCTTGGACACCTACTAAGTGCCAAGTCCTGCCTTTGTAGCTTTCCAGGTTCTGTATGCAGTGGCGGGGAAGGGAGAGGATAGAAAAGAGACAAATACAAAAGCCAGAAAACACCAGAGCTTCACAAATACCTCAAATAAAACAAGATGTCATGATAGAGTGAGGGGTTCCTTTAGGTTGCATGGGCAGAGAAAGTCTTATTTTAAGGAGGGGAAATTTAAATTGAACTCTGCATTTCAAAACTGCAGAGGTCTTTGTGTGTGTGTGTGTGTTTCTTTGTTCTTTTAACTATGAAGAAAGAGGGTCTCAAACCCTGGAAACAGCTAGTGCAGAGACCCTAGAAGGGAATCTGCTTGGCCCATCCAAGGGACAGGAGGAAGGTGAGTGTATCTGAGGCACAGTGAGTGGGCGTGGGTGATTGGATGGAAGTCAAAGAGGTGGGCAGGAACCCAATAGTGTAGATCTTGTAGGATTTGGTTCTAAGTGTGACGGAAAGCTGTGCTAAGTCGCTTCAGTCATGTCTGACTCTGTGTGACCCCATAGACGGCAGTCCACCAGGCTCCCCGTCCCTGGGATTCTCCAGGCAAGAACACTGGAGTGGGTTGCCATTTCCTTCTCCAATCATGAAAGTGAAAAGTGAAAGTGAAGTCACTCAGTTGTATCCGACTCGACGGAAAGCTCCCCCCTTAAATAGGGGGGAGATAATGTGATGCGTAAACATCAGCTCCTACAGTTGCTGTATGAAGAGTGGATTACAGAAGGGGTAGAAGCTGGGAAGCAAAGCCCTTGAGCAGACAGATGCTGGTGGCACAGAAGGAGCAGAGCAGATTCCTCTGGAGATTAAATAGAGGTGGAGAAGGCTGGGAGAGGACACAGTGGCAGGAAGGAAATGTCCTATGTCCACAGACAGATGAGTAAGTAAATAAACAAAATGTGCTACATACAGACCATGGAATATTATTCAGCCTTAAAAGGGAATGGAATTCTGATACATGCTATAATAGGGATGAGCCTTGAAAACATTATGCTAACGCAAAATGTATGGATGTGAGAGTTGGACTATGAAGAAAGCTGAGCGCTGAAGAATTGATGCTTTTGAACTGTGGTGTTGGAGAAGACTCTTGAGGGTCCCTTGGACTACAAGGAGATCCAACCAGTCATCATAAAGGAGATCAGTCCTGGGTGTTCATTGGAAGGACTGATGTTGAGGCTGAAACTCCAATCCTTTGGCCACCTGATGCGAAGAGCTGACTCATTTGAAAAGACTCTGATGCTGGGAAAGATTGAAGGCAGGAAGAGAAGGGGACAACAGAGGATGAGATGGTTGGATGGCATCACAGAGTCAATGAACATGAGTTTGGGTAAACTCCGGGAGTTGGTGATGGACAGAGAGGCCTGGCGTGCTGCGGTTCATGGGGTCACGAAGAGTCGGACACAACTGAGTGACTGAACTGAACTGAACACAAAAAGAATATTGTATGATTCCTCTTGTAGGAAGTACCTAGAGTAGCTGAATCCATAGAGATAGAAAGTAGAAGGTGGTTACCAGAGAATGGGAGGGGAAGGGGAGTTACGTTTAATGGGTTCAGAGTTTGGCTTTGGGAAGGTGAGGGAAGTTCTGTAGATGGACAGTGGGGCTCTTTGCATAACAATGCCAATGTACTTTGTGACACTGAATCATACACTTAAACATGATTAAAATGGCCAATTTAACATTATTTTACCACAATTAAAAAAAGTCTGCTTTGAAGTGTTCATTTTGAGATTCCATTAAGAGTTTGAGATTCCTGTTCATATATATGGATCCCAAAAAGGTCCCTCAGGGCTGAACATTTACATTGAGAGTCATTGGTGTGTAGGTCATATTGAAAGTCAACCTGTGATTCATCGAGATTACCTGGGAAAGAGGGTGAATGGAGAAGAAGAGGGTCCCAGGACCCCCTGCACAGTCCACATATAAAGGGTGGACAGAGGCTGAACCATGCAGAAGACAGCAGAGGTGACAGAGAAGGAACGGCCATAGGCAGCTAGCTATGGGTTGAAGGCAGCCAAGAGAAGGAACTAGCTTAAGGGTAGATGGCCCATGTTGCATGTTGCCAAGAAGCCACGTCACATGAAGATGGGGCAGTGACACTGGTCACTTTCCAAGGTCAGCTTCAGTGGCAGGTGGGGCAGAAGGTCAGCTTCAGTGGCAGGTGGGGCAGAAGGTCAGCTTTCGTGGCAGGTGGGGCAGAAGGTCAGCTTCAGTGGCAGGTGGGGCAGAAGGTCAGCTTCAGTGGCAGGTGGGGCAGAAGGTCAGCTTTCGTGGCAGGTGGGGCAGAAGGTCAGCTTCAGTGGCAGGTGGGGCAGATACTGAGAAAGGGATCTGTCTCAGCAAGTGTGGTAGCACGGTGGAGCTGAGTGATGGGGAGTTTGGGGCGTGCTGTTTTTGACTTCAGATGGTAGATACAGAACACGTCTCTATGTTCTTAAACATTAAACAATGTTTGATAGGGAAGAAAAAAAATGATGAGTGCAAAAAAAAAAAAAAAAAAAAGATGATTCCAGCAGGGAAATCTTTAGAGAAGAACAGATCTGCAGCATAAAGGAGAGGCTGTTCTTTGACAAGAGCTAGGGCATTTGTCTACTGAAATTTGAAGTGTGGCAGACAGACGCGCTCACCAGTCATTTCATCTGCTATCATGTTCCCAGGCTCCCTTATGGTTAGGTTGAACCATGTGAATATTTCTTTTTTTTTTTAACTTTTTATTTTGTATTGGAGTATAACTGATTAAAAATGTTGTGACAGTTTCAGGTGGACAGCAAAGGACTCAGCCATACATATACATGTATCCATTCTCCCCCAGACTCCCCTCCCATGCAGGTGCCACCATGTCTAGAGCAGAGTTTTCTGTTCTATACAGTGGGACCTTGTTGGTTATTCATTTTAAATATATCAGTGTGTACACGTCCATCCCAAACTCCCCAGCTATCCCTTTCCCCGCTCCTTGCCCTCTGGCAACTAAGTCTGTGAGTCTGTTTCCGTTTTGTATAATAAATAAGTTCATTCGTATCTTTTCTTCTTAGATTCCTCATATAAGGGATGTCATGCTCTGTTTCTCCTTCTCCGTCTGACTTACTCCATATGACTATTTATGGCCAATGAAATGTGAGTGAGAGTGATATGTATTGTATCTGGGCTGAGGCAGTGAAAAGCCCATGCTAGATTCGCCACTCTCTTTGCCTGCTATGCCACTGGACAAGGCCAACATACTCCAGATAGTGGATCTACAAGATTCTAGATCCTGGATACTCCTGGGTATGACTACGTGGATTAGAGAGACTCCCAGAACAGACGTGTAGCATGAGCAGGAAATAAACCTTTGTGGTGTGATACTACTGAGTGTCAGGGTTAATGGAGTTCAAAGAAAGAAGTGGCAAGGGATGAGGCTGGGGTGGCAGGCAAGGGCTGGATCAAGAAGGGCCTATCAAGGGCTGGGATTTTATTCTGTAGACAATGGAAGATGATTGAAAGCTTTTGCCTGGGGCTTAGCATGTCAGATCTGCATTTTAATTAAACCATTCTGGTAGCAGTGGGGAGGATGAATTGGAGAGTGCCAAGAAGCTGAGTGATCAGCAAGGAGGCTATTATAACCCACAAAGAAGAAAAGACGATGGGCTGAACTGGGGGAGTGGTAGTCAAGACTGTAAAGATATGCACAGGAGGTTCATTGGGGGGAACTTCGCAATTAACTGAATGTGACTGGTGAGAGACAGGGATTAGACAGGGATGATTCCCAGAGCTGTGGTTGACTAGGTAGAGGGTAGTGCCATAAACCAAGAAAGGAAACAAACCCTGCCCACTTTAATCATCAGTTATAAATGAAGATGGGACCTGTTGAATTGGAGGCATTGGTGAGACATGAAGGGAGAGTTGTCCAATAAGTACTTGGCTCCAAAGCCTGATACTCAGTGGGGAGGACAGGCTAGGGAGCCACATTTGAGACCTGTAAACAGACAGGTGGCTTATCTGAAACCACGGGAGCAGATAAGCTAACCCAGGAAGAACATGGGGGGATGGGCAGAGCAGTTAGGTGAGAACAGAATCTTGTGGTCATTGAAGAAGACAGAGAAGGAATGGTCAGAGAGGTCTAGAAAAATCATAGCGAGCAGCCTCAGAAAGAAAAAAAGAGAAAAGGAAAGTTCTGGAAGGAGCAGTAAGCAACAGTGTAAAGGAATGCAGAAGTATCCAGTAGGGCGACACCTGAAGATGAGCTTTTGGCTTTGGCATCGGAAGTGGTAGTGTTTGGGGTCAGGGGCTGGTTCTCTGATGATGATCTTAATGGGAATAGTTTCAGGGGGAGGCTGGGGGTAGAAGCCATGGTGAAGTAGGTAGAAGTTACTGGGGACAGAACACTTAGAGGCAGCCAGGACAGACTGCTCTTCCAAGAACTTAGATGAGAATTTCCCAGAGACGCTGGAGTTCTACTATCCCACCAAGTCTCTCCATTTTGTTCAAACCAAGCCTGCCTTCTCCCTTCCCAAATGACAAAGTCCATTGAGTCTAACGCCATTTGCCACTTCATCAGATTATCAAATGCTAGTTTTCCGCTTGCATCTTGCTTCTCTGGTGAGTTGTGGGTGTCGCACATCAGCGACTGGATGAGGAGAAACTGGGATTACAAGAAGTATAAGCTCAGGGACAGAACTAGGTCAGTCTTAGGGAGCCGGGAGAAGTTGTAAAAGCAAGGGACAGGCAAAAACCAGAGTGAAACACGGGCTAGGTAACGCCAAGAGCACGTAGAACAAACATCCGTGGCCAAGTGGGAAGGAGACCAGGACTGGGGCCTCGAACATTCTGAATGAACTAACATCATTCTGGAAGGCGGATCATGCCAGGACGAGGGGCCTCTGGAAGGGCCCAGAACAGCACCTTCCATCTGTCTTCGCGGCTCCATCGGGCATCTGGCAGCTCCTCCAGAGAGGTCGACAAGAGCATCTCACTGTCTGGTGCCCTTCACGGTCCTGGCACGGGCCGCCACGCAGACGCCGTGCTTATTACCAACCTGTTGCACGCAGTCGGACCCACGGGGTGCAGGCCAGCTGCCCGACTTCGGCTTCCCACACACAGAACTTGGCCAAGTCGCCGGCTCTAGAGGAGACGCTATGCCGACAGCGGACGACCCCGGCTCGCTTCCTGCCCCGTCCAGCTGCAGCTCGTGTTCTCTTTCTGAGAACAAGTTCTCAGCGACGCAAACAAGAAAGTCATGTGGTGCGTGCAGAAGCCCCAGCCTTGCGCTCCAGATCTCTGGGCCCGGGCTGCCAGCAGCATGCCAGGGCTCTAATCCTTTCCCACTGCTCAGCTGCAGAGCCCGTAATGCCACTTCCAACTCCGAGAGATACGGGAGATGAGATTTTAAAGGGCTGGTTATTTATGGCCTTGCTCCTGATGGAAAGAACAGATGTAATTTCATGGGCTCCATCAGAAGAGAACAGCTTCTCGGGCTGGTTTAAAGCATTGTGATGTGGCAGGAAAGGAGAGGGAAGTGAGGTTGTCACAGACCCACAGGGAGGCAGGAGGTTCTGAGTCTCGGCTGGAACAGGCCCATCCCCTTGCCAGTTCCGGGTGCCACTGGCTTAACAGCCTCAGGCATGCACCATCTCTGCCAGCCTAAGACCTTGACCCTGCCTTGCTCCTGATATTCAAACAGACTGAAACCCCAGAGAACAGGCATAGACCTTACACCACTTGCCTGTATGAAGTTCAAAGGAAAATAGGGCACTGTGACATGGGTCTTTACACGTGTAATTCCCGCTGCCTGAAATGCTGATCCTGAGTGCCTCCCACGGTGGCTCCTTCTCAAGTCTTAATCTTAGATCCTGTCCCCCAAGAGAGGCCGGCCCAACCCCTTTTACTTAAGGTCTCCAGAGCTATTATTCCCCATCCTGTTCATTTCCTTCGTGGTACTCATCACAGCTGTATTTTACATATATTCTGTGATTCTTTTTTTTCATAGCAGTCTCCCCAGAGTAGACCAGAAGTCCCGCAAAAACAGAGACTTCATTTGTTTTCTCCACCCCTGTATTCCCAATGCCAGGCTCACTGTCAGACAATGGAAGGGCTTAAGTAGTTTGAATGAATGAATAATGACAGAAAGATGCTGGCAGGGAAGATGGAGGTGGTAAGGCTGACTGAGATGTTGAAAGGAGACACTGCTGATAATGCTGCTGGTGCTGATCCTGAGGATGGCTTCTCAAGGCCCTGCCAGAATACATACTTAAACACCAAACTTTTCAGCCACAGTTATTCCTGTCCCATGACCATCTCCACTAGTCTCATCGCAAACAGTGTGTATCAATAACCAAGGGCAACTGTGTCCCTGTACCTTCTTCCTTGCTGTGGCCTTAACTTCCCTCTCTGTGCCCATTTCATGCTGGGGAGGCCAGCAAGCATGACCACCCCCTGGCCCTGCTCCTTCCCCTGTGTTCCTCTGCTGAATGACCCTACCACAGCCATCAAGCCAGAAACGGGATTCACCCCAGACTCCTCCTCTGCCTTCATTCCTCCTTTCCAATGACGCCCCCAAAGCAGCTGGCTCTGTGTCTGAGGTGTTTTCTGAGATCACTGTCTCTGCTCCATCCCTTTACAACTACCATAATTCAAGGCTGGATGATCTCTTGGCTGAGTGGTCACCGAGTTTTACAGCTGGCTTCTGAACCTTCTATGAACCCAATTAAGATTCAGGGTGATCATGTTCCTTCTCTGCTTAAAATACTTCAATAGCTTTCTTTAGTCTACGGAATCCTCTCCCCATATATGAACGTGGGAACGAAGTTCTTTACGACCCATGCTCTTCCTGTGCTCGTCTCAGACCTCGTCTCCTGCCCTTGCTTTCTTGCACCCTGCACTCCACCTGCAATGCTGCCAACACATCAGGGCTCTTTCTGGCTCCACATCGGTGATAAACTTTTGCTCACCCTTTAGTTCAACTCCAAAGTCATACCATCTGGGACTCATTCATCTGAGTCCTCCAAGTAGCCCCTCTACTGTGATGGAAGACTGAGTCCTTTTAGGAGGACATTTTTTGTTTCTGTCTTCCGAGTGACCTGGTATTCCTTTGGTGAACCACTTCTTTTCCACTTCCAGTCAGAGGTTTGGGTAGAACAGATAGCTATGTGACCCGGGCCTGGCCAGTAAGAATATCATCTAGCTGTATATTGATGTTGAGAGCAGAGCACATGATTCAATTCTGGTCCAGTCAAGGACCATCTGAGGGCTTTTGTGGGAACCATTAGGAAAGACACACTTTCTTTCTGCTGCTGCTGCTGCTGCTAAGTCGCTTCAGTCGTGTCCGACTCTGTGCGACCCCATAGACGGCAGCCCACCAGTCTCCCCTGTCCCTGGGATTCTCCAGGCGAGAACACTGGAGTGGGTTGTCATTTCCTTCTCCAATGCATGAAAGTGAAAAGTGAAAGTGAAGTCGCTCAGTTGTATCTGAATCCTAGCGACCCCATGGACTGCAGCCCACCAGGCCCCTCCGCCCATGGGATTTTCCAGGCAAGAGTACTGGAGTGGGGTGCCATTCTTTCTGCTAGGACTGCCAAATCAGTAGGATGGGGAAAGCTGAGGTTGGTGAGCTCTGCTACCTCATGGGCAAAGTTTGCCCAATAGTGAAGCCAAGATCTAGGAAGACAAAGCTGTGGGAGGGGGAGAAGCAACTACAGATGACCTTATCTACATGCCTTGATCCAGCAGTGCCTGAAGCCAGTATGGACTTCTCAGTTATAGAAGACAACATATTCCCTTTCTAGCTTGAATCAGCTGGAGATGGGTTTCTACATCTTGAAAAAAAAAAAAAAAGAATCGTAGCTATTACATTTCTTTTTTAGCCCCAGGGGAACTTCTGTATACCTCTAAGAAAAGTACCTAACACATGCTATTGTAAAGCACTTAATTATATGCTTAATTATATGCCTCTCTGCCCTGATTGTGAGCTCCAGGGTCCTGTACAATGCATGGCTATTACATAAACATCTGTGGAGTAAATAAATATCTCCCTGGGGATGGGACTGTGTTTTTGTCTCCCTGCACCTAGCAGAGCCTAGTTCATAGAAGGCTGTCAATAAATGATTACTGAAAATAAAGAGGGAAAAAGTAACAAAGAATGAAAATGATCTAAACCAATGGTTTGACAAAATATATATGAATGAATAAATAAGTGAATAGTTATTAACAAATCCCCATTGGCATGCTGTTTTCATTCTAATTATATCTGAATCTAATGACTCTTGAATGAAATATCTAGTTAAAAGTCGCTGAGATCAAATGGTTCTAGTTGGCTCAAATTCCATGGGCAAAATGCTTAATAATTAAAACTCAGTGTTTCAAAAGGAGAAATTGTTACTAGCAAAATTTCAAACTGAATGTCTGGATATTAGATGGGAGTTTTTGTATCCCCACCTATAAACATAAAAGCAAACCAATGAAGGGAAACAAAGTAAAGAAAAATCCTCAAAGTTGAATCCAGAGAGTAGGTTGAACCTGCTTTCCAGGGAAATTCTCTTTTCAAAAACAGCTGAAGGGACTTTCCTGGTGGTTAAGACTCCACACGTCCATTACAGGGGACACGGGTCTGATGTATGGTTGGGAATTAAGATCCCACATGCCTTGGAGTATCAGTTCAGTTCAGTTGCTCAGTTGTGTCCAACTCTTTGCAACCCCATGAATCACAGCACACCAGGCCTCCCTGTCCATCACCAACTCCCGGACTTCACCCAAACTCATAAGCATCAAGTCGGTGATGCCATCCAGCCATCTCATCCTCTGTCATCCCCTTCTCCTCCTGCTCCCAATCCCTCCCAGCATCAGAGTCGTTTCCAAAGAGTCAACTCGTTGCATGAGGTGGCCAAAGTACTGGAGTTTCAGCTTTAGCATCATTCCTTCCAAAGAAATCCCAGGGCTGATCTCCTTCAGGATGGACTGGTTGGATCTCCTTGCAGTCCAAGGGACTCTCAAGAGTCTTCTCCAACACCACAGTTCAAAAGCATCAATTCTTCAGCGCTCAGCTTTCTTCACAGTCCAACTCTCACATCCATACATGACCACTGGAAAAACAATAGCCTTGACTAGATGGACCTTTGTTGGCAAAGTCATGTCTCTGCTTTTGAATATGCTGTCTAGGTTGGTCATAACTTTCCTTCCAAGGAGTAAGCGTCTTTTAATTTCATGGCTGCAGTCACCATCTGCAGTGATTTTGGAGCCCCCAAAAATAAAGTCTGCCACTGTTTTCACTGTTTCCCCATCTATATCCTATGAAGTGATGGGACCAGATGCCATGATCTTAGTTTTATGAATGTTGAGCTTTAAGCCAACTTTTTCAGTCTCCTCTTTCACTTTCACCAAGAGGCTTTTTAGTTTCTCTTCACTTTCTGCCATAAGGGTGGTGTCATCTGCATATCTGAGTAACCTCAGATATTTCTCCCGGCAATCTTGATTCCAGCTTGTGCTTCTTCCAGCCCAGCGTTTCTCATGATGTACTCTGCATATAAGTTAAATAAGCAGGGTGACAATATACAGCCTTGATGTACTCCTTTTCCTATTTGGAACCAGTCTGTTGTTCCATGTCCAGTTCTAACTATTGCTTCCTGACCTGCATATAGGTTTCTCAAGAGGCAGGTCACGTGGTCTGGTATTCCCATCTCTTTCAGAATTTCCCACAGTTTATTGTGATCCACACAGTCAAAGGCTTTGGCATAGTCAATAAAGCAGAAATAGATGTTTTTTCTGGAACTCTCTTGCTTTTTGGATGATCCAGCTCTTGCCTTTGAGTATAGCAATAAACAAAAACCAAACAACTCCCCCGCCCCCCCGAAAAAAAAACAACAGCTGAAGTCTATTGGGCCGCCCTGGGGGCAGGACCTGGGAACACTAGGCACTGGAGTCGACTTTCTCCTCTTTTTTCCCAGGTGGAAGGGGCTACTGAGGCTCAGAGGTGGATGGCAGAGTCTCCAATCTCCAGGGTGGGTGCATGGTGAAGAGAATCCTCCCTAGAGAATCCCTGGGACCAGTTCCTGGGCCTGTGTCTCAGGGGTCAGGGAAGTGAGCTCCTACATTGGCCAGGAGACCCAGGCAGCAGCCCTAGAATGATGCCCTCCCACCCATCATCTCCCTCTCTCATATCAAAATGGTACCCATCCTTCAAGGCCCGGCTCGAATGCAGGCCCTGCCTGGAGGCCCCAGTCT
Source organism: Bos indicus (assembly GCF_029378745.1). Classification (NCBI taxonomy): domain Eukaryota; kingdom Metazoa; phylum Chordata; class Mammalia; order Artiodactyla; family Bovidae; genus Bos; species Bos indicus. The sequence goes on along the minus strand of NC_091762.1, from coordinate 112,133,564 downwards.
CCTGCCCCAGGACAGCATCCTCCTCTAAAACCCTGCAGCGTGTTCTCCTCCCTTTTCTTATTTCGAATGTTCAGTGGAGGCAAGGTTGTCACATAGAGGCCTGTAGGGGGCTAGACTTGAGGGCACAGAGGGAATGGGATGCTGCTGCTAAGTCGCTTCAGTCATGTCCGACTCTGTGCGACCCCAGAGATGACAGCCCACCAGGCTCCCCCGTCCCTGGGATTCTCCAGGCAAGAACACTGGAGTGGGTTGCCATTTCCTTCTCCAATGCATGAGAGTGAAAAGTGAAAGTGAAGTCGCTCAGTCGTGTCCGACTCTTAGCAACCCCAGGGACTGCAGCCTACCAGGCTCCTCTGTCCATGGGATTTTCCAGGCAAGAGTACTGGAGTGGGGTGCCATTGCCTTCTCCAGAGGGAATGGGCAGCAGATCCCAAATGACTGTAGTGAAACGAAGAATGAAATCCCAGTAGACTGAAGAAAGCAAAGAAGAGAGGCTGAGGGGCCATGACTCCCGGTACAGACGGATCCACAGAAGATGGGAGAGTGGTCCTGAGTCTACACAGAAATCCCAGACGCAGGAAGGAGCTTTGAACTCCCTCTACCATACACACCCCCATGAACACACCCTTGTGGCTGGCACTTTAGCTGGCCCCAGAGAAAGGGTGGCTTCCACCTTGAGTGCAGGTCAGGCCTTGCCTGCCCTCCCCGTCACAGGAAGAAGCGGCCATAGGGGTGGAAGAGGAGCCAAGGAGGGAGCAAGGCCAACAGATTCTGCATCCTCATCAATCTGAGACAGTGATGGGGCTGTGCCTCCCCCTTCTCTGCAGGATGTCTTCTCCACACTCTGCCCCTTCTTCCCAAGCCTGCAGACCCCTTAGGGTCGCCGGGGCACTCCCCTGCCCCAGGCCAGCCCAGAGCAGCCATCAGCAGCTGAATGAGTTGAACTAGCCAGCCCGGAGCCTGGGTGCAGGCAGAGAAGAGGTGCTGCTGCTCACAATGCACTCACAGCGTGCAGCTCTGGGAAGACCATTGCAACCAAGTCACCCCCACCTGCTGACTCTGCACGGGTGTCCTCCTGTCTGACCCAGGGGCTCTCTGCCAGTTCCCCTCACCTGGTGCCCCTCACCTGGTAACTCCCCAGAGCTGGATCAGGCAAGTGTCACTCTGCCTGGTGAGATGCCACTGGGCTTGCAGGCTGGGCCATGGCTGTGGTGGGGTCACCAAGAATCGGGTGAAGCTCGGCGTGGACTCATCGTACCCTTTTTCCCTCAAGAGAGAGAGCACCTTGCTTCTAGCCCCATCCCAGGACTAAGTTAGGCAGCAGTTTACATGTTGATCCCTTCCAACATGCCTTGTAGGTTGGTATAATGAGCCCCATTTTTCAGATGTGGAAACTGAGGTTCAGAGAGGTTAGTAAATATCCCAAGATTACACAGCAATGAAGAGGTGGATCTGGGTTTTGAGCTCATGTCTGTCTGAGTCCCAAGTCTGCTGTCTCCTCAGATGCCAAGGTGCAGGCTCGACACCTAAGGTTGGAGACACTACGCAGACCTCGCCCCTGTTCTCGGAGGGGTGTCTGGCTTTCTCTCCTCTCATACAGCCCAGGGGAAGCTCCTGCTGAGATGCCAGTGGACAGAGTTCAGCATGAGGCAAAGGGGAGAGATTCTGGGTGGATTTTAACTCACAGATTTTCTCCAAGATGGAGAGGCTGCCTCTGTAATGGCCTGGCAATTACTTCTCCTCATTATGATAACATGATCCTAATTCCCTCCTGGGACCCAGAAGCCCAGGCTTTAAAAGAATCTTCTGCATCCCTTAGTCCCAGCCCTCTGAAAAGTCCAGGGGCCCATGAGGAACTGGAGCCGTGCTGAGCGTATTTTCATAGAATTGGAGAGGAAGGAATAGGGCTCCCTGAAGATCACTGCCAACAGATGGGGTCAGAGCAGAACAAAGACCACTATCCACCCCTGAGAAGGATCAGTGAGCAAAAATTGGTCCCTAAATTGAGTTCAGTGAACTAGAAGTACGTATGTGTCAGGGGGGTTGACTTGTTGATGTGTATATGGCAATGACTTGGAGGAGCGTGTGTCCTTTGGCTGTGTGAGTGTGTGTGGGGGTGGGGGTAGGGGAGTAATACCAAATCTGCTATGTGGATTGTAACTCTCAAGTCAGTTCAAGCCCAATTTGGCTCCTGGTTAATCACACACACAAAAAGACAATTAACTTTAGGGAGAGCAAGTCTGAGACACTTGGGACCCCCTCAGCATGACAGAGTTGCAGGGTTCAGTGCTCACCACAGTAACAACCTTTTCCCACTCAAAACATGTATGGCCGGATTCTCAGAGGCCAGGGATGGACAAGCACAACAGGAAGCGGTAGTCCACTGATTGACGCATATACATCACAGGACTTTACAGTTATGGCAGACACCATTATTATGTACACCCCCCCACCCCCATCTTTCATTATGTCAGTGCCATTGATTATATCCTGCCACCTTTTTGGCTTTGAACTGTCCTTTGTTTTATGAAATCATGTTCTGAAGAGTTGGCAGGATTTTTTGTTGTTGTTCTCTAATATCCTTGGAAGAAAAGTTATGACCAACCTAGATAGCATATTGAAAAGCAGAGACATTACTTTGCCAACAAAGGTCCGTCTAGTCAAGGCTATGGTTTTTCCAGTGGTCATGTATGGATGTGAGAGTTGGACTGTGAAGAAAGCTGAGCGCCGAAGAATTGATGCTTTTGAACTGTGGTGTTGGAGAAGACTCTTGAGAGTCCCTTGGACTGCAAGGAGATCCAACCAGTCCATCCTGAAGGAGATCAGCCCTGGGTGTTCTTTGGAAGGAATGATGCTAAAGCTGAAACTCCAGAACTTTGGCCACCTCATGCGAAGAGTTGACTCATTGGAAAAGACTCTGATGCTGGGAGGGATTGGGGGCAGGAGGAGAAGGGGACGACAGAGGATGAGATGGCTGGATGGCATCACTGACTCGATGAACGTGAGTTTGAGTGAACTCCGGGACATGGTGATGGACAGGGAGGCCTGGCGTGCTGTGATTCATGGGGTCGCAAAGAGTTGGACACGACTGAGTGAACTGAATATCCTTATTTGGAAAAATAAAAAACTATCAAGCCTATGTTTTCCCAATCATTTGGAACTTGAAGTCCATGAAGTCCAAACCCTAATTTAAAGTCTCCTGCTTACATCCTCTTTGAAGGGGAGGAGAGTGTAGGAACTGAGTCAGGGACAGTCCATGCCACCATCCTCTTCTGAATCATCACAAATCTGCTACCTGATAGAGGAGGTGTGATTTAGTCACTAAGTCGGGTTTGATGCTGCGAACCCATGGACCGGGGCCCATCAGGCTCCTCTGTCCATTGGATTTTCCAGGCAAGAACACCGGCATGGTTGTCATTTCCTTCTCCAGATAAAGGAGGTAGCGTTGTTTTTTTTTTTCCCCCTCTAAAAGGTGTATCTGTTTTCTCAACAGATGAAGGGATGTCTAGTTGCTCAAATTCACCTTTCCAGATGTTGTCTTTCTCTGCTTGGTGAAGAACTCAAGAGAACATCCTAAAGTCCTATTGCTTTGATCCAGTGATAAAAGCAATACACTCATAAAGCAGGAGCATCCCATTTTCACATGAGTCCAGGGATCCATAAAGGAGAGGGGCTGGGGAGGGAGCGGGTTCTTTGCACAGACGTCCTGAGCCTGCAGCTTTGTTCATCCATAACTGCTACGCAGGTATAAATTAGAACAACAAATGCATCCTGCCTGGCAAGGGTGACACAGACCCTGTAAATGATTATAATTTAATCTTACAGCAGAGTTCTGAATGACTCCCCTAACGATTTCCTCTGCTTAATTCCTTTCCCACTGAGTGACTTAATAGGAAAAGGAATACTCTTTCCCGTTTGTTTCCCTCCAGAAGTTTGGACAACCGGGTAGACTCACATCCGGCGGGGGGCAGGGGCGGGGGGCGGGTGGAGGCTGTGGGAGGCCATTTGGCCCACGGATAAACAAGTGCATTAGTGCATTGCAGAGGCCTTGGGGCTGGAAGAGAGAGAACCAGCAAGGATATCCATCTCGGTATCTGTTTGCAGAAGTGCAAGCTTGGCTACAATCCATCAAGAGACCTGATGGAGGGAATTGTGTCAGTCTCACAAGGGAACGCACCGCCACCGCGACAGCCCTCCTCAAACACCGTGTGACGCAGTGCACCGGCGTGACCAAGAAGATGGGCTTTCAAGTCCAGCTAACCTGGGGGTGAATCCCAGCTCTGCTCCTTACTACCGTGTGACTTCCAGCCAGTGACCTAACCACACTGGGCCTCGTTTTCCTCATCTGCAAAAGGAGGAAGATCATGCTACCTACTTCATAGAAGTCTAAATGAAATTACACCTGTAAGAGCTTAGAATCAGCCTGCCATATAAAAGCTCAACAAATACTGTTTATTTACTAAATAAATTCTAGTCTCACACCAATTACATTTCGGAGACATGTGTAATGATATAGGAAAAATTTTCATGATATAATGTTAAAATGTATAGTGACTGACATATTTTCAGATCTTAATTTTTTAATATTAAACATATATAAAAATGCCAGCTAGCTTGATCTAGGCAAAGCAAAAAGGCCAAAGGGGAATACATCAAAACGTTAATACTTGTGGGACTTCCCTGGTGGTCCAGTGGTTAAGAATCTGCCTTGCAGCCTAAAAGAGGGGGGAGTCTGGGGGAGAACAGATACATATATATGTATGGCTGAGCCTCTTTGCTGTCCACCTGAAACTGTCACAACACTGTTTACGGGCTGTACCCCAATACAAAATAAAAAGGTTTTAAAAAAATGAATCTGCCTTGCAATGCAAGGGACTTGGGTTCGATCCCTTATTGCAGAACGAAGGTCCACATGTTGCTGGGCATCTAAGCCCACAGACTGCAACTATTGAAGCCCGAGTGCTCTGGACCCTCAGTGCCACAACTAGGGAGCCTGGGAGCCACAGGGAATGATCTCGAATTCTGCAACCAAGACCCAACGCAACCAAATACAGAAAATGTTAATACTTGTTATTATTCATTTCCCTATACCTTTTAATATTGTCCATGTTTTCTATACGGAGCATATGTATGACATAAACGATCAGAAAAATAAGTATTTTACAAAAAGAGGGCAGGGAGACAGAAGGTCTTCGGACTGGGCAGGTCACTAGGAGTGCGGTTTGGTGGACAGTCATCTAGACTTTCATCCCAACTCCAAGCACCAAATGTCCAGTCCCTGCCCCCGGACCAAGCTCCACACAACAATCAGCCGTCAGCTCGTGTCCGCCTGTCTCAACACCCCATCCGGGGCAGTAAATGACCTGACTTGGCCAAGTTTTTGCAACACGCCTATGACACCAAAGTCTTCTGACCCCCAGGTCAGAACACCTTCTACCACAACATGAAATCTGAGTTTCCTGGTCCCTGAAGCTCCAAGTCCATTTTTGGCAGGAGTCTGTTCCCACTTTTTCCCTCTCAAATAGTCATGCTTGGGGCCTGTGGTGGATTTGTCTGTTTTCCTCACTCTCAAAGGGCCATGTCTTACTCAACTGGCCTTCCTACAACAAAACCTGGTATAAAAGAAATGTTCAACATCAGCCGCTCTTGTTCTTCCTCTCCCACCCTTCCTCCCCTTCCCCGCCCATGCCTCTAGCCTGCTGACCACTGTGTCTGTCTTCCCAAGGGACTATCCATCCCTGACGCTTGCAGCTGCCACCTTCTGCTTCACTCAGGCCCCTCAGTGACACCTCCTCCTTCTCAGTCCCAGGCAGCGAGCCCCACCTTCCCCGGCACCATGCAGCAATCAAGACTGCAAAGAAGCACACCTGAGCGCATCCTTCTGTTGGCTCCCCATGTGCTGACCCAGGTCCCCCTGCTGCCCTCGTCCTGATAACAGAACCACCAGAATACAAGAGCACATTATGAATGTCGCGCCACCATTCTTGAGGCTTGTCACCCAAACAGAAAGCACGTCATTCTCTAAGCCAGCCCCAGCTAGGGCCCACCCCATGGGTCCAAGCCTGGGAGACCACAAACAACCAAGGCCGGTAAGCCTTCATCATCCATCTCCTCCCAAACCTGCCGACACCAGAGTCTCCATGGCAGCAGAGCACAGCTCATAAAAGCCCTGCTTTGTGGTGAAGGCAAACAATAGGAAGTAGGTTAGCCCTTCCCGCAGGAACCAAGGCGTGACAATGCCTCTCCCGGCTCGGAACCCTGGGCATGGGAAAAGCAACTGCCACTCAACGTTCTAGTCCCTTTGCTGGATGCTTCCAGCAATGGGACAATATTTCAAGTCATTTCACTGAGACCCTATCCATGTCCTGAGACCACTGTTAGTCTTAATGCAAGTTCCTTGACCAAATCCCATCCTGATATTCTTCAGCGAGGACATGCTTCAAATCAGGTACCAAAATCACTGTGAAAATTGACCCCAGCTCTGAAAATATGCAGTGACTTCTCATTATGAGGAAAGGAAACTTTCCAGTAGGGGGTAGAACAGGTGGCAAAGGGACCTCTGGCTGCAGGTCTAGGCGCCAAGGGGACCGCATCCCTGGAAGCCACAGTTGCAGGGGACAGGGGAGGGGGAGGGGAGGGAAGGCGTGCTTACCAAAGGGAGGAGCCTTCGGTCCCCGTGACTTCCAGGAAGTCGTAACCGTCCTCCAGCTGGAAGTCAATAAAGACCAGGGCGATGGTGTCCCCCAGCTCGGCCAGGATGGTCCAGGTGCAGTCGGCGTTGTTGTGGTACTCCGAGGGGAAGTGCGGGCTGGAGATGATGCCGCTCTGGCCCCGCAGGGTCCCACCGCATGCATCGTCCGCTGTGGGCAGACACAAGAGGCTCATGTGAGTCCAGGTCCTGGTACTTAATCGTGTACTGCATGCATGAGAGGCAGAGAGGACCCTGGGACATGACCTGCAGAGAGCATGTGCCACAAACTTCCAGAGCCCTGATTGTGCACCAGACCTTGTTCTGAGAATTTTAGTTCTTCTTCTCATTGAACAGATGAGGAAACCAAGGCACAGGGAGGTAAAGCAACCTGCCTGAGGTCACACAGCCAATGAGCTAGGTCAGTGAGCTGGGTGAACTCTGCCTGTTGGAGCACGTTTCTAGCTACTATACCACACTGTTGCGCAATGACCAAGAAAAAAGGAGAAAGCAGTTATCACACTTATTTCCACGGTCATGACTATGGAGACCAGGACGTTTTCCCCTACCAGATCCTAGGAAACTTCGGATGTGGAAGTGAAAGTGTTAGTCGCTCAGTCACGTCCGACTCTTTGGGACCCCATGGATGGTAGACTGCCAGGCTGCTCAGTCCATGGAATTAACCAGGCAGGAATACTGGAGTGGGTTGCTATTTCCTTCTCCAGGGGAATCTTGCCAACCCAGGGATCGAACCTGGGTCTCCTGCATCTCAGGCAGACTCTTTACTGCCTGAGCTACCAGGGAAGCTCTTGGATGTAATGGAACTAAATGAAAGCTCATCACAGTACCCTGAGGGCAAAACTCAAAGGGCATTCACAGCCTGGCCAGACCTCTGCAATGTTCCCTCCTGCTCCTTGGGCCCAGGTCAGCTCGGTTCGAGTGCTGGGCGTGGTCACACCTCCTGGGCTTTGCTCACACCGCACCATCTGTCTAGGGTACCCCTGGTCCAGAGGAAGTCTTTCGATGCTTTGAGATCCAACTGCAGTACCACTTCTCAGGAAAGCCTCATCCCCCATGCTTTTAATAGCTGCTCCCTTCTCTGTGCTCCTGCAGCAGAGTGTGTGACTTCAGACATCGTACTTGGCACTGTGTGAGTGACCTGTCACATGTCTGTCTGCCACTCTAGGTTCTGAACTTGCTGGAAATCCCAAGGGCAGGGACCATGTCTTCCTCATCCGCACAGCACATCCTGATGGAATCACTGCTCCAGCCCACATCCCAGCTGAGACTTGATATGCAGAAACAATGATCCCAAGACCATGCTCTGATATGTAATAGTTAAGAACACTGGCTTTCCAATTTTTGCACAGCTCAGTGTGCACCCCTCCCTTGCAGCTTATAGCTGGGTGGCTTAGTGGAAGTTAACCAGATTTCCTAAGCCTGCCCTCCTGGAGCTTGTATGCAAGTGGTGGGGGTGGTTTAGTCGCTATGTCCAACTCTCGTGACCCCATGAACTGTAGCCCACCAGGTCCCTCGTCCATGGGATTTCCCAGGCAATAATACTGGAGTGGGTTGCCATTTCATTCTCCAAAGGATCTTCCCCACCCAGGGATCAAAACTGCATGTCCTGTATTTCGGGCAGATTCTTCACCGCTGAGTCACCAGGGAAGCCCCTTGTGTGCAAGTAAGGGATAGTAATCCACTTAGCAAAAGCTGTATTAGAGATGTGGACTAAATTATAAAGAAAGGAAAAATGTAATATCAGGATTCAAATGTGTATCAGAGGCAGCAGAGTAACAGTAACCAAAATTACTATTTATTAAGCACTTACACGGTGCCATGTGCTACGCTAACTACATATTTCATGACTCTATGAAATATCATTCCCATTTTACAGGTAAAGAAACCAAGGCACAGAGAGTTTCAGTTATTTGCCAAAGGTACAGCTTATAGTAATTAAAGGAGCTGGGATTTTTAAGCCCAACAGTCTAATTTCAGGGCCAATGCTCTTAACCAACACTCCCTTATCTTGCAGGAGTACAACTCACACTTTGAGGACAGAGATAAAGTAGCACATTACTTTGCTTCGGTGAGTCAGTTTGGGAAAGCTTAACAGAGGCAGTACTGTTAGGGCAGGGTTTTGAAGAATGAACCGGAGTTCACTCCATAGAGAAGAAATGGAAGGGCATCGAACAGAAAAGAGAACCAGAGGTCATAACCATGGAAGCACCCAGCCACAAGGCAGATCTAAGATGAGTCGATCGAGATGGTCTATCTAGAACAGAGTGAACAGAGAGGAATGATGGCATATGGCGGAGGAGCCATATGACAGAGAACACTGGGCTCCGAAAGATTGGAAGCAGTGGGCTGTATTGGAAAGAAACTGGATTTCAGGGTCAGGAAGGTCTAGACTTGAATTTGGGTTTCACAGTTCGCCAGCCCATGGGACCTTGGGTGATTTATTTCTCTAAGCTTCATTCTGCTTCTCTGCAGAACGGTTTCCTGTGACAGCTGAATGGGATAGTGAATATGACAGTACCGAGCATCAGCCAGTGACAGGCATGTGCTAGATGCCCAACTAAAGGCAAATCCTCCCTTTCCTTCAACTTCATCTTGCGGATCAAAGACAGCGAGGAAACAGGATTAAATCTGCATCTTAGAAAGACCACTGTGGCATAGACGAGGTCTGAGCTGGGGCAGTGGGCAGGATGCTCTCAGTAGCACAGTCACCAGTCAAGGTAAGGCCAGATGAGATCTGAGCTAAAGGACCTGAGGAGGGTGGGAGTTGGACCTGCTTGACAGCTAGTGAAGAAGCAGAATCTACAGGACTAGCACTCGGGGGGCATGAATGAACCCCAAGCTTCAGGCACGAGCATCTGGAGGGACAAAAGATGCCACTTCCTGCGTCAGGGGACCCAGGAGGAGGGGGGCGCCTTGTGGTGTGGGAGGCAGGCAGTTTTGGACACCACGGGGTAGAGTGTGTGCAGGGGGCATCCCAGCGGAGAGAGGGAGGTGACAGCTGGATACACAGAAGCCATGTGGGATGGAGATAAAAGTGGGTTTATTCAGAAGTCCTGAACTATCCTTACTAATGTCATTCTACAGGGTTAAGGTCTATTCAAGACAATGAGCCCATTTCTTCTTTCTTTTTTATATTTTTGGCCATGCCATGCAGGATGTGGGATTCTAGTCCACTGACCAGGGATCAGACCTGTTCCTCCTGCAGTGGAAGTGTAGAGTCTCAACCTCTGGGCCGCCAGGGAAGTCCTAAGAACGAGCCCATTCTTAAATGTTCAGCTCCTTGGTATGTATGAGCACAGAAATGAAGGTGTCTCACTCAGTAGGTACTCAGCAAAGTTTCCCTCCCACACTCACTAGGTGGGCAGCTACTAGGTGCTAGACACTGGGCCAGGACCAGCGCTACATCATGAAAAGCATGATCTCATCCCTGCCCGGAGAGCTTCTCTGAGTGGGGGTAGCCAGGCAAACCCGCAGTGGCTCCTAGGACTGTTATAACCAAGGCGTCAGAGCACAGTGACAGCTGAGGGGACTTAAGAAGGCTTCACACAAGAGGCAACATTTGTGTTGAGATATCCATTCATTCATTCAATAAACATTTACTGAGTATCTATATGTGTCAGGCACTGTTCTAGGTACAAAGGATTCATCTGCAAATAAAATTCCTACCCTCGTGAAGCTGACATTCCAGTCGGAAGAAAACAGACAATACTCAAGATAAATAAGTAAACTTCTTCCCTAAGTAAACTTCTTTCCCAGCAGTAAAGAATCCACCTGCCAATGCAGGAGATGAGGCTTCAATCACGGGTTTGATCCCTGGGTCAGAAGATTTCCCTGGAGAAGGAAATTGCAACCCACTCCAGTATTTTTGCCTGGGAAAGCCCATGGACAGAGGAGCCTGGTGGGATGGCAAAAGGGTCGGACACGGCTGAGCGACTAAGCAACAGACAATGGTAAGTGAAGTGGTGATCAATGCAGAAGGAGGATGGGAGGACCTTGCACTAGAAGTGGGGGTGTGGACATTGCATAAAAGGGGTCAGAGAAGGCCTCACTGAGAAAATGACATTTAAACCAAGACCTGGGGGAGGCAGATGGGAAGCCCGGTGATTATCTAGAGGAACAGCATTCGAGATAGAACAGCAAATGCAAAGGCTCTGGTGTGCAGAGGCCTGGCACTGTTGAAGAGCATCAAGAAACCCAAGGGATGGCACTCTGGGAGTAAGGAGGGGAGGGGCAGGTATGGGGCCCCATGGGGGACCTTTGAGGCCACGGCTAGGTCTTGGTGTTTTATTGGAATGAGATGAGAAGTCAGTGGCAGGTTCTGAGCAGAAGACCTCATCTGACTGGTGTATTAACAGGATCCCTTGAGCTGCTGTGTAGACAACAGACCAAAGAGGAAGAGGGCAGAAGCAAGGGGCTTGTAGAGGCTACTTCAGTGATTTAGGAAAGAGATGTTGTTGGCTTGGGCCAGGTGGTACTGGGGAGATGGAGTCAACGTCTGGCTGCGTTTTGAATGCTGAGCTGGTGGGATTGAGGGCTGACTGCCTGGTAGGATCGGGCCAAAGGGTGTCCTAGGCAGAGGAAAGGCAGGAGCAAGGCAGCTGCAGAGGCACATGTGGCATTTAGAGGCATAGTTAGGATTGTCGGAACTCAAAGGGCAACACAGAGATGGCAGAGCTGGGTGGGTGGGAAGGAAGGGCTGCCTGGTGAAGGGCCTCGGATGCCACGTGAAGGCCTGCGGTTCTGTTCTCCTCATTTCCTCCCTTTTTTTCCTGCTGCCTCCAATCCAGGTGACCCGCCCCCATAAAGGAGGGTGGGAGGAAATGTAGACACATTTGCTTTGCTCGGTTTTAAATCGAGTTTTCCTGGTGCTGTTTGTCGTATCCAGTTGCACAGTATTTCCTGGGTATCACTCTGGCAGAAGCCTGTGAAGTCTGACATCCAAGGCAGAGTTTGTCTCCTTAACTTCACCATGACCAGCATCAGGGAGATAAGCCCCAGGAGCCAGCCAGCAAGCAGGAGATTTGTCAGCGTTGCTCCCAGCAAGCGCGGGGCCTGTGGGCTGCAAGAGTCCCACACTGGCCCTGTCTACCCCAGGTGTGAGTGTCTACACCCTTAGCCACAGTGGCTTCATCTTGACTCCACTGAAGATTAGGAAAATCATGGTCAAAGAAGAAACACTTAGCCTGGACCTTGAAAAAGGAATAGGCAAGTGTGGAGGGAGAGAAAAGAAAGGGCTTCCCCGCAGAGGAAACAGGGCATTTGAGGGCAAGGCGGGCCCTAATGGGCTTGGTGCACTTGGGAAGTGGGCCACTTTCCTTCCAGGTGAAGGTGTAGGATGCATGAGGTGAACGGTGGGGTGGACGTGGAAAGGGAGGTGGAGGTCCACTCGGAAAGGCCTCAGAGGGCTTGCTAAAGGGAGGGATTCTACCCTGCTGGTGCTGGGTAGACTTGCAGGAGTGTCAGCAGGGAGTGAAAGCCAGGTCTGCTTTAGAAAGTGACTCTGGTCCCTGCATGATGGAAGGATGCTGTGGTTTGGGGGGTGGCAAGGATGATAGGTGGGGAGAAGTAGTGAAGAGAACGCTGAAGAGGCCACTCCCATCGTCAGAGCCTGAACTCTGGGCCACGGGAAAGAGAAAGAGCAGAAGAGATTCAAGAGCGAGTCTGGGGGAAAAACAAGAGGATGCGGCCTCCACCCTGGAGTGGACCGCAAAGGGGAGGAGGAGGGAAAGCGGACCCGGGGGTCTGTAGTGGGCCAACAGCGCTGATGATAGCAGTGATGGGGACGGTGGGGGGAGGGCGCTTCCCCACTCCCACGCCGAGGGTGAGTGCAGAAGAGGCTGAAAAGTGGCCATGCACGTGGGCTGGGGGCACCCTGGAGAGGACCCGGAGCCTGGAGCTCAAGAGGCTGGGAGTGGCCAGTCTCCACGGGAGCGGAGAAGGCCGGGAAGAGAAGCAATACTTCATAGGCAGCAGACAGAAGCAGAGACTCATGAAAGGAGGCAGAAAAGGAGCAATTGGGTGGATGTTAGAGGGGAAACCCGCAGGTAGAAAGGTGAGGGAGCGGGGCAGGAGCACAGGGACCTTGAGCTGGCCCAGGGGTGTGTGGTCTCCGGCCTCCCTCCTGTCTCCAAGCATCCCTCCTGCTCTTGCCCACCCATTCCTCACACAGAGGCCAGTTCAGTTCAGTCCAGTCGCTCAGTCGTGTCCGACTCTTTACAACCTCATGGGCTGCAGCACACCAGGCCTCCCTGTCCATCACCAACTCCCGGAGTCTACTTAAACTCATGTCCATTGAGTTGGTGATGCCATCCAATCATCTCATCCTCTGTCGTCCCCTTCTCCTCCTGCCTTTAATCTTTCCCAGCATCAGGGTCTTTTCAAATGAGTTAGCTCCTCACATCAGGTGGCCAAAGTATTGGAGTTTCAGCTTCAGCATCAGTCCTTCCAATGAATATTCAGGACTGATTTCCTTTATGATGACTGATTGGATCTCCTTGCAGTCCAAGGGACTCTCAAGAGTCTTCTCCAACACCACAGTTCAAAAGCATCAATTCTTTGGTGCTCAGCTTTCTTCACAGTCCAACTCTCTAGTGATCCCAGTAAGAACAGACCTGATGACACCGCGCCCCTCCACAGGAACCTTCGGCAATGCCACTGGCATTCAGGAGAAAGCAGAATCTCCGGGGGCTGACAAGGACCTCACAGGGCCTCCCCTCATACCAGCCGCTCCCCCACCTACTTCCCATAACCAGACTGGCCTCCTCCCAGCTCTTCTGCTGCACCAAGCATCTCCCTGCCCAAGAACCTGTGAAAAGGCTGTTCTCTTTTTCTGGAACCTTCTTCCCTACCTCCTTGGGCCTGGTTGTCCCCTCCTTAGCCTTTAGGTCCCAATCTAAGAGTCATTTCCTCAAGGATGTTTCCAGAAACAGCATACCCCTCTCCCCATCATATATTTTCAGAGTACCACATACTTTATCATAATTAATTGATCAACTGAGTAATGTATTTAATGTCTAGACAGTAAAATCTGTGAGTGCAGGGTCCATGTCTGTTCTGTCCCCAGCATCTACCACACTTCCTAGTATATAGGAGGCACCCAGTAAATATGTGTTGAACAAATAAATGAAACAGTAAACTGAAGCTCAGAAAGATTCAGCAACTTTCAGAAGGTCATACAGCAGGTGACCAAGTTGGGATTCCAGCCGAGTCTCTCTGGCACCCAGACTATGGTCTCCTCTACTGGGGAAGCTGGTAAAGAATCCGCCTGCTATGTGGGAGACCTGGGTTCAATCCCTGGGTTGGGAAGATCCCCTGGAGAAGGGAAAGGCTACCCACTCCAGTATTCTGGCCTGGAGAATTCCATGGACTATACAGTCCATGGGGTTGCAAAGAGTCGGACACAACTGAGCGACTTTCACTTCAATTCACTTCACTACATCACACCTCCTGAAACTGAGCAGGACCCTGCAGGATCTTTTCAGGGACAGAGCCTCCCCTCTACCCTCCCCCCGACCCTTGGTATCCCCTTCCTTTTGTTTCCTTAGCCTCCTAGGTCTTCTTCCAATTCCAAAGAGTAAATTTAATTAGAAAAGTGAGAAAATGCAGAAACAAAGGAAAAGAGTCAAGGCAGACAAATAATACATCTACATCTGTGTCTTCATTTCTTCTCTGTGAATAGGTTCAGTTCAGTTCGGTCGCTCAGTCGTGTCTGGCTCTTTGCGACCCCAAGAATTGCAGCATGCCAGGCCTTCCTGCCCATCACCATCTCCCGGAGCTCACTCAAACTCACGTCCATCAAGTTGGTGATTCCATCCAGCCATCTCATTCTCTGTCGTCCCCTTCTCCTCCCACCCCCAATCCCTCCCAGCATCAGAGTCTTTTCCAATGAGTCAACTCTTCGCATGAGGTGGCCAAAGTACTGGAGTTTCAGCTTTAGCATCATTCCTTCCAAACTAATTTTCTAGATTCCATATATATGCATTAATATACGATATTTTCCTCTTTCTGATTTACTTCACTCTGTGTAACAGGCTCTAGGTTCATCCACCTTACTTCTACTGACTCAAATTCATCCCCAAATTTCCCAGTTTTAGTCAATGACTTCTAGACTGTGCTGAACCGAAGACTCGGGAATTTGAGACCCTCTGGCTGGAGGCACAAGTCTTCTCTGACGATGGCATCTTTGCTGTTGGCATCTTCCCTGCCTCTTAGGCTCCTCTGACACTCTTGATCCTGCAACATCCAGTTTGGATTGAAGATGCTGTAAAAGTTGTTTGGAGATTTTTTCACACTTTAAACAAGGCATCATATTTCATGGTTACAACCTCAGGTTGTAAAATATAACCTTCCGCTGACACCACACTCCTAAAATATTAATTTACACCTCCTCCTGCTCTGGTGATGGGCATTCTCCATCGCCATTAAGTCATGTCTATTCTAGGGTGCAGGTGTGTTATACTGATAGTTGCCTTTCCAAGTTTATGAGTTTATTTATGATCGTCTTTAAGTTCCACTGAAATTTCCTCAATTAACTATAATTTTACAGAACTCTCTCTCAGCCCCCTTTGACGTCTGCTAACTCTCTGGTGACTCACAAATTTCAGGCAGGGATGGAGAAGCTTGTGTCATGCCCCTCCCCACCCTCCACCATCTGAAGCCAACTCCAGCGCACTATCTTGCATGCCTAGAAGCTGTGAGGTCTTCGGCACTGGAGTTCTGTCCATGTCTTCCCTGCTCAGGGCTACTCAGCTTCTGAGAAAAGGAAAATCTCAACTGGTCCCTCTTGGAGAGAAGCTGCCATCTGACAACCCAAGTGCAAGGCTGAGAGAGCCAGGGCATGAGAGCCCCAAAGCCACCAGCAGCGCCCCCCACCCCTTTCCTTCTACTGCGGAGCTCAGTGTCCCTCATCAGCTCCCTCTTCTGGAGGCTCAGAATTCTGCCCTTTTTGTTGTTGTCCAGTGGCTCAGTCATGTTCAACTCTTTGTGACCCCATGGACTGCAGCACGCCAGGCTCCTGTGTCCTCCATCTCCTAGAGTTTGCTCAAATTCATGTCTGTTGAGTCAGTGATGCCATCCAACCATCTCATCCTCTGTCACCCCCTTCTCCTTTTTGCCTTCAATCTTTGCCAGCATCAGGGCCTCTTCCAATGGGTCAGCTCTTCACATCAGGTGCCCCTTTATCCTTGGCTTTATCAAGGACACCCCTTCTTTTTATTTAGTGGGAGTATAACTGCTTTACAATGTTGAGTCAGTCTCTGCTGTACAAGTGTGAACCAGCTGCCCTCTTGCCTGCCCCCCCCCCCCCCCCCCCCCCCCCGCCCCCGGCCTCTAGATCGGCAGGGAGCACCGAGTTGAGCTCCCTGTGCTGGGCAGCAGCTTCCCTCTAGCTAGCCATTGTATACACGGTAGTGGACCTATGTCGATGCTTCCCTCTCAATTCATCCCACAAGGACACCTCTTTCTAAATGAAGAAACTGCCAACTGCCCAAGAGCATCGCTGTTTCTGCCACCCCCAGACTCCTTCCATAGACACTACCCCCGAGGTGCCGTTCCGAGAGGATGATGTAGAGGGGACACGGTACTCAGTGATGTGCCGCTTCTTTGCTGCACTTTCATCACAGGCCAGATGTCACGGCAGATGCTCCCCTGCATCTGCATTTTCTCATTTGCTTCTCTAACCGCTCAAAGAGACAGGTGTTATGTTATCCACACTTTACAGAGGAGAAAACTGCGGCTCAGAGAGTTTTAAAAACTGGCCCATGGTCACATGGCTACTAAATGTTGGGTCCAGGATTTGAATCCAGGATGCTCAGACTTCATGCTGTTATCCACCTCTTTCTCTGCCACTTGGGTCTCGGCCCCTGCGATGCCAGTCCTGACACAGGCTCCTGGAAGCCCCAGACCCCCGAGGGGGTTTTGCGGGTGGGAGAAGCCTCCTCCTGCTCTCCTTCTCTTCTCCTGAGGGGCCTGAGGCAGGGGCTGTGTGCTATCTCCACAGGGAGGGCCCTACCACCCATGCTCAGGTGGAGCTGGGTGAGTTCTTGGGTCAGGTTTCTTCATAGGAAACCCTGGTCCCTCAGACCCTGGCCCCCACCCTTAAGCATCAATGCCCAGCAGAACCACCTCAGGCCCTTCCCTGAGGTTTCTCCCAAGGAGCTTCTGGGACAAGTTCAAGAGGAAGGTCAAAGGGAAACCACAGGAGACGGGGCAGCCCCTGGCCTGGCAGACCCGGGTAGTGGATGTACCTCAGCAGGGACCAGGGTCTTGGGCTCTGACCAAGCTGCAGCGGCTCTGGAAGGAGCAATGCCGCCATGAGTCTCCTGACATGGGTCATAAGCCCCTGTCCTCGTCTGCAGTAGACAGGGGTGGCCAAGATCATGGCTAGTCAGCACACAGACTTGGGTGGAATCACCTTCCAGCTGTGTGACCACCAGCAACCTCTCCAACCTCAATTGCCTCACTGTAATATCTTAATCTCCTGGGGTTTTTTTGTGTGTGTGAGGATTAGATAACGTGGGGTCTGGCACCCAGTTTGTGCTTGATACATGCTGGCCAGTGGTGGCCATGGCTATCAGAATCATGACAGCTAGCTGTCACTGAGTCATTACTGTGAACAGGGCCCTCTGCTGCATGCGGAGTGTTTATCAGCTTGAGCCTCCCTTCGCCTTACCAGTTAAGTATGGCTCTTCTTATCATCCACAGGTGAGAAGGCTGGGGCACAGGAAGTTGAGGAGCTAGCCCAGAGTCACTCAGACAGGATTGGAATCCAGGTGATTGGACTCCAGGGCCCACGTTCTGAGTGGTTTTGCTACAGTAACAGTAGTGCTGGCAATAAGTGAAGTGAGAGTGTTAGTCGCTCAGTCATGTCTGACTCTTAGCGACCCCATGGACTGTAGCCCTCCAGGCTCCTCTGTCCATGGACTTCTCCAGGCAAGAATACTGGAGTGGGTAGCCATTCCCTTCTCCATGGGATCTTCCCTACCCAGGATAGAACCCAAGTCTCCTGCACTGCAGGCAGATTCTTTATGGTCTGAGCCACCAGTGATGGCAAAGATGACAGAAGTAGGACCAGCGATCCCAGGGGCAGTGGAGGGACACTGTAGTTAGGAATGTTCTCAGGGAGCCACGGTCCCTGCCAAGGCCGCATGGTCAGAAACACTCAACGTTCATACTACCTGCCGTGGCATTTGGTACCTGCTGTATGTCGTATAATTGGCTCAGCACAAGGGGGCCCAGCATGCAGTGTCCAGGCCCTCTACGCTATCTCCATCACCATGTTGGCTCTTATCCATCTCCTGATCTTTCTAGCTCTGAACTGCCTCTAGCCATAGAACTGATACCCTCTACTTGGAGATATCATAGGCATTTCAAACTTGACCTAGACAAAATGAGCTCTCTTGACTGTCTTTAGGGTACACACTTCCTGCTCCCTGCCCCAGTCACCCCCATTTTGGTTACTGGCATCCCCACCCTGCCAGCACTCCAGAAAGAGCCTAGGAGTCAACCTTGACCCCACCAGCATCTGCATTCATTTCATCACAAGGCTGCTGGCTGTGCTCTACACCACAGACCCAGCCTGCCCCCTTCCCTCCATCTCTACCACAGCCACCCTTGACTGAGCTGCATCAGCTCCAGCCCGCACACCGCAGCAGCTGCCTCCTAACTGGCATCCCAGTTTGGCCTCTTGCCAACTAAAAGCTCTCTCCCTTGTATCATCCAATTTTTTTTAAAATCAGTTCAATTGTGCCACTCCTCTGCAGAAAGCTCTTCCCTGGCGACCTC
The DNA here is from genome assembly GCF_029378745.1 of Bos indicus. Classification (NCBI taxonomy): domain Eukaryota; kingdom Metazoa; phylum Chordata; class Mammalia; order Artiodactyla; family Bovidae; genus Bos; species Bos indicus. Next base: position 112,115,074 of record NC_091762.1, on the reverse strand, counting down.
CTGAACTTTGAATCAAACCCAAACTTCTTGTCCCAAACTTGTCCACAGCCCCATCCACTCCCCTCGTCTCCTCCCCTGACTCTACATTGCCCCATGGACTGGTTTTCTCTTCTTCTAACATGTCAAGCTCTCTCCCACCTGAGGGTCTTGCATCTGCGATTCCTTTCCCCAGGTCTTCACACAATAGGCTCCTTCTTGTCATTCAGGCATGCTAAGTCACTTCAGCCAAGTCCGACGCTATGCAACCATATAGACTACAGACTGCCAGGCTCCTCTGTCCATGGGATTCTCCAGGCAAGAATACTGGAGTGGATTGGTACACCCTCCTCCAGCGGATCTTTCCAACTTGATTGAACCCACTTCTCTTGATATCTCCTGCACTGGCAGGCGGGTTCTTTACCACTAGCACCATCTGGGAAGCCCTGTCTTACAGGACACAGTTCAAATGTCACCTCCCAAGAGTCCTCTCCTGACAGCTCCCTTCCTTGTCACTGGCTATTTCATCTCCCTCATAGTTCCAATGGTAATCTGAAAACTGTTTCTTTGACTTTGGTCTGTTTCTGCCCCCCAGATGCTAAAGGGTATCCAAGTCTATGCCCCAACCAGTAACGCTGAAGAAGCTGAAGTTGAATGGTTCTATGAAGACCTACAAGAACTTTTAGAACTAACACCCCAAAAAAGATGTCCTTTTCATTATAAGGGACTGGAATGCAAAAGTAGGAAGTCAAGAAACGCCTGGAGTAACAGGCAAATTTGGCCTTGGAATACGGAATGAAGCAGGGCAAAGACTAATAGAGTTTTGCCAAGAAAATGCACTGGTCATAACAAACACCCTCTTCCAACAACACAAGAGAAGATTCTACACATGGACATCACCAGATGGTCAATACCGAAATCAGACTGATTATATTCTTTACAGCCAAAGATGGAGAAGCTCTATACAGTCAGCAAAAATAAGACCAGGAGCTGACTGTAGCTCAGATCATGAACTCCTTATTGCCAAATTCAGACTTAAATTGAAGAAAGTAGGGAAAACCACTAGACCATTCAGGTATGACCTAAATCAAATCCCTTATGATTATACAGTGGAAGTGAGAAATAGATTTAAGGGCCTAGATCTGATAAATAGAGTGCCTGATGAACTATGGAATGAGGTTCGTGACATTGTACAGGAGACAGGGATCAAGACCATCCCCATGGAAAAGAAATGCAAAAAGCAAAATGGCTGTCTGGGGAGGCCTTACAAATAACTGTGAAAAGAAGAGAAGTGAAAAGCAAAGGAGAAAAGGAAAGATATAAGCATCTGAATGCAGAGTTCCAAAGAATAGCAAGAAGAGATAAGAAAGCCTTCTTCAGCGATCAATGCAAAGAAATAGAGGAAAACAACAGAATGGGAAAGACTAGAGATCTCTTCAAGAAAATCAGAGATACCAAAGGAACATTTCATGTAAAGATGCGCTCGATAAAGGACAGAAATGGTATGGACCTAACAGAAGCAGAAAATATTAAGAAGAGATGGCAAGAATACACAGAAGAACTGTACAAAAAAGAGCTTCATGACCCAGATAATCACGATGGTGTGATCACTCACCTAGAGCCAGATATCCTGGAATGTGAAGTCAAGTGGGCCTTAGAAAGCATCACTACGAACAAAGCTAGTGGAGGTGATGGAAATCCAGTTGAGCTATTTCAAATCCTGAAGGATGATGCTGTGAAAGTGCTGCACTCAATATGCCAGCAAATTTGGAAAACTCAGCAGTGGCCACAGGACTGGAAAAGGTCAGTTTTCATTCCAATCCCAAGAAAGGCAATGCCAAAGAATGCTCAAACTACTGCACAATTGCACTCATCTCACATGCTAGTAAAGTAATGCTCAAAATTCTCCAAGCCAGGCTTCAGCAATATGTGAACCGTGAACTTCCTGATGTTTAAGCTGGTTTTAGAAAAGGCAGAGGAACCAGAGATCAAATTGCCAACATCTGCTGGATCATGGAAAAAGCAAGAGAGTTCCAGAAAAACATGTATTTCTGCTTTATTGACTATGCCAAAGCCTTTGACTGTGTGGATCACAATAAACTGTGGAAAATTCTGAAAGAGATGGGACTACCAGACCACCTGACCTGCCTCTTAAGAAATTGGTATGCAGGTCAGGAAGCAACAGTTAGAACTGGACATGGAACAACAGACTGGTTCCAAATAGGAAAAGGAGTACGTCAAGGCTGTATATTGTCACCCTGCTTATTTAATTTCTATGCAGAGTACATCATGATAAACGCTGGACTGGAAGAAACACAAGCTGGAATCAAGATTGCCGGGAGAAATATCAATAACCTCAGATATGCAGATGATACCACCCTTATGGCAGAAAGTGAAGAGGAACTAAAAAGCCCCTTGATGAAAGTAAAAGAGGAGACTGAAAAAGTTGGCTTAAAGCTCAACAGTCAGAAAACGAAGATCATGGCATCCAGTCCCATCACTTCATGGAAAATAGATGGAGAAACAGTGGAAACAGTGTCAGACTTTATTTTTGGGGGCTCCAAAATCACTGCAGATGGTGACTGCAGCCATGAAATTAAAAGACGCTTACTCCTTGGAAGGAAAGTTATGACCAACCTAGATAGCATATTGAAAAGCAGAGACATTACTTTGCCAACAAAGGTCTATCTAGTCAAGGTTATGGTTTTTCCAGTGGTTATGTATGGATGTGAGAGTTGGACTGTGAAGAAGGCTGAGCACCGAAGAATTGATGCTTTTGAACTGTGGTGTTGGAGAAGACTCTTGAGAGTCCCTTGGACTGCAAGGAGATCCAACCAGTCCATTCTGAAGGAGATCAGCTCTGGGTGTTCTTTGGAAGCAATGATGCTAAAGCTGAAACTCTAGTACTGTGGCCACCTCATGCGAAGAGTTGACTCATTGGAAAAGACTGATGCTGGGAGAGATTGGGGGCCAGAGGAGAAGGGGATGACAGAGGATGAGATGGCTGGATGGCATCACTGACTTGATGGACGTGAGTCTGGGTGAACTCTGGGAGTTGGTGATGGACAGGGAGGCCTGGCGTGCTGCGATTCATGGGGTCGCAAAGAGTCGGACACGACTGAGTGACTGAACTGAACTAAACTGAACTGAAACTCTATGAGCTCATGGAACTTGGTCTGACTTCTTCATCACTGCAGTTCTCTGCATCTAGAACAGTATCTGGCACTTAACAAGAATTTAATAAATAAAGATTGAGTCAGTGACTGGCTAGCACAGAGTAGGTACTCAATCAAAAGTTAAATTAATCCTGGGACTTCCTTGGAGGTCCACTGATTAAGACTTTGTCTTCCAACACAGGGGGTGTGGGTTCGATGTCTGAATGAGAAGCTAAGGTTCCACATGCCTCATGGCTAAAAAATCAAAACATAAAACAGAAGCAATTTTATAACAAATTCAATAAAGACTTTAAAAAAAAGGTCCATGTCAAAAAAAGTCTTTTAAAAAAGTTGTTAAATGCTGAGTGAATGAATGTGTACACAATCACCCCTTTAAGGCTACTATTCATGTCCTGGCTTTAAGATTTAGGCTTGGCGGCAGGCCAGTGACCCACAGCTCTGAGCTGGCATGGCTAGAGTTGAATGTAGGTTTGAATCCATGCTCTCTATTCCTGACATTCTGCTTCTGTCTCATATTTTGCAGGTTCCTCTCCCTGGATCCAGAACATTTGGAATACAGTGGGGCACTAGCCACCCAGGCTGCTGTAGACCAAATGCCCAACTCCCTGGGTTTGGGGGCAGCCTGGACTCGGACCTCAGAGACCAAGTCTTTCTTGTTCAGGCTGCTTTCTTTCCGCCATCTGCCTCTCAGCCCCCAGGGCATATGAACCCCTTTCTTTCCCCCATGCAGCCCTTTTTGATCCAGGGCCAATGCACCTCACAAGTCAGAGGCCCATTGCTGAGATCCACATAGTCTTCCTTGTGAATCAGAAAGGTTCAACAAGGTTTAGGGCTCCCAAGGACATCTGCCTTTGAAAAGATGCTCCCAAATAACACAAACTGAAGGGAAATCTTGCCTCCTTCCCTTTGCCAGCTGGGCCAAGCCTTGATGGCTAGTAGCCTTGGGATGGGCCTCCTGAGAGGTCAGACTCACATCTGCTCTGCCCCCAGGCCCCAGTTGGTCCCTGTTCCCTCTTGGTCTGGGCTGTGTCTCCAAGTCTTTCTTTCAGCTAGGTGGGTGGCATATACTGTTTGAGGCAGAGGTACACCACCCTTCAACATGCTCTGTGAAGCTTTGGACCCAAAGAGCTCATGTCACTCCAAGCTGCTGGGCAGGTGGGCTAACCCAGGCCAGTAATTTCTCCTTTGGGTTCGTAGGCCTACATAATCCTGATTGTGAATTAGACCCATCCAGTCATCCATTCATGCAGCAAGTATTTACGGACCACTGCCCAGTGGATGAAGTTAATCCACTCACAGATGCCATCCCCAGAGAGTTCTATGAGAGAGGAAGAAAGGTCAAAAGGCTTTAATCCTCCCCAAGTCTGAATCCATGAACTCTGGCAAGACTGTGGCTTCCGGCGTCCAGCACACATGAGAAGCACCCTTCTCTGTTCCTTTTGGTTTGGCCTCCTAAGAAAATCACTTGGTTTGGAAAATCACTTACAGAAAATCATGGACATTATTGGGAATGCTTCTTAGCTCTTCATGTACCATGTAGTGAAATAGAATAATGGACCCCCAAAGCATAGGGAATGGGGGGCTCTGGGGGCTCTGAGAATGGGACAGTGTTTTGTTCCCCCCGCCCCAGTTTTGAACAGAGCCTCGTCTCAGCCCCCTTGGGCCCTCAGGAATCTCCGAGGCTCGAAGCCCTCCTGAAAGTAAGATTTCACATGCTTGGCTGACTTCCCTAGACTGTGTGTTCTGGAAGGGAGCATTTCTGATGTGGCTAATTGCAAGCTACTTAGAAATGACTTAGAAAGATCGGTCTGGGACTCCTTCCAGAAGGGTCTTGTGCTCCATGCTAAGGAATCTGAACTTGACCCTGTCAGTGATAAAGAGCCACTGGCAGAAATCTAAGCATGAAGTGATGCTGTCAGATCTGTGTCTTAGGAAGTTCACTCCTGCAGTGGAGAATGAATTGGGATGTGTGCGGTGAGAGGGCTGGAGGGCTGGAGATCCTCTGCAGTGAGACGGTGAGAGCTGAGAGAGCCTGGACCATCAGCAGCGGGTCCCCTGAAAAGCAGCAGAGGTGTGGAGGGGAAGGTCAGCGCAGAGAAGGATTTGTCAGGACTAAGGATGTTGGGAGCAAAAAGGGTGAGGAGTGTTAGATGCCCCTGGCACGTCTGCTTTGGCCACCTTGAATGGTGACACTCATCACTGAGTTGGGGAGTGCAAAAAAAAAGAGTAGGTTCAGGAAAATAGGAAGTGTTAGGTTGGGAAATGCCTCATTTGAAGGGAGGGGTTCAGGAGAGTTTGATATAATTGTGGGCCAGACGCTTAGGACAGAGGGAGGGTTGGAGATCAAAGTGTCACTTCAAGCAACAGCCCTAGTGGGCTTCCTCAATGGCTCAGTGGGTAAAGAATCCACCTGCAGTGCAGGAGACACAGGAGATGCAGGTTCGATCCCTGGGTTAGGAAGATCCTTTGAAGAAGGAAATGGCAACCCACTCCAGTATTCCTGCTTAGGAAACCCCATTGACAGAGGAGCCTGGTGGGCTATAGTCCATGGGGTCACAAAGAGTCAGACATGACTGAGCGACTAAGCACACACAGCACAGTGGATGAAAAACTCCAAGAGATGCAATAAGTTCCCCGTGAGGAGGCCATTTAAGGGGAAGATAGGGAGAAAAGCCAGTGGAAAAGAAAGAGGGGAAGAATTATCATCATCTGAGAGGCTGAACAGGAGTCAGGAGTGAGCTGGGGTGAGTTGTGCCCCCTAAAGGCTCTGCACACCCATGAATTACTGCTGTGATGTGAGCACTTGGGGAGAACCATGACCCCAGCCCACTCCATCCACGGGAAGACCAGCCAAGAGTTGGCCATGACTGAGCACCCGCACACACACACATAGATAGAATCTAAAAAGAGTGATATAAATGAATTCATTAAAACAAAACAAAACAAAACAGACTGACAGATGAAGCAAACAGATTTATGGTTACCAAAGGGGAAGCCAGGGGTGGGGGAGGATAAATTTGGAGTTTAGGATTAATAGGCATATACTATTACTTATAAAATAGATAAATAACTAGGTCTTACTCTATAGCACAGGGAACTATTAATACGTTCAACACCGTGTAATAACCTATAATGGAAAATAATCTGAAAAGGAATAGATATAGATATATGTACATCTGAATCACTTTGAAAATGACAGTCGCTCAGTCGTGTCTTACTCTTTGTGACCCCATGGACTACACAGTCATGGAATTCTCCAGGCCAGAATACTGGAGTGGGTAGCCTACCCCTTCTCCAGTGGATCTTCCTGACCCAGGAATCGAACTGGGGTATCCTGCATTGCAGGCTGATTCTTTACCAACTGAGCTGTCAGGGAAGCCTGGATCACTTTGTTGTACACCTAAACCTAACACGACATTGTAAGTCAGCTAGTCTTCCATTAAAAAAAAAAAAAAAAAACAGGAAGAATATGGGAAGGGAATATTTGAAAATCATGGTGAAAACAGGCAAATTTTGTTTCTTTAGTCTTTTCTGTATTTGCTAAGATCACTTAAAATGATCATGTGCTATTTTTGTCATCAGATAAGAGGCATGAGAAATTATCTTAGAAATAAGCTTGATTATTGTGGGGAGAGGGAGAAATAGGCTGAGAAAAGAGTGATCAACTGTCTCAGATTGCCTGGAACTGAGGGGGGGGCTGTCCATGATGCAGGATTCTGGGAGCTAAGAAATGGGAATGTGCTGGGGAAACCAGGACAAGCTGGTCATCCCAGCCAGGAGGCTGAGGTCAACGTAGTGCTGAAGGGAGGTGGGGCTTCTTGGGGGGCAGTGTTGGGGTAAAGAGGTTCTGAGCATATTTGAAGGCTGAGAAGAGGATACCATAAAACAGAGAGAGGGGCTGAATTTAAAGAAAAGAGAAAAGAACTGCCAGGGTGAGGTCGGGGGAAAGCAGCTGGGAGAGAGCGATTCATGGGAGACAGGTCGGTAACAGGAAGAGAAACGATGTCTCTTCTAAGACAGGAGGGCATAAGAGGAGGGCAGACCAGCTAAAAATAAATTTGCTGACGTGGAGGAAGGAGGTTGAGAGAGTACACACTTGAGGGCTAGGAGGTCTGATGAAGCCTAAAAGCCCCCAGAATACGTGGGACCCCTGAGGACTCTGGGTGGCTCTAAGACACATGCTTCCCATAGTGGGGACCCCACCTTCCGCTGGAGCAGATGGAGACTGGCTCCCACTGGAAGGTCCAGCAGGCCTCCCAGGGGCCATCCATCCCTTAGACCCACCCTGGCCACCTACCTCGGCAGGAGGGCAGCGGGAAGTCCCACGTGGCACTGTTCTCAGAGCCAGCGTGGCAGGTGAGCACAGCGTGGCCCTCCAGGAAGAAGCCGGGGTTGCAGCTGTAGCGGACCTTGTCACCGAGGTTGAAGGTAGAGCCCTGCTGGACGCCGTTGGGCAGCCGCCCGGGGTTCCCACACGTGTGGCTGGGGAGCACTGTGAGCAGAAAGAGAGATGCAGCCCGTGAACGGGGCTCCAGCCCTGAACCCTGCCTCCGAGCGCCACCTCCGGTGGTGACCCTCCTCCGACCCTCCTCCCCAAGCCTCCTCTGTTCCCTAGGACAGGACCGCCACCCTCCCAGCTGCCGGGGCCCTGAGTACTCACAGGGGTCATGTGTTCAAAAGGAGCCCCAAGTGCAATTTATTCCCAGACATCCAGGTTTCCTGCCCTTTCTCATGAGCAGCCCTGGGTGTGAAGTATGTTTGAAGCTGTGGGTCAGTTCAATCAGTTACAGCTCTATCCTGCCTTCACCACTCAGTGTCATTTTATCTGTTGCTATAAAAGGTTTTCATGTCCTCCTCCAAGGAACAGAGAACCCAAACAACAAATGCTTGCCTGAATTGTTTTCCAGGAATTTGTGTCTGGTTGAGCTGATTAAGACTAAATAACACCACCCACTTTCTCACTGGGCATGTGTGAGTGAACACTCGGTGACCATTTGATGTCAGAGGGCTGAAAAACTCTACCCTCAGAGGGTGCTAAGTGCCCTCAAAACATGCAGAGGCCTGTAGCTTAGTTACACGTGTGCAGAAGGATGATCACTGCACCTTTAGCCAATCACCTTTCCCCATGCTCCCCAAGCCTCAGACCACCTTGCTTCTCTAGTCTCTATCCCACAAATATCCTGAGGCCTTTGCCTTTGAATTAAAAGACACTTACTCCTTGGAAGAAAAGTTATGACCAAGCTAGACAGCATATTAAAAAGCAGAGACATTACTTTGTCAACAAAGGTCTGTCTAGTCAAGGCTATGGTTTTTCCAGTAGTCATGTATGGATGTGAGAGATGGACTATAAAGAAAGCTGAGCATAGAAGAATTGATGCTTTTGAACTGCAGTGTTGGAGAAGACTCTTGAGAGTCCCTTGGACAGCAAGGAGATCCAACCAGTCCATCTTAAAGGAAATCAGTCCTGAATATTTATTGGAAGGACTGATGCTGAGGCTGAAACTCCAATACTTCGGCCACCTTATGTGAAGAGCTGACTCATTGGAAAAGACCCTGATGCTGGGAAAGATGGAAGGCAGGAGAAGAAGGGGATGACAGAGGATGACATGGTTTGATGGTATCACTGACTCAATGGACACGAGTTTGAGTAAACTCTGGGAGTTGGTGATGGACAGAGAAGCCTGGTGTACTACAGTCTATGGGGCTGCAAAGAGTCGGACATGACTGAGCGACTGAACCGAACTGAAATGAACTTCCCTTTGGGAAGGCAGATTCGAGACTTGTTCTCCCATCTCCTTGCTTGGATGCTTTGTGAATAAACCCTCTCTTTGCTGCAAACCTTGGCATCTCAGCACTGTGGCTTGCTGTGCATTGGGCAAAACGATCCTGGTTCAGTAACAAGTCTATCCCATCTTTTGAGATGTCCCAGGGAAATCACTTTAATCTCTTGGGTTTTATTGCTCTGATCTCAGACTCTACAGTCCTTCCCACTAAACACCGTGGAAGGGACACAGACGGTGGCACGGAGTAGGTGCTCATTAAACCTGATGTCCTTTCTTCCATGCGTATCTGCCCTGGCAGCCAGAAGAGGAGTTTGGCCCCGTGGGATTAGGGAAGTTGAAGGGGTAATTAGTGCTGGAAAGAGGCAGTGAGGTAGGGAGACAAGAACCTGAGTTCTGATTGGACTGACCCGTTTCAAGGGGAAAATGGGGAGCCAGAGAATACCACATACAGTGACACCTGAGCCAGAGCAGTAACGGCCAGCTGCCAGCGTTTGTTCATTGTGCAGAGGAAACAGTCTTGCTGAGGCTGCTAGAGCATCATGACCGCCAATCAGGAGGGAGAAAGGGCGCGTGCATCACCTCTGTGCCTGAGTCACACGTTCACCCTGACTCAGCTCCCCCTACCCTGTGCCTTTCTTCCTCAAGTTGGAACTGCCTGTGCCCAGAAGGTCCCACCTCTCACCACTCCACACCTCCCCACAAGGTGAAGACAAGTGGTCACAGCTGCGTCCAGACTGCCATCCAAGTGCATGCATGCATGCTCAGTTGCTAAGCCATGCCCAACTCTTTGCAATCCCATGGGTTGTAGCCCTCCAGGCTCCCCCGTCCATGGGATTTTCCAGGCAAGAATACTGGAGTGGGTTGCCATTTCCTCCTCCAGGGAATCTTCCCAACCCAAGGATCAAACCCACGTCTCCTGCATCTCCTGCATTAGCAGGAGGATTCTTTAGCACTGCACCACCTGGAAAACTTGCCATAAAACTTCCCCATTACTTCATCTGACGATGGTTTATGCACACCAGCCCTGAGAGGCCATAGAGTAAGACTGTGCAAAGTACATGCCTAACAGCCTCAGTGCTTGGGTTCACATCCCACCCTGGTGGCTTACTGCCTGTGGGACCCTAAGAAAGTCTCTTCACCTATCTGGGCCTCAGTTTCCTCCATTGTAAGAGGCAGTTCACAACAGTACCTTCCTCTGGAGTTGTTGTGACAATTAAATAAGTGGAGGTATATAACGCGCTTAGAGCATGGATACAGAGAGTACCACACAAGAGAATCTGAGTTCCCAGTCCAGTGGGACATGCATATGTTTAAAGGTATACTAAGAGCTATTTCAAATCCTGAAAGATGATGCTGTGAAAGTGCTGCACTCAATGTGCCAGCAAATTTGGAAATCTCAGCAGTGGCCACAGGACTGGAAAAGGTCAGTTTTCATTCCAATCCCAAAGAAAGGCAATGCCAAAGAATGCTCAAACTACTGCACAATTGCACTCATCTCACACGCTAGTAAAGTAATGCTCAAAATTCTCCAAGCCAGGCTTCAGCAATATGTGAACCGTGAACTTTCAGATGCTCAAGCTGGTTTTAGAAAAGGCAGAGGAACCAGAGATCAAATTGCCAACATCTGCTGGATCATGGAAAAAGCAAGAGAGTTCCAGAAAAACGTCTATTTCTGCTGTATTGACTATGCCAAAGCCTTTGACTGTGTGGATCACAATAAGCTGTGGAAAATTCTGAAAGAGATGGGAAGACCAGACCACCTGACCTGCCTCTTGAGAAACCTATATGCAGGTCAGGAAGCAACAGTTAGAACTGGACATGGCACAACAGACTGGTTCCAAATAGGAAAAGGAGTACGTCAAGGCTGTATATTGTCACCCTGATTATTTAACTAACATGCAGAGTACATCATGAGAAATGGGCTGGAAGAAGCACAAACTGGAATCTAGATTGCCAGGAGAAATATCAATAACCTCAGATATGCAGATGACACCACCCTTATGGCAGAAAGTGAAGAGGAACTCAAAAGCCTCTTGATGAAAGTGAAAGTGGAGAGTGAAAAAGTTGGCTTAAAGCTCAGCATTCAGAAAACGAAGATCATGGCATCTGGTCCCATCACTTCATGGGAAATAGATGGGGAAACAGTGGAAACAGTATTAGATTTTATTTTGGGGGGCTCCAGAATCTCTGCAGATGGTGACTGCAGCCATGAAATTAAAATACGCTTATTCCTTGGAAGGAAAGTTATAATCAACCTGGATAGTATATTCAAAAGCAGAGACATTACTTTGCCAACAAAGGTCCGTCTAGTCAAGGCTATGGTTTTTCCAGTGGTCATATATGGATGTGAGAGTTGGACTGTGAAGAAAGCTGAGTGCCGAAGAACTGATGCTTTTGAACTGTGGTGCTGGAGAAGACTCTTGAGAGTCCCTCGGACTGCAAGGAGATCCAACCAGTCCATCCTAAAGGAGATCAGTCCTGGGTGTTCACTGGAAGGACAGATTCTGAGGCTGAAACTCCAATACTTTGGCCACATCATGTGAAGAGTTGATTCATTGGAAAAGACCCTGATGCTGGGAGGGATTGGGGGCAGGAGGAGAAGGGGGCGACAGAGGATGGCTGGATGGCATCACCAACTCGATGCACACGAGTTTGGGTGAATTCCAGGAGCTGGTGATGGACAAGGATGGCGTGCTGCAATTCGTGGGGTGGCAAAGAGTCGGACATGACTCAGCGACTGAACTGAACTAAACTGAAGTCCTTTATAGTTAAATAGGAACCAGGCAGGGGACCAAACCTAGTCAGGGGTTAGTCAGGGCCAGCTTCCTGGAAGAGATGTCTATGCTGAACCTTGCGAGGTTAGTAATAATTAGCTAGGTCTAAGAGTGTTCCAGGCAGAGGAAATACCATGTGGAAAGACCTTGAGGCCAGAGACAACCTAAGAGTTCAGGGAGCCTGCAGTAAGAGGGGAAGGGTGGCAATGATGAGAAATAAAGAAATGGAGATAACCAGCCTGGATTCTAGAAAGCTTCCCTGGTCCTTGATGTATGCTCTTCCAGCCCGTATTACTATTTTTCAGGACGATCTCAGCCATCCACACTGATCTCAGAGCCCTCAGAAAGGAGGCTTTCCCTCTGCCTTCTCCTCTCCTCCCTTCTTGTGGAAGGAAAGGGCAGACTTTGGTACCAGCTTAATCTGGCCTGAAGCGAGGGGCTGTCAGTGTCTTATTCCCTGGCCTTGAGTCATGTGACCTCACTGAGCCTTACTTTCCTCAACTGAAAAAGGACAGTAATATCTAGGGGTTTACCAGGTTACTGATCATAACCGATGCATGGCTGGCACAGTGCCCAGCACAGAGTAGGTGCTCAAGAATGGCAGATGTTGTCCTTCCATTGTGCTGTAGGGCCATGCAGTCCCTGCGAGCCTAACACAGTGTCTGGCACTTGTAGGGATATATTTGAGTGTTCATTAATTAGTTGTTTGGAAGAATTCCTCACTGAGGCATTAACTCCTTCAGGCAATGAAAATGTATTGTGGGCCTGCTGCACTCTATGCTGGTAATAGAGCAGTTAACTGGACAAAAGGGTCTCTGACCTTAAATGGCTTATGTTTCTGTGAGAGAACTATCTTAAGGGCTAAAGAGCTCTTCCCTGCCTATTTTCTACCTCTGACAAGTGAGATGACCCAGACAAAAGGACTGACCTCATCACCCTATTAGCCTAGCTAAGAATGTAGTCTTTGGGCTGCTGGATACCTTAGCATTTCCCATGATCCCATGCTGCTGGCTTCCTTGGCATTTCCCATAATCCCTTGCTGCCGGCTTCCTTTGGCATTTCCCATAATCCCTTGCTGCCGGCTTCCTTGGCATTCCCCATAATCCCTTGCTGCCGGCTTCCTTGGCATTTCCCACAGTCCCAAGCTGCTGGCTACAGCAGAGGCAGAGACTGTGATGTGAGTGTGAGTGTTGGAGTTGCAAGGGGTGGGTCAGGTAAACATTTGGAGAAGAAAGCAAGCTAAGATGAGGGGAGGGAGCCAACCTGGGGAAATGGGCTAAGAACTGGTGTAGAACTAACGTTTCATTTTCCGCAACGAGACGCAAAAATCCAGTTTAATTAAATTACTAATGTCAAATTTTTAATGAACCTACTTCTGCTTTGGGTTTTCTTCCTTTGAAATTAATGACTGGAACATCACTATAAATAAAATCCGATTCTTTTTAAAAAGTCACTCTCAAATGCTCACTGCTCTTTACTTAATGAGCTGTTCATAATCAGACCACTCTGACCTGGCACCTCCACTGGGACTTGGGTGTGATGAGTGGGGAGCTCATTTTCAGCCCCACCTCCTTTTTTAACTTGAGCTTTGCTCCTGAGAGGCCGCACAGGGCATGGAGAGTGGGCAGATGTTGGCCTCAGAGAGGCCTGGATTCAAATCTCAGCTCATCCACCTCTAGCGGAGTGATCTTGAGCCATAAACTATACCTCTCTGGACTTCATCATTCAGTTATTCATCTGAAAATGAGGATACTTTATTTTTCTTCCTCTAGAGTGAAGGGGTGGGTTGTATTAGCTTCCAGGGCTGCTGCAACAAAGTGTCACAAACTGGGTGGCTTAAAACAACAGATACTTACTGTCTCACAGCTGCAGAGGCTAGAAGTCCAAAATCAAGGTGTCGGCAGGGTCATGATCCCTCTAAAACTTGTAGGGGACTCCTCTTAGCTTCTGGTCATTATCTAGAAAACTTTACTGTTCCTTGACTTGTCCATGCTTCCATCCAACCCTTCACCTTCACTGGGCATTTTCCCTTTGTTTCCCTGGGTCCAAATTTCACCTTGTTAAAAGGACATCAACCATACTGGATTAGGACACACTCCAATGGCCTCATCTCAACTCCATCATCTGCAAAGGCCCTATCTCCAAAGAGGGTCATATACACAGGTCCTGGGGTTAGGTCTTCAGCATCCCTTTGAAGTGAGTATGAAAGTCGCTCAGTTGTGTCTGACTCTTTGTGACCCCATGGACTACACAGTCCATGGAATTCTCCAGCCAGAATACTGGAGTGGGTAGCCTTTCCCTTCTCCAGGGGATCTTCCCGACCCAGGGATTGAACCCAGGTCTCCTGCATTGCAGGTGGATTCTTTACCAGCTGAGCCACAAGGGAAGCCCAAGAATACTGAAGTGGGTAGCCTATTCCTTTTCCAGGGAATCTTCCCGAACCAGGAATTGAACCAGGGTCTCCTGCATTGCAGTCGGATTCCTTACCAACTGAGCTATCAGGGAAGCCCCTAATCTCTTTTGGGGGGACACAATTCAACTCATAACAGGGCTGATGTACAGATGAAATAAAGCTAGGTTTATAATACCCACCATTGAGTTCCGTCTAGTCAAGGCTATGGTTTTTCCAGTGGTCATGTATGAACGTGAGAGTTGGACTGTGAAGAAAGCTGAGCACTGAAGAACTGATGCTTTTGAACTGTGGTGTTGAAGTCTTGAGAGTCCCTTGGACTGCAAAGAGATCCAACCAGTCCATTCTGAAGGAGATCAGCCCTGGGTGTTCTTTGGAAGGAATGATGCTGAAGCTGAAACTCCAGTACTTTGGCCACCTCATGTAAAGAGATGACTCATTGGAAAAGACTCTGATGCTGGGAGGGATTGGGGGCATGAGGAAAAGGGGACAACAGAGGATGAGATGGCTGGATGGCATCACCGACTTGATGGATGTGAGTTTGGGTGAACTCCGGAGTTGGTAATGGACAGGGAGGCCTGGCGTGCTGTGATTCATGGGGTCGCAAAGAGCCGGACACGACTGAGTGACTGAACTGAGTTCCTGGCATGTGTTGGGCCCAAGGCTACAAATTTATTTTACTTAATCCTCAAAACAATCATGTGCGATACTTATTATCCTTATTTTACAGATGAAAAAATAAAACAAAAAGAAACTGAGACACAGAGAGCTTAAGCAACTTCCCTTAATGCCACAGAGCTAGAAACTGGCAGAGCTAGGCTGTGAATCTAGGTCTTTCTGGCTCCGTCATTCAACACCCTTCATTTTGGAATACAGAGACAGTGCCCAGTACACAGTGGGTGCTTAATGACCAAGAGTTCCCTTCCTCCCTTCATTATTCTAGACCCTGAGACAAAATGAAGGGTGATTACCTGACTGTCCAGATTTAATTGTCTGTCTTTTCTTCTCTAGTCTGATTTGCCTTTCTTGTACTTTTTAATAATGTCAAGGGCAACATTTAAAGTGTGGTCTTTTGTAATGTGTCTGATGCACAACTTGCTGGACAGACAGAGATTGGAGATAAGCCACAAAGCCAGACTTTCTAAGGCACAGTGTTCTTTGATTTTTGGATTTTGTCTGTGTGTTTTTTTTGGGCACAGATATTATAACTGTTCATGCTCTCCTGTCTATAAAACTTCCCTTTGATTGCTTACAAAATGAAGAGTGGGATATTTACATCCAAGGCAGCCGAGAACAGTATTATTAAAGCTGTGCCTGACATTGAACAATTCCATTGTAGATTAGCTGTGGGGAATTTTGTCCCTTCTACAAAGCCAGGCTCTTGCCAATCAACATGATATTCTCAGTGATTGTATGACAATGAATCTCCTTTGTGGTTGGAGTGCAGCAAAAGCTACATCATGCCTTCTTTTATTTTTAATTTGAGACTTTAGTTGCCATATTATAATGAAGAGTCGTTTATGCTCTCTGGACAAGCACCCTCCATATGTTTGATTCCTTATCTTCCATCAAGTAACTTGTTTGATCTCCATGGCCATACGGTTGATACAAACTGACAGGATGGCTGGGGGAAAAGATGCAGGAAGGATTGCTTCTTTCCCAGCCCTCAGCATGGACAGGGGAGATGGTGTTGGGTGTGTGTGCCTGTGTTTGATTTGAAGGGTAGTGGGTATGGACAGGGAAGATGGTGGTGTGTGTGTGTGTGTGTGTGTGTGTGTGACAGAGAGACTTGAGGGGCAGTGGGCATGGTCAGGGGAGGAAAGAATAAGACCCATTACCTTTTGAGTGCCTACGCTAGGCTAGGCACTTCCTCATCTCACATTATATCTTAGTTAACCTTTACAACCCCCTTGCTTTCAGCTGTTTGGCTTATTAACACAACTGCACACTTACTATGTGGCATGCTCACTGTCAAGTGCTCTCTATATATGTCCATCCCAGAGAATGATCCATACCTGTCTGCACTTCCTCTCCTCCCATCTGCATCTGATCCAGTATGCAGCTGATGCATTGTTTATTGTTTGCCTCACTCTGCTACAATATAAGCTCCATGAAGACAGGCATCTTTTTAATCTCTTTTATTCCCTTTTGTATCCTAGTTCCTTGAACAGCGCCTGATGTATAATGATACCTTGATCAAAGTTTATTGAGTGACTTAATGCTCTTATTGAATCCTCCCAATAAACCACTGCGAGAAGGGCTATTATCCCTTGTTGAGATGAGTATGATGGCCAGAGAGGCGGGAGCACATTACCCGAGACCCCAGAGCACACTGGGGGTGCAGCTGGGTGTCCACAGCAATGCCTGGCTGCTGAGCCCATGTGCTTTGACCTGTGCTAGGCCGTGCTTGCACTGATCATTCCACATAGAGCTCATGGTACCTGGTGTGCCTTGAAACGTCCTCATAGGAGACTCACACTCATTCTCCTCATGGGAATGACTTGGGGTGAAAACCAGGCAAGTCAAACCCTAGTTCAGTGTTAGTCACTCGTTCATGTCCGACTCTTTTGCGACCCCAAGGATGCAGGCTCTGCTGTCCATGGAATTCTCCAAGCAAGAATAGTGGAGTGGGTGGCCATTCTCTTCTTCAGGGGAGCCTCCGGTCCAGGGATCGACATTGGGTCTCCTGCATTGCAGGTGGATCCTTTACTGTCTGAACCACCAGTGAGCCTGGTCCTGTACATTTCCTGCTATCTGTCAATCAAACGAAGGCAGGGGTGCCAGGACCTCAGACGGGGTATGCCACTCACGAGTCCACAGGGCCTGTCCTCCCAAGTCTCTTCCTGCCCAGCATCTGGCATAAACTCTCCACTGTGAGCCTTTCTCTTGGCTCATGTTTGCAATTTTGCAACCTTCGGCATCAGGAGCACATGGGAAGTTTTCTAAAAATCCCACACCTAGGCCTGTCCCCATACCTATTGAATTGGAATTTCAGAGGAAGAGCCCAAGCTCCTCTGGGTGACTGGAGAGCAGAGCTGAAAGTGAGAACCACTCACGGTAGCCTATTCATGTAGGTTATTCCATTAGCCCGGTTGGGTTATCTCTCTGAGCTGTGAACTGTTCAATTTCCAGCGCCTTTCTTGTTACTGAGCTTTGACTTCTGGGAGCAGCAAGCCTGGCTTCTCCCTGGGACATCGCTGTCCTCCATAAATCACACTTGCCCTCTCTTTCCTTCTCATTTGAGGATCCTCATCATCTCTCCCCTGGACTTCTGCACCCAACTCTGATCACCCTGCTGCTAGCCCTTCCCCCTCCAATGCATTGTCTGCACTGATGCTGCAGTAAGCTTTCTAGAATGGCAAATTCACCATGGCCCTGCCCTGTTCTCCCTTTCGGAGCACGTGTGCCCAAGGTGGGTTTCCTACCACCGAGAGACACAGGCAAATGCAGGTCCTCTAGTCTTTTGCGTGATGAATGTACGAATAAATAATAATTTGAAAATATCGAAATTAATAAAAGGAAAGAGAAAAGAAAACCACGAGAACCCTCCTATTGCTGTCAGAATAAATCAAATCTTAGGCTCAGGCAGCCCCCTCCTTCTATAATCTGACCCCTGCTGACATTTTCTACCTTATCTTCTGCTCCTCTAATCTTGCCCCCCTCCACTTCCTCTGTGAAGCCCTCCTTGATACCCTAGGGTCTTGTCTAAACTTGGAAACCCCAGGAAAAGACATCCTGATAGAATGTAAATTCAGGTTTAATGTCATTGGCAACCAGCTCCCAGAATCCTGGAACTCCCAGCCCATTAACTACATAGGCTCGTTTTGGTCATTTGGTTAATTTTGCAATCTCACCGGCCCACATTTTACATGATTGGATTTTTTGGACCCACTTGCAGAATTAAGTCGGGGTTTTACTTGCACTTCAATTCCTGCACTTGTCGTACGACATTACAATTCAATCATTCATTAATTTACAACACCCTGGCTTCCAAACGGGAGCTAAGCCTGCCTGTAATTGTTTGTTTAGGTGTCTATTTTCATCTCTGGACTTCCCCGAGGGGCAGGAATGACGCATTCTTTATTTATCTAGTGTTTGATTTAATGCCTGGCAGGAAGGGAGTACCCTAATGGAATGTATTGAATATATATATATGTAATGTATACTCTGTGCATATAAAATGTGCATTATACATAGGGAGCAACAAAGCAAAGCAAAGCAAAGGGTTGGCACTTTTTCTGCAATGAACCAAGGAGTAAATACTTCTGGCCTTGCCTAATGGTCTCTGACCCAGTGATTCAGCTTTTTTCACTGTGCTACAAAAGCAGCCGTAGACAGTACCCAAGCCAGCCCAGCTTTACTTATACAACAGGCCCCCAGCCCACGGGCCACAGTCGGGTACCCGTGAACTCGTGTTTATTCAGTTACAGTCGCAGGAACCTCCTCTCATCTCCCACAAATGAGAAGGAAAACTAAGAAAAGCTCAGTTTTGCTGGGAGTCCAGGATGGGAAGGGGCTGTTAGGGGAGCGGGCTGTAGGTGAGAGATCTTGTCAGAGGTGACTGGCAGGAGGAGGGCAGAGAGAAGACAGAATAGGCAGTTTGCACCTGAGGACTGAGACCAAAATCACATTTCCTTTCTCCATCAGTGTGGCACTGGGCAAAGCGGGCATTGTGCTGGCTACGGGATAAGGCTTGTGTGTGTGTGTTCAGTCACCACTCTTTCCCATTAAAATAAAATTTATGTTAGTGCTCAGAGCTACTCTTTAGATTGGTATTATGAACCTGATTTTACCCTAAAGAGCTGAGTTTAGAGAGCTGAAGGGTCACGCAGCTAGTTGCAATAATAATAACAGTCACCTTTTGGGTGTTTAATATGAGCTGGGCACTCTGCTCAGTACTTTACCTGGCTCTTCTATGTCATCTTACCTGTTGCGAGGGGCTCTGACTGTTCCCTTTGGGGGGACAGGGGAATGAGGAACAATGGGGCTATTCTGACTCAGTGTCACGCGGCTGGTTGGCATCAGGGCGGGGGGTTGACACTTGAGCCCTTTGACCTCAGCGTGTGTGTGTGTGTGTGTGTGTGTGTGTGTGTACTAAATCACTTCAGTCTGACTCTTTGTGATCCTATGAACTGTAGCCGGTCATGCTTCTCTATCCACGGTATTCTCCAGGCAAGCATACTGGACTGAGTTGCCATGCCCTCCTCCAGGGGATCTTCCCAACCCAGGGATCGAACCCATGTCTCTTACGTCTACCGGCACTGGCAGGCAGGTTCTCCACCACCAGCACCACCTGGGAAGTCCTTGTCCTCAGCACCTGTGTCCTAATCAGGCTGCGACCTTGATCTTCAAGACCCGTGTTTGTTTCACTGCGTCTCCAGCATGGAGGCAGTGCTCTGGACACCTGCACAGTTATTTTCCTTGCCAGGCCTAGAACATGCCTGACCTGCACCCAGTCAGACCCCTCAGCGGCCCCACCCCACCACCATCACTACCTGGGGCTTCACAGACATCCCTCATCCCACCAGCAGGGGGTGCAGAGGGGCTGTCAGTGGGAATTCTCCCTGACGCTTCATAACCATGGGGCCCCATGGCCTCCTGTTTCACCTGAGATTCTTTAGAAGCAACACCAAAAAGGTTACATCCTAGGCCCCAGAATAGAGCTGCCAGTTAAAATCCAGGACACCCAGTTAAATTTGAATTTCAGAGAAACACACAAATTTTTTTTTTTTAAAGTATAAGTATATCCCACGCAACATGTGGGATATACTTATATTAGAAGCTATTTGAAATTCAAATTTAACTGGGCATCCTGGGTTGTAATGTGCCAGTTTTATCAACTCTGCCCCAGAGGTGAGTCTTCTCTCCATCAATGACTTCAGCTTCCTAAGGAACTGGGGGTTTCTCTGGAGAAAAGGGGATGAGGACAGGAGAGAGAGAGCCTGGCTTTAAGGAACTCGATATTGAACCAGAAGAGGGGTTTCAGGGGCAAGTTCAGAGACCCCCAGGGTGGGACCTGCGGAGGTTTAGGTACAGCAGGATTACAAGGGAGGAGTGAGCTGTGCGGCTTTCCTCCTTCCCCTAATCACTCTCTAAGAGAAGCTCTGAGTCTTATTCTGTACCTACTTGTACCTCTCTTGTTTCAGGAGACTATGGCATGCCTTAGCCTCTCTGATGAACAGCTTTAGGCTGGCACAAGGTCCCCTGTGATGCAGCCTCTGTTGACCTTTGCTGCCGGAACCCCATTGTTCCCTCTTCAGCCCGCCCTGCCCCATCACACTCCAGCACCAGGATGCTCCACCTTGTCTAGACAGAGCAACACACGCAGCATCAGCGGTACCCTATGGGGAAACATGGCAAAATACTATCCATGTTAGGCTTGGAATAGCCAACTATGCAGTTTGGGGTCAAATTTGGTTAATTGCAGAATGATGCCTAGAAATGTTTCCCCAAGTATGTTCCATAAAACACAGGCCGAGAAATAAATTCCATGAGAAGAGCATTCAACTTTTAAAAATGCTACAGGAATTCTCTCCTCTGGAAGAAACCAATACTTATGCATTTATCCCAGAGGTACTGCAGGAGAGAAACCTTGCTTTAACCAGAATCTCCACAAATTTGACGACAGAATCTCTCCTCTCTTCCTTTTCTTTTTCTCTCAGAAATACCTGTTAGCTTCTGAATTGTTCTATGGAATACACTTTGGGAATTGCTAGGTTCTAGGTAAGATAAACCTGAGTTGCTTTGTTTTCCTTATTCATCATTATCATCACAGAGCAACGGCAATGATACGTGATATTTATGCAGCCCTTTCCCACACGCACAGCTTTTACAAACACAACCTCCCATCGACACCTCCAAACTTACACTTTCTGTGGGATAGGATGGTCACTAGCTTTGGGGATTGGGATCGATTCTTACCAAAGAAGCCACCATCGCTTCCAGTTGAGAGCAGCTTATGATTGTGTGTGCGTGCTCAGTCACTAAGTCGTGTCAGACTCTTGCAAGGCTATGGACTGCAGCCCGTCAGGCTCCTCTGTCCATGGGATTCTCCAAGCAAGCATACTGGAGTGGGTTGCCATTTCCTTCTCCAAGGGATTTTCCCGACCCAGGGATCGAACCATGTCTCCTGCACTGGCAGGCGGATTCTTTACCCCTGAGCCACCTGGGAAGTACACAGCCTATGTTACAGAAGCGCCAAGGCATAGGTTCTTCCTTTTCATCTGATAACTTTTATAGCAGGGCATGGTCTGCTTGGCTGGGGAAGAATGACCCCTGACCTTCTGGGACCAGACTTCCAGAGGTTTGTGGCCAGGGCCAGCCAAGTTTGGTCTTCATCCGTGCCCAGCTACAGATAGGAAATCATGAATGCTGAACCAATCCTAGCAAGGGGGCTAGAAGAGAATGCAGTGACCTAGTTCACCTGGGGGTCCTGAGGTGAGGCTGGGACTTCTAACCCTGGTTGAGGCGGCCCATACGAAAGGTTACCCTGTCTCAGGCTGGGGCTGCCCCTGGCTCCATAACTGGCTTTGCTTTCTCCTTAACTTCCCCCAGACTCTACAGCTCCCTCCAAGTCTGGGCCTTAGCCCCCTGTATCCTACCAGCCAGCAGGGAAGTGCTATGCATCCTGTGGGATGCCCATGGTGATATCCTCCCTGCCAACTCCAGCCCTGTGGAATCCTGGAGCCCTGTCCAGGGCCAGGAAGCCCCAGCATACCTTGCATCCCATGGGAAAAAGCACAATATTCCAAAGGCTCCAGACCCCTCAGCTTCCCACTCTCTAAGAAGAACTAGACAGAGGGGCCTGAGGAGGAGCTGGGATGTGATGGGGGAGTCGGTGACTACAAAGGACCCTGAGTAAAAGCTGCCTCTGAGTCCCAGTGGGATCACTGTGAATCTTCATCATCAGCACCATCACTTACTGACTGCTTGCATGGACTAACTCTATGTTGAACCCTGTCTCATTCAATCCCCATTACAACACTGTGAAGCGGGTACTACCCCCCGTTTTACAGATAACAAAATGAGGCTCAGAGAAGGTAAGGCGCTCCACTCACACGACTAGAACTGGGGGAGCTAGGGTGTCCACCCAGTGGACTGACTCGTGCACCTTCTTTCTTAGCTACTGCATTCCAGCGAAGAGGCCAAGGAAGGGCTGGTGAGACTGAGAAACTGGCTTCGAGGCTCCATTTCCTGCAGGTTCATCAATGGGGCCAAGTAAGGTGTCTGGGGAACATTTTGCAGATTGAGAACCAGGAATGGGGCGGGGAAGGAAGACTTGTTTGTCTGTTTGTCTCTTCTTGTTTGTCTGTTTATTCTTATTCATCTCTGAAGCCCAACGACGTCTCCAAAGGCTTCATGAAGGCCCCCGTGCAGGTAGGGACCCTCAGTCCATGTCCTCCAGGGTCAGGAGGCGGGAGGGCGGACAGGGTCTTCCCGGGGGCAGCTCCTTACTTGGGGGGGCGCCACACTCTCTCACATGGAAACAGACTTCACAGCCCAAGGGCACAAATCCCTCCATTCAGATACTCACCTTTCCACACACACGTCCACACGTGTACACACAAGAGTACATTCTCACACACAGACATGCACATCCAAAACCAGACCTCCAGAATGCGCCTGCATGAGCTCTTGTGTTCACACGTATGACAGCAGACACAAGGCCTTCTCCCACACACACCAGTGAACAACCTGTTTCTTTAGCAAAATAATGATCCCCTTCTGATTAGCCTCTTCTGGGCTAAAGACCCTCTGTCTCCCATGTCCCCTTCTACACCCAGAGCTCCTCTCAGAAGCCTGGGTCACCCTCCCTCCTGCTCGGGGACCTGCCTGGCCCCTGTTTAAGCTCTGCTCATCCTGGGCACAGCATGGAGCGTGGGGGTGGGGTGAGTGCAGATCTCACCCTGCAGGTGCTTCAGGCAGCTGTTGGCTGAGGCTGTGGTCTAGGAGGGGGCCTGTCAGGGTCTGGGAGGCACTGAGCGTCGTGGCTCAGAGAAGGGCTCTGGCGTCCCGCAGACATGGGTTTGCCTGTGCCCCGCCTAGAAGGGGGTTAGAGGTTGTGACGGAGGAGACAGCAAGGTGCACTTGGTTAGCAGAGGGGACTCCGGAGACAGATGGCCTGGGTTCAAACCCCAGCTCTGTTGTCTCACAAGCAAGTTAGTTCACTCTTGCACCTCAGTTTCCTCACCATTAGAATGGGGGTCATAACAGCACCCAGTTCAGAGAGCTGTTGAGAGGCTGAAGTAAGATCAACCAGCAGAGGGCTTACCTCAGTGTCTGCCACATAGTACACATTGGATACATTTGGGAAAGTCATTATATATACGTGGACTTCTGTGGTGGTTCAGATGGTAAAGAATCTGCCTGCCACACAGGAGACCCGGGTTTGATTCCTAGAGAAGGAATACCACTCCAGTATTCTTGCCTGCAAAACCCCGTGGACAGAGGTGCCTGGAATGCTGCAGTCCATGGGGTCGCAAAGAGTAGGACACGACTGAGCGAATAATACAATATATAAATACCTAGAGCCCCCTGGGGGAAGACGCCAGGGCGATAAGAAAGAGAAGAAGCTGGAGAGAGCAGAAGGGCCCCAGGAGCTGGAACACAGGAAGCCAAGCAGGGGCCTGCTGCTTCCAGTCCAAAAGGCCTGCTTTAATCCTAATAAGAAGACTTCAGGGGACTTCCCTGGTGGCCCAGCAGTTGGGGTTTCACCTTCCGATGCAGGGGGCATGGGTTTGATCCCTAGTTGGGGAGCTAAGATCCCACATGCCTTGTGGCCAAAAAAATCCCAAACGCAAAACAGAAACAATATTGTAAAAAATTCAACAAAAACTTTAAAAATGGTCCACATGAAAAAAAAAAATTTAAAAACAAACAAACAAAAGAGAATTCATGAATGGTCCTGCTCAGCCCCAAAGCAATGAGAGAGATGCAGACGACACAGAGGCCCAGGAGTGGACTGATACCAGCCCAGGACCCTGCCCCACTCATCCTGACGCTGTGCCACCCTGCCCGCCTGTGGCACCCAGCCTCAGGGATGATGGGAAGGAGTAACTCAGAGCTGTTTCCTGGAATAGGCATTTGGGGTGGTCTTGGCAGGGAAGGGAGGGTGTTCCAGGTACTGAGGCTGGCATGGGTCCAGAAGCACCAGCCTCCATGTTTGTTTCAGGATCTTGCCCCTCGTGTGACTGATTCCTAAATCCATCTCCGTCAGAGTCCCAGCCTAGACTCTCCTCCACACCACGGATCCGAGTCTCCGCGCCTCTGGGGGCTTCCCATGGAAGGCTGACTCATGTCTCCAGCCCTCTGCAGCCCACCTGAACTCTTGGTCTCACCACCCAGCCTCCTGTGCCCTGGTGCCTGCAGCCCGGCCCCGGCCTGGGGTCCATCCAGTCCCACTCAGTCTCTTGAGTCCACATCCTTTCATCTCTCCTGTCTGACCCCCTCTCCAGCAGCAGCAGCCCTGCTGCTAATGCCCAGGGCCACCCCCCTCCCATCTCACCTTCTGCTTGGGGACTTGGAGACAGACCCCTCCTCACTGTTCTGTCTGTAGACTTGCCCCAGTGCAATCCATTCTCCTGGGGCCATGGCGCTTCTCTCTGAAGGCCCTGTGGTGACTCCTGTCTCTTACAGGTGGGGTTCAAATCCCTGGGATGTCGCTCAAGTCCTCCACAAGCTGACCAGGCCCCTGCCTCCATCCTTAGTCCCACCGTCTCCCCTCACACCTTGCATTCCCACAGCTCTGAACTCCTTAGGTTTCCTCCAGCTCACTGTCTGTGGTGTGTGTGCATCAATCGAGGTGTGTGTGAGTCAATCGAGGCGTGTGTGACTACAGCTGAGCTATTGTGTTGGTGTTACACGTGCCTATGTTATATGCTGCATGTGTGCCTATGTATACGTGTGCACATGCATGTACATGTGCATGTATCTCCATGTATTTATGTGTCACGCATGCACTTATATGGAAGAGCCTGTTGAGGATGGGGACCAAGGGAGACAGAGTAGGGAAGCCAGTGTTTGGTACAACTAGTGGGCGAGACTAGGCATTTACAGCAGAGATGGGCTACTGACAGCCTCAGGGAAGGAGTTCCCAGCCCCCACCCTTCCCAAGTGAAACCAACAGAGCTGCGAGTCCTCCAGACCTGGCCTGGGGCACAGGGCATGAGCGTGGAGCCAGATGGTCCTTGTGTAGCATCCAGCAAGGACGAAGGCCAGAGTCCCCAGGGCGCCTGCTGTGACTGCTCCCCAGAGATGGACAAGCTCTTAATTCTGGATCCAGCCTCTTAGTGCCTGGGGTCACAGCTTCACCCAGAGTCTCCAGGAATTTTCTAGACACTAGAGGACGCCAATGGCTCCTTCTCCTTTGTCCTTTGTCTGAACTTGACTCACAGTCACTCCTGCTTGCCTCAGGGGGGAAGGATTTCTGACCTTCCCACCCCCTTTTCCTTAAGTCAATCAGATAGGGCTGGAGGAGAGTTCTGGAAACAGGGCTAATTCTCTGCCCAGCAGAGCAAAGGGACAAGAATCTGTCCAAATGCCAGGGCCACTGTCACTCCACACTGCCATCTCCCAGGAGGCCCACTGGCTTACATAAGAGCTTTTCATTCATTCATTCTACCAATGTCTTCACGCGCAGGTGGCATGCTAGGGGTCCCGCTGATGAGCACCCTCCCCGCCCTCATTATGCTTACACTCTGAAGATGCTGGATTTCTATTTAAGAAACTACCAGAGCCCACCCCAGGCTGCAGCTCCCACAGGGAGGTGAGGCAACTGCACGTGAGGGTCTGCTCTGAGTCAGGCATTATGCTACGCCTCACATACCTGACACCCAAGAAGAATGGTTCTCATTCCAGGCGTGCTCTGCCAACCCACCCAACCTCCACTGCAAGTGCCCCGCCACCCTCAACCTCTCTCCAGTCTCCACACTGCTTTCACCATCACCTGCTTCCAGGCACCATCCTTAAGCTTTCTGTGGCTCCTTGAGGCTGGTGGAGCACACTGGCAACTTCTCAGCAAAACATTCAGGGCCCTCCCTCATCAGGACTCAGCCATCTGCCTAGGCTTTGCTCCCATGAGTTCCATCCCTCCCCCGCCCTCAGTCATGCACACCCATCCCTTTGGAATGGTCACCTCTCCTTCCCTGTCCTCGCCTTTAGGGCTCTTCATGCTCCTGGCCTCTGTGTTTGCCATCCCCTCCCTCTGCAGTGTCTTCCATCCTTTCTATCTGGCAACATCCTAGTCTACCTTTTCAGACTCAGTTCGAAGGTGACTTATTCTCAAATGTCCCCTTCTCCTTTGTGTAGGCAGATAGTCCTGCAAGCTTGGCACTGACCTCTGTGAAGACATGCAGCACAAGAAGCTGGTTGGGGGTGGGGGGGTGGAGCCACGGCAGCAAAGGCAGAGAGGACAAGAAATTTGTACAAACGGGAATGGGTGGGCCAAGGGGACCGTGGTGCCTAGAGGATCTTGAGAATCATCTTGGCTAGCAAAGCATGAAGTGCTACTGACAGCTCGAGGCAAAAGGAGAATGAACAGAGCCCTTGAATTTGGTGGCCCAGTTACAGAAGCATTCAACAGAAGAGGAGCAGTGGAGCGTAGAGTCAGAGGGCTGAATAAGTGTGATCGAGGTGGTAGTGGGTGATTCTTAACTACATTGAGCTCTTTTCTGCCCCCGGACCTTTGCACAGCTTTCCCTGGCCCATAGGTGCTCTGGTCTCTGCTCTTTGCATGGCTTATCCATGCTTATCAGTCAGATCTCAGTTCAAAGTTCACCTCCTTGGAGAGACCTGCCCTGACCCCTAAACCAGCCTCAATTATCCTCTGGGTGACCTTCAGAGCACTGACTGCAATGTGTAATCATTTTATGTGTTCTTAATTGTTTCTGATGTTATTTTTCCTCCCCATTTACTCATAGAAGTGCTGTAAGAACTGGGACCTTATCTGGCATTTTCCACTTCTGTATCCTAGCACACAGCACAGTGACCGAGACAGAGCAGACACTCAGAAACTCTGCTTTGAATGAATGACTCTACAAATGAGTGGATGAATAAATGAGTGGACTGTTGGCAACCTCCACGTCCCCGGTTTTCTGTGCCCTTATCATGCACCCCTTTTGACTGAGCTTGCTCCAGTAGGCTTCTGTTCCTTAAAGACTTCCTAAGGCAACAGGCATCAGAAAACGGTTATCAAATTGGCTGCCTTTGACAAAAAAAAAAAAAAAAAAAAAGCTAGCTGTCCACAAAAACTCATTGTCCCTTCTCTGGAAATATGGTACTTCCCAGACTTCCTTGCAGTGGGGTTCTCTCTGGTGGAATGTGGGCAAACGTGATATATACCACTCCTAGGCTTGGCCCATAAAAACCTCCACCGCCTCCTCTGGGCTCTTCCACATCGGTTGGATGTGGGTGACCAGACCACACTGGGGAGCCTTCTCCAAAGCAGAAGGAGGCTTCATCCTTTAACTACCACATGAAAAAAGCTACCCCACCAAACTGAACACCTACCCAGGACTGATAATCGGGGTAAGAAATGAACTTCTCTATTTGCTGGCCATGGAAATCTGACTGCCTTTTAAGTACCATGGTCTCGTCTACCACCCTCAGAGCCCTGACCTGGTCATCCTTATAATCAGACTAGCTTCTCCCACACGACCTGAGTCCTGACTAGTTCCGTCTGTCCTGTATCCATGACCTGTGCTGACTGCCCGTGTTTCCATGACGACTGCAGCCTGGCTGACCCAGGAGCTTTCCCCCTCTCTGAGCTTTCTGCGTAACATCACCTCTGCTGCTCACAAACCTTAGACCCTGTTGACCCTTCTGGGATCCATGGGCTGAGAACCCAAGGGGATCTCCACCACTCTGGAATCAGGAACCTTTTGAGAAATGATGAAACACATGGGTCCTCCCCTTCCCAGGATCACAGGACTCACAGGTCCCTGAGATCAGGGATAGATCTCCAGGGCTTTTGCTCAGCATGGCAGACCTGTCAGCCTGAGTTCAAGTTCAAAATGTTCAAACCAAACAACAGTGTTGCCCAATAAAGCCAACTCTGCTGCCTAGAGGAGATGAGTTGATTCCATCAAACCAGGAGCCAGTCATGGCTGTGTCCATGATGTGTCAGACTGGACCTCGTTTGCTGGCCACTTCCTGTGGACTAGACCCTGTGCTAGAGGCCTTCCATGTAGAGGAGGCAGGGTAAGGTATTAGACAAGAGTGTGAGCCCAGTGCTCAGAAATCCCAGCATCATCACTAACTGGCAAGGGCTTCATCTTTCTGAGGCTCAGTTTCTTCATCTAGAAAGGAGATAATTTGCAGATAAAGTTATATGAACTTTAATTAAGGGGAAAACTGCTGCATAGGGTAGTTATGGGGGCAGATAATCCATGCAAAGCACTAACACGATGCCTGGCCAGTACCACCTTCTCTTAGCTGTGAGGCAGGTACTACTATGCTTCCAGCTCTATAGGTGAAGAAACTGAGACCATAGACATAAAGAACTTGCCTGAGGTCACCAACCTGGTAAGTGACAAGCCGAGACTCAAATCACTCCAGCTGACTGCCTTTCACAGATGATTGACACAGGGTCGCTATGGAAACCTGTAGCACCGGGGGTGAGATCTGGTGAGGGCAGCTGACGGGTGTGTGGGGGCACGGTGCAGGGTAGCAGTTCCTGGGGGGGACACTGATGTAACCTGGTCACCTCAGTACCCTGAAGACACACAGTTATGATCAAGCCTGGGGTGGGGAGGCAGGAGGCAAGTTCACAGAAGGATTCTCCCAGCAGCCAAAAGGCAGAAATAACTTGAGTGTCCATCCGTGGATGAATGGATAAACCAAACGTGGTATACCCATACAATGGAATCCTATCCAGCCTTAAAAAGATAGGGAACTCTATAACACGCCCTAACATGGATGAACCTTGAGGACATCATGCTAAGTGAAATAAGCTAGTAACAAAAAGGTGTATGGTGCACATTCTGTTGACATGCGGTCCCTGGAGAAGTCAAATTCACAGATAAAGAAGGTAGAAGGGGAGTTGCCAGAGGTTGCAGGAATGAGCAGTGGGCATTAGGATTTTATGGATATAGTTTCAGTTGGGGAGATGAGCAAATTCTGGATATGGAACGCGGTGATGCTTGGAGAACAATGGGAATACACTTGATGCTCCTGCTCTGCACCCTTGAAAATGGAGCGCTTTGCTATGTCTATAACATAGTTTAAAAACTATGTTTCACATGGTTTAAAAAAATGATTTTTTAGAGGAGGAGGCAAAGGTGCCTGCTCACCCCCCAGGGACCCTAACTCCCTGGCTGCTCCAAGAAGAAGAGAGGGTGATCCCAAGTGGAAACGGTCTGCCGAGCCGCTCTGCTCAGATCACCATGAGCCTCCCTCCTGCCTCATTTCCAATTCTAGAACTATTTATCATCAAGGAGCTGCTGGAGATGGAATGTGAATTAGGAGCTCAGAGTGATTTTGTTTTATCTTGTTTCTCCCATGAGGTACTGCCTGAGCGGGGCAGGGCGGGAGTGCGCCCATCCCTGTTGTGACTTGTTGCCAAGCAAAGGCGGTGTTGACTACCACGTGGGAGGCTGGGCGTGGAGGATCCTGGAGTCTAGGCAGAAGATGCTCGTTACAGGAAATAATTGCTCTGTGTCCCTTCAGGTTGGCCCCAAAAAATAGAACTCTGAGAAGCAGCATGGATATAACCTTCTTAATTAGTCTCCTCATTTAACCTGGGCTATTACTAGAACAGCATCTGGAGACAGACAGGCCATACTTTACAATTCACTCCTGCTGTCTGGTAGGCGGCTTTGGGTGAGTCTCTGAATGTCATTTGTCCTCAGTCTCCCCATCTGTAGAATGGGGATAACGTAAGTGCGTGCAATAGGTCACGGGGAGGGCATGGCACACACACGTCCACGTGTGGGAACTGACGTTTCCATCGTTTGTTATGTCATCATCACCCTGACAACCACTAGCATCATTCCTAAAGGGTGCATTGGAAAAAAAATAGGCAGACAAACACAAGCACAGCATTAGACAAAATGAAGTCCGCTTTCTGCTGTTCCCTCTCCATTCAAATGTCCCACAAGAGGCATCAAACCACCCACACACAGGGCTCCCATCCTCCCCTGGTGCCCACACAACGTGTGGCGACTATCACCTGGGTGCTGGGGAGGTGGGTGAGCTCGCACACAGGCTGGGGCCCTGTGTTCCTGGAGGCAGTTCAACGCACCAGATGTGGAGTTTGCTGGGCCCAGTTCAAAACCTGGTTTGACCTCTTTCCGACAATGTGATCCTTGGCCTGCTTTCCTTTTTTTTTTTTTTTTTTTACAAATTGTGAAAAAACATGCATAGCACAAAATTTACTGTCTTTACCCCTTCTGAGGCACAGTTCAGCAGTGTTCAGCATGCTCATGTTGTACTATCCTCAGCAGCATCCATCCACCACATTCTTCATCTTGTGAAACGAAGACTCCATAACCGTTAAACACTAACCTTATCCCCTGCCCTACCCACCCCTGGCAACTGCCACTCTCTCCCTCTATGACGTGACTACTTGTTATCACTTAGCACAAAGTCTTCATGGGCCATCCACATTGTGGCTGATGTCAAGTGACCATGGGCCTGCTTTTGTAACTTATGAAATGCAGATAACAGGCCACCTTAGAGTTCTTCAAGGATGGAATCTACCCTGCTGCTCGGTCCAAATTCCTAGGAATATTCCAGAATCCTCTTCTCCACCTCCATATCCAAATTATCAGCCATCCCTGCTAATGACACCTGAATGCATGCCCTGCCCTCCAGCTGTGGTGCTGCCTCCATGGCCCAAGCCACCAGCATCCTTCCCCTAGTCCCCACAGATGTCTACTAACTGGACCCCTGACTCTACTCTTGTCCTCACCCAGCCATTCTTCATGGAGCAACCAGAAGGATATCTTAAAACACAAGTTAGAGCATGTGCCTGCCTTAGTGAAAACAGGCATGTAAAAACCATGCTCCTCACCCAGACCTGCAGTCTCCTTGGTCAACCTCCACTCCCACCCTCTCGGCCTCACTTGCTGTCCTCCAGACACGCTGGCCTTTCCTTCTGTTTCTCAGGCTCACCAAGCCAGCTCCTCCTGCCCCAGGACCTAGGTATCAGCTGTATCTTTTCCCTGGCACAGCCTTGTATTTTGATGTCTGCTTAATTTCCACCTCCTCAGAGAGGCCCCCGCTCACCACACAAGTGAAAGAAGCCCCCAAGTCCTCCCTCCAGCTGTTCTAATTTATTTACTTATTTTTTAACCTTTCATCTCATTTCATTTAAGGCTGCACTGCACGGCATGCAGGCATTTAGTTCCCCAACCAGGGATCAGACCCCTGCCCCCTGCAGTGGAAGTGTCAAGTCCTAACCACTGGACCACCAGGGAATTTCCAAAACTGTTCCATTTTAATTCTTTGTGAGGCACTTACCACAATGGGTCATTTCCCCCCTTTCGTTTATTGTCTGTCTCCCCAGACTAGAATGTAAGCTCCACGTCTAATCACTTCACACATGTAGACCCAGAGCCTGGAACAGTCATCACACAATAAATATTTGTTGAATGAATTGACAAATGAGCAATTAGACACAATGGATACAAAGACCCACTTTGCGTAGGGCCTGGCGAGAAGTCACACTAGATGGCAGTCATTATGAATATCACTGTCAACATAGTTACTACTCTGGACCTACAGTCTCCTAGATCTACGGGGACAGCCCTTGCTTCAAGATTTGGGAAGAGACAAGTTAGTTTCCAGGGCTTTCTGTATCCCAGTGGGAGCTGAACTCATCCCAGAGGCTTAGTGAGCAGCAGGTTTAGAACCTTCCTGAGTCCTTTCGGCTTGAATTCTATGAATGCTACACTGGCCTCACTTTCTCTCTGCTTGATCTATGGCAGCAAGACAGCTGCTATGAGAAGGCCCAGGAAGGGCGTGGCCTGGATAGAACCAGGAATGAGGTCTGGTGGAAGCAGAGAAGGGAGAAACTGGGAGCCAGTTCCCTCTGGGCCCCTAGTCAAAGCTAACAGAACCCAAATAGTCCCCTGGATCTGAGTTTCCTGAAGCAGAGGCACAGACCAGCCCCAACTGTGCCAGTGAACATCATCCTTTATCAATTGACCTTCCAGAACTCCTGCCATGTACCTGCAGCTTGACCCACGAACTCAACCATGGTGTGTGTGTGTGTGTGTGTGTGTGTGTGTGTGTGTGTGTGTGTGTGTGTGTTGGTGCTGCTGCCTATGTGCTTGCAGACGCCACCCTGAAAAAAAAAAATCAAATAGCTCTTTAAGTGATGCTTCATGCAGGGTTTCCATGGCAATGCTTTATGAAACAGCAACAGGAACTTTGGCGGGTTCCCTTCCCCTCCTCCTTCCCTGACTGCCACAGGCCCCTGGCTCCTGGAGACTGTGCTTTGCTCAAGCACCGGCTCCTCCTAGTTGACCTCAGACTTCTTACTCTCTCTTGGCCTCAGTTTGTTTACTTGTAAAGCGGGGACAATAGCAGTATCCATCTCATAGGATTGTTTGGAGAATTAAGTGAGCTGATGTGTGTAAAGCACTTCTCAGGTGGCTAGTATGGGAAGCAGAATTCTAAGAGTCCCACCCTCATAATGCCCTCCCCTTGGTGTGGGTAGGACCCTGAATATGATGGGGGGGTCACATCGGCAGATGTAATTAAAGTCCAACTCAGTTGTCTTTGAGTTAGACAAGCAGGAAATTCTTCTGGGTGGGCCTGACCAGATCAGGGGAGCCTGAGGGTTTGGTGGTCTGAGACTGAAGGCCGCAGAGATTCTTCTGTTGATCTTGAAGATGCAAGCAGCTGTGGCTCTGGAGCTGCAGGGAATTGAACACTTCCCTCAGTCACGAGAGCTTGAGAGAGTACCCCGAGCCTCTGATAAGACGCCAGACTCAGCTGACACCTTTGTGAGACCCTGAATAGAGAGCCCAGTGGAGCCGTGCCCAGCCTTCTGACCCAGGGAGCTGTGAGACGCTGGCTGTGTTCTAAGCGGCCATGTCTGTGGCGGTGCGTGGCATGGCAGCGGGAAGGAGGCACGGTGAATGCTTCAGAGATCTTCCCCGTTGCTGGTGTGACAGCGCCCTGCCCACACTGCCCCCACGGCCCTCACCAGGCTGCCCTGGGTGTCCCCCCGTCTCTGTCTCCTGGCTGCCTTGTTACCTTCCAACTCAGGTGTTCAAAGGGAAATGGGGTGCAATTTCTCAGGTGATCTGGGCTGCAGCATGAGATCAGATAGCATGCCGTCCCTTCCCTGTCGTGACGAAATGTCTGGAAATGGTGTCCCGGCGATCCGGATGGGAAAGGAGGACGCCTGCTCTTCTGGCTACAGCGGAGCCTTTTCCTTTGTTTACCTCCAGCCTGGCTGGAAATGCAGAGGAGAAAACGCGTGGTGACAGTGGCTGCATTCCCGGCATAAGAAACCACGGGAGCTCACAATCCACGAAGGCAGGGCCACTGTGTGCCTTCCACCCCTGCTCGCGGCCAGCACAGCCCTAGCCGCAGAGGAAGGCTCAGAGACACTTGGCACGTCAAAAGGGAGTTGCTGTCTTCCGTCCCCATCAGATACAGAATAAAGCCCCAACTGCTCCGTATAGCTCCAGAGGTGGCCCCACGTGTTCCGGCCCTGTCCTCCTCTCTATCCCGCCCACCTCTAGGTGACCAGCTCGGTCCAGTTTGCCTGGGCCCAGGTTTAGTACAGAGAGTCCCATGTCCCGGGAAAGTGGGGTCAGGACACAGCCGTCCAATGGGTCTCCTACCTCCTCTCTTCCCATCGAGCCCCTGACGTGGGCCATTCAAGTCTTCTGGCATTTCCTCAAACGTGTGCAACTCACAGCCACCAAAGCAGATGCATTGGCATCCTTCAGGTGTCTGCCCAAGGGCCAACTCCTCGCAGAAGCCCTTTCAGACTGGCCTGTTCAGAATAATTCAACTCGCCACTCTCTTCCCCTGGCCCTGTTTCTGTGTGCTGCTTATCCCAATCTGAAATTCAATTATTTACCTGTTGACCTGCATCCACACTGGAAATCCACCTCCATAAGGGAGACACTGTCTTCTCCTGCTAGGTCCTAGCGCCGAGCATGCATGTCGAATGAATGAACGTAGGCTTATCTTCTAATAGGGCTTCCGGCCCCCCTCCAAATACTGACTGCCATAAGATGGCAGCCCTCTGGGCCTCAGGGTCCTCCTGCCCCGCCCCTGCCCCATTTTGTGGTCCTGGTGCTCCCAGCGCCAGGCTACCCTGTCCCCTTCCTCCCTCTGAAGCCGTGCCCCTCCCCCTCCCCTTTCCTCCAGATGAACCCCCCAGGGAGAGTCTTGACCTCACCCCATCCCCTCTGTATTGAAACTGTCTTTTATTTGTTAGGTCTGAGAAATCTCACATCAGCTCTGCCTCTGGCCTCCCTTGCTCAATTATTCAACACACAGAATCCGCGGGAGCCTGTTGCATTCACAGAGACATTATCAGACCACTGGCTCGGAACCTTGGTGCTCTCCAGCAGCCGCTTCTTCCTAATTATTCATTAATTCATTTCATAACTCTATGGAGAAGCCCGTGCCAAGCATCGGAGACAGGACCATGGTTCAGACTCAGACCCTGCCTTCCAGGGGCTCATGGCCTCATGGGGGAGACAGATGTATAAGCAAATAATTACAGGAAGAGGAAAGGGGGGCTGGAGCACAAGCCTGCCCCAGTGCTGGGGGTGACTGGGGGCCACAATCACTTCCCATGGAAATGGAAACTCATCTGCCCACGTTGTGAGCTCAAGAATCAGACACTTCCTCTTCCAGCTAACACTCTCTGAAGGATGAGAGTTTTGAGGTCCTTTTCTTGTGTTTTGAAGAATCTCTGCATAGGTGTTTAGAAATCACCCTCTCATTGGGGACAAATCTGATGTGAAGATGGCTCTGAAATTAGTAAAGGGCTTTCCTGATGGCTCAGACAGTAAAGAATCCACCGGGATTAGTAAGGTATTGAGAGGCAGCACTCCAGGGTGCATACCCACTGGGAATAGGGTCTGGAGGAGGCCATATCGCCCATCCTTTCTCTGATCTCTGTGGTAGCCCAGACAGTCCTGGGTCAGGGTTTCTACCTTCATCTCCTGTCCTTCTCTCCCATTCTCAGCGAGCACTGGACCTTGAAATAAATCCAGTCTACCAATGTGACAGAGAGCATCGCTGTCTGCCAACCCCTCTCTGGCCAGCTGAAGCCGTACTTTCAAAGGATAGTACCCAGAATTCCCTGGCTTGAGGCATCCCTCTGCCTAATCTCACCCACTGTATCAGACCCTGCAGATGGAACAGGGAGGCTTTGGGGCTCTGCAGTGATGCCGCTGGGCACCTTCATTCATTACGATCAGCACTGTGGTCCCTTTCCCCAGTTCAAGCTTAGCCTGGCCCCCAAACTCACCCCTTTCCCACAGCGTACCACCCATGTCCTGTTATGCCATGGACGGCTG
Source organism: Bos indicus (assembly GCF_029378745.1). NCBI lineage: Eukaryota > Metazoa > Chordata > Mammalia > Artiodactyla > Bovidae > Bos > Bos indicus. Next base: position 112,079,461 of record NC_091762.1, on the reverse strand, counting down.
TGCTCACTGAGAATAGGGTCTCCTGGCCTGGCGTGCCCTCTCCTGTTTGGAAAACAGTGGCTTCCAATGTTTCAGCGGCGGTTGGGAAAGGGTGGCAATGTCCCTGGGGCAATGTCAACCCCAAGCAGGGTTCTGGAGTCGAGGCTCCAGTTGAGCTGTGTGACTTTGAGAAATCCGCTGCACCTCTCTCATCCTCGGGTGCCTCATATGGGAAAGAGGAGCTATTAAGACTCAGAGGTATTGAGAGAATTAAATGAGAGTTCATATAATGCACTTATTGGCGATCCTGGTACATAGTAAGTGCTCGGTAAATGTTATGCAGCTGTTCAGGCTAAGATGGAAAACTTTCAGCAAATGCAGGCGGGCTGGGCTAGAGAGGGAACGTGCAGGCTCCTTTGTTAGGAGCTCTGACCACAGTGCCTAGCAGCCTCATGCTCACCATTCCCATCTTCTTTGCATCTTTCCTCCCCTCTTTGCCGGCTTCATACACTTCTAATGAGGGTGAGCGGAACCTGGAAGCAGTCCAGGGGAAAGAGCGGGTGCTGTAAGTGGGCAGTGTTGCTATTTGAGGGGCTGGTTCTCTCGTTCAGGGGGATCGGCGGGGACATAAAGATTTCAGTTGGTAAAAGCAGGTCTCTGTAAATGCAACTGTTCAGTGGGAATCAGCTACCTGCAAGCAAGGAACGTTAGGTCAGCCTGGTTCTCACAGGGGACTTGAAGCTGGATTCAGCTGATTTCCAAACAACCCTGCAGCAATAGATTTATTGCCACTCCTCTGCTTGAATACTCCAACAGCTTCCCCTCTCAGAGTAAATACCAGAGTCCTTGCAGAGGTCCCAGACACTCTCCCTCCTCTACCCCTCCCCCACTCCCCAGCCTCAGGGCCTTTGCACTTGCAGTTCCCTCAGCCTGGAACCATCTTCCTCCCAAAGATCAGATGGTTCACTCCCTCACCTCCATCCGCTGTTTCCTCAAAGGTCAACTTCTCAGTGAGATCTTTCCTGACCATCCTGTTCAAAATCGCAAGCCCCACCCCTCATCTGACCTCTTCCCAACTAATACATCCTGTAGTCATTTAAATTCGTCATTTATATTCTCTAGAATGTGAGCTCCTTGGGGGCAGAGGTTTCTGGTTTGTTCATTCTTGTCCTTAGAACAGTGCCTGGCACATAGCTGGTGATCAGTATCTGCTGAATGAATGAATGAATAAGTGATGGAAGGAAAAAAGGGCAGGTACCACTTGCCCAGATCCTGCCATCACGGGGTGAGGGCTCCCCACCTCCAGACTTCCTCACCATGGCTCCCAGAGTGATCTCTCAAATGCACCCCTGACCATATCGCTCTCTTCCTTAAAGTCCTTTATTGAACCCTTCACCCAGTAATCCATGCTGCGCCCAAGCTTTCCCAAGAGAGAGAGAGTGAAGTCTGGGATGCACTTCTGCCCTCATCCATCAAGGAGACCTTCAAGATAAAGGCCAAACTCCTCTGCAGGGCCCGTGCCCAGCCTCTGTGGCCTTCTCTGCATTCTTTGCTTTATACACCCAAGCTGTAGGCGATGAGCCACCCGGATGGGTGTTCCTGCTCAAAGGCTGTTCTCTCCATCCTCTGTGCCTTTGACCCTGGGGCTGCCCATTCTGTCTGGACCACCCTTCCTGGCCTCCTTCACCCACCCTACCCTTGAAAACTCCTGTTCAGGCTTCTAAAGGCCATTGCCTCGTTCATAATCAGCTGTCACCTGGCTAAGACATTTTCCCTGACTGCACCCATTGCATGGGTGCATCTGTAGCTTGGCAGCCCACTGGATTCTTTGGGGAACTTTAAAAACCCCCATGTCTGGGTTCTACTGACAGAGACTGATTGACTTGCTCTGAGATCAGGTCTGAGCATGTGTGTTTTTGTGTTCTTTTTTACAGCTTTGCTGAGGTATGATGGACACACGATAAATGGCATATATTTGAAGCACACACTTAGATCAATCTTAACCTGTCTTACAGGTTAAGACCTGTAACCTGCTAAATCATCACCACTGGGATAAGGAAGATATCAACAAGCTGTGACAGTTTCCCTGGAACTCCCTAAGTCTCCCCACCGTTCTCTATCCACCCCTCCCTTCAGGCAACCATTAATCTGCTTTCCCTCCCTCTAAATTGATTTATAATTTCTAGAATTTAATGTAATGAATTTAATGATTCCATGTAAAGGGAATCACACGGTACACACTGCTTAAAAAAATTTTTTTTAACTGTGACAAAAGTCACATAACATAAACATACTATTTGAACTATATTTAATGGTACAGTTCAGTGGCACCAAGCACATTCACATTGTTGTACAAATCTCACTATCATCCATCTCTCAAATTTTTCACTTTCTAAACTACATTCTTTTTCTCAGCGTCTTCCACTCAGGACAATTCATCTGCAATACGTACAAGTTGTGTCTCTCTGTCTTGGATTGTCTATCGGACGCGTGCATGCTCAGTCATGTCTGACTCTGTGACCCCATGGACTATAGCCCACCAGGCTCCTCTGTCCACGGGATTATCCCAGCAAGAACACTGGAGTGGGTTGCCGTTTCCTACTCCAGGAGATCTTCCCAACCCAGACTGAACCCGTGTCTCCTGCATCTTCCGCAGTGCAGGCATTCTTCACTGCTGGGGCACCAGGGAAGCCTGTGTCTCTCTGTAGTTCACCACTTACTGCTGAGTAGTGTCCCGTGAGATGGATAAACCAAAGGCTGTTTAGTCATTGGATCCAACAGGCGTGTTGATAGACATTTGTATCATTTCCAGTTTTCAGTTCTTACAAGTAAGGCTGCTAAACATTTGACTATAAGTCTATGTGTAAATATAAGCTGTATTTTTTGAGGGGGTAACACCTGGGAGTCAAATGGCTGAGTCCAAGGGTAGGTGTATGCTTAACCTTTTAAGAAATTGCCCTGCAAATAGCTTCTCAGTACCCCTTTTCTAGATTACATATATACACGTTGATAAACGACATTTGGTTTTCTCTTTCTGACTTACTTCACTCTGTACGACAGACTCTAGGTCCACCCACACCACTGTAAATGACGCACTTTCATCCCTCTTTATGGCTGAGTAATACTCCATTGTATATATGTACAGCAGAACTAACAGCATTGTAAAGCGACTCCTGCCTGGAAAATCCCATGGACAGAGGGGCCTGGTAGGCTGCAGTCCATAGGGTCACGAAGAGTCGGACACGACTGAGCGACTTCCCTTTCACTTTTCACTTTCATGCATTGGAGAAGGAAACGGCAACCCATTCCAGTGTTCTTGCCTGGTGAATCCCAGGGACGGGGGAGCCTGGTGGGCTGCCGTCTATGGGATCGCACAGAGTCGGACACGACTGAAGTGACTTAGCAGCAGCAGCAAGAAAATAAAAAAGAAATTTCCCAACTTTTTTCCATAGTGATTAAACCATTTTTGTGTCCTCATCCACGGTGTAGGACAGTCTTAGAGTGCATGGGGTTTTTACAAACTTCCTGCTGCTGCTGCTTCTATTTTGTCCCTAAGTTGTGTCTGACTCTTTGCAGCCCCATGGACTGTAGCCCATTGGGCTCCTCTGTCTGTGGGACTTCCCAGGCAAGAATACTGGAGTGGGTTGCCATTTGCTTCTCTAGGAGATCTTCCCGACCCAGGGATTGAATGGTGGCTCTTGCTGCATCTCCTGAATTGCAGGTGGATTCTTTACTGCTGAACCACTGGGGAAGCCCCCTAATTCCCTAGGTACTGCTAATGTACAACTGGGGCTCTAAACAGATCAAAATGCTCTTTGAGATCGAAGTGCTGCCATGCAGGGATTGAGAGGAGGCTCTAAGGTAAGATCCCCATGAGCTCAAATCCCAGCTCTGCCACTTACTCCTTATAACACTCACCCTCTCTATGCCCCAACGTGTTCATTTATAAAGTAAGGATGATGAATAACAGCACCTGTCTCAGAGAGCTACTGTGAGGATGTACATAAAATGTATTTACAATAGGCCCTAGGGTGTGGTCAGCACCTTCCAAATATTTACAATTATCTTTTAATCTCTGCACTTCTGGTGCCGAGTAAAACTTGCCCAGCCTGTATTGGGCTCTCTGGAAATGTCTGCAGGATGGACAATTAAACAACTGGAGTGAGGCAATGGCAAAGGTTCTAGAATCCTCCAGGTGCTCACGTTCCAGGCTCCCAAGGCCCTCTGAGGTAACTGTGGGTCTCCCGGCTCCCATTCCCACCAAGACTTCTGTTTCTATTCCTGACTGGGGAACCAAGTCTCCTCCCTCCTCGGGTCCTGAACAGGAAGACTGATGCACAGCCCTTTCCCCTCCTATGAAAGGCCCTCCTCTGGACCCAAGGCCACTGAGACACAGCAGGGGCTTCCTGGCCCCTGGTCGGGGAGGGCCATTGAATTGCAGCACCAGATAAGTCTGGTTTACATCCTTGTTCTGCACCCAACTAGCTGGGTGACTGTGCGCAGGTCATCAGATCTCTCCGGGATCCGTTTCCTCATTTAGAAAACAGTGACACTCCCAACACCTCCCACAAAGGATTGCGGAGAGCGAATCAGAACTGGTACTTTTTCACATAAGCATTCAGCACTGTGACAAGTGTCACATGGAAAGTGTTCAGGAAACTATTATTCTTTAACCTCCAAGAGGCAGAAGAGGAGGGCAGCTTGGTCTGGACACCTGCTGTCTCTGCCCTCTTGCTTACCCCTATTTAGTGACCTTCCCCTTGGTCAATCTCATGAACTTGAATCAAAGTGGCCAGGATGGAGGTAGAATTCTTCTCCCCACTTATCCTCTTCCCTTGACCCTGGAGCTGAGGCGCCCTTGCTCCCCATTTCCTCCATGAGCCTTCTTGGGACAAAGCTTGATAGAGCTCTGACTTATGGTGAGGTGTCCCAACTGATTTTTGAGGCCTCATCAGAGCCTGTCATCCCTGGCTTTCCATCATCTGGCTTTGAAATGATGCCAGAGGACAAATGCCTTCCAGGACCTCCCTGGTGGCCCAGTGGCTAAGACTCCAAGCTCCTAATGCAGGGGCCCAAGTTCGATCCTGGATCCCACATGCCACAACTAAAGATCTCCTATGCCACAATGAAGGTCCTGCGTGCCCCAGCAAGACGTGGTGCAACCAAACAAATAAATGCATGTATCACCCTCCCTCCCTCCCCCACCACACACAAAAAGAAATGCCTTCCATGCTTAGTGCCATGAACACTCTTTAGGAGCAGGTCCAGGGTTCCCATTATAGAGTCTCCTTGGGTGCAGGGAACGCTCTCCTCATTTTAACTTGCCCCAGCCAAAGCCAGGGGGTAAAGACCATGGTACAGATGCCCCTGTGCCTAGGCCAGTGCTGGGTGCTGTCAGAAAGTTCGGGATAACTGTGGTCCCTCGACCTGAGGGATTCTCATCTAATGTCTAGGCCTAGACTGAACCTCCAAAATCACTTTCTGGTCACCAGTGTATTACGCATGCAGAAATAGCTGCATAATTTGCAAAGCCCAGTGCAAAATACAGAGCCCTTTGTTCAAAACATGGTTAAAAATTGCAAGAGGGCATGAAACCAGGCATGGGGCCCTGGTGCCCTACATGACTGCAGAGGCCTTATACCCCTGAAATGAAGTGAAGTGGCTCAGTGGTGTCCGACTCTTTGTGACCCCATGAACTGTAGCCTACCGGGCTCCTCCATCCATGGGATTTTCCGGGCAAGAATACTGGAGTGGGTTGCCATTTCCTTCTCCAGGGGAACTTCCCGACCCAGGGATCGAACCCAGTTTCCCACATTGTAGGCAGACACTTTACTACCTGAGCCACAAGGGAAGCTGTGGCTATACCCCCGAGGGTGGTCCTAAATGTAGGGGGCTAAAAAAATGGCACATCCCCTCCATGAGCCATGGAACAGCAGGATGAAGGTCAGGCTGAGGAGGATGAGAAGACAGTCCGGACCTTCAGGAGTTCAGTCTCATGGCAGATGCAGAGAGAAGTCAGTAGGTAAGCCTAGCACTGAGCCACAAGCCCAATGGCAGAGGCATGACGGGAGTGGAATGAACTTATGGGAGGCAGCTTTCCTGCTGTGTTGAGGTCAGGGATGACTTCTAGGAAAAAATTATTCAAGATCTGGATTTTATAGGATAGGAAGCCTACAAGGGTTCCTGAACTCCCAGGGATTCCCTGGTTCATTAAGTTACACTTTGGATCTCTCATCTTGACCCCAGACTCCAGCCAGTCTGCTAGCCATGAAACCTTCTAGATCTCAACTCCAGGCCAACCTTGGTCCCACCTGCACATCTCAACCACAGTCATGGGAGCTGACTGTCCTTATGGCTGCAAATCCTCGAAGACTCAGTCTCCATAAAGTGAACTTTGATTTGGGCCATCATTCCTAATGATGCCGAGGCTTAGATTTGAATTGCACGGAAGGGAGACACTCAGCTAGTGAGCAAATCTAGATGACCACTGGACATCTCTGGCTCTCTGGGGTTCTCTTCTTGGGTTTATGCAGCAATTCCTTTGAAGTGATGAAAATCTTTATTTTATTGTGAAAAAGCATTTCCCAAAATAGAGCCAACTGCCCAGGGTGGTAATGGAAGTAAAAAGTAAGTGAGGAGTCTAAGGAAGTAATGGGTTTTAGCTAGAAAATAGAAGCCGTGGGTGAATTAAGGAATGGATGTTGAATTTGATGGTGGCTTTGATTCGTGAGTGTTTGAAAACAAGGAAAAGATGATTTATGAAATCATTTCAGCAAGTGTTTCAGCCAGGGCAAAAATTGCTCATTGAGTGGGAATGAATACTTTGGTGACAGCTCAAAAGGCAGTTGAGTGTTGTAAGAATTTGCCCAGGGAACCCACGATTCTCCATGAAAATGCTCTTGGAATACAGCTGGGAGCCCCATCAACATTTCCATAAAAGCGCCGGGTGGTAGAGGCAGTTCTGTACCAGTCGGCTGACCTCTGAGCACAGGAAAGTCTTCAATGCTCTACGAAGTGTTTTCCCTTTGCTGCAGAAGTTAATAGGGGTGTGGCATTGTCATTCATCATGATGCCATTTCTGCTCAGAAGCTTTGCTGAAGCTCCACATGAATGCTGGTCGAGTAATGATATGAGGCAATGGAAAGAGAAGTTTATTTTAGTGGAGAATTAATTTTAATATTTTATAAATGGCTCTGGTCTTTAGTTATGGAATCATTAAAGATCTGAAGAGGACATCAAAATACCTTTTTTAAAAGTACGAACTCTACTAATTTAACGGAGGAAACGTCCCCAGCTATTGGAGGACTTGGGAATGTCAAGTTCTCAGAATATACCCTGCCGGAATTTCAAGGATCTACCAACAGAGGGATGCTTGCTCACCCTAGTGAGAACATATCTGGGCAGTGTGTGGATGTGTAATTCAGTCATTCAGTCATGTCCAACTCTTCGTGACTCTACAGACTATAGCCCATCAGGTTCCTCTGTCCACCGGATTTTTGGGGCAAGAATACTGGAGTGGGTTGCCATTTCCTTCTCCAGGAAATCTTCCCATCCCAGGGATGGAATCTGCATCTCCTGCATTAGCAGGCGGATTCTTTACATTGAGCCACCTGAGAAACCCTTGAACACATCCAGCTACATTTATTCTTGCTTAATGACTGAGCACATCTGCACTCACAGAGGACCTCGGGTTCAAGCGTCCATACCCCCTTTCCCCTTACATCACATAGGCGTCTCTACAGACTTCTTTCTCTTTCTATGTGATGCCACTTCCTCCTCTCACCACTTCTCAGGTCAGATCCTAGCCAAAGGTACATAAAAGCCACAAAGTAGGTGTTCCAGAGGTATCACAAGGAAAATGCATGAGCCTCTTGTGACCACCCCCACCCACCCCCGCCACACACACACAGGTGCTAGCCCTGAAAGTCAAGGCTTCCATATCGGGAAGAAACATTCCAAAGGGCCTGCCCAAGGAGACTGGGCCCAACTGGCTTAGAGTAACCTGATCAAATGCCTTATTCAGGGCAGCGGGTGTCTTAGAAAATCCTAGGTCACACTCTGCTTCGTTCCTATTATATTTCCAGACCTCTGAGCTGTGAAAAAGAGCCTTGGAGCAGAACACTCTTGAGACAGAGGGAAGAGGGCTGATTTGAAGGACTCCATTCTCTGGGATGACAGAAACTCAGGGGAGACCAAGTCTTCCTTGGGCAGTGTTCTGCAAGGAAGTCAGAAACCACAGGTGAGAGACCACTCCGTGGGAGCATCCCTGGATGCGAAAGCCTGGGAACTGTGCACACCTGCTGTCGTTCCAACCCCTGACCAATTGTCACACGCAAGGTAAATGTGATGGGACATATTCTGAGTCCACCCATGCGGGTTCAGCACCTAGATGCTCTCCAGCTGTGACATTAACAGCCTGCTCAACTTTCTCTTAGGTGGACATAAGGCATAGCCACAGATATAGGTTAGAGGAAGGCTGAGCTGCTCTGCACTGCTCTTCATCCTGCGGCCAGCATGGGGGATTAGACGGAGAAGTGGAAAACCTGGCTTCAAGGTCCAGTCATGCAGCAATCAGCAGAGTCACGTGACTGCTCAGACCTTCAGCTTTCTCATTTCCAAAATGGGCATGCTAGCTCCTGTCTTGACTGTTGTTATCAAGATCCAGTGAGTCAGGGGCCATGAGTGTTCAGGAGACTACAAACTCCACTGCACAGGTGAGAGCTTATTATCTATTATTATGTAGCAGTGGGCATGGCACTTCCCGCTTCAACATAATTGTCAATTCCTTTTACGTTTATTGAGGGCAGGTCCTTACCTCTTTTCTAAAGAGGAGGGGACATATCTGGCTTCTTTCCCTACTCTCTCATTTCTTCCTCTTCAAGAAAAGAGGAGTACAACTGATTACTTACAGCCCAATATTTATCAGGCCATATTTTCAAGAGCAAAAGGGCTGACTGTCGTGTTTTGCTCTGATTTAATCTGCCTTCTACAAGAAAGCACCGTTCTGTCTTCATCCACCCTTTCCGTGTGTGACTGGGTGGGTAAATCTGGTCAACCTTGCCCCTTGCGACTGCCAATCTTTTCTTTGAGAGGAAGATGGGCAGTTCCATCTTATCCCCCAGTCTAGCCCTATCTAAGTCCCCCACTTTGGGCAGTTTGTCAAATAAGAAGTTAATAAAGCTGGCTCTCTGACTCCTGTTTTGGCAAGTGATCTTTGCAATACTTATTTCTTAGACTTAAAACTTAAACGGGAAGAGGAATGTCTTAAGCCACCTGAAGTCTTGTTACTCATCTCTACAGTGTTTTACAAATCCCAGGTGGCAGACGGACCCCAAGGTGATCCCCTCAAATTCCCCACCTTCTGCTGTTCCTACCTTTGTGTAATACCATGCCCTGAAGTGTGGGTGAAGCCTATAATTTGTTTCTGACAATAGAACATGGAAAAGCTGACAGGATGTCACTCTCATGATAATGTCGTATTAGAAGAGTGGATATAGAGACTCCCCTTGCAGTTTCATGAACTCAAATGCCTTGCTGGAGAAGCCCATGTGACAAGGAACTGAAGTGACCTCTAGGAACTAGGACCGAGGGCTTCCTCTGGAACACAGCGTGGTACCCAACGTTCTGACAGAAAGCTGGGACTCCTCAGTAGTAGAGCTTCAAAGACACAAAGTCTTCCAGTAACCGGAATGAGCTTGGAAGGGGATTCCTCTTCAGTCAAGCCTCCAGATGAGAACGCAGCCCAGCTAAGACTTGACTGCATCCTGTAAGACCCTGAGCAGAGGATTCCATTAACCCATGCCCAGCCTCCTGACCCACATAATTGTGTTAGTATTATTAACCGTGAGATAACAAGTGTGTGTTGTTTTAGGCTGCTGTGGCAACACTATACTTGTGATAATCTCTACTTGTGATCACGGATTATTGTGATGATAACTACTGCATTCGTTTTCTGTTAGGACTTTACCTTCTGGAGGCTACGTTCTCAGGCCTCTGCTGACCCTCACTCTTGTTGGTTGCATGCCTCTCTTGGCGAGGTCTGTGCACATCCTGTCTATTCCCTGGAGAAGGCCCCGTAAGGCTCTCCCATCATCCTTCACTTAGAGGTGATAAACGAAACTGTGGGGATCAGTGAGATCATAGGAGAAAGAACTGGGAAGGGAAGAACAGAACAAGGACCAAACCCTGGGGAATGTTCCCATTTACAGGTGACTGATCCACATTGAGATGTGTTATAAATATAAAATACATGCCCAATCTTAGAGACTTAGTATGAAAGGAAATATGAAAATACATCCATGTGAAATACACCATTAATATTTTTTACAATGATTACTTATTTAAAGAGTAATATTTTGATTGTGAAAGCTTAAATAAAATACACGATTAGATTTAATTCATGTGTTTCTTTTTACCGTTTCAATATGACTGTTAGAAATTTAAAATTACTTACATGGCCCTTCCTGAGGTTTACATTGTATTTCTATTAGATCTGTCACGAGGTATTTTGGAGTTATTTTCTGGTGCCAGGTACTGTGCTAGAGATTTATGACACTATGTCACCTGATCCTCATGGTAACCCTCTACTATTTCTATTTTACAAATAAGAAAGCTGAGGTTTGGAGAACTTAAGTGACTTTCCCAAGATTGCACTAGACATTCATCAAGAGACAGAAGTTCAAATCAAGTCGTTGGACTCAGAATCCCTTGCGGGTAACCACTGTGCTCTGCTGACTCCTTAGGTAGATGAATGAGGGAAGGAGTGAATGGATGTGTATGTTTCTGGTGGCGATGAGAGGTGGAATGATTCCAGCTCTTGCTATCAGACTCCACAGGCAAAGGCAAGCCCTGTTGCAGACACGGCACCCCAGGCTTCCTCCCTCCCACCTCCCCCATGTAAAACTGCCACACAGCCTCCCTGGGGAATCCCTGTGCCTGCAGTCCCTGATCTGACGATCATTCCAAATCTCCCCCCAACCTGACCTCTGCTCCCATAAAGTGAGCCCAGCTTTGCAGAACTACAAGGTGACATCGGATGGCATCTGACATTGAGCTCAGGCTTGGGAGATACTTGGGAGAGGGTACTACACGGGAGAGGGTAGTTCTATAGATGCTCCCGTGGCACATACTCCCACTCCTTGCCCTGCCTGGCAGGGGAGAGCAGATGCCCACTGCACAGAGCAGCCATGCCTGCCAGTCCTGGCCTTCCCAGGGGAGGCAGCTTCCTGTAAGCCTGCAGGGATGCTACTCACACGTGTGGGTGCAGGGCTGAACCCCTGGGAAGATGGACTGATTCGTGCCCACCCACTTTCTCCCGCCTCCCTGAAATCCAGAGCCAGGAAATGACTTTACAGATCCCTTAACTGATGAGTGGCAAACTCTGGATTCTAATCTGTATCTGTTTAACTGCAAAACGTATGTTATGTTTTCCATAACCCATGCTGCTCCCCATGTGCCTCATCCACGGCTTACTTCTCTAAGCCTCAGTTTCCTCGTCAGTAAATCGGGATGGTAATAACTGGACTGCTGAGAGGATTCATTGGGAAAATGCATGTCAGGAGTTCAGCACAGGCCCTGGCATAGCACAGACACTCTCGAAACCAGGGCAATTATCATCATCAGGATCACCGCTGTCACTATGGTGGCCCCTCCCCCGGTGTCTGCAGGGACACTGGGGACACCACTGGCAGTTGAGAGGATCTCCTTCAAGGCTTCTGGTATAGTCCAAGGACGCCTTTCTGGACAGCATGACTCAAGATTAACACGCAGGGGATGAGCACAGTGTTCATCCTCCCTGGAGGCCCTGCTGGGGCCACATCAGCCTTGACCTCCCGAGTTCCCCCAGGCCCTGAGACCATGGGTGAGCTGGCATCAGCGGCCTTGTGGACACTCATGACTGATGCTCCTCCAGCCCCGTGGATGCAGTGGCCGGCCAGCCTGCCTCAGTGGGGCTGCTCCAGGACAGGGGGGGTCTGCAGACCCCTGGAATCAGGCTCCTCCAGCTCCGTGGATGCAGAGGCCAGCCAGCCTGCCTCAGTGGGGCTGCTCCAGGACAGAGGCCTCTGCAGACCCCTGGAAGCAGGCTCCTCCAGCCCTGTGGATGTGGTGGCCACCCAGCCTGCCTCAGTGGGGCTGCTCCAGGACAGAGGGGACTGCAGACCCCTGGAAGCAGTGCGCCTGTCTTGGGCTTTTCTCTTGACCCCATCGCTTCAGCTTTTGAGTAACGCCACACATCTGATGTCCTGTCTATCATGTGCATGGGTGGGGGCAGGGCCACCAGCTTCCAGCAGCTCTGGGAGCTGCTGGTGTGAAATGTGGTGTGAAAGCGGGGAGACTGATTGCTCCTCTGCCTTTTCCAGAAGCTTCAGGCAGGCCAAGTGGGACGTGCACGTGCCCTCAGCAGGATAGCTAGGCTTTACTCTGGGGGCTGAGCGAGGAAGCCTGTCTCCAAGATCTCAACGCCAATCCTCCTCACTTCCCTGCCCAGCTCCTCCTGGGCCCCGGGGAGCCCTCAAGGGCTGGTGCTAAGACCTGATCCTGGAAGTCCTCCAAAGAGGGGAGTCTACTGTTCACAGAGATGCTGAGGACTCTTTTCCAGAGGATTTGGATGGGTTGGAGGCAGATAGCACAATTCGCCAAATAAATCAGAACTTGATACTTCTATCAGCCCAGGAGACAAATATTTATACTATTTATATCACTGGCAATCCCTAGGGAAGCTGATCTGTATAGAACCACATGCTGCTTAGGAGGTAAAAAACATTTTGAAGTTCCTGAGGGTCACTTTCATGGTTTAGCAATGCTTTGGCTTTCCCAGTCAGGGATGGGGGGTGGGGGTAGGGAAGGTGGGTGGGAAGAACGGGGATGGGTGGAGCATGGATGCAGAGATGGACTCCCTGGGGACTTTCGAATGGTAAACTGTGCAATGAGAAGTGACCCAGCTTGAGAAAAGGTGGGGGAATGTGGCCCAGCGTTCGCTGGCCCCCGTTAGACCTCTCACAGCACAGAGAGGGTAAAGCATCCAAGGTTGCACAGCTCTAAGTCAGTCTTGGCACCTGATTCCACATCTTAGCTCCCAGGCACCCATCCTGACCCAGGCCTTGTCTGCCTCTCTCTCCTCAACCAGACTCCAGGCCAGGCCCCACTCCGGCCACGCTGACTGCCTCCGGATGCTCTGGGCCTGCTGCCTGGCCCCCTGGCGTGGCCCCAGGCTTCACTGCCAATGGCACCAATGTGTCTGCTGCAGGAAGGTCTCTCAAGCCAGGCAGGAAGTGGACCCAAAGGCGGGAGCAGAGAAGCCAGCCAGCAGGGGGCCGTCCCTCCCCCCTGGGACGCTGGCCAAGGGGGCTGCAGGGCAAAGGAGATGGGGTCTGAAATGCTTTGAGGGGTCAGCAAGGAGGCTGAAGAAGAGACTCATTATTCACACATTCATTCAGGCCTTCTTGCACTCCACCAACACCAACTGAGATCAAACCAGTCAATCCGAAAGGACATCAACCCTGAATATTCATTGGAAGGACTGATGCTGTAGCTGAAGCTCCAATACTTTGGCCACCTGATGTGAAGAGCCGGCTCACTGGAAAAGACCCTGATGCTGGGAAAGACTGAAGGCAGGAGAAGGGGGCAACAGAGGATAAGATGGTTGGATGGCATCACTGACGCGATGGACATGAGTTTGAACAAACTCTGGGAGACAGTGAAGGACAGGGAAGCCTGGCATGCAGCAGTCCATGGGGTCACAAAGAGTTGGACTTAGCGACTGCACAACTGCCCCAGGCCCTGAGTGGGGTCAGGTTGAATGAGACAACTCCCTGCCCCAGGGCTCCCAGGTCAGTAGAGAAGGCAGCTGTGAGAAATGCAGTGAGGAAGTGAGGAAAGGCTTGGCTGCCTGAAGACAGTTCCCCTCTGCCCTCAGCTGGCTGTTGCATGCAGTTAACTGAGCTCCAGGGAGCTGGAGGGAAGGCCTAGAGGAACGGCCATGCTCCCTGCCCTCGGGGACTCGGGACCTGGCTGGGGAGACAGGACTTCTGCTTTGGAAGAACCTGAGCTCCCAGGATGTTGGAGCCCAGGGCAGATGCTCCAGTCAGAGGCACACAGAGCAAGTTCCTCTCTAGCTCAGGGAGGGGGAGTGACACGGGCAGACCTCAAGGAAAAGGCTGGGTCTTATATAGGAGAAAAACTTAGACCAGCCTAGAGGAGCAAAGAGAGAAGGGATGGCTTAGAAATAGGGGCTACTGCAGTTTTAGCAGGAACTGCCCCCTACCTGCCCACGGCCTCTGGTCCCCTTCCTCTGCCCCGCCCCCTGCAGAGCTGACAGCCCTGAGCACAGGCTGGGATACTGTAAACACACATCATTCATTTGCCTACCTTAAGGGAGGCTTGTAAGTCTTTCTTTGTGTGTGGGTTTTCATCAAGAAGTAATCTTTACAACCACAAAAAAACGTCCAATAACATTTCTCTCCTTTGGCAAACATCTCCCCGTATATCAAAGGCTCAAATACACAGTGTGGAGGCTCACGGGGACAGGAGCTGGAGAGAGCTTTACAGCAGCCTGCAGGAGCCGTCTGAGGGTCACGTGGGCTCACCCAACTCTCACGTGGCTCCCGGAACTGATAACTGGCCCGCAGAAGAGATTCCTCCCACATGTGTTCATTCTGCCTCTCTTTTGGAAACACTTCTCTGGGGCCAGGCACTGGGCTGGGCACAAGAGACACAGACATCACCAGGTCACGCTGCTTGTCCCCGAGGAGGTGGTTTTGCCTGCTATTTTAAGTGCTTTGTATATTGTAACTCGTTTAACCCTTGCAAAAGCCCTGGAAGGTACTCTGACTCTCCCCATTTTACAGATGAGGAAACTGAGCCCCAAGGCAGTTTAAGTAACTTGACCAAGGTCACACGGCTGGTCAGTGGCAGAGCCGCTTTGCTTGTATGTTTCGTTTATTGGACTGTGAGCATCTCAAGGTCAGGGCTGAGGGTTGTTGATCTCAGCACAGGCCTCAGCATAAAGGAGTTCTTGGGAAAAAGCTGGCAAATGTATGAGCATGAACATGAAAGCCAGAAGGGAACACAGGCCCACCTTAGAATCTAATTTCTACCTTGCACAGTGAAGCCACCAAACCCCAGAGAGCAGAGGAGCTTCTCTAAGGAGCGACCTTCTTAGGATCAGCACACCTGCGTGCTTGGCTGTTTGCACACTTTCTATCTGTGAGTGCCCCAGAGGAGGAGGCATTCTATGGATAAAGCAGCCATTGTGAGCCGGATATGGCATCAGCTACTCGATGTGTCCACCCAGCTCACCTCTCCAGGGAGGAGGGGGCTGGACTGACCCAGCTCAGGGAACTCTGAGCCCGGGTGCTTTCCACTGTGCAGAGCCCCACTCAGCCTACCTCTTGCTGGGCAAGCTCCACCCCTCCGTTCAGGAGCCTGGCACAAATCTAGGTGCAGGAAGGAAGCACCAAGAGGTCCACCTCCATCACCAGAAGACATGGCTTACAAAGACAATTGGCTCACACCGACACCTGTTCTGCAAGAGGCAGTAGACCCAGGGACGCACTTCACACGGACTAGAATCGCCTTACTGTCTCCATCAAGGGCTTCTGATGGCCTGGGGGTCACGCACGCAATAGCACTATAGTCTATCCCTCTCCATTTTCCTTACCTAGCTCTATTCTTCATTACACAAAGACCCATCAAATATGGTACTGATGTGCTTGTCATGTATTTGTTCTATTCTCTTAGATTTATTTATATTTTATATAAATTTATGTTTTATACTCCTGGATTAGAACAGCAACACACTATTCACTGCCATATTCTAAATGCCTACAACAATGCCAGGTCCAAAAAAATTTTTTAAATGAAAGACAACAAAAGAAAACACAAGACATCAACAGAAGACAAAACCACACGATCATCTCAATAGCTGCAGAAAAAGCATTAGATGAAATTCAACATCGATTCACGTTAAAAAATCTTACCAAAGTGGGTATAGAGGGAACAGATCTCAACATAATAAAAGCTATTTATGACAAACTCATGTCAACATAATACTCAACAGTGAAAAGCTGAAAGCCTTCCTGATAAAATCTTGAACAAGACAAGGATACCCTCTCTTAACCACTTCCCGTCAATATAGTATTGGAAGTCAATTAGATAAGAAAAAGAAGTGAACACTTTCCAAGCTGGAAGGGAGGAGGTAAAACTGTCATTATGTGCAGATGTGTGTGCATCAGTGCAATTCAGTCGCTCAGTTGTGTCCAACTTTTTGTGACCCCATGAACCCCAGCACACCAGGCCTCCCTGTTCATCACCAAATCCCAGAGTCCACCAAACCCACGTCCATTGAGTCAGTGATGCCATCCAACCATCTCATCCTCTGTGGTCTCCTTCTCCTCCTGCCCTCAATCTTTCCCAGCATCAGGGTATTTGCTGATGAGTCAGCTCTTTGCATCAGGTGGCCAAAGTATAGGAGTTTCAGCTTCAACATCATTTCTTCCAATGAACACCCAGGACTGATCTCCTTTAGGATAGACTGGTTGGATCTCCTTGCAGTCCAAGGGACTCTCAAGAGTCTTCTCCAACACCACAGTTCAAAAGAATCAATTCTTTGGCGCTCAGCTTTCTTCACAGTCCAACTCTCACATCCATATATGACCACTGGAAAAACCGTAGCTTTGACTAGACGAACCTTTGTTGGCAAAGTAATGTCTCTGCTTTTTATTATGCTGTCTAGGTTGGTCATAACTTTGCTTCCAAGGAGTGTCTTTTATTTTCATGGCTGCAATCACCATCTGCAGTGATTTTGGAGCCCAGAAAAATAAAGTCAGCCACTGTTTCCCCATCTATTTGCCATGAAGTGATGGGACTGGATGCCATGATCTTCATTTTCTGAATGTTGAGCTTTAAGCCAACATTTTCACTCTCCTCTTTCATTTTCATCAAGAGGCTCTTTAGTTGCTCTTCACTTTCTGCCATAAGGGTGGTGTCATCTGCATATCTGAGGTTATTGATATATCTCCCGGCAATCTCGATTCCAGCTTGTGCTCCCTCCAGCCCAGTGTTTCTCATGATGTACTCTGCATATAAGTTAAATAAGCAGGCTGACAATACACAGCCTTGACGTACGCCTTTTCCTATTTGGAACCAGTCTGTTGTTCCATGTCCAGTTCTAACTGTTGCTTCCTGCATGCATGCATTCTAAGTCCCTTTAGTCGTGTCTGACTCTGTGTGACACTATGGACTATAGACCGCAAGGCTCTTCTATCCATGGGATTCTCTGGGCAAGAATACTGGAGTGGGTTGCCGTGCTCTCCTCCAAGGGGTCTTCCTGACCCAGGGGTCGAGCCCACGTCTCTTATGTCTCCTGCACTGGTGGGCAGGTTCTTTACCACCAGTGCCACCTGCGAAGCCCATATGCAGATGACATGATACTATATAGAGGAAAACCTTGGAAACTCCACATCAAAATTACAAGAACTGATAAAGAATTCATCAAGGTAGTAGGATGTAAGATTAACATACAGAAATGCATTGCATTTCTTTGCACTAACAATGAAATATCAGAAAGGGAAAATACAAAAAAAAAGTCCCTTCTAAAATTGCATCAAAAAAGTAAAATACTTAGGAAGAAACCCAACAAAGATGGTGAAAGACTTATATGCTGATAAAGGAAACTGAAGGTGATTACAAGGAATAGAAAGATATCCCATCCTCCTGGATTGGAAGAATTAATATGGTTAAAATAGCCATACTACCCAAATCAATCTACAGATTTAATGTGATCCCTTCCAAATTATTGTTTGGGGTGGTTGTTAAAATGAGTGTATAGAATTGTCAAAAACTCACTGAATTGAACACGTAAGACCTGTTCATTCTATTGTAAAAATTATACTTCAGTTAAAAGAGAAATAAAAGTTATGAAAAAAAAATGAATGAACCCCTTTTCAATTGATCTGTGGATCCTCCCTCTCCCAGGAGTACACACACACACACACACACACACACAGGTGCATAAGTATCTAAGAACCATGGGTTACAGAATTCGCCACAAGGTCTGGTCATCTGGGTTCCTCCCCAATAAAATTCCTGGCAGCCAAAATCTGATTTACTCTAAGCAGAAACAATCCCACACAGGTGCCATCTTTAAAGGAGCCAGCTGGGGGCCTCCTCTCCCAGTGGGACAAGGACATTGTGAAGCCATATGGATCTCCTTCTGATGCTCCACCATGGCCCCTGGGGATGTTCTCTCCATGCCTAGCCATGGCCCTGTGTAGTGGATGCTGAAATGAGTCTGAGCTTTGCTTCCCTCCTCATAGGGAAAAATTCAGCTGGTGGAGCCCATTTACTCTCCACTGGCCCTGCCGCTGCCTCTAAGCATGGCTAATGAGTATGCTTGACCTCACATGCTCACCCCAGCAGCTCCGCAAATGTCACTCAAGATCCCGCCTGACATCCAAATGCAGAGGGCACAGTATTTTAAATTAAAAGTTATATCCTCACACGTTCCATTTCTCTACTCTTCCTAAAACAACTTGTTGATCATTCTGGGCCCTTTGATGCCAAGCCAAGGGAGCAGGGTCGGTTGCTCACCTGAGTAGAATGTACTAATTTAACTTTCAGAGGAAGCTCAGGCTGTTGATGGCCCAGGGTTTCTGCTGGCCATGGTGAAGCGCAGAACAAAAGCATACCCATCCTGATCAAAGGGGGCTTCCCAGGTGGTGCCAGCAGTAAAGAATCCACCTGCCAATGCAGGAGACTTGAGAGACTAGAGAAAAGGGTTTCATCCCTGGGTTGGAAAGATCCCCTGGAGAAGGGCATAGCAACCCACTCCAGTATTCTTGCCTGAAGAATCCCATGGACAGAGAGGCCTGGCACACTACAGTCCATAGGGTTGCAAAGAGTTGGACATGACTGAAGTGACTTAGCACGGATGCATGCACATGATCAAGGGCTGTGACTGAGGTGTGGAGACATGACTAGGAGCTAGGGTAGGAGATGACTGAGGACATGGTGACATGGATCCAAATGGAGGGGCTGCTACAGGGGGATCTCAGGAGCTGTCAGGGCATCCCTGGCATAAAGGTGCAGCCTTAGCCCCATGCTGCATCTCTGGGGTCCTGGCCGCTGGCCTCATTGCTACTCTGGCTCCAACACCACCTTCACAGCTCTGCCTAAGTCAAATGTTCATCCTGTCTGGGGTACCCTCTAACCCAGGGGAGCTGATGGTCTACCCCAGGCTCAGACCAGGCCTGCCCTGACCCAAAACAGCAAGAGAGGCATCACAGCTTGGGTGTGATCTTGTGAGTGATCTGGGAAGGTCTCCCTGCTCCAAAAGCTCTCTCCACTGTCCCGTTATGAAGCCCGAAGTTCCACCACTATAGACATTTTCTTTGGATGAAGCCTCTGGCTCAGCCATAACGAGACACTGGGCAGCTCTGAACTGCTCTGACTCTCACTGATAAGACGGAGACATGCATATCTGCCTCCTTGAGTTGACTTGACAATTAAATGGAGTAATCCATGTAAAGTTTCTAGTGTGGTTCTTGGCAGATAAAATTGATGTTGGTTCTTTACACTCTTCTTTACCTTCCTGAGTGTGTCTGGGTTCAGAACTTTTTCAACAAAAAGGTGGCAGGAGATGGGATGAGAGGAGACGGGGAGGGGGAAACAGGAGAGAAATAAGTTCACAGTCCAAGCCATTATTCAAGGAAAGAGGTAAAAAGGGAAGAAGGATAGTAAGGATGTGAGTTAGGAGGAAAGAAGCTAGGAAGTTGGAGGAAGGAAGGAAGGAAATACCTTGACTTCCTCTGGGCCAGGCTCTGTCCAGGGTGCTGAGGGAAAGAGGCAGTAATAATCTGCCCTTGGCAGTATCTATCTAGTGTTAGTGGACTTTTTGATGATAGCCATTCTGACTGGTGTGAGGTGATATCTCATTGTAGTTTTGATTTGCATTTCTCTAATAACTAGAGATGTTAAACATCTTTTCATGTGCCTGTTGGCCATATGTATGTCCTCTTTGGAGAAATGTCTATTCAGGTCTCTTGCCCATTTCTGGAGTGGGCTGTTTGTTTTGATGCTGTTTGGGAATTTTGGAGACTAATCCCTTATCGGTCACATCATTTGCAAACATTTTCTTCAATCTGTGGGTTGTCTTTTGATTTTGTTTATTGTTTCCTTTGCTATGAAAAAGTTTTTGAGTTTAAATAGGTCCATTTGTTCATTTTGCTTTTTATTTCCATTATTCTGGGAGGTGGATCAAAAAAGATGTTGCTGTGATTTATGTCAGAGAGTGTTCTGCCCATGTCTTCCTCTAGGAGTTGTATATGTCTAGCCTCACATTTAGTTTTTAACCCATTTGGAACTAATTTTTTTTGTATATGGAGTTAAAGAATGATCTTGCTGTTGTTCAGTCGCTCAGTCATGTCCATCTTTTTGTGACCCCATGGGCTGCAGCATTCCAGGTTTCCCTGTCCAACTCCTGGCTCATGTCCATAAACCCAGTGATGCCATCCAACTATCTCATCCTCTGTCACCCGCTTCTCCTCCTGCCTTCAATCTTTCCCAGCATCAGGGTCTTTTCTAATGAGTCAGCTCTTCACATAAAGTGGCCAAAGTATCGAAGCTTCAGCTTCAGCATCAGTCTTTCCAACGAATATTCAGGGTTGTTTCCTTCAGGATTAACTGGCTTGATCTCCTTGCGGTCCAAGGAACTCTCAAGAGTCTTCTCCAACACTACAGTTCAAAAGCATCAATTCTTCAGTGCTCAGGCACTTTATGGTTCAACTCTCTTACCCAAACATGACTACTGGAAAAACCAAAGCTTAGATGGATCTTTGTAGTAATGTCTCTGCTTTTTAATACACTATCTAGGTTGGCCATAGCTTTTTTTTCAAGGAGCAAATGTTTTTAATTTCATGGCAGCAGTCACTGTCTATAGTGATTTTGGAGCCCATAAAGTTTATCACTGTTTCTTTTGTTTCCCCATCTGTTTGCCATGACGTGATGGGACAGAATGCCATGATCTTCGTTTTTTGAATGTTGAGCTTTAAGCCAGTTTTTTCAGTCTCCTCTTTCATCTGCATCAAGAGGCTCTGTAGTTTCTCTTTGCTTTCTGCCATAAGAGTGCTGTCACCTGAATATTTAATGTTACTGATATTTCTCCCAGAAATCTTGATTCCAGCTTGTGCTTTATCCAGCCTGGCATTTCGTATGATGTGCTCAGCATATAAGTTAAGTAAACAGAGTGAGAGTATACAGCCTTGAAATACTCCTTTTCCAGTTTTGAACCAGTTCATTTTTCCATGTCCAGTTCTAACTGTTGCTTCTTGGCCTGCATACAGGTTTCGCAGGAGGCAGGTAAGGTAGTCTGGTATTCCTGTCTCTTTAAGAATTATCCACAAATTGTTCCGATCCACACAGTCAAAGGCTTTAGCATAGTCAATGAAGCAGAAGCAGATGTTTTTCTGGAATTCTCTTGCTTTTTCTATGATGCAGTGGATGTTTTTGATCTCTGATTCCTCTGCCTTTTTAAAATCCAGCTTGTATATCTGGAAATTCTCGGTTCATGTACAGTTGAAGCCTAACTTGGAGGGTTTTGAGCATGACCTTGCTTGCATGTGAATGAGTACAATTGTGAAGTAGTTTGAACATTCTTTGGCATTGCTTTTCTTTGGGATTGGAATGAAACTGACCTTTCCCAGTCCTGTGGGCACTGCTGAGTTTTCCAAATTTGCTGGCACACTGAATGCAGCACTGTCACAGCATCATCTTTTAGGATTTGAAATAGCTCAACTGGAATTCCATCACCTCCACTAGCTTTGTTTGTAATGATGCTTCCTAAGGCCCACTTGACTTCAGGCTCCAGGATGTCTGGCCATAGGTGAACGGTCATACCATTGTGGTGATCTGGGTCATTAAGATCTTTTCTGTATAGTCCTTCTATGTATTCTTGCCATCACTTCTTAATATCTTCTGCTTCTGTTAGGCCCATAACCATTTCTGTCCTTTATTGTGCCCATCTTTGCATGAAATGCTCCCTTGGTATCTCTAATTTTCTTGAAGAGATCCCTAGTGTTTCCCATTCTATTATTTTCCTCTATTTCTTTGTATTATTCACTGAGGAAGGCTTTCTTATCTCTCCTTGCTATTCTTTGAAACTCTGCATTCAGATGGATATATCCTTCCTTTTCTCCTTTGCCTTTTGTTTCTCTTCTTTCCTCAGCTATTTGTAAGGTCTTCTCAGACAACCATCATGCCTTTTTCCATTTCTTTTTCTTGGGGATAGTTTTGATCACTGAGTCTTGTACAATGTCAGGAATCTCTGTCCATAGTTCTTCAGGTACTCTATCAGATCTAATCCCTTGAATCTATTTGTTATATCTACTGTATAATTGTAAGGGATATGATTTAGGTCATACCTGAGTGGCCTAGTAGTTTTCCCTACTTTCTTCAATTTAAGTTTGAATTTTGCAATAAGGATTTAGAATGACCTAATTTCCTTTTTAAAATATGTGGCTATCCAGTTTTCCCAGCACCATTTGTTGAAGAGATTGTCTTCCCAACATTGTGTAGTCTTGCCTCCTTTGTCACAGATTATTTGATGATAGGTGAATGGGCTTATTTCTGGTTTTATATCCCATTTCATTGATCCATATTTCTATTTTTGCCCCAGTAACATACTGTCCCAATGACTGTAGCTTTGTAGTATAGTTTGAAGTCAGCAAGTCTGATTCCTCCAGCTTCACTTTTCTTTTTCAAGATGGTTTTGGCTGTTCAGGGTCTTTTGTATCTCCATAAAAATTTTGAATTTTTTTTTCATTCTAGTTATGTAAAAAATGCTATTGGTAATTTGATAGGAATTGCATTGAATCTGTATATTGCCCTGAGAAGTACAGTCATTTTGACAATATTGATTCTCCCAATCCAGGAACATGGTATATCTTTCCATCTGTTTATGTTTTCTTCCATTTTTTTCATCAGTATCTTGTAGTTTTCACAGTACAGGTCTTTTGTCTCCTGAGGTAGGTTTATTCCTATCTTCATTTTATTCTTTTTGATGTGATGGTAAATGGAATTACTTCTTGAGTTTCTCTTTCTGATCGTTTGTTGTTATGGTATAGGAATGCAACAGATTTTGGTATATTAATTTTGTGACCTGCAACTGGACCAAATTCATTGACGAGTTCTAGTAGTTTTCTGGTGGCATCTTTAGGATCTTCTATGTATAGTGTCATGAGTGCTGGAGAGGGTATGGAAAGAAGGGAACCCTCCTACACTGTTGGTGGGAATGTAAATTGGTATAGCCACTATGGAGAACAGTAGGGGGCTCCTTAAAAGACTAAAAATAGAGCTACCATATGACCCTGCAATTTCACTCCTGGGCATATATCCGGAGAAAAGCATGATTCGAAAGCACACATGCACCCCAATGTTCACTGCAGCACTATTTACAATAGCCAAGACATGGAAGCAGTCTAAACATCAACTGACAAAGGAATGGATAAAGAGAATGTGGTACATATACACAATGGAATATTACTCAGCCATTACAAAGAACGAAATCTTGCCATTTGCTGCAATATGGATGGACCTAGAGAGTATCACACTGAGTGAAGTAAGTCAGACAGAGAAGGAGAAACATTGTATGACATCCCTTATATGTGGAATCTAAAAAGAAATGATACAGATGAACTTACTTACAAAACAGAAGGAGACTCACAGACTTAGAAAAGGAACTTATGGTTGCCGGAGTGGAAGGAATAGTTAGAGACTTTGGGGAGGGCATATACACACTGCTATATTCAAAATGGATAACCAACAAGGACCTATTGTATAGCACACAGAACTCTGCTTAATGTTATGTGCCAGCCAGGATGGGAGGGCAGTTTGGGGCAGAATGGATACATGTATATTCACTTCACAGTTTAACTGTAGCTACCATAACAATGATAATCGGCTATACCTGATCAAAAAATTAAAAGTTTAAAGTCTGAAAAAAAGAAATCAGGGCCCCCACAGGTGGCCTCGTGATGACTCCCCTCAGAAAAAGAACTACCTGTCTGTTAAGAGGGCTGGGTGGGGAGTTGCCGAGTAGCAGACAGGCCGAGTTAGTGTGGAACAGGGAGTGATGACTAGGGAAGCAGGAGACTCAACTGGGTTGCTCAAAGACAACCCCGGTATCACCCAGAAAACTCTCTTCTCTGGCTCCCTCCATCAGGGTGATCACAGGGACTGCCCTGCTTAGTCTTCCTATGGCATTCCCAATCCTCACCATGACCCACTGCAATCCACTCTACTGGGTCCCCATCCACCTCTCAGCCCCTCCTCCTGCTCCCCTGGCAGCAACAGGACCACTGAGCTGTGGATCCCACTCACACACTTCCCAGGTTTTAATCCTCTACTGGCTCTTGTGCCTGAAACACCCTTCCCCAACCCAACCCCCCCAACATGCTGACCCTATGGAAGAAGAGTTCAAGAAACAGAACCTATTATTGTGGGCCTGGAAGTCTCAGCTCAGATACTCCCTCCTCCCCATGGCCTTCTCTGCTATTTCCTCTGCTGTGCTCCCCCAGCACCCCAATCACCTGCCATTAATCCCATATCTCACTCACCAATGAATCCACCGCAACCACCTCCATGCCTAGTAGTTCCTAGCAGGGGCGCAAGGAAAGTGTGTTGATGATGAGCATTGGCTGGGCTCTGGGATGAGTAAGCAGATCAGGCCTTTCCCTCAGGGGGATTCCCATGAAGTTCAGTGGATAGACATGGCAATCAAATAAAAATGCTAATTAATTAATGGCCTGCCAGGCTCCTCTGTCCATAGAATTCTCCTGGCAAGAATACTGGAGTGGGTAGCCATTCCCTTCTCCAGGGGATCTTTCCAACTCAGGGATCAAACCTGGGTCTCCTGCACTGCAGGCAGATTCTTCACCACCTGAGCGGCCACGGAGGCCCCAGTTAATAATTATAAGCAATGGTAAAGTTGATGGAGAACAGACTCTGGGAACCATGGGAATGGGCATCAGGGAAACTGTGTCTAGTCTTGGGGGTCTTGAGGGAGTCTCTGAGGATGTGACCTTTGAGCTTGCAGCAGGATAAGAGGAGATGAAAGAGGAGGGGGTGACAGAGACACAGCATTCCAGGAGGAAGAAGCAGCATTGCCAAGTCCCTGAGGAGGAAGTGGGCATTCCAGAAGCTTAAGGAAGGTCAGTGCGGCTGGGACACAGAGATCAAAGGGAGCAAGTCAGGAGTGGGGGGCTGAGAACTGAGCACAGACCCTAGGTCTCTGGGACCTTGACAGCTATGTTGGCTCTTGGGTCTTGATTCTGAGTTCGAACCTTGGTGGGTGCGGCTTTCAGGCAGGTCTGGCTCTTCATGCGAGCTGGTGCTGCTTCCAGATCTGACCTGGGGAGGCATTCATGCCAGATTTGGGGGCAGTATGGGGTGGAGAGGTTGCCAGATTTATGCCAGAGGAGGCCAAGATAGCAGTTGAAGGAATGGAGAAAAGATCTAGCCCGGGGGAGGGGCTGGTGAGAGCTACAGGAAGGGGCTGGTGAGAGCTACTGGGACCCAGACAAGCAAGCTAAAGTTTGGAGGAGACAGTTAGCCTCAGCTAGAAACCAGCTGAATCAGGAAGTCCAGGAACAGACTGAAGTCACATGGCGTGGGGGTTGGGGGCGGCGGCAGGAGGCAGGGAAAGGGATCGCATGGCTCACCCCTCCTTCCAAGACACACAGAAGCCAGCATTTGTTCACAAGGCATCCAGCTGAGGACAGCCTGGCCAGTCCACAACCTGGTAGCCTTGGGCCTTCTTACCTAGTCTGAGATGCCTGAATGGGGCTGTCCTGAGCCCTGGGGGGCTGGGGACTGGACTTCATCAGAAGCAGTAAGCCCAGCCACCCGGATGGGGCCCAGCAAGCTTTGTCCCACTGTGCTATGCTAAGTTGATTCAGTCGTGTTTGACTCTGTGCAACCCTTTGGACTGTCGCCTACCAAGCTCCTCTGTCCATAGGATTCTCCAAGCAAAAATACTGGAAGGGTTGCCATTTCCTGCTCCAGGGGATCTTCCTGATCCTGGGGATCAAACCTGCGTCTCTCGTGTCTCCTGCATTGGCAGGCAGGTGCTTTAACACTAGCGTCCAGGGCTCAAATTTGAGATCCTGCCCGCTTTAACCAACATGGCTTTCATCTCTTTTTTGAACCTTATACATTTTCTTGTTTGCTTTTGGTTTGGACATAAAAGGATACCAACATTGAATTAGGAAAACCACAGCAGCTTCCACAACCTACTAAAACAGTCAACAAAAGAGGGAAAGGGGCCCACATGGGGAAGACACGATTCCCCACATGGGCTCGATTCCCCATGTGGGCTGGGGGTGTTGGGTGCAACATGTCCAAGATGACTAACTCTGAGCTTACTCAGAGCTCATTCTGGGCCAGCCCCATTCCAAGTAATTTTAGTAGACTGGTTTGTTCATCTTGCCAACAACTCTTCTTATTAATGGTCTGTGGATAAGGCACTTGAGGAAGAGAAAGGTTACGTGACTTTCCCAAGGTCACTCGGCTTCTAAAGGAAGGACAAATTGGAGTCCACAGCCTCTGCTCTTGACCACGTCACACTCAGCATCTCAGTGTGTCTTCAAGCTGCTAAGAGACGTGCTGATTTGGTCTTTGAGAGCACTCAGGTTTGATGGGACAAGATCCGACTCGAGTGGTTCTTCCATGCAGTTCCAATATACTCATTTAGCACTCACTGTAGGAACGAATCTGGAGAAGAACCAGGGAAGAGTGCTTAGGTGGAGGGAACAGCGTATGCAAAGGCCAAGAGAGGGCAGCAGGTCATTTAAGGAAGAGCAGGAACTCGGGGTGGCTGGAGTGATACAGGCATGCTCAGAGCCAGCCTTGCCTGGGCACCGTACCTTCTATCCCTCTTTCCCTGAATCCTGCATCTATCCCCATATCTATCCCTCTTTCCCTGAAAACTGCGTCTGTCCCTGCTTCTATCCCTCTTTTCCCAGCCGCATCCTCATCATCATCCATATTATCATAATAGGAGCTAACATCCATTGCTTGCTGAGGACTTGCCATTTAAGCTCTTCGCAAGATGATCGCATTAAATCCTCTCCACAACCCTTAGGGGTGAGGACTATGGCCACCTCTATGTCACAGGAGAGGGAACTAATGCACAGAGTTAAGTAAGTTGCCCGAAGCCAAACGGCCAATCAGTAGAGGAGGCAGGATGCACAGCAGTCTCCCCCACCCTCCCGTCTTCACCGGCTGTGCCCTTGTGACAGGTGCAGTCTCCCCCACCCTCCCGTCTTCACCAGCTGCGCCCTTGTGACAGGTGCAGTCTCCCCCACCCTCCCGTCTTCACTGGCTGCACCTTGTGACAGGTATTACCTGCTCTAGAAGCACCTTTCCCTCATCCTCACATTCCCATCACTCTGTGCACCTGTCTGCCACGCTCCCATCCCTTCCTCTGGTTCGCTCTGCCCCTTCTCAGTCCTGCTCAGGTTCCCCCTGCCCACGCCCTGCACCCCCTGCCAGGCCCTGCAGGTCAGACACTTTGCCTGGCAAGACCCACGCATCTCCCAGCCCCCTGGTTTCCTCCCTTGCTGGGTCTGATGCAGGGTAGAGGAAGCAGCGGTGGGCGGTGCAGAGAGCCAGAAGACCTATTGTGTTTTTTTCCTAACAGGTTTCCTAGGCATCTTTGAGTTAATGGGACAGAGATAAAGGAGCATTTCGGCTACTATCCAAAGCAGCAGTCAAGCCAGGCCAGGGACAGGCTGAGAAATAGCTCTGCCCCTTCCCCTCCCCCACCGTGGGTACCTGTATCCAAGGGAGCTGCAGCCTCGGTGCTTTCCGAGCCTCACTTCCAGCCTGGCTGGCAGAGACACCAGGGAAGCCAATCCATCTGAGATAGGAGCCTCCTGGTAACGAGGGTCTCTTTCTGGCTTTGTGCAGAGCTGCCAGCCAGCAGAGCCCCAGTATGCTTCAGGAGAGGAGAGAGGAAGCAGGTGGGAGCCATTTTGTTGGCTTCCCTGAAAAAGCCTGTGTGTGTTTCATGTGTGTTTGTGTGTGTGTGTGTACTTTTCCCTGGTGGCTCAGAGGTTAAAGTGTCTGCCTGCAATGCAGAAGACCTGGGTTCGATCCCTGGCTCATGAAGATCCCCTGGAGAAGGAAATGGCAACCCACTCCAGTATTCTTGCCTGGAGAATCCCATGGACAGAGGAGCCTGGTGGGCTACAGTCGATGGGGTCACAAAGAGTTGGATACGACTGAGCGACTTCACTTGTCACTTATGCCTGGCAGTGGGTGTGTCTGGGTGTCTCAGACTATGATGCAGGGATCAAGAGTAAGGGCTCTGGAGCTCACCTGCCTCAGTCCAAAGCCCAGCCCTTTTACTTACAGCTGTGTGACCTTGAGCAACTTCCATAGCCTCTCTGAGCTTCCAATGAGAGCATCTTGCTAGTGTTTTACCAGTTGAGTACTATAATTATTTTTCCAGTAGTCATGTATGGATGTGAGAGTTGGACCATAAATAAGGCTGAGAGCCAAAGAATTGATGCTTTTGAACTGTGGTGTTGGAGAAGACTCTTGAGAGTCCCTTGGACTGCAAGGAGATCCAACCAGTCCATCGTAAAGGAAATCAGTCCTGAATATTCATTGGAAGGACTGATGCTGAAACTGAAGCTCCAATACTTTGGCCACCTGATGCAAAGAGCTAACTCATTAGAAAAGACCCTGATGCTGGAAAAATTGAAGGCAAGAGGAGAAGGGGACAACAGAGGATGAGATGATTGGATGGCATCACCAACTCGATAGACTTGAGTTTGAGTAAACTCCAGGAGGGGTGAAGGACAGGGAAGCCTGGCGAGCTGCAGTCCATGGGGTTGCAAAGACTCGGACATGACTGGGCGACTGAACAACAACAAAGTATAGTTATTTAGGGTCTCTTACTGGGCTTTTGTATCTGAATCTGGGCTCTGTACCTGATCTGTAGATCTGTGGGATTCTTGCAAGCAACACAGTGGCTAGAACCTGTGGCCTGGAGCCAGGAAAGCTTTCACGGCAGACCCTTTCTAGGCTGAGGTCATGGGCATTGATGGCCAGACTCTTTCTTGGGAAGGCCCGGCTGGTTCTAGGATGAACATGCAGGGAGCTCTCAGAGAAATCAGTCCCCAGTCCAGACTATCACAGCTGGCATGGTCCTCAGGGATCACCCAGGAGTCCAATCCCTCTCTTAATGATGGGAAACTGAGGCGCGGGGTCCTGGGTTCCTTCCTTGTTGTGTCTGAAGAAGGGTGAAGGGTGGTCAGTGCAGAGAGTCATGGACTTATTTTGTTCTTTCCCAGTGGATTTCCTACCAGGCCAGGTCTTCAGTGAAGCAGTGGCTGAGTCAGGGTGGGGATCAAGGGCTTCTGCCGCCTGGAAGAAACACACAAGCATCTTCCGCACTAACGAGAAGGGGACAACTTCTGCCAGAGCCAGGTATACCCCAGGCACTCCATAAGTAGCTGTATCTTTTTGCCCCCAACTTCATGGAATTCTCTGTCCCCTCTCAGCAATCACTTCAGTCCCTCCATCCATCTCTGTACCCATCTCAGAGTTAAGAGCACCTACTGTGTGCCAGGTTCCAGGGCTGGGTGGGGAACACAGTCATGCTCTCTTGAAAGGCTTACGGCCCAGCAGGGGAGACGGGCATGAATTAGAGCAGCTCACAAGTCTATGCAGATGAAGGAAGGGCAATTACAATTCTCACTGCGGAGGAAGAAGAGAGGAAGATGCAAGAGGAGAGCCCAATCTCATCCTTCCGATAAAGTGATGCAGGAACTCGGATCTGAAGGATGGGCTGGGCACCGGACCGGCACCTGCCAAGTGACTGAGAGTGGACGGCTTGCCTGGGACACAAGAAGGGTGGGAAGAAAGAAGTCACCCAGGTGATCAGACGTGCACCAGATCTGTATCCTCACAAGGGACGCCTGTGGAGTCTCAACCCACTCTGCATGGAGAGAGGAGGATGTGTGTGTGTGTGGCGGGGCGGGGCTAGGGCTACTGGCAGAAGGAGTCTGGCTGGTGTGGGAGAGCAGGCCACCCCCGACACACACACGCAGGCGCATCTGTCCACCTGCTGTTCTGTTCCCCAGTTATCTGCAGCCTCCCTTCCGTTTGTTTGCAGCCTTTGCTCCCAGGTGTTTGCAATTCAACACTCCAGCTGTTTGCAGTCGCTACCCGCTTATTTGCAGACCATATCCTCAGGGGTGTGCAATTACCACCCCAGCTGTTCACAGCCAGCACCCTTAGACAGTTGCAGTCACTACCCCAGCTGTTCAGTCACCTTCCCAGCTGTTTGCAGCTACCACCTACAACTCTTGGCTAGTAATCCCTCTCTAGCTGTTCACAGCCGACACCCCAGGGATCTGCAATTTCCATGCCCCATGCCACCCACCCCCCCGGCTTTGGGCATCAGGTAAGGCTTGCTCAAGATGAGTTCTAACAACAGCAATTACTATTAGCTAGTAATTGAGCACTTGTTTTAGGCGAGGGAGAGTACCATGTGCTTTTACATGCTTTCTCCAGTCTGATCTCACAGCAACCCTGTCATTCATTCATGGAATATTTCTGAATATTTCTGGCATGTCTACTAAACATTGGGCACTGCCAGGTGCTAGGCACAAAGTGAAGAGCAGAACTAGCAAGCTCCTCCAGGAGCTTTAGGCCTCATGAAGGAGACAGGTGTTAATAAAGTAATGGCACTCCTAAGTGTGTAATCACAAAGTGAGACAGTTCCACGTGGCAAGCAGAGGTATTTGAGTTCAACAGGCAATCCGAAGAAGTTCTCTGGGTGATGAATCTTGAGCTGGGAGCTGAAGAATGGGCACAATTAGATCAGGTGCAGGTAGGGTGGAGGCGGGGTGAGGGATGAGCAGAGCCCCCAGGCAGACGGGGTGACACGTGCAGATGCCCAGGAGCAGGGCTGACAAATGGGCAGGTGGTGGGGGCACAGGCAGTGAGGGCGGCATGCGAGGCTGATGGGAGCCCCATTGCAGTGACCTGGAGTGAGACTGGCTGTGAACTGGTTGCTCTCGGTAACGAATGACGTGTAGGACTCAAGACTGAAAGAAGCAGTAGTCTAGGTGAGAGACGAGGCAACCTTGGACGAGGAGGCAGCAGGGACTGGAGAGAGATTTTAGGAGGCGATGGGCAGGACCGGGTGATGGGAGGGCAGAAGTCAAGACACAGCTTCCAGGTTTCCTATCTGGGCTACTGGATGCCCAGCGTACTGGATGCCAATCTGTGCTGGGAGTAGGGAAGAGGACTGGGCAGGGGAAGGGGCCGCAGGTAGGGAAGAGGACTGGGCAGGGAAGGGGCCGCAGGAGAATGGGGGGTGAGGAGCTTCATGCCCTTAAGAAAAGGCCTTGGCAACAGGGCTGCCCAATGGCAGATGCCTATACCTGGGCTCCAAGTCAGACTCTGCATTCCAACCCCAGACTTCCCACCTCTAGTTGTTTACCCCGAGCAGGTCCTTGGACCAGTCTTGGAACTGCTTCCTCATCAGTGACATGCAGGGAGCGGGTGAGGAGAGATTATCCTGAAGCCTACTGGTCTGTGGCTGCTTCAATTGTTCTCATTTACACCCCAGACTCTAGCTTGGTGCACAGCATGTGGTAGGAACTCACTGATTTCCTGCTGAATAACTGAATGAATGACGGGACAGTGAGGTGGGTCCTGGGGTGAGTTGTATTAGGAGACCTGCTGGTGGGTGGGGGAAAGGATATCACTGGAAGAAGGAATAGCCGGTGCGCAGGCAGAGACACGTGAGAGGCAGAGGCAGGGCATGGTGAACTCAGAGCAGGAGACAGAAAGTTTTCTAGGTGGAGCCTAAGACACCTAAGACACCTGGGGGACAGGCAGACTCAGGCTGGGGAAGCAGGCAGGTCCTAAGGAAGTCCTGCAGAGGCGTCTGAACTGATCGTGAGAGTTCCAGGGAGCCCAAGAGGACTCAAGCAGGGAATGGCAGGGCCTGGGAGCCCTAGGAAAGATGCATTAAAGCAGGAGAGACCAGGGGTTGAGGGCTCACTGGGAGTCTTCTACAACCATCCAGGGCTTTTAAAATATTCGTTAGTGTTTCTGTGTACTTCTGTTGTCGTTCGGTTGCCGAGTCGTGTCCAGCTCTTCACGACCCGATGAACTGTAGCCCACCAGGCTTCCCTGTCCCTCACCGTCGCTCAGGGCTTCACCCTCCAGCATGTGGATAATCCAGTTTGTCTGATCACCTGTCTCTCCCTTCCCTCCCACCTCCTCTAGGACGTCATCTCTCTCCTTAGGAGCACTTTTCCCTGTGGGAGGATCAGAACAGGACAGGAAGAGCAGGAAAGAACCTTGGTGAGTGGGTTATGGAGAATGTGATTCAGAAGAGTCTGTGGACCTGGTCCGAGACCACAGCTGCTCCTCTTGGGGACAGGCCTGGTCCCCAGAGTGTCCACGGTCAGTCCTTCTTTCTCTGCTGCTGAAGAACGTCTCCACGGTCAAGGCCAAAGGGGAGAACATGTGAAGCTATGGGTCGCAGGTGAGTTTTTCCCCAGGCTGAGCTTGAAGAGGCTGTCACCCATTCCCCAGGGGTCAAGGACCTCAAGGGAGGAAAGAAAGGAGCTTCACAGGAAAGATTGTTTCTCCGCATTTGCTCACCCACCAGCCTGCCTTCATGATGCAATTAGCGGAGTGTGAACAGTACCATCTCTGGGAGCAGACAGAGGGCACCATGGCTGGGATGCTCTGAAACACCTAGATTGCTTGGGCCTTGCCCTACTTCTGAATTAGAATCTCATGAAGCCAGGCCTTTCACAAAGGCAATCTCATGAGTCTGCCTTTCACAGGCTCCCCCCGGTTAGTGGTGTATGCTAAGGCAGTGCTTCTCAAATAGCAGAGAACTCGCCTATGGATTTTCTAAAGCACAGGTTCTGATCTGCTTGGTCTGGGATGGTGCCTGAGATTCTGCATTTTAACAAGCTCCCAGGTGAGGTCCATGCACCACACCCTGAGTACCAAGGCTGAAGCTTCTGATTTCCCAGCTTTTTTCTTTTCAGGGAACAAACCCCGCTCAAAGAAAACCTTGCATGGAATTTCAATATATGAAACAGATGACATTAATATGAAAGTATTATACACATATAAATGTGTGAAGCTTGCTTATTACAAAACCTGTCAGTGAAAACAAGGCAGTTTGGATGAAGACAGAAGTCTGCTGTTGAAGATTTCAACTGCTGTTTCACACAGAGCTCATCATCCTTCATATTCATCCCAAGTATGTGCAGCAGTCCCAGAGCCACGGCATCGAGACTGCACTGACGGGTGATGGAGGGGAGGCTGGCCTGGCACCCTCTCTCAGTGTGGGGACTCAAGGCTTCAGACCTTGCCTTCCCTCCCATCTCTAGCCAGCCCACCCCTCCCTGCCAAGTAGCCGCTGCTAAATATAGCCTGCAGTGGCCAGGCTTTCTCGGGGAGGTGTGATTGGAGGTAAGCTGCAAGAACCATCGCAAGCACGCACTGGAGTCTGTGATGCCAGGCCCACTAATGAGTGGTTTGGCAGCTGGGGAGGACAGGAAGGACTGGGTTGGGCCAGTCCCTGCGGCTGCCTGTCATCCTCTGGTGGGAGGCAGGACGACGCAGCCTCCTCTGCAGGGCTTGGCAGAGGCGTGGGAGTGGCCCATCTGCTGGGAAGGCACGAGGCTGGCAGGAGGGGGCATGTGGGAAAGATTAGGTTGGCGGAGCCGGAAGGACCCCAGTGGGAAGCCTGGTGGTGCCACTTGCTTCCTGCATAGCTCTAGGCAAATTGCTTGACCTCTCTGGGCTTTGGATAAAAAGGGGATATGTTAGGGGATCCTCTGTACATTCAGGACATGGGGGATAAAGTGGGATGTTTGTGAAAGACTCTGCTCCCCGTAGATCTTGGACTCTTATGTTTCCCCAGGTGGAGGTCAAGGTTCTCAGATCACCACCCAGCTCAGTCCTGCTGGCACAAACCCACGCATGCTCTCTTCTCAGCATTGATCCACTGACCCTTACTGAGACACAGGGGTCTCAGTCCATCTGCAGGTGGCCAGGCCACAGGAAGCAACACATTGATGGAAACACCAGACAGAACCAATCTGCTTTCTCCTGAGCTCTGTGGCCCTGGCCCAATCCCTTGCTCATTACCTAACACCTTGGTTGGAGATGCCCCATTACTTCATCTTATCACCAGGAAGCTCCTTGAGGGCAGAGGTGGCACCTCATTCACCCTGGCACCACCCAAGTCCAGCCCCAGGCCAAGTCTACAGCTGGCATCGGTGAGGATTTATAAGCTGGCAGTAGCTGGTTCCTTCCCTCTTTATGTGTGGATGGCTATTAACCCCTCCAGTCACAGCAGCCTTTACACTGCTAATGCCAGGGCTGCAAGGCCCGCATCAGGAACAATACAGTCTTCCCTCTGCTCTCCCAACTCACAAGCTTCCTTGTCTTCGAAATACTGCTGAAGGCTTGCCCTTGGCAGGATGTCTCCCTTCCCTGGAGAGGCAGGGGCGAGGGAAGGGAAACCTACCAGGACCTCCCATGGCGCTGCACAGAGTTATCACAGCAACCCTGGGAGGGCCGTACCAGAGTCATACCTGTTTTACAGTTGAGGAAACTGAGGCTCACAGAGGTCAGGCACCCTGTGATAGAGCCTGTAAGGGCTGGCTGTCTTCCTGTTCCCCACTGGGCCATGACTCAGCCGGCTCCTTAACCCTGGCTCTTGTCAGAACCCTTGGCTTCTATTTGTGCTTTATTTGCTAATAGCTCCAAGTCCTTCCAAGTCTGCTCTCTTGGCCGCAGCCCCAGGCTGCCACACTCTCTCAGCCAGGGCCCCTGACAAGCTCTCTTCTCCAAATGGGCACCCGGAGCAGAATGCCGGCCACTGGGCATGGAGAACAGACTTTCTGCAGCGCTGACACAGAGGCTCCTCTGTCCTGCCATCCTGAGACTGAGGGAGGGACCACACAGCATCTGACTCAGACACCGCACCAGGTACAAGAGGAACGTCATGCCCTGAAGTGTCAAAGGTTGGCCATGTGCGCACAAGTCCCCAGTGAGTGGGCTGGGCCGCCAGAGCTAAGGCTGCCCAGAGAAGGGGTGCTCCTGGGAACTGGAGTGGCCAGGGCAGGCTTCCTGGGAGATAGGGGGGATCCGGATTCTAAAGAATAAGGGCAACTGGAGGAGGCAGGAAAGACAAGCCTACTCACGTGTGCAGAAGGCCCGCAGACTGGTCTGCTGGGTGGGCTGGCCCCAGGCTGGGGGTGGGAAGAAGCTGATGGCACAGTGGGGCCGAGGGCTCAGCCAAGTGTCAGAAATCCTCTGCCCAGATTGTCTTGCTCCTGTTCAGTTGTATCCGACTCTGTGACCCTGTGGACTGTAGCCCACCAGGTTCCTCTGTCCATGGGATTCTACAGGCAAGAATACTGGAGTGGTTAGCCAGTCCCTTCTCTGGGGATCTTCCTGACCCAGGGATCGAACCCACATCACGTGTGTCTCCTGCATTGGCAGGCAGATTCTTTACCACTGAGCCAACTGGGAAGCGCCCCTCTGCCCAGAGGGGCTGAGTTATTCAGAAGGTCAAGGAATGCCCAGGCCTTGGTCCATCATGGGAGTCAGGTTTGCATGGTAGACCCTAGGGCCAGGCAGACCTGATTTCATATCCTTGTTCTTTTACTTCCTGATGCTATGACCTTGGGCATGAACCTGTCAGACCCTGGATCCCCCTATCTGTAACACAGGGAATGATAAGTCCTATTTAATAGGTGTCTTGTGAAAATTAAAGGGCATTATGGAGAAGGAAAAGGCAACCCGCTCCAGTATTCTTGCCTGGAGAATCCCATGGACAGAGGAGTCTGTTGGGCTACAGTCCATAGGGTCACAAAGAGTTGGACTCGACTGAAGCAACTTAGCATTAGAGATATCAAGGGAACATTTCATGCACAGATGGGCTCAATAAAGGATAGAAATAGTAGGGACCTAACAGAAGCATCACTTTTCACTTTCATGCATTGGATAAGGAAATGGCAACCCACTCCAGTGTTCTTGCCTGGAGAATCCCAGGGACAGGGGAGCCTGGTGAGCTGCTGTCTATGGGGTCGCACAGAGTCGGACGTGACTAAAGTGACTTAGCAGCAGCAACAGAAGCAGAAGATATTAAGAAGAGGTGGCAAGAATACACAGAACTGTACAAAAAAGATCTTCATGACCCAGATAATCATGATGGTGTGATCACTCACCTAGAGCCAGACATCCTGGAATGTGAAGTCAAATGGGCCTCAGGAAGCATCACTATGAACAAAGTTAGTGGAGGTGGTGGAATTCCAGTTGAGCTATTTCAAATCCTGAAAGATGATGCTGTGAAAGTGCTGTACTCAATATGCCAGCAAATTTGGAAAACTCAGCAGTGGCCACAGGACTGGAAAAGGTCAGTTTTCCTTCCAATCCCCAAGAAAGGCAATGCCAAAGAATGTTCAAACTATTGCACAATTGCACTCATCTCACATACTAGCAAAGTAATGCTCAAAATTCTCCAAGCCAGGCTTCAACAATACGTGAACCATGAACTTCCAGATGTTCAAACTGGATTTAGAAAAGGCAGAGGAACCAGAGATCAAATTGCCAATATCCGTTAGATCATTGAGAAAGCAAGAGAATTCCAGAAAAAACATCTACTTCTGCTTTATTGACTATGCCAAAGCCTTTGACTGTGTGGATCACAACAAACTGTGGAACATTTTTAAAGAAATGGGAACACCAGACCACATGATCTGCCTTTTGAGGTCAAGAAGCAACAGTTAGAACTGGACATGGAACAATAGACTGGTTCCAAATATGGAAAGGAGTACATCAAGGTTGTATAGTGTCACCCTGCTTACTTAAATTACATGCAGAGTATATCATGAAAAATGCCAGGCTGGATGAAGCACAAGCTGGAATCAAGATTGCCAGGAAAAATATCAATAACCTCAAATATGCAGATGACACCACCCTTATGGCAGAAAGTGAAGAAGAACTAAAGAGCCTCTTGATGAAAGTGAAAAAGGAGAGTGAATAAGTTGGCTTAAAACTCAACATTCAGAAAACTAAGATCATGGCATCTGGTCCCATCACTTCATGGCAAATAGATGGGGAAACAGTGGAAACAGTAACAGACTTTATTTTTTTCAGCTCCAAAATGACTGCAGATGGTGACTGTAGCCATGAAATTAAAAACCACTCGCTCCTTGGAATAAAAACTATGACCAAGCTAGACAGCATATTGAAAAGCAGAGACATTACTTTGCCAACAAAGGTCCGTCTAGTCAAAGCTATGGTTTTTCCAGTGGTCATGTATGGATGTGAGAGTTGGACTATAAAGAAAGCTGAGAGCAGAAGAATTGATGCTTTTGAACTGTGGTGTTGGAGAAGACTCTTGAGAGTCCCTTGGACTGCAAGGAGATCCAACCAGTCCATCCTAAAGGAGATTAGTCCTGAATATTCAGTGGAAGGACTGACTCTGAAAATGAAACACCAATACTTTGGCCACCTGATGCAAAGAACTGACTCATTGGAAAAGACCCTGATGCTGGGAAAGATTGAAGGCAGGAGGACAAGGGGACAACAGAGGATGAGATGGTTGGATGGCATCACCGACTCAATAAACATGAGTTTGAGCAAGTTTCAGGAGTTGGTGATGGATAGGGAAGCCTGGTGTGCTGCAGTCCATGGGATGGCAAAGAGTCAGACATGACTGAGTGACTGAACTGAACTGAAATACTCCCACGGTGTAAATTTATTATTACTACTCTTCTGTAGACAAGAAGCAGAGGTGTAGAGAGGGGAAGGGAGTTGGTGGTGATTGGAAAGGCTGAGGTATTAACAAAAGGAGTTGAGTGTCAGAACCAGATGTGTTAACCTCTATACATTTAGGAATGTGCCGGATGCTGAGGCTGACACCGAGTAAGTAACTATATAGATTCCTCCTGGAACAATCTCATCCGCTTCTGGCATCAACCATGATCTCCATGTGGATGGCTCAAAAGACTTGACCTCCAGCCCAGACCTCCATCTTGAGTGTTAGACCTTCAAGTGCAGTGACACTCTAGACATTTCTACCAGATGTGCCTTACTCCCAGCAGCCCCGAAACGAGCTCCTCTAAATGAGTGCCTCCTCACCCCAGCCACCCATTCCAAACCCAGTCTTCCTCCTGTGTTGCCTAACAAATCTCTGGTACCGTCAGGCCCCTCCATTCAAGTCAGAAACCTGGAGTCTTTCTCCCCTCCTCCCCACCGCCACTACTTTAGTTCATACCTACAGCCTGGCCCACCTGGCCTATGGACCACCTCCCAGGCTCAGCCCTACTCGTCCCCCATTCCCTCCACCTCCCCAAACCCCAAATCTGATAGCCACACAGCAGCAAGAACAGTCACGGCCTCAGCCATTTCACGGAGCTCCCCTGACTCCAGGGGACAGACCCAACGTCCGCACATTTAAGACTCTTGTTCAGCTGGTTCTTGCTGAAGCCGTGACTTGGGCCCCTTCTCCAGCCTTCTCCCCTTTATCCATTCATCTCTGTCTCCCCAGCGCCAAGCACAGTTACCAGCTCACTTAGTGTGCTTCAGACATGGCCTTTGGTTACAGAAATGCATGAAGGAGTGCAAGCTGCTAAGGTCATTGCCAGCAGACTGGGCAGCAAAGTCATTGCTTTAAGATGCAGCTTTGCAAGAAGTGGCTGAGCTGGCAGTAGCGGGGGAGTGGTGTTTGCAGTGAGGCTTTTCTCTCTCTGACTCTCTTCAAATATTTATTTATTTGGCTGTGCTTGGTCTTAGTTGTGTCATGCAAACTCTTAGTTGGTGGCACGTGGGATCTATTTTTCCCAACCAGGCAACAAACCCAGGTCCCCTGCAACGGGAGCGTGCATCTTGGCCACTGGACCACCAGGGAAGTCCTGAGGCTTTTCTCTTAAATGCCCATCTGCAGAGAGCCTAGGCCTGCTCCTTCCACCCCTCTCACTCCAGCATGTCCTGCTACTTTCTGCTCCTGGACCCTATTTTCTTTTTCTTTCTAGTCCTTGGTTGACTATTACTATTGTTGGTTAAACGGTTGATTATCTGACTCCTTCCTCTAGACTGAGACTTCCATGAGATCAGCATTTACTGCTGGTGCTCAGCACTTAGAACAATGTAAAATATGTGATAGAAACTCAACAGATGTTTGTTGATTGAAAAAAAAAGTAAAAAATTAAAGGCCTCGTAAGGATTTAATCTGGGCTTCCCAGGTAGCTCAGTGGGCAAAGAATCTGCCTGCAATGCGGGAGACACAGTTTCCATCCCTGGGTCGGGAAGACTCCCTGGAGGAAAGCATGGCAACCCACTCTAGCATTCTTGCCTGGAGAATCCCATGGACAGAAGAGCCTGGTGGGCTACAGTCCATGGGGTTGTGTGGAGTTGGACACAACTGAAGCAACTGAGAATGCACACAGGGAATTCATTATGTTGCATCTTAATAAAAAAAGATTTAAAATAGTCTTTTCAACCAATGGTGATAGAAAAACTATATATATATTTAGATATATTTATTACATATTATGTGTATTTATTGTATATTTATATACACACATGTATATTTTATATGTATTATGAATATGTATAAAAGTTTTATAACTCACTCATAAGATAAACAACTCAACAATTCAATTAAAACATGAGCAGAAGACAGAAGACTTGAACAGATGATATTCAAATGGCCAATAAACACATGAGAAGAAGTTTGCCACCACTGGCCACTGGGGAAGTGCAAATCAAAGCCCCAGTGAGATACACACTTATTAGAATGGTTAAAATTCACAGACAGAGAATATCAAGTTTTAGCAAGGGTGTGTCCACCACATGTGGCTGATGGGAATGTAAAATAGTAAAACTGCTTTGGGAAATCATTGAGCAATTTTTTCTTTTTTTTTTTTTTGGTTGCACTGCTGGGCATGCAGTATCTTTGTTCCCTAACCAGGGGTGGAAACTGTAGCCCCTGTGTTGAGAGTGCAGAGTCGTAACCGTTAGACCGCCAGGGAAGACCCTGAGCAATTTTTTAATGAAGCTAAACATACCCCTCCCATGTGACCTGGAAAGTTCATTCCTAGGTATCTACCCAAGAGGAATGAAAACATGCAAAGGCTTCTATACAGATGTTCATCCACAGTTATTTATGAAAGCTCAAAACTGGAAGTAAACCAAATTTCCATGAAAAGGTGAATGGATAAATAAATTGTGGTATGATAACACAACTGAATATTATTTGGCAGTAAAAATGAATGAACTGCCAATACAGGTAGCAACAGGGATTAATTTCAAAATCACTGCACTGAAAGAAACCAGACACAGAAGAGTACATATGTTGTATGATTATACTGTCTCATATTACATGAAACTCCATTAAGACAAAGCTAATCTGAAGTGGCAGCAGATCAGAAAACTGGGTTGGGAGAGGGAGGAGAATGACTGAAGAAGGGACATAGAGGACCTTCTCCTGGTGATGGAAACATCTGTGTCCTGACCATAGTGGTTAGTGAGGCAGATGTACAAACTTGTCCAACTGTACACTGAAGATTACTGCATTTCACTGTATGTTAATTATACCTAATGCTGGGCTGGAAGAAGCACAAGCTGGAATCGAGATTGCTGGGAGAAATATCAATAACCTCAGATATGCAGATGACACCACCCTTATGGCAGAAAGTGAAGAGGAACTCAAGAGCCTCTTGATGAAAGTGAAAGTGGAGAGTGAAAAAGTTGGCTTAAAGCTCCACATTCAGAAAACGAAGATCATGGCATCCGGTCCCATCACTTCATGGGAAATAGAAGGGGAAATAGTGGAAACAGTGTCAGACTTTATTTTTTTGGGCTCCAAAATCACTGCAGATGGTGACTGCAGCCATGAAATTAAAAGACACTTGCTCCTTGGAAGAAAAGTTATGACCAACCTGGATAGCATATTCAAAAGCAGAGACATTACTTTGCCAACAAAGGTTCGTCTAGTCAAGGCTATGGTTTTTCCAGTGGTCATGTATGGATGTGAGAATTGGACTGTGAAGAAAGCTGAGTGCTGAAGAATTGATGCTTTTGAACTGTGGCATTGGAGAAGACGCTTGAGAGTCCCTTGGACTGCAAGGAGATCCAACCAGTCCATTCTGAAGGAGATCAGCCCTGGGATTTCTTTGGAAGGAATGATGTTAAAGCTGAAACTCCAGGACTTTGGCCACCTCATGCGAAGGGTTGACTCATTGGAAAAGACTCTGATGCTGGGAGGGATTGGGGGCAGGAGGAGAAGGGGACGACAGAGGATGAGATGGCTGGATGGCATCACTGACTGGATGGACATGGGTCTGAGTGAACTCTGGGAGTTGGTGATGGACAGAGAGGCCTGGCATGCTGCGGTTCATGGGGTCGCGGAGAGTCGGACACGACTGAGCGACTGAACTGAACTGAACTGAACTGA
Source organism: Bos indicus (assembly GCF_029378745.1). Classification (NCBI taxonomy): domain Eukaryota; kingdom Metazoa; phylum Chordata; class Mammalia; order Artiodactyla; family Bovidae; genus Bos; species Bos indicus. The sequence goes on along the minus strand of NC_091762.1, from coordinate 112,037,964 downwards.
AAGATAATTTGGGGCTTCTCAGATGGTGCTAGTGATAAAGAATCCACCTGCTGATGCAGGAGACATAAGAGATTCAGATTCCATCCCTGAGTTGGAAAGATCCCCTGGAGGAGGAAATGGAAACCCACTCCAGTATTCTTGCCTGAGAAATCACATGGACAGAGGAGCCTGGTGGGCTACAGGCTGTGGGCTTACAAAGATTCAGACATGACTGAACGTCTGAGCACAAAGGTGGTTTCAAAAAAATTTATAAAAAGTATATAAAATAAAATAAAATAAAACCACAAGACTAGCCTACTAAATTGCTTTTACTTCAGAGAAATAAATTATCATGTTAAAAAAAAAATAAAAGAGTGGAAAATATATAAAATTCAGAGGCCCAGAGATGCATACATGCGCTGTGAACTCACTCCAGGAAATGGAGTCAGAGTCAATTAAATACTTACTTAATTTGAATTAATGCAGATTCACTCCATTTAAGGTGATAAGAGTCTTGAAGAAAACACACATTACTCTCTCTCCATCAGTCCCCTCTGTATTTTAACTACTCTGTCTCCTCACATCCTTTCCTACTACTGAACCTTCTCTTGTCCTGCATGGTGAGAGGCCATAAAAAGGGGGCTTGCACTCCCCCAATTCAGTGCACGTGGGAAAAGTCCTGGGTTCTTGTCTTGGAAACATCTGATCAAAATCTCAGCTCTGCCACGTCATTTGATTTCTTTGTACCTTAAATTTCTAAATCCAAAAGTCAAAGGCACTTAAAGTGTCACCTTTTGAAAAATATTCTCTGACATAATTGTACCAATGTTTTCTTAGTTCAGGGTCCCAAAGCAATAGAAACAACAGAAAAAAATAAACAAACGGGACCTAATCAAACTTATAAGCTTTTGCACAGCAAAGGAAACCATAACCAAAATGAAAAGACAACCTATAGAATGGGAGAAAAGATTTGCAAATGATGCTACCAACAAGGGATTAATTTCCAAAATATACAAATAGCTCACACAACTTAGTAATAAAAAATGCAAGCCAAAAATGAGCAGAAGACCTAAACAGACATTTCTCCAAAGAAAAACATACATATGGCCAATAGGGACATGAAATAGGCTCCACGGAGCTAATTATTAGAGAAATGCAAATCAAAACTACAAACCACCTCACACCGATCAGAATGGCCATCACTAAAAAGTTTACAAATAAGAAATGCTGGAGAGAGAGTGGAGAAAGGGCACCCTTCTACATTGTTGGTAGGAAGGTAAGTAGGTGCAGCCACTATGCAAAATAATATTGAGGTTCCCAAAAAAACTAAAAATAGAGTTGCAATATGATCCAGCAACACCAGTCATGGGCATATGTCCAGAGAAAATTATCATTTGAAGAGATACATGCACCCTTATGCTCATAGCAGCATTGTTTATAATAGCCCAGATATAGATGCAACCTAAATGTCCATCCATAGATGAGTGGATAAAGAAGATGTGATATAGAGAATATGTAGTCAGTTCAGTTCAGTCGCTCACTTATGTCCGATTCTTTGCCACCCCATGGACTGAAGCACACCAGGCTTCCCTGTCCATCACCAACTCCCAGAGCTTGCTCAAACTCATGTCCATCAAGTTGGTGATGCCATCCAACCATCTCATCCTCTGTCATTCCCTTCTCCTCCTGCCTTCAATCTTTCCCAGCATCAGGGTCTTTTCTAATGAGTCAGTTCTTCCCATTAGGTGGCCAAAGTACTAGAGTTTCAGCTTCAGCATCAGTCCTTCCAATGAATATTCAGGACTGATTTCCTTTAGGATGGACTGGTTGGATCTCTTTGCAGTTCAAGGGAGATGAATATTAATAAAGAATTATTACTCATCCATAAAAGAATGAAATAATGCCATCTGCAGCTACAAGGATGGACCTAGTGATTATCATACTAAGCGAAGTCAGTCAGAAAGAGAAAGACAAATACCACATGATATCACTTAAATGTGGAATCTAAAATATAACACAGATGAACTCTCCTACAAAACAAACAGACTCACAGACATAGAAAACAGGGAGGTATTTGCCAAAGGGCAGTGGGGTAAGGGAGGGATGGATTAGGATTTTGGGACTAGAAAACTATTGCCTCTAGAATGGATAGATAAGGTCCTACTGCAGAGCACAGGGAACTATGTTCAGTATCCTGTAATGAAACACAATGGAAAGATGCTACTCATTGCTTGAGCCTGGGGGGTAGAGAAGGGATCCTGAGCCTCCTCAGGGGCCTGACCTTACCCGCCTCTTCCAGGTGAGGTCTGCCACAGAAAACACATGTCCCAGGTAAGTGCGATTTCAGATCAAAAGTGAAAGGACTTATGGTATAAGTAAATATTGCATGGGGCATTACAAATACTAGGATATCACAGGGAATGGGACATATAATAAAAAAAAAACACGTTGTGTATCTGAAATTCATATTTCAGATGAACTGTTATTTTTATTGTAAAATCTGGTGGCCCTATTCCAGGTGGCACTGGTACCCTAACCTCGAGCCTGTTGGGCTCCAGCAGGTCCGAAGCCAACAGGAGCTGTGGGTTGGTAAATCTTTGAAATTCTTCCACTGGAATTTAGAAGGGAGATGGAGGAGGTGGAGCGGACCTGAGCAGGGGCCACCAGCATGGGCCTCCCTGCCTCACCCAGTTCTGAAACTCGGTAACACTGTGTGTTCAACTTTACAAATCTCCCCAAACAGGGGCCAGGAGGACACAGCCTTGAATGCTGGGAATCCGAATAGGTCTGGGTAAGTCATTTAAAATGTCTGTCTCTGACTCAATTTCTTCATCTCTAAAATGGGCTTTGGGAATTCCCTGGTGGTCCAGTGGTTAGTTCTCCATGCTCTCCCTGTCGAGGGCCCGGGTTCAAGCCCTTTTTGGGGAACTAAAACTCCATAAGCTGCATGGCACTGTCAAAAAAATAAATAAAAGTAGAAATCTAAAAAATAAATAAAATGGGACTGAAAAAAAGTTAAAATACAAGTTATGGAAAAGTAGCAGAAACAGGTCACAATGTGTATAAAGGACAAAATAGTTTTGCCCAGAATATATTAAGAGCTCCACAAGATAAGAAAAAAGTAAATGTCCCAACATGAAAAAAAAAAAAAATGGGCAGGAGATACAAGCAGGTAATTTACTGGGGAAAAAGTACAAATGGAGGATAAGCATATGAAAAGAGGCACCTGATTAATAACCAGGAAAATGCAAATCAGAACTACAATGAGATAGCACTATTTGACAATCAGATGGGCAGAAATGAAAAAGCCTGATAAAATCTGGTGAGGGGAAAGGGTAGAGAAATCAACTGAGGTCACTGGTGGGAATGTAAATTAGAATGGCTCTGGGGAAGACAATTAGAGATATAAAAGTGATAGGCTGCCTACTCTTTGACCAGGCAATTCCGCTTCTAGCTGTGCATCCAACAGACATTCTTACACACACACACCAATCCACGTGGGCAACAGCCCTCCCTGCAGCATTGCTTCTCCCTGACGTCACTGCAGCAATGTCAATGTCCATCAGTAAAATAGATAACTCATGGCACAGAAATCCCTAGAGCCGCCACGAAGAATGAATATGAATATAGAAACAGGTCTAAAGACATATGACATCTGAAAAAAATAGCAAAGTTTCAGCAGAGTACCTTTTGTAATACCCCACTTACACAAAAAAGTACAACTATATCTGTGTCTATATATCTGCACCTATGTGGACGTATAGAGCTTCATCCAGGTATATGTCCAATGGCATAAGTGTTTAGAAAAGATGTAGAAGATTGCAGATCAAACTGAGAAAATCGTCGAGAGGCAAATGGGGGAGAGTTGGTAAAGGGGGAGACTTCTGCACTGTCTGAAAAATTTACAGCAAGATATTATATCCACACATTTACATGGATCATTTAAGAGCTTTGTTTGCAGAATTGGGCAGGGTTGTCTCTCCCTCCCTCTGTCCCATATGTGGCTGACTTCTGCTCATCTCCTGTCTCAGAAAAAGCCTCATTATCCAGGGTGAAACACTGGCCTTGGGGCTGGCAGCCCATCTTGGCCACCTCTGTCCATTCTGCTTCTTCTGAGCCCTTCCCTAGCAGACACTCATGCATCCTTAGCATCCCCACCACCACTTCTTTCCCTCACTACTTCTGCTTCGTCCAGCTGCCACCTGGCTTGCTCCTCTTTCAGATCAGACCTCTGAAAGAGGACTCCCTCCCCTTGACTCCCAGTTGCACAGGATCTAGTTCTTACTCCTGCCAAAGAAGGAAACCCTGCTCTGGACATTTCCCGAAGTTCCCTTCTCTTGAGCTCCATGCCCCCGGAGCCTCTCAGCAGTGTTTAACATCGCTCTTTGTCCTCAGTGGCCTCCTCCATCCACCACTGACAGCCAGGAAACCCAGCCCCTTCTCCCAAGTAAGTCCCGTGGTCTCCTCAATGTCTGGTTCATAACCACCTCTCAACAGTCAACTGAATAACGAACGTGTTCTGCGAAGAAGGCTTTTGACAATAAAGGGAGGCAAATCCCTGCTTCTAGGATGTGTGAATGAATGAAGGGAGAGGCTGGAGGACAGTACGTCAAGGAAGGCATCCTTAGAAGAAATTGAAGGAGAGGTGTAAAGATGACTATATCGTGGGGGGAGCAGATGAAAAGGGAGTTAGATTGGAGGGACTGTTGGGAGGCAGGGTAAACATGATGTGTGGCCAGCTAGACACAGCAGGCATGCTTTGAGTTAAGAGTGAGGAGGTGAGGAGGAAGGGGGGTGAGTGATGGGACTGTGTCATCATGGAGCTGGGAATGCCTGCCCACCCTGGCTGAACCCCACGTCCCTCCAGCTGCAGGCTCAGCCATCCCCACCTCACCTCCGGGCCTCCTGCTCTAAGCCCCTGGGCTCTGCCTGTGTGTCCTTTCCACAGCTGTCATGGACATGTGTTTATGAGTTCCTTGTTTAATTTCTGCTGTAACATCCACCCAGAGAAGGACTGCACCTCTTTTTGTCTTTCATTATATCTCCAGAACCCCACCCAAAAACCAACCTGCCAGGCTCCTCCATCCATGGAATTTTCCAGGCAAGAGTACGGGGATGGGTTGCCATTTCCTTTCTCCAGGGGATCTTCGTGACCCAGGGGTCGAACCTGGGTCTCCCACATTGCAGGCAGATGCTTTACCATGTGAGCCACAAAGGGAAGCCCCTGATAACCAACAGATGGTAGATATTCCATAAAGAGTCAGTAAAAGAAGTGAATTTAGTCAGTGGCTAGTTCACACTCCCTTTATCCTGGAACTTCTTCCTCAAACCACTTTCATGTCTCACACACTGATGCCATCAGGAATTTCACCTTATGGACCTGATACCTCAACCAGCTGGTTTAGGCACTTAAGATATACCTCCCAGAGCTCCCATCAGTCCTGAACTGATAATTGTATTTCCTGATGATGAAAAGAAAGAGACAAAAAATTCTCTGGTATGGCAAGTTCATCATGGATTCAGGTAGACTCCTTCAAAATTCACACTTGGACTCCTCTGTGCTGTCCTGGCTTCTCACAGAACCAGCACTCCAAGCCGTATACACACAGCAGGGGTGGGGGTGGCCTTGACGTTACCAAGCCTGGAGTCATGCACCTTAAGCTCACATCCTCAGGACTGCTATGCGGTCACTATCAGAGGCTGCCAAGTAGCTGATTCAGGCAGAGCTGGTGGCCTCAGGGCTGGGCTCCAGGACATCACCCCTGGTCCTTTAGGATGTCACTCCTTACTAACCCAGCAATCTAGGACTAGAAACCACTGACCACCTCCTGCTGTGGGACTTTGCTTCTGGAGTCGGCCTCTTGATCAAGATCTCAGACCCATGTAGAATCTTCGTGTCCCCAAGAACCAGATGTCAAGCTTAGCTCTCAGGAAGTAGGAAAATGTGGTAGCTCTCTCGCCAGCACCCCTTGCCTCGATTATTTTCTAGTGATTTTGTTCCCACTTGGTTCTCAATTACAACAGGATGGAGAGAGCTCACTTTGTCTCTACTCTCTTGACACCAGGGAAAGAAACTGACTTTTTTCCAAACAGGAAAATCAGTGCTTTAGAAATTCCACATATCATCAGAAAGCAACTATACTCCAAAAAGAAATTAGTGAAAAATAAAAATTCCAAAGCTCCTATTTGGTCATTTGGAGCAGCGGTTAATTTAGATTTTCCTGTTGATGTACACTTGACAGTTCTTATTCCCACATGTGACCCCAACTGTTCACAGGTGCATCTGTGCCCGCCCTGGGGCTGGTGCATGCCTTACTGAGATCCTTGGAGTGATGTGTGTGGTGAAAGACACAACTGACCAAGTCAGGATGAGCAGCCAGCTGGAAAAAAACATGCAAGATGTACATAACAAAAAAAAAATGAATGCCTGAATATTATTAAGAGCTCCTGCAAATTACTGAAAAGGGAAAAGAAATTCAAATGACCCAAGAAAACAGGCAAAGGAAATGCACAGAAAATTCACAGGAAATGTATTACAAGTGGCCAGTAAACACAGACAGATGCTCAGGATCAGTGAAATCAGAGCAGCATGTAAGGACCACATCCTCTGGCTAGATGACCACCCTCCCCACCCACCCCGAGCCAGGCACATACTGTTCTCTGAAACAAAATGAGGCACAGAGGATGAAAACATGTCTACCAATAACGAGAAGCTACATTCTGTCAAGCTTTGAGTCCCTCTCTCCTAGCTGGTAGCTTTTCCACAACAGTCTCTTTGCCCACAGATCCTGGCACAGGTGTGAGGGTTCTGTACATATCAGCTGTCAGGGCACAAAACGCAGGGAGCAAACACAACCTCTTGGCAGTGGGTCCTCAGGGTCCTGCCATTACTGAGAGCTGGGTGGACAAGAGGGCTGAGCCAAGCACACACGCCTCCATGAGAAAGGGGACAGAGAAGCTTGCAAAGGGTGTTAGTAAAAGGGGTACCACCCTCGGGGCAGCTCCAGGCAGGCAGTTTCTGAAAGGCACTCTCTCTGAGTAGGATTGATTTGTGCACCTCCCCTGGATGATCAAATTAGAGAAATCATGCAGTTATTTTTATGAATCAACTTAGAAAACTGAAATCGATTCCATGAATCAGGAAAGAAAAAGGAAGGAAGGAAATCATAGCTAATATTTACGGCATCTGACACTATGCTTTGCATGTATTATCTCATTTAATCCACAGAACCACCTTTGGAAGAAGTTATCCTTAACCCCTGCAGAAACCGAAGTTCAAAGCAATCGAGTCACTCTTCCAAGGTCATGCAGTGGGCCTGGGAGAGCACCAGCTTATCAGACTCTGGGTCTTGCACTCTGGATCATCCCAGATCACCCTGCATCTCTCTGAAGCCTGGCCTACGTGCAGCACTCAGCCCTAAGCATTAAGGAGACAGTGAAGAAATCAGAGTCAGATTTCCTGCTCATTGGTGGCTTGGAAACTGCCTGAGCAGGCCAGGCCCAGTGGAAAGGCAAAGCAGGGATCAATTGATGGATTTGGACCAGGCTGAATGGCTGGTTCATGACCCACTGCCCAAAGATGATTTCCAGTCCAAGTCCAGTTCCTGTGCATCCCTGCGGGTGCCCCTGTGTCCTTAGTAACGGCATTATTATTCTCCTCTTTCTGAGTCTAGTCTGATTAATCTAATTTGCACATGTGAATGAGAAACTGCTCTGATCCATTTAATATGTTGGGACTGCATCCCAGCTCATTTGCATGGTGGGTCTGGCCAACAGAGGTATCTCCTGTTCCCTGCCTTCCTCCCTTCCCTCCTCCCGGCCTCCCACCAGGCAAATTCTTGCTGAGCAGGCAAATGGTGATCCTTGCTGTTGCTTTTAAGTCTTAAAACCCATTAGGAGTGTATTAGCAGACGTGCTGAGAGCTCATTTGAGTAATAAAAATCTTTTTTTTCTGTGCAGCTAATAAAACAGAAGAAAGAAAAGAGAGAAGGGGAGAGACTTGGACAGGGAGTGAGAGGGAGGCTGTCTTCCAGCCTGTTAGGTAGGAATTCTGGGATCTATCTGCACAATTATTAAAACTGGCTCCTTTGCTTTGGTGATGCTACTGGTGATGGGAGAAAAGCGAGGGAAAACTCAATGAACAACTTCTCTCCTAGAAGCCTCCTTCAGCAGGCTGTGGTCCTGGCAGGAAGAATAGGCATCTCGTCTGCCTTGCTGGTGCAGCCCTGAGACACGCCCCACCCCAGTGGTGCTCTTTGCAATATGACCAATGGCGGCTACCGGGCCAGAGATGCTCACCTTGCCCAGGTATTCCTCCATCTGCACAGCTGTATTAGCCTCCCTTCAGTTCAGTTCAGTTCAGTCACTCAGTCGTGTCCGACCCTTTGCAACCCCATGAACTGCAGCACGCCAGGCCTCCCTGTCCATCACCAACTCCCAGAGTTCACTCAAACTCATGTCCATCGAGTCGGTGATGCCATCCAGCCATCTCATCCTCTGTCATCCCCTTCTCTTCCTGTCCCCGATCCCTCCCAGCATCAGAGTCTTTTCCAATGAGTCAACTCTTCGCATGAGGTGGCCAAAGTATTGGAGTTTCAGCTTCAGCATCAGTCCTTCCAGAGAACACCCAGGACTGATCTCCTTTAGGATGGACTGGTTGGATCTCCTTGCAGGCCAAGGGACTCTCAAGAGTCTTCTTCAACACCACAGTTCAAAAGAATCAATTCTTCAGCGCTCAGCTTTCTTCACAGTCCAACTCTCACATCCATACATGACCACTGGAAAAACCATAGCCTTGACTAGATGGACCTTTGTTGGCAAAGTAATGTCTCTGCTTTTGAATATGCTATCTAGGTTGGTCATAAGTTTCCTTGCAAGGAGTAAGCGTCTTTTAATTTCATGGTTGCAGTCACCATCTGCAGTGATTTTGGAGCCCCCCAAAATAAAGTCTGACACTGTTTCCACCGTTTCCCCATCTATTTCCCATGAAGTGATGGGACCAGATGCCATAATCTTAGTTTTCTTAATGTTAGCCTCCCTACTGCTCTCAATACCAGGTCACCTGGACTGCGCCTGCAGGATTTGAAGACTCCCAGCCCCGCAGCTCTCAGATTCAGGTCTCTGCTGCTTTGTACAACAGCCTACCCAGGTGCAAGAGCTCGGTACAGTATCTGGCACATGAACGACCAACTACAGATCAGTGTCCAGTGCAAAGTGAAAATATCAGGTCCCTTGTTCAAACATGATTAATAATTTCAAGCAGGCAACAGCAGAGTATTCAACCAGGCTAGAACCTTTCTAAGGGCAGTGCCCACTGCAATGGACAGGTGGCATGCCTGTGAAGCTGACCCTGGGTGCCTGTTAGCTACTCAGTTACTTGTCATCCGTGTGTGAATGCCCACCAAAGAGTTTATCCTCAGTTGAAAGTGAAAGTGTTAGTTGTTCAGTCATGTCTGACTCTCTGTGACCCTGTGGACTATAGCCCTCCAGGCTCCTCTGTCCATGGAATTATCTGGGCAAGAATAGTGGAGTGGGTAGCCACTCCTTCTCCAGGGGATCTTCCTGACCCAGGGATCAAACCTGGATCTCTGGCCTTGTGGCCAAATTCTTTTCTGTCTGAGCCACCAGGGAAACCCATCCTCAGTTTAAGAAAGTCCAAATATGAGGATCACACAAATTAGCCTAGACTCCTGGAATCTGGTCTTTCAAGAGGAGATTGAAGAAGAGGCTTTGCTCTTCTCGGGCAAGTCCCAGGCTCCCTGACTCCTCCCTCTGGTTAGAGTTGGCCCCAGATGCTCCAGTCTCCCCTAAAGGCCCATTAAGGCCCCGTAAGCCAAGACTTATCTAAGTCCTTTTGTGTGAATCCAGGAGCAAAGCTGCACAGAAATCCTCTTACAGTTAATCCCTCTGAGAACAGGGGTTAAGTCTACAAGAATGTGGAGCCAGAGGAGGAGACAGTGAAATGCGAGAGGGCAGGCAGTGGGAAGGGTCTTTGCTGGACGAACAGAGATGCAGACTTGCAGTGGGTGGACAGCTTCAAATGGGTTCTCACAGGTCCCACTAGGAACCAGATATTTGATCTTGGGTAAACCTGTTAGCCTCTCTGAGGTGTCCCCACAGTTCTTTACAATGGGATGAGGCAAGTAGACAGATATCCAAGGATATTCATTGTGACTTTGTTTATATCAAAGAAACAAGGTGAAAAGGCATTATAAATGGTCTCCAACCAAGAATTTTAGTAAATTAAATGTTGCTAATTGGCAGATTGGAATTCTATGCAACCATTCAATGCTGCCACAGAAGATTTCTTTTTAAAGATGTCAAGCAAAGGCACTTACACTTTTTATTTCTCTTGAAATCCACTGACAACAGAAAGAACAAAGCTAGAGGAGAATAAAACCTGCATCTTCAGCAAAGATGGTCTCAGCACAAGCCATTAGCATATTGGCCAAATACTGCAGAATTTGGATCTAAATGAGGGGGGAATGTTGACAGCATCCTCAGACCTTCAGCCAAATGCAGATTTCCCTAAAATCACCCATCTCAGCTCCCTAAAAGCTTCAATGAACTTTTGATGAGAATGACAAGGTGTTGGAATGTGAACCGGCCAGGGAGTATCCTGCAGAGACCCCATCAACATACGAGGCAGGAAAGGAGGTGAGGAAACTGAGATCTAGCCCCTGCTGCCTTTCTTAACAACCTAGAGCCCCACCCCTGTCTTAGAGAAGCTATAGAGTAAGGCAGCAAATGAGCAAGGCATCCATCTCTAGACCATCACACAGAGAAGTTTTGGCTCAAAATCGGTAGAAATACTGAGAGGATATCTGAGCCACAAAACCTGACCTGTGATGCAAAAGCCATCAGTTCACAATCCCTCCTTCCCCCAGCCCCAGAGTTCAGCACACTATTCTTCAGCAAATATTTGATCGTATTCAAAAAACAGAGATAATTAGTAGGGGACCAGCCTGAGGAGTACAAGTAGAAATTTTAAAAAAATGAACAAAATAAGGAAGGAAGGAATTAATGGAGGGAAAGGTTATGGAAAACATATACTTCCATAGGAATTACCAAAAGAAACAATATGGGCTCAGAAAACCAGGGTTCTGTAATCTCAGAGAAATTATAGATTAAAAAAATAGACTCAAAGAAGAGTTTTAAGAATCTAAAAGGGAAATTATAAGATGACCAAAAGACAGGGAAGTGAGCTTGTCAGTCAGTTCAGTTCAGTCGCTCAATCGTGTCCGACTCTTTGCGACCCCATGAATCACAGCACACCAGGCCTCCCTGTCCATCACCAACTCCCAGAGTTCACTCAAACTCATGTCCATCGAGTCGGTGATGCATCCATCCATCTCATCCTCTGTCGTCCCCTTCTCCTCCTGCCCTCAATCCCTCCCAGCATCAGAGTCTTTTCCAATGAGTCAGCTCTTTGCATGAGGTGGACAAAAGTATTGGAGTTTCAGCTTCAACATCAGTCCTTCCAAAGAACAACCAGGACTGATCTCCTTTAGAATGGACTGGTTGGATCTCCTTGCAGTCCAAGGGACCCTCAAGAGTCTTCTCCAACACCACAGTTCAAAAGAATCAATTCTTCAGCGCTTAGCTTTCTTCACAGTCCAACTCTCACATCCATACATGACCACTGGAAAAACCATAGCCTTGACTAGATGGACCTTTGTTGGCAAAGTAATGTCTCTGCTTTTGAATATGCTATCTAGGTTGGTCATAACTTTCCTTCCAAGGAGTAAGTGTCTTTTAATTTCATGGTTGCAATCACCATCTGCAGTGATTTTGGAGCCCCCCAAAATAAAGTCTGACACTGTTTCCACTGTTTCCCCATCTATTTCCCATGAAGTGATGAGACCAGATGCCATGATCTTCGTTTTCTGAATGTTGAGCTTTAAGCCAACTTTTTCACTCTCCTCTTTCACTTTCAAAATGGGGTAAAGAGAATGAAAGATTGCCATGAAAACAATTGAAGAGGAAGGAGGGGGAGGGGCAAGGAGAGAGGAGCCTGAAGAGAAGAGGGAAGGAAGAAGAGTGAATCAAGCATGTCTGGAAACCCAAACCAGAAAGTTGGCAGACAAGTCTGAGAAAAGTAAATAAATAAATGACAGCAAAGGAAACCATAAACAAAACCAAAAGACAAATTACAGAATGGGAAAAAATATTTGCAAATGATGTGGTCAACAAGGGACTATTTCCAAAATATACAAACAGCTCATACAACTCAACAACAAAAACAAACAAACAATTCAATCAAAAAATGTGCAGAAGACCTAAATAGACGTTTCTGCAAAAAAGATACAGATGGCCAATAAGCACATGAAAAGTTGCTCATCATCTCTACTATAATCTCTAATTATCCAAGTCAAAACTACAATGAGGTACCGCCTTACACCAGTCAGAATGGTCATCATTAAAAAGTCTACAAATCACAAATGTTGGAGGAGAAAAGAGAACCCTCCTATACTGTTGGTAGGAACATAAATTGGTACAGCCACTATGGAAAACAGTACGGAGGTTCCTCAAAAACTTAAAGTTGCTATATAATCCTGTAATCCTACTCCTGGGCATAGGTCTGGAGAAAATGCTAATTTGAAAAGACATGTGCACGCCAATGTTCACAGCGGCACTACTCACAATAGCCAAGGCATGGAAACAGTCTAAATGCCCATCAGTAAGTGAATGGATACAGAGTATGTAGTACATATGTTCAATGCAACACTACTCAGCCATAAAAAAAAAAAAAAAAATCCATGAAATAATGCCATTTTCAGAAACTTGAACGGAACTAGAGGTTGTCATACTAAGTGAGTAAGTCTGAAAGAGAAAGACAAATACCACCAGATATACTTTTATATGGGCTTCCCTGGTAGCTCAGCTGGTAAAGAATCCGCCTGCAAGGCAGCAGACCCTGGTTCCATTCCTGGGTCGGGAAGATTCCCCTGGAGGAGGGATGGGCGACCCACCCCAGTATTCTTGGGCTTCCCTCGTGGCTCAGATGGTAAAGACTCTGCCTGCAATGCAGGAGAACTGGGTTTGATCCCTGGGTTGGGAAGATTCCCTGGAGGAGGGAATGACAACCCACTCCAGTATTCCTGCCTGGAGAATCCCCACGGACAGAGGAGCCCGGTGAACTAAAGCCCATGGGGTCGCTAACAGTCGGACATGACTGAGCAACTAAGCACAGCGCAGCATACTTACATATGAAACCTAAAATGTTACACAGATGAACCTATCTGTGAAATGAAGTAAACTCACACACAGAGAAAAACTTGTGGTTGCTGAGGGAGGGGGCGGGGGAGGACTGTCCTAGGAGACAGGGGTTAGCAGATGCAAGCTATTACACATAAAGTGCATAAACAAGTTCTTACTATAATCAATACCCTGGGATAAGTCATAATGGAAAAGAATATTAAAAAGACTGCATCTGTGTATGTATAACTGCATCACTTTACTGTACAGCAGAAATTACACCTTGGAAATCAACTGTGTTTAAATAAATAAATGGAAAAAATCCACCATGTTAACATGATTATACAGATCACAGATATGAAATATTGACAAAAGTGATCCAACATATCCATAGGGGAAATATCCAAAGATATAATCAGTGAAAACACCCTGAAATAGAAAGAGTTGAATCTGAAGATCAAAGGGTACATGATGTGTCCATCATGTCTGCCTATAGATAGTAACCATCTGATGTGGGCAATTTCAAGGAAAGAAGTATGAATCGTAAGGACTGTGTCACGTTGCGCCAAGTTGCTCGGTCGTGTCTGACTCTGTGTGACCCCATGGACTGTCGCCTGCCAGGCTCCTCTGTCCATGGGATTCTTCAGGCAAGAATACTGGAGTAACTTGCCATGCCCTCCTCGAGGGGATCTTCCCGACTCAGGGATCAAAACCGCATCTCTTAAGTCTCCTGCATTGGCAGGCAGCTTTTTTTTTTTTTTTTTTTTTTACCATTAGTGCCACATGGGAAGCCCCGAATCAAATGGACATCCAAGCTAAAAACCAAGTCAAACAATAGAAAAGGAAGTCTGGTTAGCCTTACGGCAATTTATAATTGAATTAGAAGGAGAATGATGGCTTAAGAATTGTATCCACAGTGACGTTATCATCTAAGTATTTAGGCGACAGGCAGACGTTCTTGAGCGTGTAGGAATTCAGAGACTACAGCACCCTTGAGCCCTTCTTGAAAAAGGAATGTGATGGGGACTTCAGCAAACCAAGCCAGCAATCAGAACACAGAGCTCTGGGATCTATAATAGGTGGTCAGAAGATTGGTGGTGAGTGTTAAATCCATTTATAAATACAGACTTTTAATGAAGGTTTTGTTTAAAATCACACACTTCTGAGAGTGACTGTACAGAAAAGAATATAAATGTTACAGACCTTGCCAGGTAAAATAATTTTTAAAGAAAACTTACCCAGGAGGTTGAGGAAAAAAGAACAAGAACAAATGCACTAACCTCCTTATCTTTCAAGGCAGGAGGTTAACAAATATTGCAAAAGAATAATAAGACAAACAATAAACGCTGGAGAGGGTATGGAGAAGAGGGGACCCTCCCACACTGCTGGTGGGAACATAAATTGGTGCAGCCACTATGGAAAACCAGACGGAGTTTCCTTAAAAAAACTAAAAATAGTGTTACCACATGACCTACTCCTGAGCATATATCTGAAGAAAACTCTAATTTTAAAAGATATATGCACCCCAGTGTTCACTGCAGCACTAATTACGACAGCCAGGACATGGAAGCAACCTGAGTGTCCACTGACAGATGAATGGATAAAGAAGATGTGGTACATATATAAAATGACATGACTCATAAAAAGGAATGAAATTGGGTCATTTGTGGATGACAGATGTGGATGGACCTAGAGTCTGTCGTACAGAGTGAAGTCAGAAAGAGAAAAACAAATATTGTATATTAACACATCAAAGTGGAGTCTAGAAGAGTGATAAAGATGACCTGATGTGCACAACAGGAATAGAGATGCAGACAAGGGAACAAACGTATGGACACCACCTGGGGAAAGGGGGAGGTGGGTCGTGTTAGGAGGTTGGGGTTGACATATACACGCTATTGACACGAGGCCTGACGTAGATGACTAATGAGGACAACTGGATGGCTCAGAGGACTCGACTCACTGCCCCTTCCCTCAACGGGGAGGAGACCCAAAACAGAGGGGCTATGTCTATACGTATGAACAACTCACTCTGCTGCATGGTAGAAACGAACACAGCATTGTAAAGCAACAATACTCCAATAAAAATTAATTAAAAAAAGAATAATAATAAAAAATAACAGCAACAATGACTGCACATCTCAGTGTGTCCTTCAATCTCTGTTCTTTAAGCAGTATCTTTTAGAAACTAATGTCCATTTACCTGAAATTTAACAATTCCTTTCAGTTTTAATTTTTTCTCATCTGTTAAATTCCAGTAAATTTTTCAAAAAGTAAAAAGAAAATGGAGAGCAGGCAGCAATTTTATTTTCCTGTAAAATTCTTTCTTTCCAGCAGTCTCATTAGCTGCTTTTCACCCCAGGTGGCTGGATGTTCAGGATGATGCCCTCAAAATGTTAACAATGCTGTACTTTCGGATTGTCGGAATTGTGTGCAATTACAAAATGCACAGTTGATATGTGTATATAAAGCTGCTGTATCTCTTGGATGTTCATAAGAGGCATGAATCATTTAAAAGGAATAAAATCATGGTTCCTTGTTACATGCTGATGAGGTGTCTCCACACCTGTTCCCCATTTTAGGGCAGTGGCGGGCACCAGCTCTGAAGTCAGACTATCTGGTTTCAACACTCTGCCAACCTATTAATCTCTTGGTGCCTCAGTTTCTTCACCAGCAAAATGGGGCACTAATAATGTATAGCACTTAGACGATAATGGTCTGTAGTTTGGAGAGGCCAGTAAGATAATGATCATAAAGTACCAGGCAATGTAAGCGCTTAATATTAATAAATGTTCTATTCACAGCAGCCCCCCAGTCTCCCTTGTATGCTAATAAGAGGTGATTTGTATGCTTCCTTCTATTCTCCACATAAATTTAAAATGTCCCTATGTTCTATGGGGAGCAGTGGCTGTCTTTAAGTCTTCAACTGTTGTTCGGCAGAGCTGTTATTAAGCAAATAATTAGCAAAGGACCTAATCTGACGCGTGGGGACTCTGTAGCCGCTTGGAATTGCTATGTGGGTACTGCCACGTCAATGTGTTCTTGCCAGCTCTGTTAACTGAAAATATAATGATTTACAAAATCGTTTTAAATAGTTCTAAAACAGTGTATGTCGCTAGATGGCAACAGGTAATGGGTCACAATTTTGTCAAATAGGTCCCAAGTCATCAGTCTACAGGGGGCAAAGTGAGGCAGCTGAAGGCAGGGGTGGCTAGGGAGGGGAGGAAAAGGAAGAGGAGTGGGCAGGGTGGTTTGGCCTTCCTAAATCAAAAGGACTGGATTCCCATGGACATCATATCTGGTCTTTGCCTTGAGTCTGTAAAGGCAGAAAAGTTGGAGTCAGTCCTAAGTGGTCTCCAAGGGGACACTTCTGCCTCTGCACACCAATGCCCTCTTGATTCTCCAACTTCCATTCTCTCCAATCTTCAGCCTCCAACACACACACACACACACACACACACACATGCATATCCACACATGCTCCCAGGTACCTAGGGGCTGGAGGAGAATTATCCTAAAAGCAGCAATGAGATCTGTGGGAATTATATCCCCTCCTTCCCCTGGAGGTCTTAACAGAGGAACTGGATTTAATCTCTGAGAGTACTCTTGCTTCCTAGTGGAAAAAACAGCAGCTTTTGATTTCCATGAGATAAGATCCTTCTGTGGTAACATAGTTTTGTGCTTTTCTGTCATTGCTTTTTATAAGGTGACTAACAAATAATCCCCATTACACAAACCCAGCCTGCATCCATCAGGCCCAGGCTGCAGGCGCCGAGGGATGATCTCTAATGGGTAATAATAATAGCTGACATTTATTGATTGGGCACTGGGTGCCAGGCACTGGGCTAAGTATCCCAATTCATTATCTTCATGGAAGATGCAGTCTCCCTTCTGCCTCTTCCTTCCTATAGACTCAGCTTAGGCGGCCCTAAGCCTCTCCAGCTATTTTGCTTCTCAATAGACACTCCCTATAGACACTTTTCTTGGGCTCAAAAATCACTGCAGATGGTGACTGCAGCCATGAAATTAAGACGTGTGCTCCTTGGAAGAAAAGTGATGACCAACCTAGACAGCATATTAAAAAGCAGAGATATTACTTTGCTGACAAATGTCCATCTAGTCAAAGCTATAGTTTTTCCAGTAGTCATGTATGGATGTGAGAGTTGAACTATAAAGAAAGCTGAAAACTGAAGAACTGATACTTTAGAACTGTGGTTTTGGAGAAGACTCTTGAGAGTCCCTTGGACTACAGGAGATCAAACCAGTCAATCCTAAAGGAAATCAGTCCTGAATATTCATTGGAAGCACTGACAGTGAAGCTGAAACTCCAATATCTGGGCCACTTGATGAGAACTGATTCATTGGAAAAGACCCCAATGCTGGGAAAGATTGAAGGCAGGAGGAGAAGGGGACAACAGAGGATGAGATGGTTGGATGGCACCACTGACTTGATGGACATGAGTTTGAGCAAGCTCCAGGAGCTGGCAGTGGACAGGGAAGCCTGAGGTGCTGCAGTCCATGGGGTCGCAAAGAGTCAGACATGACTGAGTGACTGAACTGATAGACACTCATGTCCCCTCTGTGGGGACATGCCCAGTGGGAGCTCTGACCTGGGAGGACACCAAAGCAATGCCACCCTCTGCCTCCTCCTCTCTGTGTCCTCTGTGGGCTATGGGCCCACTCTGATGGGCTATGCCAGACAGGACTTTCCTTGACCAGAGGTGCTAAGAGTCAAGTCTCAGATGAAACTTCGGTGGAAGAATTCTGGTTCTAGGCCCTCAGGCTGACCCAAGAGTGGACAGTTATACCTTTTATCTCTCTTGTCCAGCATCTCTCTCTTCCCTTTGAGGAAGAGATCTGCTTCCATCCCAGGTGGCTCTCTGCAGATTGTCAGTCAAATCACAATACCCTGCCTGACTTCTGGCCACATGTGGTTCACCACTATGGCATCTCGTCTCCATTCTACTGTGATTTCTCTTGAAGGTGGTAATGACCCAGGCATGGCCAGCAACTGTTTTTCTGTATAGATTCTATACGGATGTTGGGAGAAATGGGATTTCTGTCTTTCTCCAGTATCTTTTAAGGCCAAAGCTCCCAGAAGCCATTCTGTTGCCACATAATAGACATAAAGCAGAGCCGAAAGATGAACAGAGTCCCAGTAACTGGATCCAGCTCTTCCTGAAGTCATTCATCCTTCAGACTTCTTTGGAACCCAATAGATTCCCTTCTGTCTTCAAGTTTCTCCGACTTGGCTTTCTCTCATGGACCACCAAAAGAATCATGGAAATAAGCTAAAGACAGCTTCACTGGAATCCAGTCAGCTCACAAGAGCATGTGGAACCACAGCTTTATCCAGTAAACAAGGGTTCGTTTGCCAGCCTCATTCTTTGTATATATACCATAGTTCCTTGATTCAAGCCTGCCATCAGTAATGGCATGTGCTGTCAATTGAATTATAGCTTTTTTTTTTTGAAAAAGAAAAATACAACATGAACTGCATGTGTTGATTGTTTCAAGGTTTGTTTCGATTTCAGAAGGATTAAACTGTTGGGTGGAGTGTAGATGGGGAGGAAGTACAGCTTAGAATCAAGGAGAGAGAGAGCTTTCCTAGAGGATTTTTTAGGAAGGGGTGGTCTAAGGTAGATTCCAGGTAGTCCTGTGACCTAGGCAAGCACCATCTTAATTCCATACAATTCTATTATTTCCAACTCTCTCCTAGACCTGGCAGCGTGGTATCATCCCGAGGTGGGATTCCCTGTCTGACTCTGGATCCTACTCACTAATTCTCACTCTCCCTCCCTCTTCTACAGCAGACATGTCCGCTTCCATCCCTTCTGGGCCAGGCAGGGGTCCTGCTGCTATTGGTCATTCGCCAATTACCACTGAAGACAGGGCACGTGGTGAGGCTGCCAAGGGAACACAATCACCTACCACTTTCCGTCAATGGCTCTTCCCACTGACACGGGAGACCCATGAGCCGAATCCCCATTTAGGGAAAACCACCTCTCAATAGGGAAGCTAATCAGATCTGAGATGGAGAAATTTTTCCAGAGAAATACAACATGCTCAGACACGCTCAGACAGAAGCACTTTTGGCTAGGGGTGACCTCTCTGCCTCGGCCAAGGGGCAGAGGGAGAGGGAGAGATCCACTTCTTGGACAGAGATAGGTCACGTGCTCATTTCTGGTGTGGACATTCTATGGGACCACCTCTGATGGTGGAAATGTAGGTGGTCCTTGGGATACAGGAGAGGATTTCCTTGGGGAAGAAAAGGAGACTTTTTTTCTTCTTTTTAAAAAAATATTCTATTTTTTTTTAAATTAGAGGATAATTACTTTATAATATTGTGATGGTTTTTGCCATACATCAATATGAATCAGCACTGGGTATACATAAGTCCATTCCCTCCTGAACCCCCCTCCCACCTCTCTCCCATCCCACCCCTCTAGGTCGTCAGAGAGCACCGCCTTTGGGTTCCCTGTGTCATAGTCATACCCTGAACTCCCACTGTGTATCTATTTTACATATGGTAATGTACATGTTTCAAGGCTATTCTCTCACTATCATCCTACCCTCTTCTTCCCCCACTGTGTCCAAAATGTCTCTGTTGAAAAGCAGACTTTTAAATGCTCCTAAAACCTCACTTGCCAGAACTACTCCTAATTCCCCCAAATATGGCTGATCCATGACATGTCTGTGATTAGATGAAATCCATGCAGCCCCAGTGGGTTCAGTCTCACCCAAGTCCTGATTTGGTTCTGAATAGGGCAGGGAGATCATTAGAAAGTAGAGTCCACAGGCCCACCATCATAAGCCAAGGGAAGCCTGTGGACTGGACCCTTCCCTGCCCTCGCCAGATTGGCCTGGCACATATGACTGGGCTCCTGCCTCAATTTCCCTGGTGTTTCAGCTCCCTTAAGACTGGAGCCTTATCTGAATCTGATCACCAAGCCCGGGACCCTGATGCTCTGCTAAACTCAGACAATCTTTCTTCCATGGACGGCTCCTGCTCCTCTGCCACCTCTGATTTGTATTTCTGTGGGGCCAATGCAAGCTCCTCCCCAGGAACTAATATAAATCACGACACTGTTCTCTTTGCCATCCAGAAATAGCTTCCATGAGTGCCTGAGATCAGGGATGACAAAAATGGCATACACGCCACCTTCCTCCCATCCATTCCCATTCAGACATCACTAGTTGATCTCCACACTCTTCTCAGCGAATCCAGATGTGGCCCCAATCATGGTCCTTGACAGTCACCACCAATTTATTGATACTGCCATTCAAGGTGAGACCCATCTGCCCTCCCTGCCAGACTCTCCTATCAGCCCATATGTGGCCCTCTCTTTTAGGCTCCCACTCATCTTGGTTCATCACTAAGCCCATCCTGATTCCCAGGCAAATCAGACATGTAGGGGCAGTTCTCCCAGGTCCCTAACTCAGAGGCTAATACCCTGCCTCCTAGGAGGGAAGCCTCCACAGCACACCTGGGGAATTCTGTGGCCTCCAGACCCGACTCAGACATCTCTTAAATTCCAGGAGCTTCGACCAAGGGTTGCCAACAGGTCAATTGCTCATACCTGACCCATCCCACTCCGGTCCTCATTACCTGACTCTGGTTTGCCATCCCACACTGGCTTCCAGAGGAATGCTATTTTCTAAGTGCAAATAGCAGGTGAAAAAGATAGGCGAGTCGCTGAGCCTCCAAAACCTCAGGAGGTTTTGGGCTCTGGGCTCACCATTCATGCCTGTGTTTCTTATTGCTGGCTATGGACTTGTCTGTCTGTCTTGATTGTGAGCTCCTAGGGGCACCAAAGGACCTGGTCTTTGAAAATCCTTCAGAGAAAAATCTTCATTTGTCTCCTACTCTCAGCTCGAGGGATGGATAAATGAATGCTCCCCAGTTCATTCATGGGTACCAATTCAAGAAGTTTCCATTCTCTGCCTCTGCTTCTCCCTTGGGCCTCCAGCCACATCCACGGTGGATACATGACCATTAGTCAGTGCAGCAGGGCACTGCCCCAGCTGTGGGAGAGTGGAAGCCCCCAAGGAATAACAAGAAAGCACCGAGGAGGAGGAGGAGGAGGAGGAGGAGGGTGAGCCTCCTCCAGGGAACCAGCCGGCCAGACTCTCTCCAGCAGAGGCACTCTGAACACTCTGCAAGCTCGATGCCTCCAGAAGGTCTGCTTCTAGTCTGGAAAGGGGCAGGCTCTGTGAACAATAGAGCCTGCTGGAGTGTGGGTGGGGCCACAAAGACCGTCACAGCATGTGAGTCCAGAAGTACATTCAAGAAGACATGCAGGGCATCGCCCCTCTCCCTCCTGGCGTGCTCTCTCTCGCTCTCTCTCTTTCTCTCCCCACTCTAGGACTCAGACACCCCTGAGCCCTGTGACCCTGTCAGGCCTGACCTCAGCCTCTCTAGAGCGTCCCACTCTGGGGCAAATGCAGAGATACACTGGCTCGGTCCTCAGTGAATGAGGGGCAGGCCCAGAGGTCCAGGAAGTGGCCGTGAAACTACAAGCTCCTGAAAAAACAGGGGCTCCTCTGTGATTCCTCTAGCTGCTGGATTATAGGTGACCCCTCAGGACCGGCCTCTTCTGACCTCCTGTTGGTGAACCATCTTCTACCTGTCAGACTGGCAAATCATTGTTTAAACATGTTAATACTCAAGTGTCGGGGAGGGTGTGAGGAAAGGGGTATACACTGCTGGCAAGAATATAAATCTTTCTGGAAAGCAATTTGAAACTGTCTACCAAAAATCTTTGAAATGGCCATGCCCTTATGGATTTATTCTAAGAAGACAATCAGATGCACCCAATGATTTATGTATAAACATTTTTCACTGCGGCATTATCTACCATGGGGTAAAAGTAGAAACAAATTAACTTTTAAACACAGGGGTTAGTTAAATAATTATACCAATATAGATATGTATTAAAAATTCTAATTTTGTACTCACATATACACACAATGCCTGGAAGAATAAACACCAACATATTAATTATGGTCCTATCCCAAGCGTCAGATCATAGAGTTGCCTGTAATTTTCTTTGTGCTTTTTGTGCATTCTCCCATCTTCTCCCATGAACATATAATACTTCTATGATCTGTAGAAGCAAGACATGTGCTCTTGCAAAAAAGACGAGCATCTCCAAATCTGGCTGTCAAGCTGTAGTTTGAGTATAAATTGTTTGACTCTTTGAAAAAGCTTAGAGATCTCGCTTAAACTAACAAATGCTCATGCTTTATAAAACATGCAAAACCGAATTAGGGCTCTGAAGTGTGCAGGCAGTTCTCTGCACTTAACTTAGTCAGTGGCTCAGACTCCAAGCAGGCACAGGAGAGAAATAAAACCCACAGCTCGATGTTTTACCAGGTACCGTCCAACAGGTTCTCCATTTAACCTGCCCCAATACTGTATGAAAGTCTTGGCAGGTATTAGCCCTAACCCCATCTTTATAGAGGAGGAAATGCAGGTCCTGCAAGGTTAACTGTCTCATTCAAACGTGTCACTCTAGCAAGGAGCCAGGCTGGGGCTTTAACCCAGGCTTCCTGCCTCCAGCTCCCAGACTCGGCTGAGCAGATGCCTCTTGGCATCCGGAACACAGTGGATGGGCAGACATTACTGTGAGGAAAGATGGAGAAATATCACACTTCAGTACTAGGAAATTGACCTAGATTTAGTCAGCTGACTTTCATCCATCTGAAGGCAGTCTTTGGTGGTCTGCCACGAGACCTGGTGGCAGATCTGTTCAACAGGAGAGCTAAGTAGAACAACAGGTTTATTAGGTATCCCTCCCCAAAAAAAATCTTTCTCAACTAACCACCCAGGATTTTGTCATCCCTCTCTCTCCTTTCCAGCAAGTCTCAGTTTTCAAGCCCACTCTTGTCTCTCCTATAATAAAATCAGAGACAAACAAACCCAGAACCTTGCTTGGCCTGACATCTCGCCTTATCATTCAAACATCTCTAAAGAGGTGCCAAGACCTGTCTCTCCTTCCTCACCGCCTCTTCTCGTCTCAGCTCTCTGCACTAAGGGTGAGGGAGTCCTGCACAGCTAACTCCACTCAGCCTGGAGGAGTGTCCCCAGAGTCAAGTCCAGCAGACACTGGGTAATCTCCATCTTCCTGGATACCTGGCTGTACTAACCACTACTGCTCCCCCTTCTCCTGGAAGGCCCTGACCCCTGGAATCCATGCACCTGCCTCTCAGCTCTTCCAGGGCCTCAGTGATGGCCCTTCCATGTAAACCTCTCCTCTGCATACCCAGGCTACCTCCCAGGCTCCCAGCTCTGCCTCCTGCCCTCCCCACTGTGACTGCCGCCCCTGGTGAGCTCACGCTCTTTCGTGATGCTGACGACCACATTACAATGATTAACTTTATGTGTCAATTTGGCCGCGGAGGTACCCAGATTAAACATTATTTCTGGGTGTGTCCCTGAGGGCACTTCTGGAGGAGATTCGCATTTGAGTTAGAGGGCTCAGTAAAGCTGATTGCTCCTCCCCAGTGTGGGAGGCCTGACTACACCAAAAATACAGAGGAAGAAGGAAGGCAAGCTTTTTCTTGCCTCACTGTTTGAGCTGGAACATGATCGGACTGGCACTGATATCACCAGTCCCCCTGGTTCTCAGGCCTTCGGACTCAGACCGCATCACCCCACAGTCTTTCCTGGGTCTCCAGCTTAAGATGGCAGATTCTGGGGTTCTCAGTCTCCAAAATCACATGGGCCAGTTTCTCATAAGAAATATACATCTGTCTCCTATTGGTTCAGTTTCTCTGGACAACTCTGACTGTGCACCCACTGTGAGCCAGATTTAAGGCGGGTAGGTTAGAGAAGGTCTCCTACAGGAAGCAGAGACCCAAAGGGTAAGAAGACGGACAATATCAGGCCTTCCCAAGGTAGAGGGAGACTTGTAAACAAGTCAATAAGAGCCATGTGGCAGGCTCTGGCGGTTTAAATGCATACGGCACAGCCCTAGTCACTGTGGGATTACTGGTCCATCCCTGAGCAATATGCTGCTGCTGCTGCTAAGTCGCTTCAGTCGTGTCCAACTCTGTGCAACCCCATAGACAATATGAGGTTCAGGCAAAGATTGCTTTGGGTTACCGGTGAATTCCTACTGCCTTGCACTATGCCAGTGATTCCTGATCAAATTACTACAGACTTTACTTCTTGTCCCACTGGAGGCTGAGCCCTAGTTAATAACTGCATCTAATAACTTCTAGATATAAAGGTGGGTGGAGATGAACTTGAGTCAAAACTGTCAAGAGTCCAGAAATCAGTCTGGGAAATGGGACATCGGAAGTCCCCATTTCCATCTGCTCTGGGGTGATGTTTTTCAATGCTTTCGTCAGCAGGGACGGATAAGCAGTCAACGAGCACCTTCTCATGAGAGTCCGTCCTTTCCCTACCCTTGTTCTCTGGATCTCTCCATCAGTTCTGCATGTCGTTCATTTCCGCTCGTGAGCGCAATGTCTATAAATGTTTTCTAAATGATG
Source organism: Bos indicus (assembly GCF_029378745.1). Lineage (NCBI taxonomy): Eukaryota > Metazoa > Chordata > Mammalia > Artiodactyla > Bovidae > Bos > Bos indicus. Next base: position 112,013,289 of record NC_091762.1, on the reverse strand, counting down.
AAGTGAGTTGAATGAAAAGGAATAATCTGGATGTCAGGGAACCTGAGTGTGAGATCAGCTCAGCTCCTGAAAGCGAAACTATGGACAAACCACTTTGCCTGCTTGGTGTCAGTTTCCTCATCTGAAAAACTGGGAATTTAGGTGGAATGGCTCAAAGTTTTCTTCTAGTTGCAAAACAGTCTATCAGGGTCTGTGTCATCCATGGCCTGTCTGATTCTGCCTCCTATTCATCTCTTGCCCACTTACCCCCTCCAGCCACCCTTGACCCCCTGCTATTCCCTGAACATCTCAGGCCCACCCCAGGGCCTTTGCACTTGATATTCCTGCTGCCTGGAACACTCTGTCCAGATATCCCCCTTGCTTACTCCTTCCCCTCTTTCAGATTTTCACGCAGTGATCACCTTCTCCAGAGGTTTCCTGGGCTACCCAGTCTAAGAACCTTCCCACCCTGGACCTGTCTTGTCCTCTTTCCCTTTTTAGTTTGCTTTGCACTCATCAACATCTATATAATTCTATATATTTTACTTATTTATTTTGCCCATTATTTGTTCCATATTCTATAATGTAAGCTCCATAAGGGCACTTCTTTTGCTCACTGCTTTAAGACCAAAATTTCAGATGGTGCCTGGCACAGAGTAGGTGCTCAGTGTGTGTTTGTTGAATGAATAAGTGATTCTCTGTCAAAAATGCACAGTCCCATCAATGAAGCCAGCGAATCATTGCCGAATCCCAAACGGCTCTTTCATCACAGCTGTCAGGCTTCTGGAATAAATCTGCCTCTCCTGAGCTCGTGTGCATTTCACTGTAACCAGGACCAGCCATCACTTTCCTGGGGCCGGACCTGTGAGGTGTCCCCAAGGCCTCATTTCTGCAAGCCAATGTTTAGCCTTGAGAAAAAGTCCAGCGCCCAGCCCCAGTTTCATTAATTGTTCTCGGCAGGCTCACACCAGCAAGCCGGCTGAGCATTTGGGGACATCTCTAAAGGCACAGCTCTAGAAGCCAGGCTCAGATTGGCATTCTGGGGACTGAGGCTTTGAAAGCCGGTGTGGCGGATTTCCTTTCAAGTATTATCACTCACTGTCACACCCGTGATGGATTTTTCAATCCAAAGTTCCCCAGGCAGCAGGTGCCGCCAGGCAGGGATGAGCTTTGGCTCCCTGTGCTGCAGGCGATCCTCTGTCTGCACTGCCCCAACCCCCCAGCACCCACACAACCTGCCTTGCTGCTCTGAGGGGTGTCTTCTCAGCACCACAGCATCCTCTCTGGACCTGGAGGCAGAACCCACCAGCTCTCCCACTCTCCCAAGATCCTGTATCTGTCTGCTCAGCCAGCGTTTCCTGAGCGCATGCTGGATGCTGGGCGCTGCCTCCAGAAGAGACGGAGGGAGCTGGTAAGCCCTCGGGGTGGAGACCAGCTGTCGTCTGACAAGGCCAACACTGCCCTTGGTCCACAGTCCTCTGCAAGCTGCCCTGCCCTCTCCCAGATCTCTGGGAGGAACTGAAGTGACAGCCACTGAGAGAACCAGGAAACAGACATAACTGGTTCCCACAGGCATGCCTGGGGAAAAGGGGTGATGGGCCCTCTCTAAGAATCCTGGACAAATGCAGTTTGGGGAGTAAAACAAATCTCTTTTCTCTCTCTACCCCTTCTCAAAGTCATCTGCCTCATAGCTTTATGTGGGCAGAGGCTCCAACTTATACCCACAGACAGGCTCTCTCCATTCACCTGCCTAAACACCAGGTCTTCCTGATGCCACACAAGCATCTCCCACCTAACAGTTCCAACAGAGCTCCCCATCTCTGCACCCCAAGCCTGTCCACCCACAGGCTCCCTGTCTCAGTTAAGGGCAGCTCCACACTTGCCAGCTGCTCTGGCCAAAACCCCAAAGCTACCTTGATTTCTCCCTAACACCCACATCCAATCCACCAGCCAACTCTGCGGGCTCCACCTTCAAAATCTACCTGGAACTGGCCCCCTCGTCACGCCCTTCACTGCTACTGCAATTGTCTAGGGCCCCTCATCTGTCACCTGCATCGCTGCAGCCAACTCCCACCAGTCTCCCTGCCCACACCCTCGCCCTCCTTTGCAGATCAGATCAGGCCATCCTCGGCTCAGAACCTGCCAGGGAGCCCCATCACGCTCAGAGTAAAAGCTGAGTCTTTCCCATCATGCAGAACCCATGTCTGATCTGGTCCCTTCTTCTCTCTGACTTCATTAACTCTTACTTCTCCCCACCACCGCTCTACTCTGGACACACGGCCTTATCTGTGTTCTTCAAGCGCACCAGGCAAACTCTCGCCTTGGGGTTTGCAGGTGGAGGGTGCTGGTGACTCAGCCTGGTGGTCAGCCAGTAGGTCCCTGGTGGCTCAGACAGTAAAGAATCCGCCTGTAATGCAGAAGACCTGGGTTTGATCCCTGGGTCGGGAAGATCCCCTGGAGAAGGGACTGTCAACCCACTCCCGTATCTTGGAGAATTGTCTTGTCCTGGAGAATTCCATGGACAGAGGAGCCTGTGGGGGCTACAGTCCATAGGGTTGCAAAGAGTGGGACATGACTGAGCGACTAAGCGCAAGCACAAGGTTGTATGGAACCCGCCTAGAACCTAAGCAAGCAACCACCGTGCCCCAGGTCCACAATTCTCAGGCAGTGATCACACCACACTGCATCACAGCTGTGTGATTTCTTATCCGTATCCCCAACTAGATCATGGTTGTCCAAGGTCAAGGATTGGGTCTTGTCCACTTGTGTTTCCCAGGCCCCATTCAGAGTACGTATTCAAGGCATGTTTCTGGTTGGATAAATTTGGCTTTGGAGTATAGAATGAACCCAGATAATCACGATGGTGTGATCACTCACCTAGAGCCAGACATCCTGGAATGTGAAGTCAAGTGGGCCTTAGGAAGCATCACTACAAACAAAGCTAGTGGAGGTGATGGAATTCCAGTTGAGCTATTTCAAATCCTAAAAGATAATGCTGTGAAAGTGCTGCACTCAATATGCCAGCAAATTTGGAAAACTCAGCAGTCGTCACAGGACTGGGAAAGGTCAATTTTCATTCCAATCCCAAAGAAAGGCAATGCCAAAGAAGGCTCAAACTACCGCACAATTGCACTCATCTCACATGCTAGCTAAGTAATGCTCAAAATTCTCCAAGCCAGGCTTCAATAATACGTGAACTGTGAACTTCCAGATGCTCAAGCTGGTTTTAGAAAAAGCAGAGGAACCAGAGATCAAATTGCCAACATCTGCTGGATCATCAAAAAAGCAAGAGAGTGCCAGAAAAACATCTATTTCTGCTTTATTGACTATGCCAAAGCCTTTGACTGTGTGGATCACAATAAACCATGGAAAATTCTGAAAGAGATGGGAATACCAGACCACCTGACCTGCCTCTTGAGACATCAGGAAGGAAGCAACAGTTAGAACTGGACATGAACAATGGACTGGTTCAAATAGGAAAAGGAGTACCTCAAGGCTGTATATTGTCACTCTGCTTATTTAACTTATATGCAGAGTACATCATGAGAAATGCTGGGCTGGAGGAAGCACAAGCTGGAATCAAGATTGCTGGGAGAAATATTGATAACCTCAGATATGCAAATGACACCACCCTTATGGCAAAAAGTGAAGAACTAAAGAGCCTCTTGATGAAAGTGAAAGAGGAGAATGAAAAATCTGGCTTAAAACTCAACATTCATAAAACTAAGATCATGGCATCTGGTCCCATCACTTCATGGCAAATAGACGGGGAAACAGTGACAGACATTACATTCTGGGGGGCTCCAAAATGACTGCAGACGGTGACTGCATCCATGAAATTAAAAGATGCTTACTCCTTGGAAGGAAAGTTATGACAAACCTAGACAGCATATTAAAAAGCAGAGACATTACTTTGTCAACAAAGGTACATCTAGTCAAGGCTATGGTTTTTCCAGTAGTCATGTATGGATGTGAGAGTTGGACTATAAAGAAAGCTGAGCACTGAAGAATTGATTCTTTTGAACTGTGGTGTTGGAGAAGACTCTTGAGAGTTCCTTGGACTACAAGGAGATCCAACCAGTCCATCCTTAAGGGAATCAGTTCTGAATATTCATTGGAAGGACTGATGTTGAAGCTGAAACTCCAATACTTTGGCCACCTGATGTGAAGAACTGACTCATTTGAAAAGATCCTGATGCTTGGAAAGATTGAAGGCAGGAGGAGAAGGGAATGACAGAGGATGAGATGGTTTGATCACATCACCGACTCAATGGACATGAGTTTTGGTAAACTCTGGGAGTTGGTGATGGACAGGGAGGCCTGGCGTGCTGCAGTCCATGGGGTCGCAAAGAGTTGGACATGACTGAGCGACTGAGCTGAGCTGAACTATGGTTGGATGGATGGATGGATGGATGAATGAACCAAAAGGCTAGGTTTTCCATAACTTTACACCAGTTGGGACATTTTCTTCTGTTTGTACTTGACTAGACAGTGAGATACCACGAAATCTACTCTGTGTCCCAAGAAGCCTCAAGCAGAAGCCAACCAGTTCACGTGCTGCCTCACAGCAGAGTCCATGCTGATCTCCAAGACAGCTGAGTACGCTGCATAGAAAAGAGAATGCTCTCCCCAGCTCTCGAAGGGTGGAGCTGCTGCAACCACAGCCTCCCAGACATATCTCCCAAGGCAGGAAGTGAATTGTCCCACATCTCATCCTCCATTTGAGATGGACAAGGAAGCCTTAGAAGACTTGCATGTGGTCATGGGGTCCCAGAGCAAGAAGGGGCCTTGGAGGAGGAGCACACTTGACTGCATTTGAGCTTAGCTATGGATGAGCACAGGTGTTCTCTCACTGCGCTCATATATTAACTCCATTCTACAGATGAGAAAACTGAGGCTCTGAGATATTATAAAGCATTCCCTAGATGATACGTGCTGCATGGCAGATTGACCCAAGAACTATTTGGTTGCAAAATGCAAGCTCATTCCACTGGCCTGGAAGCTTTCTGTTTTCCTCTGTCTCCAGAAGAGGGTGGGAAACTGGCAAAGTGAAAGGTGCTGGGTCTAGGCTTACCTGTGCCTGAGCAAGGCTGATGCTCCAGGTGAGGCCGCCCTGCCTTGCCTTCTCAAGCCCTTTGCAGCCTCTGAGATCACACAAGACTGCCACACTTCCACGGGTGCTGGAATGTGGGTCAGGAGAGGGTTGTGGGATAGGGGTACCAGGCGTGTGCCTGTATCACTGCTGTCTCAGAGTCAATGGGACTTGATTGGCAGGATCCAGGCCAATACCAGAGATTAGAAAATGCTTTGCAATCAAAGTCAATTGAATTAATAGATAGTGAATTGAGGATTTAAAGTAGTGAGTTACAGAACCACAGAGCCATTGAATTAGCGACTCTTAGATTTGTCAAGAGTTTTAGAAGGCATTTAGGGAAACACACTAGCCAATTCAGCCAAGCTGCTCACACCAAAATATCTCCATTAGGAAAAGAACATGTGTGCACGCATCTGGGGACTAGGTGCTGAAGCTAGCTAGTGTGTAGGCCACCAGCAGGACCTGCCTCTGAAGTTTCCTGGTTTTTAAAAACATCCATTCACATTTGACTCACTCTGCCCCCCTTGTGTGTGTAAATGCACAGGCATAAGGGTATTTTTTCTTTCTCAGTGGTACATAAAATAATAGTGTATCTTACCACTGATGGGATATTAAGATCAAATCCAATGCACACTCTACTTTGAGAAGTATGCTAATAGCATCTCTGGCAGATCTTCATAAATCAAACCCTTGTTTGATTACCTCCAGAGATGAGGAACTCATTCCGTCACAAGGCAGCCTAATCAAGATTATGATAATTAAGGCAACGTAAAATTTCTTCTTGATTCTTGGCTGAAATTCACTTACCTCTAACATCTATGCATTGGGCATTACTTGGCTTTTTGGAGCAATTCAGAAAAAAAGAAAAAAAAAATATTGTCTTTTCTGTGGCTAGTTCTCAAGTCACAACCAGGCCTTCTCTTTAATCATTCTTTGTGGGATCATTACTCCTCTCATTCATTCCTCTGAAACACCTACTGTGTGCTGGGTATTATGGGACTTACAGTCCCAGACCCTCAAAAACACCTCATCCTGATCACTGCTTTATTATGCAGGGAGTCCATATCTCTATCCATCCAGCCATGTGATATTTGGCTCACCTCATTCCCAGCCAGCTGAAACCTCTATGTCGTTTTCACATAAACCAGGACTTCACTGCTGTTGATTTTGGTTTACTCTTTGAGTTTGGATTTTCTCCCATTTGTTCTTTATCACACAATCACACTAGAGCAGCCACAAAGAGGTGACTTTTAAAAAAACTCACCCACAATCTCACTGCGCTCCCATATCAATTCTTTCCTTTTTAACTTCCATCTAGTTCCTGTCCACAGAAGACCTACTTTCCACAGTTGTAATAAATATGGGGAAACATTTTTGCATTCTGCTTTTTTTCACTGAAAAATAATATCATAAACATCTTTCTAGATTACTAAATAATGCTATTATAATTGTAAATGGCTGCATGAATCCATTAGGTAGATAGACCATAATTTTCCTGATTGTTCCCCTATTGTTGGACGTTTTTACAGTTTCCAATTTTTCCTCATTATAAATAATGCTGAAATCAACACTTTCATGCATATAACGTTCCTCTTCTGCTGAATTATTTCTGTAGGATATAATCCCAGGAGGAGAATTACTGTGTCAAAAGACATGAGTACTTTATGACTGTTGACACATGTTGTCAAGTTGGATCCCCAGAGGACTCATTTCCATCGCCACCAGCAACGTGTGAGCATGCCCACTTTTCTGCAAACACCCCAGCACTGTATCATGTCCTCGCAAGGCTTTTTGAGCTAATTGCCTAGGGATAAGGGCTTCCCCTGTGGCTCAGATGGGAAAGACTCCGCCTGCAATGTGGGAGACCTGGGTTTGATCCCTGGGTTGGGAAGATTCCCCTGGAGAAGGGAAACGCTACCCACTCCAGTATTCTGGCCTGGAGGATCTCATGGACTGTATAGTCCATGGGGTTGCAAAGAGTGGGACACGACTGAGCGACGTTCACTTTCTTCAAGGTGTTGTCTCATTGTTTTTACAAGTTTGACCTGACTTTCATTACTAGAGAGACAAAATCGCTTTCCTGTGTATTGAGTTGCTGTCTCGATTCCCTCTGAGATGAACTCCACATATCTTTCTTACCACTCTGGACAGGCTGGTTACATAATATTGAGATGAACCCTTTCCTGCTTTAGCTGGCATAATACTATTCAACAGTCAACTGTGTCTCTTTCCATTTTTTGATTTTTTTTTTTTGGCTGCACCAGGTCTTCATTGCCACCTGCAGGCTTTCTCTACTTTTGAGCGTGGGCTTCAGTCTAGTTGTGGGGTCTGGGTTTCTCACCGTGGTGACTGCTCATGTTGCAGAGCTTGGGCTCAGTCTTTGTGGCACACAGGCTTAGTTGCCTGGCGGCGTGTGTCATCTCTCAAGACCAGGGATCGAACCTGGGTCTCCTTCATTGGCAGGTAGATTCTTAACCACTTGGACCACTAGGGAAGTCCCTATTTATATATATACACTTTTCATTGTACAGAACTTTTAACATTTGAATATAGTCAAATTAGCGCATCATTTTCTTTTTGTTAGGTTCTCTAAAGTACAAGGGCTTCCCAGGTGGCTTAGTGGTAAAGAGCCCATCTGAGAATGTAGGAGCTGCAGGAGACACGGGTTTGATCCCTAGGTTGGGAAGATCCCCTGGAGAAGGAAATGGCAACCCACTCCAGTATTCTTGCCTGGAAAATCCCATGGACAGAGGAGCCTGGCGGGCTACAGCCCATGGGGTTACAAAAAGTTGGATGTGAATGAACACACACACTAAAGTACAAACCTTGGCACTGCTCTCTACCGTAGTGGGATATTTTACTTTGATTCAATAATCTCAATTATGTGAAATTATCTTATTCTTTTTTGCAGGCTGATGGCCAAATGCCTGGGGTCAAGCCCACATTCTACCTCTTAAGTAGCTGTGTGACCTCAAGCAAGTTACTTAAGTTTTCTGTGCCTCAGCAAAACGGGGATAATAATGGTGCATGCCTCGGGATTGCTGTAAGGATTAAAGGCTAAAATGTAAGGCACTTATAAGAGTCGGGCACCTGGTAAGAGCTGAAGCAATGTTAGCATTCGCTGTCATCCTTATAATCCTCATCGTCCAGTGCATTTGCTTGGAATCATCTGTCAAATTTCCAAGTATGATCTCAAGAACTTCATCCACATCACTCATCACTAGAAAACCCCACCCTTGAACATTCATCTCTTCACTGGGACTCTTAAGGTGCGCTTGTTCAATGACCTACAGGCACATCAAGAATGTCTGTAGGACAGACAAGAATATAAATGTTTTTGTTTAAGCTACTGGGGAAGCCAAACTGCTCCATCTGTGGGTCATTCCTTCTGTTATAGCCAGCTTAGGTGCCCACCCACAGGGAATGTGGCCAGTGTGATGTGAGCCCTGCTGGCTCCCTCTCTGTCCTGGTAGCCTCTCCGGGGCTGACAACGGTCCAGGCATGTTCTGTGCTGGACAAAGGTCCCCGCCTGTGACTGGCTTCCTCGCCTCCAGTCGTCCCCTACCCTCCTCACCATCTCTAAAGCAGGTATCTCACGACATCACCTCCCTGCCTAAAACTCTTTGGTGGGGACTTCCCTGGTGGTCCAGTGGTTAAGAATTTGCCTGCCAACTCAGGGGACATGGGTTTGATCCCTAGTCCAGGAAGATTCCACATGCCTCAGGACAACTACTGAACCCGCGCCCTCTAGAGCCCATGTTCCACCGGAGAGGCCACTGCAGTGAGAAGCCCACGTCCTGCAACAAAGAGAAGCCCCTGAAAGCCTTCATGCAACATTGAAGACCCAGCACAGCCAAAAATAGAATACACTTTGGTGAAGAGCTGGCTGTCTCTGTGAATTAAGCCCAAACTCCTTCTGGCACCTCTCAGGTCCTGCATGAACTGACCCCTGACCCACATCCAGCTGCTGCTCTAGCTTTTCATCCTTTATTAATACCTTTCCACTCATTAGGATTTCTTGCAGGAAATCAAACACACACATTCTTTCTTTCTTCTGGCCTTCGATTTCATTCATTCACCAAATATTTATTAAGCACCTAATATGCATCAGAACCTGTTCTAGTCACTGAAGGTTCATCAAAGACCAGCAACAGCAATGCAGAAGAGACAAAGACCCTGACCCCAGGGAACTCACATTCTGGTAGCAGAGACAGACAGTAAGCAAATAGGCAGATAATTGTATTATATGTTGAGGCGCGGGTGACTGGGAGTGGTGGAGTGGGGGCAGCTGTGTTATATAGTGTCATCAGGAAAGGCCTCTTTGATATGGGATGTTTGACCAGAGAACTGAACACGAGGACAGGCAGAGCCATGAGGTCTCTGGAGTGCGGCAGTACAGGCAAGGAAACAGTGTGCGGGGGTCCTGAGGCTGGAAAGGGCTTGGCTTGCCCATCCCTCTGCACCCCTTCACATCACAAGGCCAACTCCTGGTAATTTAACACATGATCAAGCCTGATCTGCATCACTCCTAATCTGGGGCTGGATACAGGTCTTGTGGGAGGGGCAGGACGTAAAGAGCTGGAAGGGAGGTGAAGAGCATGGAAGTGAAGCCATCCCCCACAGGACAGGGTCCCTTGGTAGCTGCAGGGTCCTCAGCAAGGCCCAGCTGAGGACAGTCGGCCCTGGAGGTGCTTCAGTGTCATGGGCCAGCCGCCCCCGCCCCCCTCTCTATGGCCCCTCCTTTCTCTGGGGTCAGGAGACATGGGTGGGATAGACTCAGAGAACTATATGGCAGCGGTTCCCAACCTATTTGGCTCCAGGGACCTGTTTCATGGACCAGGGAGGAGGGGATGGCTTTGAGATGACTCAAGCAATTACATTTGTGCTATGCTTAGCCGCTCAGTTGTGTCCGACTCTGTGACACCATGGACTGTAGCCTGTCAGGCTCCTCTATCCATGGGGATTCTCCAGGCAAGAATACAGGAGTGGATAGCCATTCTATTCTCCAGGGGATCTTCCCTACCGGGGATTGAACCCAGGTCTCCTGCATTGCAGGTGGATTCTTTACCATCTGAGCCACCAGGGTCTCAAGATATTCCACCTTGACTTTTGGGTTAGGACTCAAGTTCCTATGAGAATCTAATTCTGCTGCCAATCCAGCAGGAGGCAGAGCTCAGATGGTAAGGCAGGTGACGGGGATCAGCTATAAATACAGATGAAGCTGCTCACCTCCTGCTGTGCATCCTGGTTCCTAACAGGGAGTTGGGGACCCCTGCTGTATATGGGGCTTATCTGGGAAGGCAGCATCAAGTAGAAAGAGGTGGGCTTTGGAAACAAACCGATTTTCAAACTGTGCGTGACCAGTTCAGTTCAGTCGCTCAGTCATGTCTGACTCTTTGCGACCCCATGAACGGCAGCACGCCAGGCTTTCCTGTCCATCACCAACTCCCGGAGCCTACTCAAACTCATGTCCATCACGTCACTGATGCCATGCAACCATCTCATCCTCTGTCATCCCCTTCTCCTCCTGCCTTCAATACAGCATGACCTTTAGGTGCTGTATAACCTCAGGCAAGGTAACTAACCTCTCTGTACCTTCTTCCCTCTGTATACAGTGGGAATTCCTAAGGTCTTGCTTGCCAGTGGTGTAGCAATGCCTTCAAAGCTCCCATTGCATATCTGAACCTGTCATGTTGAGGGCGCTCAAGAGCTGGTCCCTTCGTTTTCTTCATCTCAGCGGTTGGCCCTGGGCTCAGAGATCCAGAGCACATACAAGGAAACAACACCCACCATTCCACAGGGTGGAAAGGGGAAGGAGAGAGGTCATCTGCCCACCACCAAATCTCCAGATCAGAGCCCTAAGTGCTTCTCTCTCTTGCTGCTCAATGAAATAGCAGCAGGTCCAAACCTCAGTTATCCACACTAATGAAGGGTAAGGCTGGAAAGAATGAGTCAAATCAGTGGCTAATCACACCCAGATTATCAATTAATAGAAAGCCATGGGATGGGAATATTCAATCCTGATACTTCTATTTGGAAGTGTTCTCTCCCTGCTGATGACTGACTCACGAGTGGGAAATAGGTTCCCACAAGCAAGAGACAGTGGAAGGGCATGTGTCCCCTGGCCTCCAGGACAGGTCAGTGGAGGAAGCTCTGATAGGGTCACCTGACCCAACTCCACAGGAAGGAGACAGGTGAGTATATCCAGCCACAGTCACAGCCAGAGGAGCAGCTGAAGGCTGACACTCTCATCTCCCATCCAAGCGGGAGCAATCACATTCAGGTCCCCATCCAATGGTATTCCTGGTGCCTTGGGAGCCCTTATGGGAGGGGCTGGCAGGGGGCTGGCAGTGGTCCTGAGGGACCAATGTTTGGGTTCCATGGGTTTCCCCTGTCTTTAGCACAGATACGAAAAACAGGATCAAGACTGAGGCATCCCACTGCCTCCCACAAGAAGGTCATTTATCAGCTCAAGACCTGTGCTAATAGGTGTTAAATAGAGTTCAATGCAGAAAATTGAGAAGTAATGAGACTTGGAGCTGAGAGAATGAATTAAGAGGTGATCACATGTCCAGCGAGAGCCATCACCTGAATGTTGAAAAGGAGGAGCCTGATGGTTGGAGAGCTGTGGGTCGGAGAAGAGGTCAGAGTGATGAGTCCACCCCAAATGGGGTGAAGGGTGGTCAAAAGCAATTAAGCCGTTATCATCCTTCATCAATTCCAGGGAGTACAATTTTCCATATTTTAATATTTTTGAAATTAGGATGTATCTTAAAATCGATGGCATGTCATACTTCAGTCGGGAGCATTTTTTTTTTCTTTCTGAGTGGTACATACAACAAAACTGAATCTTTTACTGAAGACATCTTGAATTCAATGGGACACAGTCCCAGGTGGATGGACAGACGGTGTGCACGTTCAGTCATGTCCAACTCTTGTGACCCCATGGACTGTAGCCTACCAGGCTCCTCTGTCCATGGAATTTTCCAGGCAAGAATACTGGAGTGGGTTGCCATTTCCTACTTCAGGGGATCTTCCTGACAGTCCAGGGTACCCTAAGCAAATCTCTTTCTGTTACACTGGGTGAAATGACCCCTGTCCACTCATTTATTCCATCATTATTTACTGAGCATCTACCAGATGTCAGATCCTGGGCTAGGTGCAGCTGTGAACAGTGATCATAAGAGCCCACACGTCTGCCTTCTCAGTGTTTATCCCACACCAGGCACGTCAGGAACCCTTGACATGTGCTGTCTCATTTGTTCCCAGCAATGATCCAACAAAGTAGGGATTACTATTATTATTGTCCCTGTGACAGTGGAGGTCAGAGGAGGTTAAGTGAGCTGCTCAAAGTCCCACACTAGCTCCTAACTGGCTGAGCCAAGAGTGGATATTTCCTCTGGACCCTGAGCTTTTGTCTCAGTTCTCTCCACTGTCAAGGAACATACACCAGAGGGGAGAAGGCACACATGGAACAGGAAATACACAAGGATGCTGGTGACCAGAGGAGACGCATGGGAGCAAAGAAGGAAAGTAAGGGAGTACTGGGCACCAGGGACAGTCTCTGGATTTGGTTTAAACAGACTGGAAGGAAACAAAGAGGCAGAGAAGAGTGGCTGGGTGGGTGGGGAAGGTTCAGTAGAGGGACTCAGCATGTCTGGAGGGTGGGTGGGGAGACAGAGCATGGTGTATCCGAAGACCAACAAAGCTAGTGTGGCTGGAAGAGGAAGGGGATGGAGGTGCAGCTGATGCCAGGTTTTGAGGGCCAGGTAAGGAGTTTGCACTCTCCATCTGGGAAGTAATTAGAGCGTTTTAAGTGAAAGCTCCCTGAGATCCTTGCACCCTGCCTCTAATGACTCTTTGAATCTGCTGTTGGACAGTGGGTAACTGTAGACTCCTAAGAGGAGAGCCTTGGAGCAAGGGCACCATGTACAACTACTCAGGTTGAGTACTGCCAAACGGTGCCCAGGCAGAGGGGCGATGAGAACTGAAACTCAGCCTCTAGTCCACCCACTAAGCTGTACACTCACATGACCCCTCAGGGTGGGCAGTTGTGCTAGTTTGCACAAAAGCCTGATATGGACTAGCAGAAACTCAGGTTAGGACAGGCAAGCAGTGGCTAGTATTGCAACACCCCTACTGTGTGCCAAGCCCCAGACTAAGGCTTTGCAGTGAAAGAAGAAATAAAAAACATAGGAGACATTCCTTGCTCTTGGAGACCCACAAAGCTTGACAAAAGATTTTGTCACAGGAAATATTTTTTTTTTTCATCCCTACAAAACACACCAGGCCCTATTATAAGAGCGTCCTTTGATGTGGCACCTACTATGTGCCAAATGTCATGCTAGGTGCTTTCTGTACCTTACCACAAATGCTCACTCCCTCCTTGAAAGGAAGACAGAATGATCCCATGTCCCATAGAAGGGAGCTGAGGGGCTCAGAGCCTCGTTCAAGGTCACACAAGAGGGACACAGCAGGACGCAGACTTGATACCCAAACAGCCGACCAGGCATGAGAGCAGTGTCCTCCACTTGGGCAAGGAATGCATGTTTCTTGACTGGAGACTGTACTGGACACTTTCCAGCCATTAACCTTTCCTTTTCCCAGGGTATAGTTGCTTTATAATGTGGTGTTAGTTTCTGCTGTACAGCAAAGTGCATCAGCTATATGTATATATACAGCCCCTCTTTTTTGTATTTCCTTACCATTTAGGTCACTACAGAGCATTAAGTAGAGTTCCCTGTACTATACATTAGGTTCTCAGTAGTTATTATATATATACATATGAACTTGTTTGTAAGGCAGTTACATATATAAGTGTATGGGTTTCCCAGGTGACTCAGTGGTAAAGAATCCACCTGCCAATGCAGGAGACACAGGTTCAATCTCTGGGTCAGGAAGATCCTCTGGAGTAGAAAATGGCAACCCACTCCAGTATTCCTGCGTGGGAAAATTTCATAGACGGAGGAGCCTGGTGGACTACAGTCCATGGGGTCACAAAGAGTCAAACACTGCTGAGTGACTGAGCACACACACATGCGTATTAGTGTCTATATACATAATACACATACATGTATATATCTATATATGCATACACACACACACACACACACACACACACATATATATATATGGATCCCAGTCTCCCAATTCATTCCACCCTTTCTTTCTCCCCTTAGTGTCCATATTTTTGATCTCTACATCTGTGTCGGAGAAGGCAATGGCAACCCACTCCAGTACTCTTGCCTGGAAAATCCCATGGACGGAGGAGCCTGGTAGGCTGCAGTCCATGGGGTCACGAAGAGTCGGACACTTACTGAGCGACTTCACTTTCACTTTCATGCATTGGAAATGGCAACCCACTCCAGTGCTCTTGCCTGGAGAATCCCAGGGATGGTGGAGCCTGGTGGGCTGCTATCTGTGGGGTCGCACAGAGTCAGACACGACTGAAGCGACTTAGCAGCAGCAGCACATCTGTGTCTCTATTTCTGTCTTGCAAACAAATTCATCTCTACTATTTTTCTAGATTCCACATTTTTACATGAATATACAATATTTGTTTTTTTCTTATTGACTTACAACTCCTATGGTCCTCATTACAAATCATTGAAGTGGACACTGCAATTTCTCTTTTGCAAGAAACCAGCTCAGGGAGGTTGGGAGATGCACAGGTGTCAGAGCTGGCCAGGGTTGAAGCTACCTCTTCCTGGATTCCCTTCCTCTGCTCTTACTCACTGTAGGTCTCAGAGCTCCTTGAAGATGAGGGCCACTTATTATTCACTCATATTGCTCAAAGTCTACCTTAAAACCTGGCATAAAGCAAGTGTACAGTATATATTTGTTGAAATAAAGAATGAATGGACAGGGCCAGAGAAGTAAAGTGGATGCACCTGTTACCTGCAAGTCATCTGGCCACCTGAAAACGCATCTTCTCCTTCATCAAGCTGTCTTCTGACACCTTGACACAAGAAGGGTCAGGGCACTAGAATCTGGTATGATGTCATCTTCAAGCTATGTTAACCAAAATATCACTATGCATGATGAACTATTTGTGGGATTACTGAGGACGTGATATGAAATTCATCCTGACTCCCCACTTACGGAGAAGTGCTGCCCAATTTGTCTCAAATGTCACATCTCTGTGTATTAATTTGCTACTCCACTGTATTGATTAAAAAGAATGTTCTCCAACTCCCAAGCCAGAGCCCTTGGAAATGGAGCAAGTTCACTCAGGAAGCACACACCATCCCCTCCCGGGCAGAGGAAATGGATATTCACCACCTCCCTGCAACCAACCGATGGCCCAAATGGTACAAATTGCATATTCAGTGTATGTACGTATATGGTCAAATAGCTTCCATTAGTCCAATTTTGAGATGTCTGCAGAATGCCCCCAAATCGGGGAACTCTTTCAAAACGAGGAAATTGTCAGAAAGGCCAGGAGAGGGGAGTCAGCAGGTCTAATTACAGGAGTGTATAAAACCAGGAAGGGTCCTTTTCTCTGGACCTCAATTTCCTGGTGTGCAAAGTGACATGATCACCTCCACCCCTCTCCCCCTCCAAAACCCAGGAAAGAACACTCTGTCCCAACCTGCTTCTCTTGGTAGAGCAACAACAGGGAGCTCCATTTCTATCCATCTGTCCCTCGAGGATGTGTCTATTTGACCCAGTTCCATGATGCTGTGGTCCTTATGGGCCCTCCTTGGTGACTCAAATGGCAGAGAATCTGCCTGCAATGCAGGCAGAGGTGACATAACAGGCTTGCACTGGGAGCAAAGCTCACTAAGAAGCGGCACTAAATTGAGCTCCTCCCTGCTCGCTTCCCTTTGTGCAGGCGGGTGGGTAGGGGTGGCAGGGGTAAATCATGACAGTGAGGATGGTGCTTAGCTGAAACACTGGGCATTGCACACAGTAGCACTCAATGTACATCAGCTCGATGAGTGCAAGAATCTCTACCATCCACCTTATGTGTTATGTCAGCCTCTCTGGGCTGTTTTTCAGGTGAACCAATGGTTCACAGATGGGCTTCAGGGCATCTGAATTATATGAAAAATATATGGGAAAGTGTTTTGTATTTGTGTGTGTCTGGAGACAGTCACCACTTTCAGGTCCACGATCCCCAAAGTCTCAGGTCTGCTGGATGTGTCATTAGTGTCATGAGCCCTAAAGCCAACATCTCTGACACAAAGAAAAGAGGCCACGAAAAGACTAAGTTGCTGGCATTGGCCCTATTAGCTCCAATCCACCAGGGGACAGGGCCCGCAATCTCATTCCTGTGAGGTGGGTGGTTTCTCCAGCAGCGCTGGAGCTCACGGATATGGAGGCGCCTCTGCTCCTCCCCACAGAAGCCAAGGTCTGTTCCTCAGCCCAGACACACCATGAACAACTGGGTTGAGGATTTTATGCAAACACAGGGTCAGGGCGCTGGGGTGGGGCTGGGACTGTGACTTATAGAGTGAGCATCTCCTGAAATAATCTCAGTCCAGTGAGGTTAGGGGGAGGGTGGCTTCACTCAGTAGCTGATATTTATCAAACACTGACAATCTGCCAGTCCCTCTGCTGAGCACATTATGTGATTTGTGTGTTTTCTTTTTAATCTTCACAACTTTATGAAGTAATATCCTTATGCTGATTTTACAGAGGCAATGAGCTCAAAGAAATGAAATAACTGGCCCAAGGTCACACAGCAAGTGAGTGGCCGAGATGGGGTTTGATTCCAGATAATGCTGGAACTCAGAACCTGAAGTCTTAATCACTGTATTATGCAGCCTCTCCATTATGGCAACCAGCGATTTGCAAAAATAAGTGTTCCTCTTCCTCCTAGATTCCATGTGAGGATAATAAGTGATTTTGATTTTTAAGGAAGCCTCTTGTATTTTTGAGAGGAAGAACCCAAGATGATAGATTTAACAAAACAGAAATACCCGTTTTTAGATGTAGATGATTTAATGTTAAATTAAATTTAACATCTGTTAGATGTTAAATCTAACAGACTGAGAACCAGTGGTCAGAGATGGGCTGTCTTGCACCAAAGTGTCAAAGTGACTGCTTATGAATGATGCTGCTAAAATGCAAAAGGCGCCATCAGGATTAAGCATCAAAACCTGCAGAGACTCTAATTGACATTTCTGATCTGCTTATAACTCTTGTCTGTCTGTTGATCAGCCTGTGAGAGACAGAAGCAATCCCTTACATCTCTGAGAGTCATTTGTGGGAAAGGTGTGAAGCCCATGGGCTCAGCTGGGAGAAGCAACGTCTAAAGGGCAATAAGACTAAAGTGTCAGGGAGAGACACCCCGGGGGCTGGGGAGGAGGGAGGCACATCAGGGAAGCAAGAGGCTTCCACACGTTGAAAGACAGACAGAAGGACACGGAGAACATTGGAGAATCAGAGACAGACTCCCTGAAACCAGGACAAACACAGCTGAATTCCAGAGGGACTTAGAAGTAAAATGGAAAAATAAAATGCTGAAAGAATCGGAGGAATATCTAAATGACGATTTAGCTGCTCTTGGCATGGAAAGGGCCTTTCTAAGCATAACACCAAAGGTAGATTATCAAAGAGAAATTAAAAATTTAAAAATTGGTGACATAAAAATTAAAACTGCTGCACATCAAAAGGAAACCCATAAAACTCACAGCCTTAATATGCAAAACCACTTACAAAAAGGAAAAGAAAAAAATACTAACACCCGAAAAGAAAAGTAGGCAGAGACAGGGACAGGCAATTTACAAAATGATCTACAAAAGGCCGGAAAGTGATGACAGGTGCTCAGCCTTCCGTATCATCAGAGAGACGAAAATTATAACCACAAATGTGATCTCATCACATCTATTTTAATCAATGAAACTAACTTAAAACTCCCCAACGTGCAATGTAGGTAAAGAGCAGGGATGGGCCCTCTTATATCCCGGTAAGATCTTCCTACAGATACCATGGGATTATGTATTAAAATGGAAGATCGACACACTCTTTGACCCAGCAATTGCACTTCAAAGAATTTATCCTAAGATAATTAGATGAGGGTTTAAGTTGTATGTACAAGGATGTTCTTCACTTAAATGTCCCCAGAAGATGACTGGTTAAATAGCTGGGGTACAGGCAAACCACAATGGCTCCTTCACTGATATTCATTAGAAAGAACAAAGCGGGGCTGTTTTATTATCACAGAAAAGTGTCAGCCTCATTAACCAGACTACAGAACTACACACACAGTGTAACCCCAAGTGCACATGGATCCGCATCTGTGCGCACACGTGCGAAGGTGCAGAGAGCTGTCAAATGAACACTCACAAGAAGGGAGGAAGGGAAGCTACATCCTCTGCAGTAAGTGGGCGGCCCGTACTGGGCAGAGGGGAACGTGGGCAGGTCTGGGCAGGAAGAGGAGGGGGAGGAGGAGATGAGTCGGGTTAAAACTCCTGGGGATCAGTGCTGGGAATGAGGCAGCCAGATAGCAGATAAAAATACAGGACACTGGGCACTTCCCTGGTGGTCCAGTGGTTAAGAATGCACCTTGCAGGGCAAGGGCTTCCCTGGTGGCTCAGAGGTTAAAGCATCTGCCCGCAATGTGGGAGACCCGGGTTCAATCCTTGGGTCAGGAAGACCCCCTGGAGAAGGAAATGGCAACCCACTGCAGTACTCTTGCCTGGAGAATCCCATGGAGGGAGGAGCCTGGTAGGCTACAGTCCATGGGGTCGCAAAGAGTCAGTCAGACACGACTGAGTGACTTCACTTTTGCAGTGCAAGGGACACAGGGTCAATCCCCAGTCAGGAAACTAGGACCCCACGTGTCTCAGGGTTACTGAGCCCGAGTGCCACAACAAAAGGTACTAGAGCCCACAGCTAAGGCCCGATGCAGCCAAAACAAATAATTTTAGACAAAGAATATGCAACTTTTTAGTATAAGTATGTTCCATGACCTGGTGCTCTGTGACAACTTAGAGGGGTGGAATGGGATGGGAGGTGGCAGGGATGTTCAAGAGGGAGGGGACATATTAATATGTATACTTATGGTTGATTCATGTTGATGTATGGCAGAAACTAACACAATACTGTAAAGCAATTATCCATCAATTTAAAAAAAGTATGTCCCATGAAATACTTGGGATATCAGTCAGTTCAGTTCAGTTGCTCAGTCATGTCCGACTCTTTGCGACCCCATGAATCGCAGCACGCCAGGCCTCCCTGTCCATCACCAACTCCTGGAGTTCACTCAAACTCACATCCATCGAGTCGGTGATGCCATCCAGCCATCTCATCCTCTGTTGTCCCCTTCTCCTCCTGCCCCCAATCCCTCCCAGCATCAGAGTCTTTTCCAATGAGTCAACCCTTCGCATGAGGTGGCCAAAGTACTGGAGTTTCAGCTTTAGCATCATTCCTTCCAAAGAACACCCAGGGATGATCTTCAGAATGGACTGGTTGGATCTCCTTGGAGTCCAAGGGACTCTCAAGAGTCTTCTCCAACACCACAGTTCAAAAGCATCAATTCTTCAGGGCTCAGCTTTCTTCAAAGTCCAACTCTCACATCCATGCATGACCACTGGAAAAACCATAGCCTTGACTAGATGGACCTTTGTTGGCAAAGTAATGTCTCTGCTTTCGAATATGCTATCTAGATTGGTCATAACTTTCCTTCCAAGGAGTAAGCATCTTGGGGATATACTTATGCTAAAAAAATTTTTTTTCAAAATTTAAATAATATAAAATACAGATTAATTAGGCATCTTGTATTTTATCTGAAACTTTAGCTGAGTCTGGACATATCTCTTATTGCCTCTCTGAGATGACCCAAGCCAGACATCAGGAAGCTGAATCCAAGGCAGGCTTCCTGTGTCCACCCTGCTTCTGACTTAGTTCCAATCCACTTGCCCATAAGAGAGAGTCACCCATCTCTGCTTTCCTTCAGGAGTTTTGTGGGGAGTACAGAGTAGGAGATGAGCATAGTCTTTAGAGCCAGAGAAGTTACTTTGAAACTCCTGGTCATCAAGTAGCCTTAATCGGAACACAAAACTCCTGAGTCCCAGCTCCAACATCTGTAAGATGGAGATAGCGAGGTCTGTCCGTGGGGCTATCTCGGGGATTAAATGAGATAATGTATGTAAAGTGCCTGGCATACAGTCAGCGCTTAACACAAGTTGATCCTCTTCCCTCCTGTCCGTGGCCACAGCCCACACTCTTGCCCCCAGGGATTACGAATCAAGCATCTCCTGTCATCTCGGGCTTTGATGATTGGCCTTTTTGATCTTTTCCTTGAAGCAGCAGCAGCTCTGAGCTGACACCCTTCACCTGACTTCACCTTTCTCCCAAATCCCTAGCAACAGTTCAGTTCCTTATCTGTACTTTTCACTCTCCCGAAGAGGGTGGAGGAGGATGAGACTGCTTTTGATAGCAGACTTTTAGGGATGTCAGCCAGCGGAGCTACGAGAGTGGGCCCTGATGGCATTTAGAAAGGGCCAGCGATGTCCAAAAGGGTGCAAGTGAGGAGGCTGCCTGGGCTGGGGGCAGCCTGGGCTGATGCGGGGAAGGTGAGGGGGTCTCTAGAGCCAGTCTGCCTGTCTGCTTGTTGTCTAGCACAAACGACTAAGGTGGGCTCTGAGTGGAGGGGAGGGCTCACTTCTTCCTCGGAGAGCCAAATCTTCAATATCTTTTGGATCACTGGATCACCCCCTCCCTCCAACGAGGCTCAGAGAGTTTAAAAATCTGCCCAGCATCACCCAGTTACTCACTTCCAGGGCCAAGCTACTAGTATTAATCAGCAAGTCCCTAAAC
This sequence comes from Bos indicus, assembly GCF_029378745.1. Classification (NCBI taxonomy): domain Eukaryota; kingdom Metazoa; phylum Chordata; class Mammalia; order Artiodactyla; family Bovidae; genus Bos; species Bos indicus. The sequence continues at coordinate 111,992,447 of NC_091762.1, read as the reverse complement.
AGGGGCTTGTCTTATGCCTTGTTGAGAAGTCCAGTGATAGAGTGGACCCCTGACCACTGTGGATGTAACATGTCACATGGTTCATCCGCAGCTGTGGCTGCCCCTGCTGGTCTCTGCCGCCTGCCCTCCTGACCCCTCCACTTTGGATATCTCAAAAGTCAGTGCAACTCACACTTTCCCGGATGCACAAATTGCCCCATGGTCCAGTCCCGAGCCAGATCAGTGAGATCAAGCCACAGCCTCGGCTTTCCTGCTCTTGCCTCTCCTGTTAGCACAGATGCCTGCATGCGAGTCACTCTGCCAGGCACAAAGGCAGAGCCACACAGACCGTGGAGTTGGCGGAAACCCTGCGCAGGTGACTGCAGAGAGTCACTCAACCACAGCAACCTGTTTGCACTGTCCAGGGTCTGCCCAGGCCTCACCTGGAAGCTTTGTCTTCTCAATGCCAATGACTTAGCGATCTGGTATCATTACGCAAGGGCTTCCCTGCTGGCTCAGTGGTTAAGAATCTGCCTGCAATGCAGGAGCCACAGGAGATAAGGGTTTAATCCTGGGGTTCAGAAGATCCCCTGGAGGAGGGCATGGCAACTCACTCCAGCATTCTTGCCTGGAGAATCCCCATGGATAGAGGAGCCTGGCAGGGTACATACAGTCCATGGGGCTGCAAAGAGTTGGACAGGACTGAAGTGACCTAGCACAGCATAACACAGTACCATTATGCAGCTGAGATAGGGCAGGCCCTTCCTTCTGCACCATTGATCCTTCATGTGTCTGGGCTGCTACCTCCACTTTATCTTAAAGTGTAATCTCATTGAATCACAGACCCTTTGTGAGTCGATGGAAGTCCGGCTCGCTCTGTCTAGGAATCTAGAAGCATTCTCTGCAGCGATACAAACGTTCTCATATTGCCCGGTATGGGAGCCACAAGCCACACGTGGCTACCCAACACTTGAGAGGAGGCTGGTGCAACTGGGAAAAGGAATTTAAGTTTTATTAAAGTTTTATTCATGTAAATATGAAAGTGGCAAGTGGTTAAAGGCTACTGTACAGGATAGCACAATTCTAGACCAGGGGTCATCAAACATTTGGGGTAAAGGGCCAGATAGCAAATATTTTCAGTTTTGCAAGCCATGTGGTCTCTGTGGCAATAACTCAAGTTTGGAGTTGTAGTACATACAGACAGTCATAGACAACAACAGCGAAAGGGCTTGGCTGAGTTCTAATAAAACTTTATTTACAAAGACAAGCCAGAAGCTGGATTTAGCCAGGTGGGCCATAGTTTATTGATCCCTCTTCTGGACACTTTCAAGAAAAAAAAAAAAAAAATGCACATGCCCTTATATTTTGATTATGTGGCTTCTAATTATAAGGGGTTTTCACACCTTTGATGCCCCTCTAGACCTTCCCATGAATTCCTGGCTAGAACCTCTGATTTTAAAGGGCTCTGGGAATGTGCCTTCAGCTCTGCTCTGGCTGATGGAGAAGCACTTGGCTTTGTTTCCCAAAGCAGGTAGTGTGGTCAGGGATCAATAGGACACTTTTTCCCTAAAACCTCATGAAAGCCCAGGCGTCAGACACAGATCCACAAACATCGCTAAAGGAGGACATCACACACAAGGTCACCTAGTGTGCCCGCCCCTCCTGGGATCGCTGCAGCCACCAGCTCTAGTGTCTGTGACTCACTCCCTGCACCATCCCCAGGCCCCGCCAGCCTCCCCACAGCTGAAAGACTGTGGAAGAAGCTTCTGAAGACGTCTCTCTTCATCAGGAGATTAACTGAGACTCAAGAGACTTAGTTTGGGTTAACAGCCAAAGGATCTGGCTGAGGACACAACCAGGATGACCAAGATCACAGTCTTGCTTTGGGGAGGAACCGAGTCTTTGTTTCAAAGAATTGGGATATCCCAGGACACTTCACTTTAAAGACAGGTAGGTCTTTTCAGGAGTTCTCTGTTAAAGCAATCTGGAGTTCTGTCAGAAGCCCTCAATTAAAGGCATGTGAAACTTTCTCTGGAGCCTTCTTAGTATTGTTAGTTAAAAATAACTGATACCCCTCCTCAGGTTCCTTCTCAGGAGCCCTAAATCACTTAGGATAAAGTACCAAACTGCATCCCCTCCACCCAATACCAACAGGCATGAATTTTGCCAAGGGAGGTAGGATTTGCCCTCTTTCTGTCATGTATTCCTAGCCAAGACAAAGGTGGTATCTATTTCTATATTCCTATAATTCCATTCAAGAAAGCATCACTTATTAAGTTCTTAGAGGCAAGAGGAGGAAAGCCTTCACATAACTGGCGTGCTTTACTAGGGTGTTATGTCATTGCTGTTATTAATTATCATTAACAGTCTTAAAATATGCCTATTAATGATCTCAACACAAAATAGCAGTGTGGGTCTTAGCCAAGAGCAGCATAATTACCTATTAATGAGATGTAAATTTCACAGGGAAATGACAGCGATCTCGATGTACCACCTTCTGAACTAATATAATAAAGTTAATAATAATAATAGTGTATAATCTGAGGATATTAGTGTTAATTTGAATGCTAACACCATAGTTAAACAGGCTGAGAGAAATGGAAATTATTTGCATAACTCAAACCAAGAAACCCTAATCTCTGCTATTAAAGAAAAATTGATTGTTCTCCTCTGAATGATATAAAGCTGACTCCTTGCAGTCACCATAGTGAGCAAAAAAAAATTTCAAGCTACTTCTTTTATGTCTTCTACTTAGGGTTTATATCTCCCTTATATCCAAAACCAAGTTGAGGTACTTGGTTATACAGTGAAGCCCAGGAGAAAACAGAATTTAAAAAAATAGAAACACAACAAAACCCAGTTAAGGGGAGAGAGCAGATGTTACCAGACCCTCAAGATAAACGATTGCAGCTGAGGTCTGATTTCAAGTCTCAGCTTCCTAGAAACACGGCAGGAGCAATTTAAGTAACTGAGTTACTGGTTAGCAAGCAGCCTCCTTAGGACACGCACAAGCTTTGAATCTGAAGAAGCCCTTCTCGGCAGCTGAGAACCGCGCAACCCTGCCTGTGGCTATTCGAACCTCACACCCCAGGCTCCCGCAGGCCAGGCCGAGACACCTACCCTCATAGCTGGCGTGGAATCCCTGTGCGCTGACCGCGTAGTCACTGATGAGGCGCAGAGAGAGGGTGGTGGCCGCACTGACGATGGTGGCTGGCAGCTGAAAGCCTGTGAGCCTGAAAAACAAAGAGGTGAGCTGGAGGGAGGATGAATCCCCCGGGAACTGCACATCCGGTACGCATTTACTGAGCACATGCTGGATGCATGATGCTGATTTAGGCACAGGGAAGGATATGAAAGAAGCTGAACACCAGGCACATGCAAGGTGTTCCAAGATAAAGTAATTCCCAGCAAAAGTGATGGAGACCAGTCACAGAAATATGGGCCTACTCTCCCAAGCCATGGGCTACCCCTAATCTGCAGGTCTGCCTCATTTATGTCTCTTCTCTTTCTCCTCCTCCAGTTTCTTCTCCTGATGTACCCAAACAGGATCCTATGTGCCCTTCCTAGAACAGACTCCCTCCACCCATGTCCTCCACCTGCATCTTATCTATAGATAAACTGTAGCCTCCTCCTGCTGCTGCTGCTGCTGCTGCTAAGTCGCTTCAGTTGTGTCCGACTCTGTGTGACCCCATAGACGGCAGCCCACCAGGCTCCCCCGTCCCTGGGATTCTCCAGGCAAGAACACTGGAGTGGGTTGCCATTTCCTTCTCCAATGAATGAAAGTGAAAAGTGAAAGTGAAGTCGCTCAGTTGTGTCCGACCCTCAATGACCCCTTGGACTGCAGCCTTCCAGGCTCCTCCATCCATGGGATTTTCCAGGCAAGAGAAGTGGAGTGGGTTGCCATTCCTTCTCCAATGCATATATGCATGCGTGCTAAGTCGCTTCAGTTGTGTCCAACTCTGTGTGACCCCATGGACAGCAGCCCACCAGGCTCCTCTGTCCACGGGATTCTCCAGGCAAGAATAGTGGAGTGGGTTGCCATTTCCTTCTCCAAAATAATATTCTGAGCCATGTCCTTCGAGCTCTTTTTGCAGATACTGAAATACCCGCCAGGTGGAAGAAGTTAACTGTATGCAGCCTGCGGCACATAGATCCCCAGACTGATTGGAAACAGAAGCTTGATGATGCTGAGTCCCAGTGACCTCACCACCAACCAATCAGAAGAATGTTCACTGATCATTTACTCACAACCTGCCTCCATCACCCTATCTTTAAAAGCCTTTTGCCGAAAGCCTTCGGGGGGTTGGGGCTTTTTACGCACTAGCAGCCTGGGCTCCTTGCTTGGTGTCCTACAACAAACCACAGCCTGGTGTCAGTGGTATTACTACACATGGGCACCAGATCCAAGTTTGCTTCAGTCACACTGAACTTTCAGTAACTCCTCCCTTTCTGGCTGGGGTCCTTTGAGGCTCTGAGTAGACTTTGCCACAAATTTACAATGAATGATCACCAACAGACAGTATTTATTTATTCACATACAGAGGAAAATATATCCAACTCTAAGTAGCAGAATGTGGATCCTTCTTACCCTAGACTTTATCCTTTAAAAGGAATAGGTCTACTGCTTTTATAGAAATGATAAGTGCTTATTATTTTTAAAAGATGAAAGCAAAAAATAAAAACCCAATGCAATCTAGAAATAATCATTCTTGACAGTTGACACACAAAGAGATGGAAGGATCAGTAGTTCAGATCATATTCAATGAAATAATTTCATACAAATGGGATCATATTGTACATGCTTTTAAAATTAAAATGCGTAATTTTTTCCCCACTAGTTAAGTGAAGAAAAAGAAATAGAGGTGAAACGAAAGGAATTGTTGAATCTGAAATAGCATGCTTTCAGCACAAGAGAGTCATCTTTGAAAGATTCTTCTAACGTTAAAAAGATAAAACAATGAAGCCTTCACTGAACATGTGGGGACATATTTTAGGGAAGAAGTCTGCTTCCAGGCATCCACACAGGTTGGCCCCCACAGGTGATGAGATTGTGCACAAAGGTGGCGGTGGGGTGGCCAGGCTCCTGTCCACCTTTGTCTTTTATTCTCTACCTGAGGCTCACCTGCACACCCAGAAGGGCTCAGGGAGGAATTCAAGGCATAGCTTTACCTCCATTTTCAAGTAGTAAGGGATATCTGTCGTGCCCCCTGGTTCAGCCTGTTCCTCCCATTGTTATAATATCTGGACACCCAGATGTCCCCTGAAAGGCATGGGTATTGAGTTCAACCAAATTAAATCAGATGTTTGTAACACCCACCATGAAAAGCCCCATGCAGGGTGAATCCCTTGTATTTCCCACCATCCTAATCTTATAGGATTCAGGTTAACACAGAATAAATTGAAGGAAAAGAGAAGGCAAAGTCATCAAACTAAAATGGGAGACCAAATACGTTTCAAGGTCATCTTCTTTTCAGGTATACAAACACCCAGCAAAGAGTCTCTCCATCATCCCATATTCTCTCCCCATCCCTGCCCCTGTCTTTCTGTCTCTATGTCCCCCATTTTCTCAAAGGCAAAAAAATTCATATGTCAAATAATGAAGCCATACACATTAGAAGAAAACAATTGTTTAATCTGCTTACTGAGGAAGGTCTTTCTGAGTATGGTTAGAGAACTCCATTGGCTTCTACCCACCCATCATTCTTTGAGAGAGCTGTCAGTGCATTGGGTTCCCACAGGTACCCTACCCACTCACTAGCCACAGAACTGGGCAAATGACCAATCACAGCAAATCCTTCATCTTTATGGAGTGGTTCAAGGCATAGGGAAGAAGGAGGAGGGCACCTAACCCAAGCAGAGTCGTTCTGAGTCCTTCCATGGGATGTGATATACAGACTTCAAGTGTCCTTTATCTGGGGGTTCTAAATCATTAGATTGTCAGCTCAAGACTGTCATCAGTCCTTTGCGTCATTACACAGGCACTATCTGCTGTAGAGAAAATTATGTCTCATGCAGATGTAGACAAAGCAGAACAGAGAGAAGAGGGACAGAGTCCTGATGATGCATCGTGGAGACCCTTCACGCAGCCGTGCAGAATGACCCCCTTCTACATGAACCAACACTCTTTATTCATTCCTTTTCTTTTTCCTTTTTCCTTTTTCTTTCTTCTTTTTTTTTTGTTCAAGTTAGTTTGATTTGGGTTCTATCTCTTGAAATTGATTGAATACTGCTGGATATAGCATGAAACCTCACATGCCTTAAAGGAAAATACTGATTGATTTAATTACATGAAAATTCAAAGCATGCATGTGAAGCAAAAAAAAAAAAAAAAAAACTGTAAAAAAAACATAAGTGCAAATTTGGAAGACTGCATATAATATATATAACAGGAATTGGTTTAGTATTCATAATCGATAAAGAATACTAACAAATCAATATGAAAAAGAAATAGGGAAGGAAGGAAAGAGCAAAGGATATACACAGAAAGAGAAAGATGCTCCACCTAAATAATATAAAAAATAAGAAAACTCAATCAAAAAGCCTCATTTTTCATCTATCATGTTGGCAAATGTTGAGGAAACGGAGCCTATAGTTATCAAAATGATAATAAGAAAATACCACAAATTACACACATACATTTGACAAATTGGATGAAATGGACCAGTTCCTTGAAAAGCACAAACTACCACAGCTTTTCAACATGAAATAAATCATTTGAATAGCCCTATGGCTATAAAGGAAATTGAATTAGTCATTTAAAAATTCCCCCAAAGGAAATACCCAGACCCAGAAGGTTTCAATAGAGAACTCTACCAAATGCATCAAGAACTTACACCAATTCTATACCATGTCTTCCAGAAAAGAGAAAGAAGGAGCACTTCCAAACTCATTTTATGAGGCAAATATTACCCTGATACCAAAACCAAAGGTAGTGCAAATAAAGAAGGCTAAAGACTAATATCCCACAGAATATAAACACAAAATGCCTTAACAAAACATTAGCAAAGAGAATTCAGCAACACACAAAATAATTATACACTGTAACCAAGTGGGGTTTAATTCCAAGGACACGAGGCTGGTTCAATTTCTGAAAATCAATGCAATTCACTATATTAACAGGCCAAAAGTAGAAAAATCACATGATCATATCAACAATGAAGAGAAAGCACTTGGCAAAATTCAACACTCATCCATAGTTTTAAAAAAGTCTTTTACAGACTCACAGAGTACAGTCATGTGGTTGCCAAGGGGAGAAGGTATAAATTCAGAGGTTGGGGTTAACACATACACACTACTATATGTAAAATAGATAATCAACAAGGACCTAGTGTATAGCACACAGAACTCTACTCAATGCTCTGAATAACCTATATGGGAAAAGAATATGAAAAAGGATAGATACATGAATAGTGGTGGTGGTTTAGTCACTAAGTGGTGTCGGACTTTTGAGATCACACGGACTGTAGTCTACTAGGCACCTCTGTCCATGGGATTTCATAGACAAGAATACTGGAGTGAGTTGCCATTTCCTTCTCCAGGGATCTTCTCAACCCAATGACTGAACCCAGGTCTCCTGCATTGCACACAGATTCTTTACCACTGAGCCATAAGGGAAGCCCTCAGACACGTAAGTATGTATAACTAAATCACTTCCTGTACACCTGAAACTAACACAACACTGCTAATCAATTATTCAGTTCAGTTCAGTTCAGTCACTCAGTCATGCCCAACTCCTTGTGACCCCATGGACTGCAGCACACCAGGCCTCCCTGTCCATCACCAACTCCCGGAGTTTACTCAAACTGGTCCATTGAGTTGGTGATGCCATCCAACCGTCTCATCCTCTGTCATCCCCTTCTCCTCCCACTTTTAATCATTCCTAGCATCAGGGTCTTTTCCAGTGAGTCAGTTCTTTGCATCAGGTGGCCAAAGTATTGGAGTTTCAGCTTCAACATCAGTCCTTCCAATGAATATTCAGGACTGATTTCCTTTAGGATGGACTGGTTGGATCTCCTTGCAGTCCAAGGGACTCTCAAGAGTCTTCTCCAACACCACAGTTTAAAACCATCAATTCTTTGGCACTCAGCTTTCTTTACAGTCCAACTCTCACATCCATACATGACTACTGGAAAAACCAGTCTTGACTAGACCTTTGTTGGCAAAGTAATATCTCTGCTTTTTAATATGCTGCCCAGGTTGGTCATAACTTATCTTCCAAGGACCAAGCGTCTTTTAATTTCATGGCTGCAGTCACCACCTGCAGTGATTTTGGAGCCCCAAAATATAAAGTCTGTCACTATTTGCCCATCTATCTGCCATGAAGTGATGGGACCAGATGCCATGATCTTCGTTTTCTGAATGTTGAGTTTTAAGCCAACTTTTTTACTTTCCTCTTTCACCTTCATCAAGAGGCTCTTTAGTTCTTCGCTTTCTGCCATAAGGGTGGTGTCATCTACGTATCTGAGGTTATTGATATTTCTCCCGGCAATCTTGATTCCAGCTTGTGCTTCATCCAACCCAGTGTTTCTTATAATGTACTCTGCATAAGAGTTAAATAAGCAGGGTGACAATATACAGCCTTGACGTACTCCTTTTCCTATTTGGAACCAGTCTGTTGTTTCATGTCCAGTTCTAACTGTTGCTTCCTGACCTGCATTTAGATTTCTCAAGAGGCAGGTCAGGTGGTCTAGTATTCCCATCTCTTAAGAATTTTCCACAGTTTGTGGTGATCCACACAGTCAAAGGCTTTGGCATAGTCATTCCAATATAAAATTAAAAAAAAAGAAAAGAAACTTTCATAAAACTATGGATAGAAGGAAACTTTCTGACTTGATAAAGAGCATCTCCAAAAATCCTATAGCTAACATCACACTTAATGGTGAAAGACTGAACGTTTTTCTCCTAAGACTGAGAACTAGGCAAGGATCTAACAATCCAATTGGAAAATTGGCAAAAGACACGAAAAGACATTTCACCGAGAGGATACATGGATGGGAAATAAGCACGTGAAAAATGTTCAACATCATTAGCCATTGCTAAGTCACTTCAGTCGTGTCTGACTCTGTGTGACCCCATAGACACAGCAGCCCGCCAGGCTCCCCCGTCCCTGGGGTTCTCCAGGCAAGAACACTGGAGTGGGGTGCCATTGCCTTCTCCAATGCCTGAAAGTGAAAAGTGAAAGTGACGTTGCTCAGTCATGTCTGACTCCTAGCGACCCCAGGGACTGCAGCCTACCAGGCTCCTCCATCCATGGGATTTTCCAGACAAGAGTACTGCAGTGGGGCGCCACTGCCTTCTCCCATTAGCCATTAGGGAAAGGGAAATCAAGACCATGATGAGATATTACTATACACCATTAGAACAGATAAAAATAAGGACAGTGACAACACCAAAGGTCAACAACGATGCAAAGCAACTGGGTCTTTCGTACACTGCTGCCAGGATGTAAAATGGTGCTAATATTCTGGAAAATAGACAATTTCTGTTTTAAAACTACTACACATATACTAGTCATACAACTCAGCAATCACAACCGTGGGCGTTTGTCCCAGAGAAATGAAAACTGGTGTCCACATGAAAACCTGCGTATGATTATTCAGAGCAGCTTTGCTTGTTTGTTTTTGTAATAGCCCCCAGCAGAAAACAACCAAAAACGTCCCATGAAGTGAAAGTGAGGTCATTCAGTTGTATCCAACTCTGAAACCCCATGGACTGTAGTCTGCCAGGCTCTTCCATACATGGGATTTTCCAGGCAAGGATGCTGGAGTGGGTTTCCATTTCCTTCTCCAGGGAATCTTCCCAACCCAGGGATTGAACCAGGTCTCCTGTACTGCAGGCAGACTTTACCATCTGAGCCACCAGGGAAGCCCAAAAATGTCCTATAATAGGCGAATAATTAAACCAACTGCAGTACATCCATGCCATAGAATACTTGTTGTTCAGTCGCTCAGGCATGTCCAACTCTTTGTGACCCCAAGGACTGCAGCACTCCAGGCTTCCCTGTCCCTCACTATGTCCTGGAGTTTGCCCAAGTTCATGTCCACTGAATCAGTGATGCTATCAAACCACGGAATACTACTCACTGATAAAAACAAATGGACTGTTTATGCATATGACTGGGGTGGATCTCTGGGGCATTATGCTTAGTGAAAGAAGAAAAGCTTATCTCAAAAGATGATGCAGCAGATGATTCCACTTATATCAACATAACATTTTGGAAATGACATTAAAGATATGGAAAATGGGTGAGTGGTTGCCAGGGGTTAGGGATGGGGAGCGGGGTGGTTATAAAGGAGTAGCACGAGGGAGATCGTTGTGGCAACAATTCTGCATCTTGATTGCACTGGTGGTGACGAGCGTGATAACATGACGCACAAGTACACACACACATTGCACCAACATGTGCTTCCCAGTTTTGAGATTGTAGTACCCCCACTTTAGATGTGCCCATTGGGAGAACCTGGGTGAAGCGTCCATGGAACATCTCTCTATCATCTTTGCAACTTCCTGTGAATCTATAATTACCTCAAAATTAAAAGTTTTTAAAAATCAGATATGTAGCTCACACCATATTTTTATTGGCCAGTCTACTTAGTTGGCCAATAAAATCTTGACCTGCTACTTGGTCCTCAGTGGGATCCTCCCTTCAGCTACCTCCTGTTCATTCCAACCCCTACACTGTCCCTGCCCACCCCCGCCCACCAGCAAACATACTCACCTGCACCTCTGGCTGGGTCCTCGCTGGAAACGGGCTGACCACCAGAAGCACAGCCCTCTGGCCCCCCAGGCTGCCACTCTCTCGTTCACTGGCTTCCCACGGACTTGCCCACGCACCTTCTCCACCCCCGGATGTTTGTAAATGATGTTGCCAGACTGCTGCTCCCAAAGGACCCTGCTATCGAAACACCAAAACATCTCCAAAGAGGTCAGACCTCTGTCTGGATCTGACCCTCAGGCCTCATCTCAAGAGCTGGCCCTCTTTATCTCTGCCTCCAAGTGGGCCCAGTTCACAGCACCTGCAACTTGCCTCCCATCACGTGTACCAGAATTATGCCTCAGGTGCTCTTCCCAGACCCTCGACGACACTCAGCTTCACGGAGAAGTCTCACATCTCACCACGGCTTCTCCCCTGAAGTCGTCTCTGGAAATGACATCCTCCCCACTGAGCAGAACGTGTTGATTTTATTCCCCTGGCTCGTTCCATGTTTTTGAGCTGCCGTTAAAGATGCCTAGACCCTAGTTTCTTATACTATATTGACACAAGCTGCGGAGAGCTAACGTACATTGTCAACAAACAATTACAGTTTTATCACTTGCAATATATGGAATTGAACCTCCTAGGCATTTTCTCTAATCAGATATTTACCACTGTTCTGCTCTTTCCCAGGCTTGGGAGATAAATTCTAAGATGGAGAGTTCCTCCGTGGCACTAAAGCTGGAGGGGGTGGGAACTCAAGTCTCCCCACCTGGAGACCTGAATCATCATGCTTCTGCCCCACCGCCTGCTTCTCCCTCACCTGCCTCTTATCACTGAATCGATTTCAGACGAGCTGGCGACCCCGTAAGTCAGGAGGAGTTATCACGTTGCATGTTGGAATAAGCAAATAAAACTTTCAGACTTGCGCATCTTTTATCTGACAAGTCTAAATACTATATTGAAAGGAGTGAGGTATTGTTCAGTAGTCCAATCCAGACTTATTAGAGAAATGGGGTACAGTGATGGCAAGAAGGGCAACAGGCTCCTACTGCTATTGAGTATCTTCTTGTTGACTATCGAATGTGCAGAGAACAGCTTTTGCAAACAGGTGGCATGGCCATAGATGTAAACTAATACTCCTGTTTCACTTTATCAAGGCTTCTTGTCTTTCCCACTTCTTCATGAACCTTCTCTGGGTTTTTTTCTCCCTGCTCAGAGGAACCCAGAGTCTTGGAGACTGGTGACGCCATGACCCCAAATTTCTCACTGTCACAATTCAGAATCCATCAATGGCTTCCAACTGTCTTTACGACTAAGACTTCCATAAGGAGGCCCACAAGGCCTGTACCACTCAGTCCCTGCCCACTCTGCCTTATATCCTGCCTGGCTCCAGTCTACTTTGGTCAAGGGAAGGGGCAGCTGTACACAGAGGACAGGCAATAAAGGGTACATTTCGTGTTCAGAACTTGAAAACAATAATAAAGCAGACTTGAAAAGCCCATTTACTATCCCATGAGTCTGCACTCCCATGTCAGTGATAAGATCCTTTTCCACACCTCTCTGCCTGATACACTGCTGGCTTCCATCCCATCATATTGGTCAACCCATCATCTTTAGGGCCAGGCTGCAGTCCATGGGGTCGCTAAGAGTTGGACACGACTGAGCGACTTCACTCTCACTTTTCACTTTCCTGCATTGGAGAAGGCAATGGCAACCCACTCCAGTGTTCTTGCCTGGAGAATCCCAGGGACGGGGGAGCCTGGTGGGCTGCCGTCTATAGGGTCCGACAGAGTCAGACACGACTGGAGCGACTTAGCAGCAGCAGCAGCAGCAGCGCATGTTATTTCCTTTTTAGAACACTTTCTCACACCTCCTCCACCTATTTGTCTGATTAACCCCACTGGTGTCGCCAAAGATGCGTGGGTAGCAGCGGAGTGTGCTGTTTCATGGAAGGAGTCTGGAGGAACCTGGGTTCCTTTGGGCAAGTCCCCCTTCCTTTTTCCCCTGCTGCAGTGAACTTGGGTCCCAGTCAGCCAGGGTCTCTGAGTGACTCCCCAAGCAGGGAGCCCCTGCAAATTTTTTTTGCGTGCATTGTGTTGGCCAAAAAGTTCATTCCAATTTTGCCATAAGAGCTTGTGGAAGGAATGAACTTTTTGGCCAACCCAATAGAAGAGCAAGAAAGAAACTTTTTGTGAGTTAAGCCTTTGAGATTTCAGGGTTGTTTGTTACCCTCAATGTTTCAAAATGTAGAGTTTTATTACTCTTCAGATATGGTGAGGGCAAAACTGTGGTGTTGGAGAAGACTCTTGAGAGTCCCTTGGACTGCAAGGAGATCCAACCAGTCCATTCTGAAGGAGATCAGCCCTGGGATTTCTTTGGAAGGAATGATGCTAAAGCTGAAACTCCAGTACTTTGGCCACCTCATTCGAAGAGTTGACTCACTGGAAAAGACTCTGATGCTGGGAGGGATTGGGGGCAGGAGGAGAAGGGGACAACAGAGGATGAGATGGCTGGATGGCATCACTGACACGATGGATGTGAGTCTAGGTGAACTCCGGGAGATGTTGAGGACAGGGAGGCCTGGCGTGCTGCGATTCATGGGGTCGCGAAGAGTCGGACACGACTGAGCGACTGAACTGAACTGAACTGAACTGAACAAATGAGGAGGCAATTGTCACTGGAAAGTTAGTTTGTTACAGTTCCCAAAGTTGCGGGAGGAAGCATGCCTTTTGCAACATAGGGCCATACCAGGAAGTGCCAGGGTGGGTGGGGATGTAGAAGGGACAGGAGCAAATCGTGAGCAAGGGCTTTTATCAAGGTTTTCATGGGGGAAGGAATGGGTGAGGCAGGGCGAGTGGGTGGCTGCTCTTAGTTGTCTGACACGTGACTCTGGGGTGATTAGCACACAGGATGGTGACTTAACATGGTGGCTTAACGGGTGAGAGCCTAGTAGAGCATGTGGGTGGGCTCTGGATTGGTTGATTTGCATATAAAAGGCTCACTCCCAGAAGAATAGTTCTCTACATCTTAGAATTAGCTAACCCCAAGAGGGGCCACCTCTCTTGGGTCAACAAAGCCCCAAGATGTCAAAGCATCAAAAATATAAAAAATATTTGTATTATTTGTGTGATTAATACACATAGCCATACATGGCCCATGCTGACTATTACCTTTTTTATTTTCTTTGCTAGCATTCATCACAGTTCCAGGATTTCCCAGGTGGCGTAATTGGTAAAGAATCCACCTGCCATTGCAGGAGATGCAAGAGACATGGGTTGGATCCGTGGGTCAGGAAGATCCCCTGGATTATGAAATGGCAACCCATTCCAGTATTCCTGCCTGGAAAATTCCATGGAGAGAGGGGCTGGTGGGCTACAGTCCACGGGGTCGCAAAGAGTCAGATACCACTGAGCGCATGCACAGCACCCAGCACGGTGCTGTCATTAAAAAGCAGTTTCTAAGTAGATTTTATCAAGGCAGATGTTTTTTATTTTTTTGTGTGTGATTATTCTGTTCAGATCTCCAAGAAGACAGTGGCTATGTTTGCTTTGCCCATCCATGTCCAATCCCCTGCATATTTATTTTTGAATGAGTGAACGGAGGGTTATCTGTCACTTCCAGGGGAACCACATGGTGTCATAGCTCATCCTGCCACTGCCAGGACAGACAGCAGGACCGGGAGATGATAGGACATAGTTAAGAAACACTTACTGACTTTGGTGACCTCCCTACATATCCACAAACTGGAGTGAGACACAAGGAGAAACCAGCCTATTCTGAACATCTTCAGGAAGCAGGGAGGCTTTTAAAGGGGCTGTCAGTAAGAGGGGACAAAGGAAAGTACGGGGAGGGTGGAGAAGAAGCAGTGAGCCCGGTGGGAGGTGAGACCCCCGCTTGGACCCACACCCTCTGCACTCTGTGGCAGCTGAGGAGGGGGTAGATCCTGAGAAGGGAATGGCTCCATGGGGTACCGAGCAAGGCTGGACTGCCCACCAAAGGGCTGGTACTCCCCTATGCAGGTCAGCACGGATTCAGCTGAGGGGTGCTGTCCACCTGCAAGAAGCTCTGAGCAGATCAGCAGTGGCCAGTACGGTCTGAAGACCAGGGGGCCCTTGTGGAATACTGGGATCTGTGCATGACTTTGTGGTAACCCCAACATGGCTTAAATGGAACTTTTCACCTTCCTGAGTGGGGACTCTAGGTCAAATTTTTTTTTTTTAATGCAATGATGTGACACTTGTTTCACCCAAGGGAAGCATTTGCATACTCCTTTCTGTAAAAATAAATGATAATCTTCTAACTCCAGAAGGTGGTACCTGTGTTTGAGAAGGCTCTTAGCTAACTGACTACCAACTACTTAGGCTAGAGCCTCTGGGCCCTGAAATGCAAAGGTTGGAATAAGACCATAAAGGGAACCCTGTCAGGTGAGGAACAGTTGAAGGAAGTGCGCATGAAAAGTGAAAGAGAACTGGTCAGAATGAGAATAGTCTTCAAATCCTGGAAAGGCCATGCCTGACACATCACGTCCTCATGAAACGATGAGCCAGAACCAGAACCAGAACCAGAACCACCAGGACAGAGGCTCGGGGGTGGGGGCGACTTGGTCCACAAACAGAAGAACATGGGCAATCACGTATGCTTGGGGAGGAAATGGGCTGCCTCTCAAGGTTAATCCAATTTTAATTTCTCAGTTACTTACTCAGTGCCAATGGGTCTCAGATGCTGAACGTCAGAGGCGGGCCAGAGCCGTAGGCCAAGCTCACCAGGATATGGCTTTGCTTCTAGTGGTCGGAGGACCCATGGGGAAGATCAGAATGAAATTCTTATCTTCACGAACTCCAGGCTAAAGCCTTGGAATCCATTATTACAGAGAAGTGACTCCATTACTGGCATATGTGTAAATCCCAATCCCCAATGTCTAGAGAAACAGGTCAATCCTAAAGGAAATCAACCTTGAATACTCATTAGAAGGACTGATGCTGAAGCTGAAGCTCCAATATTTTGGCCACCTGATGCAAAGAGCTGACTCACTGAAAAAGACCCTGATCCTGGGAAATATTGAGGACAGGAAGAGAAGGGGGCAACGGAGGATGAGATGGTGGGAGGGCATCATCAGCTCAATGGACATGAGTCTGAGCAAACTCTGGGAGATAGTGAAGGTCAGGGAAGCCTGGCGTGCTGCAGACCATGGGGTCACAAAGAATTGGGAAATGACGTAGCGACTGAATGACAAGAGAAACAGGAGGATGGGAGAGATGAAGAGTAAGGATTTGTGCAAATGTCTTCCAAGCACACGGTGGCCTTCTGAGGATAGGGGACAATACAAGGAGTTGCCCCTGATGCGTATTGCTGTGTCTGGACCTCTAAACCTCGAGTGAAACCAGAGATCTGGTTAGCTCCCAGGGCATGATGACTGAGAGTGAGAGAGACAGACCATCCTTGGGTGATGGAGCTCAAGGCTTTGCCTTTGTAGTACTCTGTCTGCATCCACACGGGCCGTTACACTTCCCTTAAATGTGCCCCAGGGCCTTTGCATGCACTGCCCTTAGGGCTGTGACACTGCTCTCCCCCTGAGCCACTCAGGTCCACCACCTGACCTATCCATCTCCCACTGACTGCTGGGGTCTCTGTTTGAATGTTAGTTTCTCTAGGAAAGAGTTTTGGAACCTCTGATAAATGTTCTCCAAGAACAGAGTACTTCTTTATAATATGCATTCCAATCATAATGAATTGATTTTCTTATTGAGTTACTTAAGATGTATCTGTCTTTCCTTCTTGATAGGAAATGCCTTCCTAACTTCTCTGCATTACTAGCACAAATAAGGTGAACTACGCCCCTCCCAAATTCATATGTTGAAACCTAACCACCTGTAGGTAACATGATGGTATCAGTTCGTGGGGTCTTTGGGAGGTAATTAGGAATCAAAGAGGTTGGGAGGGTGGACTCCTCTTGAATGGAATTAGTGCCCTTACGGGAGTCACAAGAAAGTTTGCCTCCTCTCTCTTCTCTCCATCCACCACGTGAGGATATGATGAGAAGGTGGAAGTCTGTAACCCAGAAGAGGGTTCCTCATTGGAGGGTCTGCAATATCAGATCTTTGTTGTGCTGGCAGCACCCAAGCATGGGAAATAAATCTCTGTTGTTTATAAGCCACCCAGTCTAAGGAGTTTTTGTTCTAGCAACCTGAGGTGATTAAGACAAATATGTAAAGAATGAATGAATGAATAACCATCAGAGAGTAGACAGAAAAGCCTTGACTGTTGTCCTGTGAAAGGCCAATCTACAAGGTTGGCCCTTGGCTGGGGTCTGGGAACATGGATTTCAGGAGGGTCCCCATCTTTCTCAGAACTGATAAAAGTGTCCTAAACTTTCTGTACAAACACAGTGGTTTCTACTGAACACCTGTTTTCCCTCTGAATCTGGAACTTCGACACATGCCAGGCAGAGGGTGCCCATGCAATCTGCCCCCAATAAAAACTCTGGGCACTGAGTCTCCAACTGAGCTTCAGTCTGTGTGTTTCCACTGGGAGAGGACCCTTGGAAGATTGTGCCTGGTTTCTCCCCCCAACCTTCATCCCATGAACAGTTTTCCTTTGCTGTTTTGCTCTGCATCCTTTCACTATAATAAATCATAGGCAGGAGTGTGACTATATGCTGAGTCCTCTGAGCCGTCCTAGTCAAACACTGAACCTAAGCTAAAAGAAGTGGTCATGGGGACGCCCAACACAGGGAGTGCTGAATGAACACAACCCAATTCTCCTGCAAAGTACAAAAACTAGATTATTCTCCAAAGGATATTCCAGGTGTTCAGTGGTTAAATAGAAATGGGAAATGCAGGATTAAACTAAGTGAAGCAAGAATTTTTCAGAAAATAGAAAAAAAAAGGTTTATGGGGGCTTTTAATAAGCTAATAGCTAATTTCCAAGGCAGGAACAGATTATATAACAGTTGCCCAATACATTCGATCATAAACCCTTTCATTCTTTTTTCTTAAAGAATTAATTTGAATTCTTTTTAAAATTAATTTAGCTACATCGGGTCTTAGTTGCAGCATGCAGGATCATATTTGCATCATGTGGAATCTTTCCGATGCCACGCATGGGCTCTCTAGTTGTGCCACATGGGCTCAGTAATTGTGCAGGTGATCCATGCACGTCTCTTCCTTGCAATCTTAAAGAGCCCAACTAATATAGAATTATTGGGGAATAAACAGTAAAGTAGCAAATTGGGCCTTTATTAAGTGGCTCTCATTTAAGGCACTTAGCACATCAAACAATGATATTTAAAAAAAGACATGGCAATTGACCTTGGGAATAAAAGAGTAAATGTAAGCAACATTTGTCACACTGACAGGCTTGGCAAACAGTGTTTTGATTTGCCAGCAGCCCTACTCCAGACAGCAGCCACTAGTTAGATACATAAACCATTAAGCTAAAAACAGAACTATCATTACAGGCATCATCCAGTAATTTTCAGGTAATTGATGGACATTAGTCATAATCACACTTAATACACAGACACACACAGACACCCCTACTGAAACATGTTCTCACTGATACCTTCTATTTGCATTTCATCAAGAGCTCCTAAAACTAGCAAACTTGGAAAAATTGGGCCTTCTCTGCTTTTAAGTATATGTGTGTGCTAAGTTGCTTCAGTCATTTCCGACTCTTTGTGGACCCTATGGTCTGTAGCCCTCCAGGCTCCTCTGTCCATGGGATTCTCCAGGCAAGAATACTGAAGTGGGTTGCTGTGCCCTCCTCCAGGGCATCTTCTCGACCCAGGAATCAAACCTGTGTCTCTTATGTCTCCTGCATCGGCTGGCAGGTTCTTTACCACTCGTGCTACCTGGGAAGCCCACATACATGTATATGTGTATGTATATGTATATACAAGCACACATTTTTTTCTGAGTATCCTGTAGGTTGGGATTCCATGAAGCCTTCTGGGATATGAAATGCCCAGGGCAGCAGGTCATAGAGATCATGTTGCTGCTACACTGGATATAAGAGCACTGACTCTCCTGGTCTCAGAAGTCCTGACACCCACAGTAACCAAAATTCTGTAGAGATGGTTCTTGTGCTGCCAAGATCTGGGGATCTTTGTAATAAACTCCCATTTCTGGGAGTGACCCAGCAGTAGTCAGATAGCTGTTGGAAAAGCCTAGCTTAAGTCCAAAGGCTCTTCTCTCAAGTGTTTCAGTCTCTCCAGAGAACATCCACTGGCTGTACAAACCTCTGTTTTCAGCTGCCCATGTCCATTTATTTTTGGAGGTCAGAATATCTGTCTTAAGTACATGGTTGGGTGGGAACAATGCTAGGCTTCTACATCTTCATATATACTTTCTAGGAGGCATGCAGGCTGTAGAAGCAAGGTCTGGAGTCTTAACAGGCCCTCCTGCTGAGGTCTAAAATTAGGCTAGCAGCACGCTATATTGGAAATGCAAATCCTCTCAGTACAAATACTCGGTCAACACCCAGGAGCATTTCCCATAGGATTGTAGCTTCTGGTTCTGCAGCAGGGAATTCTGGGTATTCTCTTCCAGCTCTCTCCCAACAGTTCCCCAGTACAATCCATGGAATACTATCCTGTGTTATATTAATAGGTTTGCCTGCTGCTAAGCTGCTTCAGTCGTGTCCGACTCTGTGCGACCCCACAGACGGCAGCCCACCAGGCTCCCCGTCCCTGGGGTTCTCCGGGCAAGGACACTGGAGTGGGTTGCCATTTCCTTCTCCAATGCATGAAAGTGAAAAGTCAAAGTGAAGTCGCTCAGTCGTGTCCAACTCTTCGTGACCCCATGGACTGCAGCTCACCAGGCTCCTCCGTCCATGGGATTTTTCCAGGCAAGAGTACTGGAGTGGGGTGCCATCACCTTCTCCGAGGTTTGCCTGAGACATGTGCAAATAATTTTGGGAAACGCTACACTCAAAGCAGCACCATAGTGTGCCAAGGTACCCTGGGGTGCTGCAGGGGATTTACAGGCACACTGAGGGATATTTTAAATTTTCCAGGGACACTGTGACCCTCAGTATCTGTTGGACACACAAAGGATTAGCTGAAAGTAGTTACAGTTTCAACATGAAGCTACATTCAATTAAATGATATCATTTTTTTGCAGATGGGTGTTTGATGGTTGCTGTGATAGAAAGTAGGTACCGTGTGACAAACAGTATGGAATAGGGTGAGCTAGTGTCCAATCTCTTTTTTCTTAATTCATTTGGCTGCACCAGGTCTTAGTTGTAGCACGTGGGATCTAGTTCCCTGACCAGGGATTGAACCTGGGTCCCCTGCAGTGGGAGCATACAGTCTTAACCACTGGACCACCAGAGGAGTCCTGATAGTGTCCAACTGAGAAGTTCTGTAGAGACCAAGAAGTACACACAGTCCATTAATTACTTGCAGTTTTTTAAGGATGAAATAAAAGTATAATTTTTTTCTTTCAATTTATACTGATTATTTTTCAAAGAGCTACAGAGTTGTTAGGGTGTAAGTACTTATTCAGCTAGTCAGACCTTGCTACTTAACAGATGGAGCACAGTGGAAAAATTACTGAAGCATTTAATGGCTCCTCAAACTAAGAAGTGTTGGGATTCTGAGCATTACTGTAATAAAGGCTCTGAGAAGTCCTGCAGCAAGAAAAATAGAGTTGGCGCCCCACACTTCTCAGTCTAGCACACCAACGAATGGCCTTCTTTACAACATTAGCTTAGGAAATCTAGGTGGATATTACCTGAGATCATGATTGTATAAGTTCAAAAGAGAGACCAGAGTTTGACTTATTCCCACCATTAACACTGAAAAAGTATTGCTCCTCAATCATTCATTTAACAAACATTCACTGTGTGCCCTATTACATATCATGTACTATGCTTGGTTCTGAGGATAGATATTTATAAGACCTGGACCTGACCCTCAAGCATTCACATTAATTTATCTGGAAGTTCAGCCACGCTCATCACCTTCATTACGGTCATCCATCCTGTGTATGGATGGGCACATATGCCTCTTGCCCCATTATTGCAAGAACCTCCTAACTGGTCTCCCCATTTCCCCCTTGTCCTCCTACAGATCATTCTCAACAGAGCAGCCAGCATGATTAAATCCAACTGTGTCCCTTCTCTGCTTAGAATTCTAAAAGTGTCCTAGTCTCACAACAACCTACAAGCCCTGGGCAGTCCTCTGCTACCACTACCCACTCCCACCCCATTACTTCTCTCTTTATCTCCAACTCGTCTCCCTCTGCTCAGCCGCTCCGGCCTAATGGGTCCTTACTGTTTCTCGAACACACTCTGGCAAAGTTTCTCAGGGCCTTTGCACGTGTTGCTCCTGTAACTTTCTCCAGCTATCCCATCTCTTCCCCCAACATGTGCAAGGCTGGTTTCCTCATCTTTTTCAAGTTTTTGTTCACTTTTACACTGAGGTTTGCAATGAACAAGCCATTTAAAATTGCAACCCTCCCCACCACCACTTCCTGGTTTCTGATGTCTGTGCTGTATTTTCTCTGCATAACACAAATCACCATCTGACACATATTTGATGAATCCTTGTTTATTAAATCCATCTTTCCACAACAGCATGTGAATTCCATGATGGCAGGGATTTTTATTCATTGGATTCCCTGGACTATACCCAGCATTAGAGAACAGCGCCATGTACTCAATAGGAGTTAATAACTAAGTTTATTGTTGCCGAAGACACGATGATAATGCAACACAGTAAGTGCAGCAATAGAGATGTGCCAGGGGATTTTGACACCACCAGCCTGAGCTGATGGAAAAGATAAATTATTAGCCAATCATGCAAAGGACATGGATGGTAGCGAGAGGACAGGAAGGTCATTGGAAGCAAAGAGGATGGCATGAGCGGAGGAAAAGATAACACCCAACTTCATGAGTAATTTATGAAATTGTTCTCCAACCAGTGCCAGAACAAACAGAGACAACCAGCTGTTCCTCCTTCACATCTTTGCCATGACTGCTTAATTACCAGTCTCCCCGAGAGAGGGGGTTTTTCTAGAGGCTGCTCAGGCACAGACTTTATTTGCTTCTATGGGATTCTGGAAAACCCTGACCCAGCCTGATCCTCCATGGCAGAGGTTGAAACATCCAACTTCAGGAGGTGGGTCAGGAGGGCATGGTGGGATGGATATGGGGAAGGGGACTTTGAGGAAGAGGGGCCATCGTGTTCCAGAAGACTTCTGCCTCTGTAGCTACCTCCTCCAAATCGGGCCAAGGACATCTTCTCTTTGGGAAGGGGAGCCATTCTCTTTCCATCAAGGCTGCTGCCCTCCAAGTCTGAAGGGCCTCAAGGGGCTCCATGGAGCAACTGGGATCTACCTAGTGCCTGAGATAGCACCATCTGAGAATAGGCATTATCTGCAAGTTCTATGCATTTCCTGTTCCTTGCACACCAGGGAGACGCAAACAATGGCTATTCAAATATAAGTGACCAGCCCAAGTGTCTCTCCCTGGAGATTCTCCATTCTGGGGACTTGTGCCTGCCTAGCCTCTGGTGGATGCTGAGGCCAGCTTGGGAAGAAAGCAGGCAGGGTCTTTGTGAGCTCTGGGTGCGTTGAGATGCTGAAAATATCTGCAAGAGGGCAGGGAGGTTGCACTTAGAGAATGGGTGGCCCGCCTGACCTGCTCCTGCACCACCGTGCTCTTCCTGTTGGCCACCAGAGCCGGCTCTGCGCCTGGCACCTGGTCTGCAGGGCCGGGATCTCCATATTAGAGACAGAACTTCCAGGGTGCCGCACCTGTGCCAGGAAGGACAACTATCATCATTACCAGCTGCTGCACACCCACCTCCAGCAGGTGACGGATAAGACCCTCTCCATCCCTGTGACTGACCTGGGCACTAAGGCCCCTTGGACATGGTCGAAGGCAGGGCCAGGCCCAGGCCACAGGGCCACAGCTGCTGTTTTCCCATGGTCCAGGTAACCAGGTGCACAGAAGCCTCCAGAACCATGGCCTTTGAGACGCAGTGCACAGACTCCCTTCCAAGCCAAAGGAGTGACAGGGTCTCTGCTCAGGCTGGGTCCCCAGGCCCAGCTGGACTGTGGAAACAAGGCAAGCAGGGCCCATAGCTGTGCCCCATGAAGCACAGCACTGAAGACCAGGTCACAGGTGATGGGTGATGGTGGCAGTGAACAGCAGGGGATCAACCTGAATTATCCATGCAAGAGAGAGATTGTAGTTGATAGCAGAACGTCCTTCCCTGTGTCCTCACCTGGGGAGACCCTAGAGGAAGGAGCCACAGGGGCAGTGAGCTTGGTCACCCGGAATTTTTTGCAGGGGGTTTGGGGCTCTGCCAGTATCTGTATGATTCTCTAACTCTATCTGCTTCCCAGGGCCACCCTGGGGCACAACTCCTAGGGGTGCCATTCATATGACACTCCACAGCCCTGGATTCAGAACTGCTTCCTTAACCCTGAATTCTGTCTCCTTATCTAGAGCATTAGACTCAGTCAACTGGCAGCTTGAACTTGGAACTAGGTTTTACCCCCCTGGATGCCATCTTTTTGGTCATCTTTGGTGCCACAATTTGCAAAGTGAAGATTGATCCAGAGAAATCCCTTAGTCCCCAAGATCCTGCCCAGGTCTATGGAGAGTGAGATGATACACAGGAAGTTGTAGGAACCTGGGGACAGCAGTAGGATGTAAGGGACTGGCGTGTGAAAGGGATGGAGGTGCCATGTCCAGAGAGGCTCCCGTCGGCCTCACCTCCCGTGTGATCACACCTTGTCATTATCCTTCATCCGCCACTCACTCTATTTTATCATACGCCTCAACGGCTTCTTGATATGTATTTATTTGTTGATTGCCTAACTTCCTCTGCTTGAATGTAAGTTAGAGTAGGACTTTGTCCATCTTGGTTGACTTTATGTGTTCAGGGCCCAGCACACAGCAGATGCTCAGTGAACACGTACAAAATGGAACAAACAGGTGAGGAGTTGCTGGTGTCAGACAAGCTAGAAAAAGTAAGTGACTCAGGACAATGAGGTGAATGGCAGCAAACACTTTTGACAGGTCTGGTGAGGGAGGGTCAGAGGGTCAAAGGATTGGCAAACAGTGCTGTGGTGGCTTTTCCCAGAGCAGTATGGTGGAGTGGTCAGACTGAAACTGGGTTACAGTGGGGAAGCCATTACTAGCAAGGAAGAGGAGACACTGAGCCTAGACGGCTCTCTCAAGAAGAGGGATTGAAAGGAAGAAAGCTATTTTTAAACAAGAACCTTTTTTTTACCCCCTAATCAGAAGATGCTCATTTCCACCTTCCTCTCCTGCCCATCCCTTCCTGTGGCTCCTCTCAGGACACACACCATTAATCATCTCTCATTACTTTATTTTTTAATAGAATAAGCAAGTTCATGGGCCTTTGTTTCAGTCTAATAGTCATTCTCTTGGCAGGATAATAATTGATACCTTAAGTGACCTCATTAATCAGCAGGGACAATTAGAACAATGTAAGGGAAGACGAGTTGCCATGTCGCCTGCCTAGGAAAGATGGAAAGGTCCCCACTATCTCTAGGTCAGAATGGGACACCTCCATGGGTGACTAACTCCTCATTGCTCTACCTTCCTGGGTCCCTCCGAGCAAAGCAGAAACAAGAAATCACCAAGGAAGGTACACGGAGGCTCACAATGGGTCCCTTTCATTGCTGGGCTCTGCCATCCTTGAAATCCTCTTCCTGTCTTTCTTCCTTGGGGAAAACAGGTCTGCTCTGCTCTAGAGATTTCTGAAAAGGCCAATGAAAAATAAATCTTTCATAGATTAACTTCTAAAAATGTGGCAAGAAAGCATGCCACTTCAAGGCAACGTCTAAGGAACTTTTTGATACAGTGGTATTCTCTCTCCAAGAGCACCCTCATTACCTTCATTCCCGTCTCAAAAGACTTACCAGTTGGGAAAATCAGGAAAATGTGGCAGGTATGGAGTACCCAGGTTTCAGTGAGGTATAAATGCACAAGAAGAGGAAAGGTGGGCTCGACAGAACCACAATACCGGCTCAACGACGTGCTCAGATGTCAACTGGGAATAGGGCTCTACCTTAGAGCCCAAGCCTCAGTCCCGTAATGACTATTGGAAAAAACCACAGTCCAAAGACTAGACAGACCTTTGTTGGTAAAGTGATGTCTCTGCTTTTTAATATGCTGTCTAGGTTTGTCACAGCTTTTCTTCCAAGGAACAAGCATCTTTTAATTTCATGGCTGCAGTCACCGTCTGCAGTGATTTTGGAGCCCAGGAAAATAAGTCTGCCACTGTTTCCACTTTTCCCCATCTATTTTTCATGAAGTGATGGGACCAGATGCCATGATGTTAGTTTTCTGAATGTTGATCTTTAAGCCAGCTTTTTCACTCTCCTCTTTCACCCTCATCGAGAGGCATTTTAGCTCTTCACTTTCTACCATTAGAGTTGTAGCTAATGGAATCTGAGATTTTAGAACTGTATGAAAAATATTTTCTTATGCCCTACACCACTGAACACCCGAAATATTTATTTAGATGCAGATTCCTGAGTCTTCATGGGAATTAGCTCCTATGTTGCTCCAAATAAGGGATTTTTCAGAAAATTTTCTCCCAAGCTGGGTGTGACTTTCAGTACTCAAATCTGGTTCCATACTTTGATGCTGTGTGACACGTCTTCGCTGCAGTCATATGCATAACATATGTGAACTAAAACCTGTGTCTGAACTGTAGCTCTCTAAGCAGGAAAACTAAATTCCAACCTCAAGACCCCTAGGTAAAAGGGGAAATTTACTAACACTATCTGTTAAAAATGAAGCTTTATAAATTGCTAATCCAGTTCCTGGGTGATTGCTTCAAGTTCTACAATGAAAATCTTCTAATCTTCCAATTTATAGTAGAAACATTTTGTTTCTAAGCTGTCTTCATGTACCCCTTTATTTTAAAAAATTTTATTACAAGAATATTTCCAGGAGGGAATATTAGTACCTCCATTTTACATATAAAGAACAATGAAGTATCAAATTATAAACTGATAAGAAGAGTAACATGTTAAAGTAAAAATTTTTTTTCTTTTTTTTTTAATTTATTTTTTACAGTGTTGTGTTGGTTTCTGCCATACAATAATGCAAATCAGCTATAATTATACATATATCACCTCCCTTCTAAATCATTTTTTTTAAGTAGGAATCTTTCAGTAATATAAGAAAGGCCAGAGAAGAATAAAATATAATGAGCAGCCTTGTGTTCAACACCCACTAAAAAAATGAAGTATGGCAAACACGGTCAGAGCCCCGGGGAGCTCTCTCTCCCCTTGGCATGGCAAAAGGACCCTCCATAATCTAATTTCTGCCTCTTCTCCCATCAGTCACCAGTACCCACCTTGAACAACAATAACAATAAACAAAGAAGCCAAAAAACCAACTCACTCCTGCGCTCCAGCCATACAGAATACAATCGTGGACACTGGTCCCTTTAAACCCACTGTTTCCTCTGCCTGGACTCTTCCCACACATTCATCCCCTGCCATCTTCCAGTTCCAACTTCTCCTTTAAGACTGGACTCAAGTGGCACCTCCTTAGTCGTGCCTTCCTGATTCCTCTAGGTGCTCTGCCTCTAAACTCTCCTTGCTCTGGACACACCTCTCAAAACTGCATTGACTTGTCTATTTCTTGTATGTTTCTATTTTGACCTCCCCAAGGTTACAGCCCTTGTCTAATTCACCTCTAGATCCCAACATACAAACACAAGGCCTGAAATAAAGAGGTACTCAGGGAATATCCGAAAGGCCTGTAATTTAGTGTGATGATTAAACTGGGGTTTCCCCAGTGGTTCAGCAGTAAATAATCCACCTGCAATGCAGGAGCTTCAGGAGATGAGGGTTCAATCCCTGGGTCAGGATTCCCTGGAGGAAGGCATGGCAACCCACTCCAGTATTCTTGCCTGGAGAATCCCATGGACAGAGGAGGCTGGCAGGCTATAGCCCCTAGGGTCTTAAAGAGTCAGACACAACTGAAGTGACTTGGCACACATGCATGATTAGGAAACTAGTCTCTAAAGTAAGCAATGCTCTTGGCTCTGCTACTTGCTAGCTGTGTGACCATCGTCGGGTTCCTTAACATCTCTGTGTCTCTGTTTCCCCTTTGTTAAATAAGGATTAATAATGGTATCACCCCTATAGAGTGTTGAGATGATTCAATGAAATCACACTCATAGATTGCTGAGATGACTCAATGAGTTAATCCAGGTAAAATGTTTAGAATGGTGCTTGGCACATTGTAAGTGCTCAGTCAGTTCAGTTCAGTTGCTCAGTCGTGTCCGACTCTGCGACCCCATGGACTGCAGCACCTCCAGGCCTCCCTGTCCATCACCAACTCCTGGAGTTTACTCAAACTCATGTCCATTGAGTCGGTGATGCCATCCAACCTTCTCATCCTCGTGTCCCCTTCTCCTCTTGCCTTCAATCTTTCCCAGCATCAGGGTCTTTTCAAATGAGTCAGTTCTTCGTATTGGAGTTTCAGCTTCAGCATCAGTCCTTCCAATGAATATTCAGGACTGATTTCCTTTAGGATGGACTGGTTGGATCTCCTTGCAGTCCAAGGGACTCTCAAGAGTCTTCTCCAACACCAGAGTTCAAAAGTGCTCGATAGCTATTACTATAATCATTTCTATCAAAGTTTTTAGCACCTGGTAGCCTGTAATCACCCAAGTTGGCTTTCCACAAAAGCAAGACCTGCTTTAAGGGTTCAAGTGCAAGTGAGTTGATTCCAGGAAGCACAGTGAAGGAGAAGGGACATGAGTTGGAAAAGAAACGCACCCCCTAAAGGGGTCCTAGTCACACAAGGTGCCACGGTGAACCCTGCTGGGGGATCCCGCTGCAGGTATGGAACAGGCAATGTCAAGTAGTCACACTTGCAGGGAGAGGAAGCTGGGGATTGACCAACCGCCTTCCTTTGCTAGTTGCTGGTTGCTCCCAGGGACCGGGCTCTAATCAGTGAGCCACGGTCAGGGCATGCACCAGGTCTGTTGCATCTCCTCCACTCCCACTGGGTACTTGAGTGCTGGATCTGTGTGGAGGGTGGGGGTCAGATGCCCAACAGGACTTCCGATTGTGCCCCTGGCTGCCTGCCTTTCTGCTCTGCTCTGGTCGGTGGGGTGCCGCTGGCCCCCTGCCCGTCTCTTCCCTTGATTCCATCCTACCTACACCTTCCCAAGGGCTGCCACTGCAGAAACACAACAGCACTGGAAACGATCAGGTTAACCTCCCAGCAAGCCAGGCCATTCTCAGCACCCTGCTGACGACCAGCAGAAAACATCCCTCTCCCTCTCCTGAGCCCCGCATCCCTGGGCTTCCCTCGCCAGCCTCATTCTGACTTTTTTTTTTTTCCCTGCAGCTTTAGTAGCAGCAGCTCCTGGCACTCTGGCAGGACCCATAGCAACACGTACAGCCCATTATGGTGATTTGTGGCTGGGTCCCCACCCTCCCAGCAGGTGGCTCAGAGGCTGGGCCTGAGAGAGGGGGGCTGAGACAGGACCAGCTGCCCACCTCTGCCCTCCGCCCCCTCCACCACCTCCTGTCTGGGTGCTGGCTTCCTGTGACTCCCTTCCACAGCCCCCTCTCTTGTTTGTCCCTGGTGCCTACTAATTAGGCTGTGTTTATTAAACCATGGGCTCTGGCTCTGATCACCTGCACTCTGCTTACCGTAGATTTTCCTACGAGGACTGCAGAGATCGTAAAAACAACAACCCACCTTGTCTCTCTGGCTTATTTACTAACTTGGCCATAAATAATCAGGGTGATTTGCATATTACTACTTGGCTTTTTATAGCATCACACATCTGAGCACTGGCAGGCAAGCTAGGGGCTGGGGAGAGGAGGGGAGCAGTGCTCTAGACTGGCAGTGACATTGGCCGGAGCAGCTTCGGACTTCCTCCTTTAATCTCAACTGTCTGGGAGCCCTGGCTTCTCCCGGCCTGAAAGCAGAGGGGGACCCAGTGTAGGAGTGGGCGGGGGAAGCCAGGCAGAGCCACTTGATCAGGGGCAGAGGTGGGCACAGAAAAAAGTGGGAGGTGAGAATTCTGAGAGGCCCCTTTGCAAAGGATGGCCTTTGTGTTGAGGGCAGAAAGGCCCCCTCCCCAGGACCCTCCATCCCACAGGAGCTGGTCCAAGCCCAGCGCTTGCACACTTGAATCAGATCCCGGCTCTGTCGTTTACTCCCTGTGTGACCCGAGGCAGGTCGCTTCCCCTCTCTGATCCTCATTTCCTCACCCGCAGAACAGAAAGAATGATGGAGCCCTCCTCGGAAGAGCTTTGTGATGACTCAGTGAGTTAATATAGGGAAGGTGCTTAGCACGATGCTGGCAGCGAGTAAGTGGTCGATATGACGATGATAATGATATAAAAACAAATCCTCTACATTCCTACAGCCATAGAACACAATTTATGGAGAAAAATAAACCAAGATGTACTCTCAGGAAAGAGAAAGAATTAGCTGTCAGGCCACGGTCTGCAAGGCTGTGGATCAAGACGGAAATACGTGAAGGGCCCAGAGTAGCAGAGGGACTCTGGACTCACCAAGGCCGACGGGACAGGGAGAGGCCGGGTTTAGAGCGATAACTGCTGCCTAGGTTTGCTGTCTAGGGGCCGGTGGGTGTCAGCCCTGAGGGGCCTCACATGCCCATGGACCACCCTGCCCTGGTTCCCTAGGCACAAACCTGACTTTCAGTCCTGCTCATCCGGCCTCACTAAGCTCTGATCAGCCCTCTTCCCCTGAAAGATGGGACTCTGCTCCCTACACCCTAGCCCTGAGAGGAATTCTTACTCCACCCTCTGCCAGATGGGAAACATCTCACAAACTGGATGCTATGCCCTTAGATCCCAACTTGTTTTGAACCTTAGGGTGGGGGGACCCCAGCCTGGACCAGCTTTAGAACCGTTTGCCTCTTGGACACTGGTCAGTGAACATCCCAGGCAATGAAACCCAACCCTCCACCCCAGCTTCCACCTGGTTCCATATTTGAGGTCCCTGCACATCCCAAGACTGGGGTCCTGGCTCCTCCCATGGAGGTCAGGCATGACACAAAGAAATGGGCACCTACCAGAGTACTGCGTGGCTGAAGTGCTCAGTAACAGTGTGGACACCCAGTCAGGTCGCTGCTACACACATGTCAAAGGATGAAGCTATCAATACACTAGGAGCCAAGGTGATTTCAGCAACCACGATGGCTATGCCCCAAAGGCTGGGGCAAGAGGGGCCTTCCTTCTGGGCCTTGTGCCACATGTGCCTCTGCCTGAGCCCCTCTCCCCTCTGCTCTGCCCACCCTACCCTTCAGATCCCTTCTGGGAAAATCACAAGCATGCTGCCCCTCCCTTGTCCCACACTCGCTCTTCTAGCACCCTATTTTTGGCCATCAGAAAGCTTACTGAAAGCTGTGACCGCTTTGTTATTTGTCTCTTTGTTTGCTTAATAATCTCTCCAACCACAGGCTAAATTTGGGCAAGATGGGGATCTGTGTGCTTTGTTCCCCCACTGTTTTCCCAGTGCCTCGCTCGCCCCTGCAGGGTGACCACATGGTCCAGCATAATTAACACACTACACGGCGCCCTCGGTGCCTGGCCCTGATAGGTGCTCCACGACTGGGGAGTGGAGGAACGGATGAGAGAAGACAGGCAGTGGAAGCCACTACACTGGTTATGGCCGCTCACCATGGTCTTTGTGGGGGATGGGGTGGCTCTTGCTTTCCCAATGCTCCTACCCCACAGTCCTGCCGTGTGACTCCTTGTCAACCACCACTCCTGGGACTCTTACCCGGCTGGTCCCACGTCTTCTGTGTCAGTTCACACATCCAGCCTTCCAGCCCCCCACCATGCTGGACCGTCAGGCATCTTTTCATCTTCACCCCTGGGTGAAGCCACAAGCATGGCTGGAATAGACCCCTTGGGTTTCGCCACACCTGTGAGATGGAAGGGAGGGAGAGAGGAAAGGCAGAGAGGGGTGCCAGGAGCTGAGGGTGAGGACCAGCAGGAAGGCTCAACAGACGTGATGCCTCAGAGGGCAGGGAGAGTGGGCTAAGAAAAGACCCCTGCGTCAGGGGTTTGAATATCTGCAAAGAGGATGTGCAGATGGGGGTAGGGTGCGGGGCTCAGAAATAAGACTTCAGGAGATGACACTGACATGGACAAAAAGAACAGAGATTTCCTAGGGGACTGTTTAGAAGTGGAGGGAGGAAAGAAAGAGGGCATTGGGGAAGGAAAGGGCAGGTAGCTGTGCAAGAAATGGATTTTTTAATTTGCCTTTGAAGAATGGCAATAACCTAGACTCTGTGTAGGAAATGAAGGAGGAAGACAGTGAATGAGAGCACAGAGAGACAGTCAGTAGGGAGCAGTCCAAGTGGGCCTGGCCCAAGAGCCAGGGAGAAGGGTGGCCTCAGAGGAAGAGGGACAGATGGGAACCTGCTGGGCCTCCAAGGCAATGAGGCCTCTAAGACAACCTTCATAAAATGACAAGTGAGGCCTTCTGCTGAGTGAAGGACCAGCCACATAATGCATGGGGCCCCAAGCAAAATGAAAACATAGGCCCTGGTTCAAAAATTCTTAGGAATTTCAAGACAGTGACAACACCAACCAAGTGTGGGTTCTTTCCAAGCTCAGGACTCCGTGTGACCACCCAGATCACCCACCATGAAGTGGGCACTGGCTGTGCACCAAGATGAGAAGGGTAGAGGTGTCAGGAAGCCAGAAGAGGCTTTGAGAGGCCAGCTAAGATATGTGATCCTGGATGCAGGATGAGATAACCCGGACAGTCTAGACCACAGGGAGAATGCAGGTAGCCAGTGCAAGGAAATGGAGGTGCCCGGGCCATGGCTACAGCTCCATGGATGCGGAGAGCAGATGGTGGGAATTATCCAGGAACTGTTCATCCTCACTGTGGTCAGCAGGACAGAGGGCTTGTTTTATGGAAGCTCTGAATCTCGCTTCTCAAGATCCCTGCAAACCTACCTGGGCTGCCCCGACCCCAGTCATTGCTCACACCGCACCCCCTCCCTGGCAGGCCCTCCCCTATCCCATTCTTCCAACCAAATCGAGTGATTCTTCAAATAATCAATCCATCAATCATTCAAGCTTGGGTCCCTCCAGGAAGTCTTCAAAGATAAGACCCCGCCTTGTGGCCACACTCGGGCCATCAGTGGTGCTGTGTCCCTCCCCCGCCTGGGAGGGCTCCGGGGAGTTAGGGTGGTGCTGGGGGGCTCCGGTCCTCACTCATGTCTGCCCCCACAACACTGAGTGCCAGGGAGTTCCTGGTTGATGGGATGAATGGCTGGGGGACCCCAGAAAGGCTGGATTCCTCCCATTCGTCTAGGACAAATTAAATGGGGAAAAAAGAAAGCTGTCATAAAATAGGATATA
Organism: Bos indicus; assembly: GCF_029378745.1. Classification (NCBI taxonomy): domain Eukaryota; kingdom Metazoa; phylum Chordata; class Mammalia; order Artiodactyla; family Bovidae; genus Bos; species Bos indicus. Next base: position 111,960,401 of record NC_091762.1, on the reverse strand, counting down.
CAGTATGATCTAATTTTGGTAAACTCAATGCCTAGGCATATGGGGGCGGTATTAGTGGTTCTTTGGGGGTGGCAACATTACAGCTGACTTTTAAAAAGTTCTCCTTTATAATAATCTGTATTTTACAGTTTTCTATAATTAGAATATATTTATATAATGAAAGCCTATTTATCAAAGGAAGAGAAGGAGAAGGATGAGGAGGCAGAGGGTGGAAAGGCCCTGGAGAAGGGGAGGCAGGGAGGCCTGGAGGGAGCTCTGAAGGGCGGAGCTTGTCCCCTGCTCCCCAGTGTACAGAGCCCACCCCTGGGTGTCTTGGAATTCCTTCTCATGGGATGCCACGCTGCTCAGCTCCCAGGCAACAAAAGTAGGGTCTGTGCAAGTCAGGGGGCTCCCTGTTTCTATTTTTTTCCCTCTCTATTTCTTTTTGTATTTTGTAAGAATCTAATTTTAAGCTCACTAGATGCCATATTTTTGATCATTTCAATCGATTCTTTACAGAAATGGAGTAACAGAAGTGCCATGCATCTGGCTAATAGAACAGGAGAAGAAGGGGTGAAGGTTTGGGAGGTAGTCACTGCCTACTGCCCATCTTAACCAGGCTTCACCTTCGTGCCCTTAATCCACTTCTGCCTCAAAGCTGAGATCCACAGAGGCACCCCCAACCTGCATCCCCAGGGACCAGAAAAGCCGGCTTCTGGCTACAGTTGCCGGCAGTCAGTTGCATGAGAGACCATAGAAAGTGAAAGTGAAGTCACTCAGTCGTGTCTGACTCTCTGCGACCCCATGGACCATAGCCTACGAGGCTCCTCCATCCATGGGATTTTCCAGGCAAGATACTGGAGTGGGTTGTCATTTCCTTCCTGAGAGACCATAACCCACAGGTATAGAAGAGACCTTGAGACAGAAAGAGGACTCATTCTCTCTGACCCCTAGACTGGCGGGCCTCAGTTAGGGGTAATTTTGCCCTCTTCAAAGCAATTTGGCAATGTCAAATTGGATATATTTTGGAGATATATATATATATATTATATAGTCTTATCTAATGGGGAAAATAATAAACTGTGGAAAATTCTGAAGGAGATGGGAATACCAGACCACCTGACCTGCCTCTTGAGAAACCTGTATGCAGGTCAGGAAGCAACAGTTAGAACTGGACATGGAACAACAGACTGGTTCCAAATAGGAAAAGGAGTACGTCAAGGCTGTATATTGTCACCTTGCTTATTTAACTTATATGCAGAGTACATCATGAGAAATGCTGGACCGGAGGAGACACAAGCTGGAATCAAGATTGCCAGGAGAAGTATCAACAGCTTCAGATATGCAGATGATACCACCCTTATGGCAGAAAGTGAAGAAGAACTAAAGAGCCTCTTGATGAAAATGAAAGAGGAGAGTGAAAAAGTTGGCTTAAAACTCAATATTCAGAAAACTAAGATCATGGCATCTGGTCCCATCACTTCATGGCAAATAGATGGAGAAACAGTGGAAACAGTGTTAGACTTTATTTTGGGGGGCTCCAAAATCACTGCAGATGGTGACTGCAGCCATGAAATTAAAAGACGTTTACTCCCTGGAAGGAAAGTTATGACCAACCTAGAGAGCCTATTAAAAAGCAGAGACATTACTTTGTCAACAAAGGTCCGTCTAGTCAAGGGTATGGTTTTTCCAGTAGTCATGTATGGATGTGAGAGTTGGACTATAAGGAAAGCTGAATGCAGAAGAATTGATGCTTTTGAAGTGTGGTGTTGCAGAAGACTCCTGAGGGTCCCTTGGACTGCAAAGAGATCCAACCAGTCCATCCTAAAGGAGATCAGTCCTGGGTGTTCATTGGAAGGACTGATGTTGAAGCTGAAACTCCAATACTTTGGCCACCTGATGCAAAGAGCTGACTCATTTGAAAAGACCCTGATGCTGGCAAAGATTGAGGGCAGAAAGGAGAAGGGGACCACAGAGGATGAGATGGTTGGATGGCATCACCTACACCTAATGGACATGGGTTTGGGTGGACTCCGGCAATTGGTGATGGACACGGAGGCCTGGCATGCTGTGGTTCATGGGGTCGCAAAAAGTCGAACACGACTGAGCAACTGAACTGAACTGAATGGGGAAAAGGGTGCTACTGACAGGACTTCCTTTGCTCCTCTGGCTTAGTCACTCAGTCGTGTCCTACTCTTTGTGACCCCATGGACTATAGCCCTCCAGGCTCCTCTGTCCATAGGGATTCTCCAGGCAAGAACACTGGAGTGGGTTGCCATGCCCTCCTGCAGGGGATCTTCCCAACCCAGGGATCAAACCCAGGTCTCCCACATTACAGGCAGATTCTTTACCATCTGAGCCACCAGGGAAGCCCATGAATACTGGAGTGGGTAGCCTATCCCTTCTCCAGATGATCTTCCCAATCCAGGAATCGAAATGGGGTCTCCTACATTACAGGTGGATTCCTTACTAGCTGAGCTACCAAGGAAGCCCCTATATATTGTCTTCTAACGGGGAAAAGGGTGCTACTGGCAGGACTCAGTTCAGTTCAGTTCAGCCGCTCAGTCGTGTCCAACTCTTTGTGACCCCATGAATTGCAGCACACCAGGCCTCCCTGTCCATCACCAACTCCTGGAGTTCACTCAAACTCATGTCCATATGCACAAGTATTATCCTCATTTTCCCAATAGGAGATGATTGGCTCAGTTGGGTGAGGGGACTTACTCCCAGCCTCTGCATATCTGGCTGTGGGATCTCTACAGCAGGGATCAGGGGCCAGGATGAGACAAGACCCACTTCTGGAAAATCTGCTGGCCTCCTCTCCAGTGGAGGGGCTTCCCAGGTGGCGCTAGGGATAAAGAACCTGCCTGCCAATGCAAGAGATGTAAGAGACATGATTTCAATCCCTGGGTGGGGAAGATCCCCTGGAGGAGAAAATGGCAACCCACTCCGGTATTCTTGCCTGGAAAATTCCATGGATAGAGGGGCCTGGTGGGCTACAGTCCATAGGGTCGCAATGAGTCAGATATGACTGGTGATTGAGCATGCACGCACACAATTCCAGTGGGGAGTCAACCAGGAAATATGCAGCTCTTAGGACCTTCAACTCCTGACCTTGATGAATCTGAAATCAACCAGAGCACCTTCTAGCATGCCCTCTGACCTCACCAGGACCTAGGAGCTGGCCACGCCTCAGGACTTGACCCAGAAAACATCCACCAGGCCCTCCGAGACTCTGCAGTGGCATTTTCAGGCATTGACATTTAGACTCAGCCTAAAAATACACCCTAAAACTTTCAGTTATTTTTATTAGCAAGTAATAACTGTCATTGGCATCTACCAAGGGTGTCTATGGCACACATGCCTGGTTACAAAAGAGTGGCCTGGACATTCTGTCAATGTCACTTTACTGTGGATGTTTTAAAATGGCCATGCCAGGAAGTCCTGCTGGGGCCATGTTTCAGGATACACATCTGAGCTGGCCTGAGCTAGCCACGTGGAAGACAGGGGATGCAGAAGACTGGGAAGGTGGACAAGAAAACAGAGGGAGGGGGTAGTGGGAGCATGACCAAGAGCATGAGAACAGAGAATCAGGACCCGTCCAGAGGTCAGGGCAGCAGCCAAGGGCAACCTTCAAACTTCTGCCTTTGAACCTCACCCTAGTGTGGCCTGTCCTGCCTCATGGTCCCCAGCCCCACCCTTGCTTCTGCTGGCTTTTAAGACCCTTCTCTGACTCCACAACTCACAGTCACTGGAGAAAGAAAGCTGGCAGCAGAAACCAATGCCCCAGCCCCGCCCTGCCAGCACACAAAACCCTTCCCTTGCCCACGGCCCTCCTCGTTCCTCCTTCCTGATGTTCTATCCTCTGACAGCGTCCTCTTGATTTCCCGGAACAAACCTTCCTCCTCTCTCCCATGCCCAGTTCTGTCTTGGGGTCTCCCAATTCTTACCATCTTTTCCTCCTACCATATTCCTATTCTCAAGGATGGAGCGAATTCTGCAGGATATGTGCAGAACCCACAGGGCCCATCAGGCCTGGGTTGGGGTCAAAATATTCGAGAATAACCTGTTAGAGATCATCCTTCCAAACCTCCATGTCTCTCCTGTGGGTCTAGGTCAGGTGGGGTACAAGGGCACAGCCCAGTACCCTACAAGGTGCCTTCAGGGCACATGGGCCCCAGTCAACAGACTTGGATTTAAGTCCATCTCTGGGGCTTACCAGCTGTTAGAGCTTAGGGTGGTGATTTGATCTCTCTAAATCTCAGTTTTCTTTCCTGCATAAGGGGGGTGATAATTCCTTCTGGAATTACTATGGAGAGTAAAGGAGAGAATTCCCAGAAATCCTTAGCACTGTGCCCAAAACATAGTAAATGCTCTCAAAGTATCTGTTTCTGTTACTATTACCATTCATGTGCACAGCTTCTTAAAGCAAGAGTTGTGAACCCAGGGCTCAAAGATGGGGCCCAAGGGGTTTGTGTCCATCCATGAAGTTAAATGCACATCGTTAAATGATCGTGTGTGCACATCTAGCAGGAGAGTAGAGTTCATAGCTACCATCAAGAGTTCAGAGGGGTTCATGATCCCCATCCTCCCAAACTAGGAACTTGGGACAGTATCGCACAACATTGCATAGCAGCTTTGGCTCTGTCTCTTCATTCTATCTGGAGTTATTTCTCCACTGATCTCCAATAGCATATTGGGCACCTACCGACCTGGGAAGTTCATCTTTCAGTGTCCTCTTTTTGCCTTTTCATACTGTTCATGGGGTTCTCAAAGTAAAAATATTGAAGTGGTTTGCCGTTCCCTTCTCCAATGAACCACATTTTGTCAGAACTCTTCACCATGACCAGTCCATCTTGGGTGGCCCTACACCACATGGCTCATAGTTTCATTGAGTTAGACAAGGCTGTGGTCCATGTGATCAGATTGGTTACTTTTCTGTGATTGTGGTTTTCAGTCTGTCTGCCCTCTAATGGAGAAGGATAAGAGGCTTATGGAAGCTTCCTGATGGGAGAGATTGACTAGGGGGAAACTGGGTCTTGTCCTGATGGGCGGGACCACGCTCAGTAAGTCTTTAATCCCAGTTTTCTGTTCACGGGTAAGGCTGTGTTTCCTCCCAGTTATTTACCTGGGGAGGAGGTAATGAAGATAATGGCGACCGCCTTCAAAAGGTCCCATGCAGGCACTGCTACATGAGAGACGGAACCAAAGCAAAAACAACACCCAGTTGTGGATATGACTGGTGATGGAAGCAAAGTCCAATGCTGTAAAGAGCAATATTGCATAGCAACCTGGAATGTTAGGTCCATGAATCAAGGCAAATTGGAAGTGGTCAAACAGGAGATGGCAAGAGTGAACGTCAACATTTTAGGAATCAGCGAACTAAAATAGACTGGAATGGTTAAATTTAACTCAGATGACCATTATATCTACTACTGTGGGCAAGAATCCCTTAGAAGAAATGGAGTAGCCATCATAGTCAACAAAAGAGTCTGAAATGAAGTACTTGGAAGCAATCTCAAAAATGACAGAATAATTTCTATTCGTTTCCAAGGCAAACCATTCAGTATCACAGTAATCCAAGTCTATGCCCCTACAACTAATGCTGAAGAAGCTGAAGTTGAATGGTTCAATGAAGACCTACAAGACCTTCTAGAATTAACACCCCAAAAAGATGTCTTTTTCATTATAGGGGACTGGAACACAAAAGTAGGAAGTCAAGAAACACCTGGAATAACAGGTAAATTTGGCCTTGGAGTTCAGAATGAAGCAGGGCAAAAGCTAATAGAATTTTGCCAAGAGAACACACTGGTCATAACAAACACATTCTTCCAACAACACAAAAGAGGACTCTACACATGGACATCACCAGATGGTCAATACCAAAATCAGATTGATTATATTCTTTGCAATCAAAGATGGAGATGCTCTCTACAGTCAGCAAAATCAAAACAAGGAGCTGACTGTGGCTCAGATCATGAACTCCTTATTGCCAAATGCAGACTTAAATTCACGAAAGTAGGGAAAACCACTACACCATTCAGGTATGACCTAAATCAAATCCCTTACGATTATACAGTGGAAGTGACAAATAGATTCAAGGGATTTAGATCTGATAGACAGAGTGCCTGAAGAAATATGGATGGAGGTTCATGACACTGTGCAGGAGGCAGTGATCAAGACCATTCCCAAGAAAAAGAAAAGCAAAAAGGCAAAATGGTTGTCTGAGGAAGGCTTAGAAATGGCTGTGAAAAGAAGAGAAGTGAAAGGCAAAGGAGAAATGGAAAGATATACCCATTTGAATGCAGAGTTCCAAAGAATAGCAAGGAGAGATAAGAAAGCCTTCCTCAGTGATCAATGAAAAGAAATAGAGGAAAACAATAGAAACAGAAAGACTAGAGATCTCTTTAACAAAATTAGAGATACCAAGGGAACATTTCATGCAAAGATGGGCTTGATAAATGACAAAAATGGTATGGACCTAACAGAAACAGAAGATAAGAAGAGGTGGCAAGAATACACAGGAGAACTGTACAAAAAAGATCTTCACAACCCAGATAATTACAGTGGTATGATCACTCACCTTGAGCCAGACATCCTGAAATGCAAAATCAAGTGGGCCTTAGGAAGCATCACTATGAACAAAGCTAGTGGAGGTGATGGAATTCCAGTTGAGCTATTTCAAATCCTAAAAGGTGATGCTATGAAAGTGCTGCACTCAATATGCCAGCAAATTTGGAAAACTCAGCAGTAGCCACAGGACTGGGAAAGTTCAGTTTTCATTCCAATCCCAAGAAAGGCAATGTCAAAGATGCTCAAACTACTGCACAATTGCACTCAGCTCACACGCTAGCAAAGTAATGCTCAAAATTCTCCAAGCCAGGCTTCAACAGTACGTGAACCATGAACTTCCAGATGTTCAAGCTGGATTTACAAAAGGCAGGGGAACCAGAGATCAAATTGGCAACATCCGCTGGATCATCGAAAAAGCAAGAGAGTTCCAGAAAAACATCTACTTCTGTTTTATTGATTATGCCAAAGCCTTTGACTGTGTGGATCACAACAAACTGTGGGAAATTCTGAAAGAGATGGGAATACCAGACCACCTGACCTGCCTCTTGAAAAACTTGTATGCAGGTCAGGAAGTAACAGTTAGGACTGGACATGGAAAAACAGACTGGTTCCAAATAGGGAAAGGAGTACATTAAGGCTGTATATTGTCACCCTGATTATTTAACTTATATGCAGAGTACATCATGAGAAACGCTGAGCTGGAAGAAGCACAAGCTGGAATCAAGATTGCCAGGAGAAATATCAATAACCTCAGATACGCAGATGACACCACCCTTATGGCAGAAAGTGAAGAAGAACTAAAGAGCCTCTTGATGAAAGTGAAAGAGGAGAGTGAAAAAGTTGGTTTAAAACTCAATATTCAGAAAACTAAGATCATGGCATCCAGTCCCATCACTTCATGGCAAAGAGATGGGGAAACAGTGGAAACAGTGTCAGACTTTATTTTGGGGGGCTCCAAAATGACTACAGATATACTGTAGCCAAGAAATTAAAAGACACTTGCTCCTTGGAAGAAAAGTTATGACCAACCTAGACAGTACATTAAAAAGCAGAGACATTATTTGGCCAACAAAGATTCGTCTAGTCAAGGGTATGGTTTTTCCAGTAGTCATGTATGGAGGTAATAGTTAAGTCTATAAAGAAAGCTAAGAGCCAAGGAATTGATGCTTTTGAACTGTGGTGTTGGAGAAGATTCTTGAGAGTCCCTTGGACTACAAGGAGATCCAAGCAGTCCATCCTAAAAGAAATCATTCCTGAATATTCATTGGAAGGACTGATGTTGAAGCTGAAACTCCAATACTTTGGCCACCTGATGCGAAGAACTGACTCATTTGAAAAGACCCTGATGCTGGGCAAGATTGAAGGCAGGAGAAGAAGGGGACGACAGCGGATGAGCTGGTTGGATGGCATCACCAACTCAATGGACATGAGTTTGAGTAAATTCCGGGAGTTGGTGAAGGACAGGGAAGCCTGGTGTACTGCAGTATATGGGGTTGCAAAGAGTCAGACATGAGTGAGAGACTGAACAGAACTGAACTGATTGCATAGCAGTGAAGACTCTGAGCTCTGAAGTTGATCACCTGGGTCTAAATCCTGGCTCTGCCACTTACAAGCTACATGACCTACTCCACTACTGCTCATTCCAGTCCCCATCCATAATACAGGATAGTAATAATAATTCCCTCCTTGAGGAGCTGTTGAGAGCACCAAATGACATGCTCCATGTCAAGCTTGGAAGAATGCCAGGTACATTATGTCTGTGATATGTGTGTGCAGTTGATACAAAATTATACATATATAATTTTATTGCTATTTTTTATTATCAGAAAGCACTGTCCCAATGCCTGCTTTTGTTTTTTTTTAAATATAAATTTATTTATTTTAATTGGAGGCTAATTACTTTAAAATATTTTAGTGGTTTTTCATACATTGACATGAATCTGCTACAGGTGTACATGTGTTCTCCATCTTGAACCCCCCTCCCATCCCATCCCTCTGGGTCATCCCAGTGCACTAGCCCTGAGCACTCTGTATCATGCATCAAACCTGGACTGGAGATTTGTTTCACATATGATAATATACATGTTTCAATGCCATTCTCCCAAATCATCCCTCCCTCACCCTCTCCCACATAGTCCAAAAGACTGTTCTATACATCTGTGTCTCTTTTGCTGTCTCGCATATAGGGTTATCATTACCATCTTTCTAAATTCCATACATACGCATTAATATACTGTATTGGTGCTTTTCTTTCTGACTTACTTTGCTCTGTATAATAGGCTCCAGTTTCATCCACCTCATTAGAACTGATTCAAATGTATTCTTTTTAATGACTGAGTAATATTCCATTGTGTATATGTACCACATCTTTCCTATCCATTTGTCTAGGTTGATGGACATCTAGGTTGCTTCCATGTCCTGGCTATTATAAACAGTGCTGTAATGAACACTGGAGTACACGTGTCTCTTTCAATTCTGGTTTCCTCGGTGTATATGCCCAGCAGTGGGATTGCTGGGTCATATGGCAGTTCTATTTCCAGTTTTTTAAGGAATCTCCACACTGTTCTCCATAGTGGCTGTACTAGTTTGCATTCCCACCAACAGTGTAAAGGGTTCCCTTTTCTCCGCACCCTCTCCAGCATTTATTGCTTGTAGACTTTTGGATAGCAGCCATTCTGACTGGCATGAGATGGTACCTCATTGCAGTTTTGATTTGCATTTCTCTGATAATGAGTGATGTTGAGCATCTTTTCATGTGTTTGTTAGCCATCTGTATGTCTTCTTTGGAGAAATGTCTGTTTAGTTCTTTGGCCCATTTTTTGATTGGGTCATTTATTTTTCTGGAATTGGCTGCAGGAGTTGCTTGTATATTTTTGAGATTAATTCTTTGTCAGTTGCTTCATTTGCTACTATTTTCTCCCATTCTGAAGGCTGTCTTTTCACCTTGCTTATAGTTTCCTTTGTTGTGCAAAAGCTTTTAATTTTAATTAGGTTCCATTTGTTTATTTTTGCTTTTCTTTCCAATACTCTGGGAGGTGGGTCATAGAGGATCCTGCTGTGATTTATGTCAAAGAGTGTTTTGCCTATGTTTTCCTCTAGGAGTTTTATAGTTTCTGGTCTTACGTTTAGATCTTTAATCCATTTTGAGTTTATTTTTGTGTATGGTGTTAGAAAGTATTCTAGTTTCATTCTTTTACAAGTGGTTGACCAGTTTTCCCAGCACCACTTGTTAAAGAGATTGTCTTTTCTCCATTGTATATTCTTGCCTCCTTTGTCTAAGATAAGGTGTCCATAGGTGTGTGGATTTATCTCTGGGCTTTCTATTTTGTTCCATTGATCTATATTTCTGTCTTTGTGCTAGTACCATATTGTCTTGATGACTGTGGCTTTGTAGTAGAGACTGAAGTCAGGCAGGTTGATTCTTCCAGTTCCATTCTTCTCTCTCAAGATTGCTTTGGCTATTCGAGATTTTTTGTATTTCCATACAAATTGTGAAATTATTTGTTCTAGTTCTGTGAAAAATACTGTTGGTAGCCTGATAGAGATTGTATTGAATCTATAGATGGCTTTGGGTAGTATACTCATTTTCACTATATTGATTCTTCCAATCCATGAACATGGTATATTTCTCCATCTATTTGTGTCCTCTTTGATTTCTTTCATCAGTGTTTTATAGTTTTCTATATATAGGTCTTTTGTTTCTTTAGGTAGATATATTCCTAAATATTTTATTCTTTTCGTTGCAATGGTGAATGGGCTTGTTTCCTTAATTTCTCTTTCTGTTTTCTCATTGTTAGTGTATAGGAATGCAAAGGATTTCTGTGTGCTAATTTTATATCCTGCAACTTTACTATATTCATTGATTACCTCTAGTAATTTTCTGGTGGAGTCTTTAGGGTTTTCTATGTAGAGGATCATGTCATCTGCAAACAGTGAGAGTTTTACTTCTTCTTTTCCAATCTGGATTCCTTTTATTTTTCTGCTCTGATTGCTGTGGCCAAAACTTTCAAAACTATGTTGAGTAGTAGTGGTGAGATTGGGCACCCTTGTCTTGTTCCTGACTTTAGAGGAAATGCTTTCAATTTTTCACCATTGAGGATAATGTTTGCTGTGGGTTTGTCATGTATAGCTTTTATTATGTTGAGGTATGTTCCTTCTATTCCTGATTTCTGGAGGGTTTTTATCATAAATGGATGTTGAATTTTGTCAAAGGCCGTCTCTGCATCTATTGAGACAATCATATGGTTTTTATCTTTCAATTTGTTAATGTGGTGTATTACGTTGATTGATTTGTGGATGTTGAAGAATTCTTGCATTCCTGGGATAAAGCCCACTTGGTCATGATGTATGATCTTTTTAATATGTTGTTGGATTCTGTTTGCTAGAATTTTGTTAAGGATTTTTGCATCTATGTTCATCAGTGATATTGGCCTGTAGTTTTCTTTTTTTGTGGCATCTTTGTCTGGTTTTGGTATTAGGGTGATGGTGGCCTCATACAATGAGTTTGGGAGTTTACCTTCCTCTGCAATTTTCTGGAAGAGTTTGAGTAGGATAGGTGTTAGCTCTTATCTAAATTTTTGGTAGAATTCAGCTGTGAAGCCATCTGGTCCTGAGCTTTTGTTTGCTGGAAGATTTCTGATTACAGTTTCAATTTCCTTGCTTGTGATGGGTCTGTTAAGATTTTCTATTTCTTCCTGGTTCAGTTTTGGAAAGTTGTACTTTTCTAAGATTTGTCCATTTCTTCCAAGTTGTCCATTTTATTGGCATATAGTTGCTGAGAGTAGTCTCTTACTATCCTTTGTATTTCCGTGCTGTCTGTTGTGATCTCTCCATTTTCATTTCTAATTTTGTTGGTTTAATTCTTATCCTTTTGTTTCTTGATGAGTCTGCCTAATGGTTTGTCAATTTTATTTATCTTCTCAAAAAACCAGCTTTTGGCTTTGTTGATTTTTGCTATGCCTGCTTTTGATTTCTCAGCCTCTTCCTCACCTGTTTCCTCCTGCATCCCAGTCTCTACCTTGCAATTGCATCTCCCTCTGCATTCCCTGCTTGTTGGCATCAAAAAATACCCCCTAAATTGGCATTGGGAAGGGGCAGAAGATGGAGGTGGGAGGACGGAATCAAAGCTTGAGGTTCAGCAACCAGCCTGGGGGAAGGAGGAGGGAAGGGCAGCTGGTGGCTGGAGGCCTGGGTGCTGGCAGGGCCCTGGGGACCCTGTCCTACATGGAATCAGGAGTCAGGACCAGAGTCCAGCCTCTGGGAGAAGTGGGTTAGCAACTGTCAAGTGGAGTCGAGCTCCTGGCTTATGGAGCCAGGGCTCAGGGTAGACTGAGGCCCAGCAGGTAGGGACCAGCCAGGGGGCTTGAGGCACCACAGCCCAGCAGGTACCAGAGTGTCCAGGATGCTCAGCCTTAAGTCACCCGCCAGGAAGGATGGAGGCCTCTCCACAGTCAGACTGGGCAGGATGGGTTGGGGTGTGGGCACCAGCACTGTCTGCAGCTGAGCAGGCATGAGGACAGCAGATAATGATACTAAATAATCAAATTAGAAACATCACAAATTCCTGGAAACAGAGTGAAACGACTCTGCTCTGAGGGACCAGAGATCGATGCTATTGGCAGGCCCATCGAGCCCGGCTGGATTCATGGGGGAAGCCACACTGACTGTATCTGCCAGCAGCACAGGCACTCTGGATGGCGAGCAGGCTCGCCCCCACGGGGTCCTGGTGGGCAGCCAACGGAGGCTGGCACGAGGGGATGGTCTCCAGAAAGCATCTCGTTCCCTCACACACGATTTCTTTCAATGACTCACAGCCCTGGGTAGCGATTAGAGGGGAAGATATTGAGAAATATATGTTTACTCAAATTCTACACTGGATCAGAATGAAACACACATCATTAGCCATAAAAGCAGGATTAAGACAACAGAGCATTATTTGCAAATGATCAGCAGCCATGGGCACAGACATAAACATGTGCCGAAGATGTAAATCTAAGCAATGAATGCCTAGTTCTATTGCTACTAGAACACATTTCTTATATCCTGCCCAGATTCATTCACGCCTGGGTCTTCATTCTTATTTGGTTCCTCTCCATTTAACAGACTCTATAAAGGATGGACCAAGGACTCGTACATAAGCAACCAACATTCTGCTTTTCTAGGGAGCCACGGCCCCTGGAGTTGCTGGGAAGGGTTCAGAGACCCTCCGGAACAGACCACGAGCCAGCAGCACTGGTTTATCGCCTGGATCCTCACTGGGAGAGGCAGAGTCTTTCCCCGCCCCGCCCCTAGACCGGCAGAATCTGAATTGGCACTTTCCTCAAAAACCCAGATGACTTGCATGCACATTAAAGTTTGTGAAGCACCCATCTACACTACAGTATGTCAATCTTCTGAAACCCTGGGGCCCCTGGTGATCCACATAAAACGATCACTTCCTTTTTCATGTGGTTTAAAATTTCAAAATAAAGTGAATACAAATAAATCAAAGGACTGGTTATTCTAAAGATGCTTTTTAAGTTGCATGTATACCTCCCCTGCGGCTCTTTTCTAGAACATCAGATGCAATAACCACTCCTCACCATCCAAGGGTCAGGGTTGGGGAAGGCACATCGCCACGTGGAGCATCACTGATCTACATGCAGAGCAACAGCCCCCTCAGTTCAGGAGTGGAGGCAACTGTGGCTCTGAGAGGGGCAGTGCTAGAAGCACCAAATTCTGCATGGATTCTTCCAGAAGCCAGAAGTTCAGTGCCTCTTGGGGCTGGGAGTCCCTTCCATGTCACAACCTGAGTGCCATCATCTAATGTCAGGTTTTGAGTCCTTTCCCCAGGCCTTGACAACTGCCATCATTTCCCCTAAGGGTCTCCTTCCTCCAAGTAAACACCCCCGAGTCCTTCAACATCCATCCTGTAACATGAACAGGCATGGGGTCGCCAAGAGTCGGACACTACTGAGCGACTGATCTGATCTGATCTGATGGCTGATTCATGTTGAGGTTTGACAGAAAACAGCAAAATTCTGTAAAGCAATTATCCTCCAATAAAAAATAAATTAAAAATAAAAGAAGAAAGGAGGACAGTTTCTCCTGCCGATGATTCCAATGGCAGCCCCAACCTCACGCTTCATACTGTGTCCAATGGGGACCAAGTCCCTTCAAAGTTTCATGAATGGAGCCTCTCTGCTACTCTGTCCCAGTGTCACCTATTTGGCAGGGGGGGCGGGGGGGGGGACCTAAATGCATAGGGTATTCGTTCATTTATTTGTCCACTGAACAAACCCATATACATGCAATGCACCAGGGGCTATTTTGCAGTGGAGAGCAAGATGATTCTGGTCTCCTGAGTTCATGGAGCTTCCGTGGTGGTACCTCAAAGAGGTGACAGAGCACAGGAAGAGAGAGGAACTGACATTTGGTGCAAACCCATTGCAGCCGGGCACTAGATATGCATTCATCGGCTCATCTGTTGTCAACAACTGTCCCGTTTTACAGATGAGGGAAAAAAAGGTGGGGTTTGGCCAAAATCACAGGCTAGATTCAAACCCAGGGACTGTCTGACTTCAAAACTCCTTCTGATATCCCTAAATTCACACTGAGAGGCTGCCGTTCTCTCCTGACCTTCCATGGGTTCCTGCAATCTCCTAAGGCCATTAGAAGCCACTCCCAGTCATGTGCTTCAGTTAGTTCACAAAACGGAATATTGTCTGATCTTGGCGGTGTGATTACATTTTTAGAAAGGAAGGGAAAGGGAACTTTTCTACAGAACCACATCAGCCAGGAGCACGATTTAGACGAAAGTGTAATTTAGGGACCTTATTTTTCAGCCAACCAGCTAGCAAACATTTGTGCAATTTAAACCTTTTCACAATCCACTTTGACAACCAAGTATCCAGGGGTCGACTCAGTCTGCTGCTTATCGCCACCAGACTGAAAATTCTACTTCCCCCTTCATAATTACTCTAGGCAATCAGCACCAACTGATCAATCAAACAAAGAAAATTGCAGGTTTGAAGCTTTAATTAAATCTATCTGGCACTATCTAATTAAAGAAAATCTTTACACTTCTGCATACTCCAAAATAGTAAGAACTCGTTCCTTTGAGGTTCTACAAATAATTCACCATGTCGAGGTCTTCACCTAGTTTATGTTGGAGGAAGACCACAGCAGAGAAAAGACACTCATTCCATCTTCCTGTTCTTTTGGCCCAAGTTCAGGTAAATTCTAGTATCAGTGGTGGGGTGGGAGCTATGGGAGAGGAATCAATCACATCTCTGGTCATTTCTCTCTCATCCACTGAAGCCCATGAGGACAGATGACTCTGTGTTCAGGCTGCCTTTCTCCCATCCCCCACTGCACTAGTCACCTAGGCAGCTGAAGGACACTAAAAAAGAGCAAGGATAAAAAGCTGGGAACTTGGCTACCTCTTGGGCCACCTCTTGTTAACACAGGACTTATTTGCCATTTGGAGCCTCAGCTTTCTCCTCTGTAAAACGGGGCCAAAAAAAGACACTTTGGAAATTGTTGAGAGAAGCAGACTAACAAAATGTGTCTGGGAAGCTTAAGCAGCCAGAACTAGGAGGAGCAATACTCGTCACTCAAAGTGGATGATTCCAAACCTTGCCTTAGATTGCAATAACTCCTCTGGCATTTATTCCTCCACCTACTAAGGGCTTTGACAGCCTTCTTGCTTTCTGCAATTATCTGTGGACAGTGATGAATTCTTGTTATGACTGAAATAGAGCTAGACTCCTGGAGCCAGGATCTGTCACCTTTCCCCTTTGCTGGGTAGGGGCTATGTAAGCCTAAGATACACTTATCTGTGATGTGTTGCTGCAGGGCTTTGGAAAAGAGGGAAGTTGAATGTGCCTCTATCAACTGACCAGGGGATCATGAAGCCCCCAGACCACTCATCAAGAGCGCTTTGAGACAAAATAATCATATTGGAAAGGTGGAGTCAAAGGTATACACTTCCTTCCTTGATTAGACTGTTTGATAAGATTGCCACTGCCTGTTAAGGGATGAGAGTTGCCATGGTGATAGGGAAGACTAAATCAGGAGGGGACAGGGAAGACCTCCCAAGGTGCAGAGGAGAATCCTGATATAAACTGATGGGCAGGATTTAAGACACTGCCCTGCCAGTCTCCAAGATGCTCAAGGACAACATGAGGGTCTATGACTTCACCAGCCAGAAACAGTCTACACTGACTTCACTGCCTTCATCGTGTTATCCTGGGAGCCTGGGTCAGTGCAGCTCTGGGGGACAGGTGCCATAAACATGTGCCTATGTGTCTATCATGTCACTTGAAGCTACCAATGAATATGTTTCCTCTCCCTCGAATTTCCATAATAAAGTCTGCTAGGTCCTGAGAAAGGAAATACATGTTAAGAAACACAATGTAACAGAACAGGTACCATGGAGCCACCTAACGATAGGTGGAGACACCAAACTCATTTCAGGTTTTCACTAAAAGTCACCTTCTTAGTGCGACACCTTCCTTGGCCACCCTATTAAAATCTCACCACCTGCACTTCACATGCTTTCTCTGATGTGCATTTCCTTCATGTGCTTATCTAAGTAACTTTCCAGATGAGTGGAATCTGTAAGGCTAAAGGCAAAAACAACTGCACATGATTACTGTACTCTAGCTGAAACATTGTTTCCCACGGAATACAAGCTAACAATTCTGATACCACTCTACCTCCTGGAATTGAACAATTCAGTCAATGGATGATGGATGGTGGGAACCAAGTGTCTCACTGTTGGAGTGGACGTTCCAGATAAGCAAAGGGAGGAGGCTAGAATGATCCATGTGGTACTAGACTAGAGTTGGAGACTTCAGTATGAACTCTCATTTAGCTGAACACAGATACAGATGATACATATAAAAATATTTATAGATATGTGCATACACATGAGTTAGGCTGCATACACATATTCCCTTGCTCTGTCAGCTGAGAGGGCCTAGAAGCAATGATACCTCAACAGTAATGAGCACATCTAGCACCAGATCTTGGTTTCTAACACCAAGGATGCAAAGCTCATTTCTTCAAAGAGATTCAGTGAAGCAATAACAGCAACAACAACATCAACGGCAAAAGCTCTCAATGATGGGGAAATGCCAAAGGAAACAAGAGGCGTCAACTGAAAGAGTCCCCCCATGGCCAAAAACTTTCCAGTTTGAGCAAACAAAATAAATAAACTAGTATTGGATGATAACCCAATGTAAAAAAGTAAATATCCATACATCCATCTGATATAAATAAATTAAGAAGTGTAGGAAAATAGATTTCTCCTGCAGAAGAATTCCAAATAATTTATGCAGCTACTCTGCCCTCAAGATGAAGCTGGCTCTCAACTCTGTCAGCGTGGGTTGCACACAGGGACTTCCTTCCAAAGAGGACAGCACTTCACAGTGGAGAAGACTGACAACCTGAACTCAACCAGGTGGTCAAGGCCAACATCAGCATAGGTGAGCCATGTTGACGGTATGTATCCTTGAGATGATGTGAGGAAAAGGGAGCCCTCCTGCCAACAACACATTCCTCCAGTCTGATCATGAGAACATCAGACAAATCCCAACCGAAGGACACTCTACACAGCACCTGACCAGTATTCCTCAAAGCTGTCGATCATCAAAAACAAGGAAAGGGGGCAAAACTGTCATGGCCAAGAAAGCCTAAGGAGACACAAAGACTAAACCTCATGTGGTTTCCCTGGATGCCATCCTCGAACAGAACAAAGATGTTAGGTTAAAAACTAGTAAAGCTAAAGCATTAATCGCTCAGTCGTGTCTGACTCTTTGTGACCCCATCGACTGTAGCACAGCAGGCCTCTCTGTCCATGGGATTCTCCAGGCAAGAATACTGGAGTGGGTTGCCATTCCCTTCTCCAGGGGCTCTTCCTGACCCAGGGATCAAACCCGAGTCTCTTGCATTGCAGGCAGATTGTTTACCATCTGAGTAACCAGGGAAGTGATCCCTGGGTCGGGAAGATCCCCTGGAGAAGGGAATGACAACCCACTCCAATATTCTTGTTGGAGAATCCCATGGACAGAGGAGCCTGGTGGGCTACAGTCCATGGGGTCGTACAGAGTTGGACATGACTGAGTGACTAACACACCCTTCACTCAGATTCCCTTATTATTTTGACAGAGACTCCTGAGAAATCTGTATGCAAGTCAAGAAGCAACAGTTAGAACCAGACATGGAACAACGGACTGGTTCCAAATTGGGAAAGGGGTATGTCAAGGCTGTATACTGCCACCCTACTTATTTAACTTATATACAGAGTACAAAATGTGAAATGCCAGACTGGATGAAGCACAAGCTGGAATCAAGACTGCAGGGAGAAATATCAATAACCTCAGATATGCAGATGACACCACCCTTACGGCAGAAAGCAAAGAGGAACTAAAAAGCCTCTTGATGAAAGTGAAAGAGGAGAGTGAAAAAGCTGGCCTAAAACTCAGTATTCAAAAACTAAGATCATGGCATCCGGTCCCATCACTTCATGTCAAATAGATGGGGAAACAATGGAAACAGTGACAGCCTTTACTTTCTTGGGCTCCAAAATCCTTGCAGATGGTGACTGCAGCCATGAAATTAAAAGACACTTGCTCCTTGGAAGAAAAGCTATGACCAACCTAGACAGTATTTTAAAAAGCAGAGACATTACTTTATCAACAAAGGTCCATCTTGTCAAAGCTATGTTTTTTCCAGCAGTCATGTATGGATGTGAGAGTTGGACCATAAAGAAAGCTGAGCACCTAAGAACTGATGCTTTTGAACTGTGGTGTTGGAGAAGACTCTTGAGAGTCCCTTGGACTGCAAGGAAATCAAACCAGTCAGTCCTAAAGGAAATCAACCCTGAATATTCATTGGAAGGCCTGATGCTGGAGCTGAAACTCCAATTCTTTGGCCACCTGATGCAAAGAACTAACTTGTTGGAAAAGACCCTGATGCTGGGCAAGACTGAAGGCAGGAGAAGTGGGTGACAGAAAATGAGATGGTTGGATGGCATCACCAACTCAAGGGACGTGAGTTTGAGCAAACTCCAGGAGATGGTGAAGGACAGGGAAGCCTGGCGTGCTGCAGTCCATGGAGTTGTAAAGAGTCAGACATGACTGAGCAACTGAAAGACAACTTCAAAGAGCAGGAAGACTGGGAAGGAGGCTGTTGTGACAATCAATGCAAAAGATAATGGTAGCCTGTATCACTGTGGTGGCAGTGGAGGGAGTTGGAAGGGATGGGCTTTGAAGAGAACTAACATTTACCCGATGCTGAATATGTGTCCAGCATCTTCTGCACACTTTATGCCTGTAGGGTAGTTGAATCTTCACAACTTCCCTAAGGGTAGGTACTACTCTAATCCCAACTTCGTTGATATAGAAACTGAGACTCAAAGAGAAGTGTCTCAGCATCTAGCCACCATTAAGAGGCAGAACTGGGACTCGAACCCAGGCAGGCCAGCTTCAAAGCCCCTTTCCTAACCACCACCCTACACATGCATGCTCAACTGGGGCTACAGGCAATAGGAGAGAGAGGACTACAGCCAGAACCACATTTGGTGCCAAGAAGAGTCCACCAAAAGTCAAGAGCACAAATAAAGTTGCTTAAAAAATACTGTATTTTATCAGTCAATGACCTAACTTTTAGGCACAAAGGCCAGGCCACCAGGAGCTTCATTTCCCTGAAAGCAAGTATCAAGTCTGGAAAGCTAATGGACACTGCTATGTAGAATCCTCACCTACCTCTAGGTTCTAACATAAATTCCAAAATGCCAAGACTCAGAATTTGCAATGGCCAAGAAAGCACTGGCTACAATGATAACCCTGGACTCAAAGTGTGTACAAATTTATGTCTCACTTATGTAAAATCCAATCAATCAGCAGTCAAGGGAGGGGGTGGGTCCTACTTCATAAGACCCACCAGGTATCCAGGCTTCCTACATCTGTTTCCAGGGAAAGAGAGCAGATTACAAGGGAGCTTCTCTGGGCCATGCTGGGGTGGGGGTACCATTACTTCATCCACTTTCTACTGCCACTAAGGTGTACAGCTCCACCTCGATGCAAAGAGGCTGAAAAATACTGACCCAGTCTGGCAGCTGTTTCCCACAGACAGCACTGCCCTGTGGAAGAGAAGTAAGAATGATGGCAGACGGTTAGCCTCCTCTGCCACCCTGCTTAACAGGCCACTGGAAAATAAACCCTTATGCCAAAGACAAATGGCGCAACTGTTGAAAAGCCAAGAGCAGTACCTGAATACGGCAGAAATAATCCAAGAAGATCAGGAGTATTTTACAGCCCTTCCACGTACATCTCTAGTATCACTCAATCACACAATTTCAGCGCTGGGAGAAGCTTCAGAGTTCTCTTGGACTTGAGTCCTCAATTTATAAGTCAGGAAAATGCAGCTGGTCCTGAGAAGGGATGGGACTTGGCGAAGGTCACAAGCATACCAGTGGCTGTGCTGGGCCAGACCCCATGTCTCCTCGCCCCAGTTCTCACTGACAGTGGCTCTCTGCTCACTTAAGAGACTAAGAATTGGTTTTCTTTTATGTTTACTTTACGTGCATGAGGAGCTCAGCGCTTCGGAGATGCTTACTTGGGTACCATTTCTGCTGACCAATGGAGTACATGCTAAAATTACCAAACCTTCCTCTCCCTGAGGACATCATCCCCGGGTTACCAGGGAGCCTTGTACCTTGATTTCTGCTGTCCCAAAGGTTCAGGGAATGAGCTGAGGATACAGAAGGGATACACTCCTATCTCAGCAACACCCTGATTGGCCACCACTTGCAAGAGACAGGCAAAGGAGGGTCAAAGGGAAACCGACTCCATTCTGGGTAAACTCACATCTTTGACAACGCCTGGTGACACTGTGGGCAGGACTGATCATGGCAAGGGAGGCAGGCAACACAGCCTTTTGGTCCAAGACTTGAGCTGCATGGGGCCTTACATTCTGGCTGCTATTAAACAGCAGACTTGGCGAATGAACGAGGCAAGGCTTTGCCACAAAAATTCACTTTGACCTTGAACCACAGGGCTCTACTGTGAAGGGAGAGATTGCTCAGGACCCCGACACTGCTGCCCACCTGGCTTTGTATATCTCCCGCTGCCAACCCCTCCCTCACCACGTCTGCCCAAACCCACCCTCTGGCATTAGGTGATGGAGCACACGGCTGCCCACGGGTCACTGCACTTGCAGACCCTGCTCGCTCCTCTCTGCAGCCCCCTTCAGCCTTGGTGTGGTTGTGCAGACCTGTGTGAATATGTGCTTTAAAAAGATTCTTTTTTTAATTGAAGTGTAATTGCTTTACAAGGTTGCGTTAGTTTCTACTATACAGCAAAGTGAATCAGCTATACATATACACAGATCCCCTCTCTTTTGGATACTCTTCCCATCTAGGTCACCACAGAGCACTGAGTCCCCTGAGCTATACTGTAGGTTCTCGTTAGTTATCTATTATATGCATAGTATCTCTATAGATAATATGAGCTTTTGAATACATCTCCCCCAAGGCACATAGCCTCTTTGAGACTCGGCTTACTTAGAATGGAAAAAAAATGGATAAGAAAAAATGGAAAAATGGATAAAAATGGAAGTGATAATTCTTACCTGTGGGAAAACTGTGAAGACTGAATGAGCTGTGGGACTTCAAGCACTTAACACACAACAAGTAAATGTTCCAACCACTCTGATCCTCCTCTGTGTCCATCTAAGTCATCAGAGCTCATCGTCCAGGAGATAGAATGCTTCCCCTAATGTTCTACGGTGTTTCTTGGGCCAGTATTGTTCCCCAGCTGTCTGGGCCCATAAGAGGGGTCAGTGGTATCACTCGGGGCCTTAGCAGGTCCTCCCCAAAGCTGGCCTGGGGAAAGGCATGTGCCAAACTAACTGTGGTGACCCAGAAAGACAGGCGGCTGCCCTCTTCCAGGCAGCCCGGTCCAGTAGCATTCGGAGGCCTTGGCCTCTGCACCCTTCAGCTGACTCCATATTAATCAGAAATAACTTCTTCGATTAAATGTGAAGCTCCTACCAACAGGTTTGCCTCTGGATGGCAAATTTACCCGCATTTAGGATAAATCAGACATATTTACTTTTCAGATGTTAGGGGTTTGATAAAATCCATAATGCCTTTGGCCTCAAGCCCTCTTCCTATTAATTATTAAACCCTTGTGTGTTTCGAGGGTAATTGAATCCATGTTTCTAATTAGTTTACACTTAATTCATCAGAACAATTTTTAAGGGGCTGATGGATGTCCCAATAAGCCTCATGGGCAGTTTAATGAATCTTTATTTAAAAAGAAATTGGACACACACCAAACTGCTAACAGCAGTGACCTCAAGGGAGCAGGGCTGGGACAGGGCCTGGGGAAGGAGGCGCTCGTCTGTTTTCATTGTACACTGCTGTGCAGCTTACTTTTTTTTTCCCAAGTACTGAGTTCCTGTTACTTTTACTATTTTAAAGAAACTGCTTAAAAAAGGAAAACAGGATGAATTTTTTAAAGGGAAGCGGAGTGAATGCAAATGAGTTGCAAGCAGTCAGAAGGCTTTTGGACATGGAAAAGGAAGCCTGGCTTCTGGTTCCAGAAGACTTGTGGTCCCTTCCTCCACTAGCCACTCAGTATCTAAGAGACCTTAGCCACATACACTTACTTAACCTCGGCAAAGAGAATGCACACTACTCCTCTCATGGGGGTGTTGTTGGATTATTACATATGATGTGTAATGACTGTTTAGGACCTTTAGGCGTGTCCCCACTTCCATCCCGTGAGCTCCCCAGCATGCACACAGGGCCGCTGGTGATCCGGCCTGGCCACACCCCAACCTCCCACAACACCCCACCCCTAGTGAATTCTCTGCACCTTGCCTTTCTCTTGATTTTGCCTTGACCTGAGCACATATTATTCTCTTGACTTCAAACAGTCTCCCCACTCCTCCTTCGATGCCTTATTAGGGGATCCCTTTCTCCAAAGGCCATTCAGTCATTCACATCATAAGTATTTGCTGAGCGCCTCCTATGGGTCAGGCCCTGGAGATGCAGGGGAGAATAAGACCAGTCTCTCTAGTCAAGGAGCCTACAATCTTGCGAGGGAAATGAGCAGAAATCTAAGAATCACACAGCATGCACATGTAAAGCCGTGAAGGACAGACACACAGTAATCTGAGGGATATCACAGGAGGGTTGGATCGGATTGAGAAGTAGGGGTGTCACAGAGGATTCGCCAGGTGAGAAAGTGACAAATGAGCTGAGATAGGAAAAATGAGTGAGCGCTAACTCAGCAAAGGGGTAGAAGCAGAGCTGGCATCCCAGGCCCACAGATCAGGACCTGCAAGTATCTCCCTATGACTACGCACACCAGGTTCCCCAGCCATGGCCTCCTGGACTACCTTCGCTGCTTATTTATCTGTTTCCTCGGAGACTGTACGTTGCTTGAAAGCAGAGGCTGCCTTGTTAGCTGCTGTATCTCTGACACCTGGTATTCCTGGTAGGCATGCAATAAATGCTGAAGAAATGACAAGTGAATGCACGTGTCTAGCATGGTTGCTGGCCCACAAGACGTACGCAGTGTCCTCGCTTCTGCTTTCTCCTTTCCAGCGTCCTTCCTCTGCTTTAATCTTAAACAGGAATGCTCCCTCATCCCCATGGGTCCTCCCAGCCACCTCCTGACCACAAGAACACATTCTCAAGGCACTCTGGGGAGAGGATCCTCCAAGGACAGCTGTATTGGTGTGTAGGCACACTGTTTAAGAAATCCAGTAGGCAAGTCCTTTAGGGGGCCTCTGCTGCAATACACAGTCATAAGAAGACAGTAAATCTGGCAAATTTGTGGATTTTTTACAACTTCCAAACAGGTGTCTAATGCCAGTTGAGTGAAATCTGCAACAAGCCCCAGACGACTAAAACTGCATTCCACCTTAGGCGGATGACAGAATGTGTATTGCCAGCAACGGAGGGAACCAGTTGCAGTGTTTCCCATAACCTGAGCCCAAATGTCTAAATTAAGGGATGCTTAGCTGTGCTTAACCGGTGCAGTCATCACCAGTGCCCTATAAACCCTCCAATACACAGTGATGTCGTTTATTAGCAGCAGCTCCATAGATTATGTTTGCTCATGTTCCATTAGAAAACTTCATCCCACATTAAAATGCAATGCAATAGGATGTTTGCCAGCACAGAAAGGCCACCTAATTTTGCAAAAGCAGAGATGTGGGCATTGTTTCAGTAATTCATCCAGGCAGGGCTGACACTGCATTGTCTGGGCGGCTCTTGGTTCTTTTCTTGCTAATTTCTAAACTCCTACAGGCTCCTCAGACTTCAGGACCAGTTCCCACTCCCATTTCCCACCCTGCTCCATTATAAGAAGAATCTGATCAGCTTCTATTGTAAATTTAATTTCAAGCAGCCAGACGCTGCCTTCTGGCACCCTGGGATGCTGCTTGTGAATAGCTCTAGATGAAATGTGAGATGCTTTCAAGAAGATGGCTGTGAACTCCTGGTGGAGAAAGGGAGTGGTTGGGAGATGAATGGCATCTGCATATAGAGCAAGCAGTGTGCAGTGTGCCTACTGGCACCTCTTCATTAGCGATGCTAGGTGCAGCCGTCAGTGAATAGCATCACTTTAGAGTTCCCCATTTTGCAGACGAGGAAACTGAGGCCCAGATGGGCTGACTTACTTGCCCAACATCACTGACACAGAAAGAGGATTCGCACCCACATACACCTGATGTTAAAAGTCTTAACTCCTCCTTAAACGCCTACCTTGGGATTTCTCAACCTCAACCCCACCGGCCTTTGTGGCTGTCTTGTGTGTGGTAGCACTTAACAGCATCCCTGGCCTTGACCCACTCGATGGCCCCTCTCCAGCTTGTGACAACCAAAGATGTGTCCAGACATTGCCAAATGTTCCCTGGGGGTCTAAATCACCTTCAGTTGAGAATCACTGTGCTACGTCGTGTCTTATACATTTATTGGGTTTGCGTGTGTGTGTGTGTTTGCTTAGTTGTATTTTCTAATTTTTTTCTACCAACATACAACTATTTCTTTTGTTTACATCTCATCACAATTTAAAGCAGTTTACACACATTATTTAATGAAATCCTTATCAACCAAGCTACAAAGTAGAAAATGATACACTCACTTCGTGGATGAGAATACTGAGGATAAGAGTCAAAGTGACCTGTCTATGCCAAGTAGCTAGCAAGGAGCTGGAATTCACTTCTTGCTTGTGCAAGATGTATATTTTACTGCATGGATCGGCCACAGCCAAGCGTGGTAGGAGGCTTGATTCCCAGCCTCCGAGAACTTGACTCTAACCAGGAAGGAAGTTTGCTGCTCACAACACAACCCATGAGCTAGCAGCTAGAGAAAGACGAGTATAAAGAGGATTCAGAATTGGGGTGGGAAGGTGACTCCAGCCTTTTGCTGGAATGCATCCATAAACAGAGTGAAAAGGATTGAGAGAAAGTAAGGGAAGAAAAGAGAAATGCATTAAAATGCACAAAGGGCAGAACTGGGCTGCAGTCCATGGGATGGCTAAGAGTCAGACATGACTGAGCGACTTCACTTTCACTTTTCACTTTCCTGCATTGGAGAAGGAATGGCAACCCACTCCAGTGTTCTTGCCTGGAGAATCCCAGGGACGAGGGAGCCTGGTGGGCTGCCGTCTATGGGGTCGCACAGAGTCGGACATGACTGAAGCAACTGAGCAGCAGCAGCAGCAGCAGCAGCATGCCTGTCAAATCTGAGACAGAAAACCCCAAGCAGTGCAGAGAGAACCATGCTGTAGGCTTCTTGCCAGTCCCCCAGGCCCACTGCCGGGCCACCGTGGGATCAGCAATGCCGTCCGCAACAAGCGACTTCCCTTGAGCCCAGTCTCTCCTTCAGTGTTCGTCCTCCACATCTGCAGCCCCCCAGTGTAAACAGTCTAATGGGTGGGCCACAGAGGAACTGTCAGGACAGGCACCGAAGTGCTCTAGTGCAGTCTGAGTTCCTAAGAGAAGGATGCGAATAAAGTGTGTGGGCACTAAGGGGTCTACAGCAGGTGACTCACACACAACGCCCCTGTGAGGCGGGTCAGTGTCACCACCATTTTGTAGGTGAGGCTCAGAGAAGCCAACCTGGCACAAGTCATGGCACAAATAAATGCAGAGGCCAGCTGGGTGTAAATCTGGGCCTGTCACCACTGTACCCTCTGTCTCCCAGGAAAACGCAGTGAGAGAGGTGACCTAACTGCTCTGCTAGACGAATGAAGACAGACAGTGCACAGAATATCCTCACATCTCCCAGGATGCCACGAGAACACATTTTCTTGGAGCCTGGATTTCGCATTAGGCTGATCTGGCTTGCTTTCTGCGTCTGAACCAAACACTGCAGAGATATCCTCTACCCCTTCCTTTTTCATAGTCCCACCATACAATTCCTACAAACCCACCCTTAACTCCGAGGACCACACTTTTCTGTAGCATCATACAAACCCGTGCCTTCTTTTCTATTCATTATTCTAGCTCAGGTTACCATCGTCTCTTGCCCGACCTGGATGTCACCAGTCTGGCCCCCAAACCAATGCATTTTCCACACTGAAGCCAGACCATGCCAAAATCCTCCATTAAAGACCTTCATTTGAAGGGCATCTACCAAATACCTACAGCCAATATCACACTTAAAAGGTGAACGGTAGACTATTTTAAGATCAAGAACAAGGTAGGGATGTCCACCCTCACCACTTCTATGCAATATTGTATTGAATACTGGATGTGTTCAACATTCTATCCAATGCAATTAAGCATAAATAAATAAATAGCATCCAGATTGAAAAGGAAGAACTAAAACTGTTTTTATCCACAATTATTAAAAAAAAAACTATCAGCAAGGTCATAGGATACAAGAACAATATACAAACATCAATTGTATTTCTAAACAATGAATCATCCAAAAAGAAAATAATTCTATTCACAACAGCAAATCAAAAAGAATAAAAATCTTAGAGATTTCCAGTTCAAGATGGAGAGCCAAGACAATATGTTAAACTCTTCTTCAATCTGACCTCCTAAATTGTCAAGAAAATAGTCCAAGGTATATGAAAAGAAAGACTATATACATCCACATGGAAATGAGGAAAAAGAGACAGACACCTACATGCTACAAACTCTAAGGAATTTCTACAAGATGTAGTGCCGGTAAGACCTGACTAAGAAAAAGGCTCTCTAGCTCACTAGACAAGATGGTGACAGAGAAATACAGCTTAAAATGTGTTCTCAAGAAGTTCCTTTAACCATCAGTGGAATAAAAATCAGAGACGAGGCAAAGAAAACTTGTGCTTAAAGATGGAGAAATGGAAAAAATAGTAAGGAAGCTTAAAAACAGAAAATATTAGATATTATACAAGAACAAATAAAACAGTTATCAACAAAAAGTGTGAGTGGATTAAACCTTTCTGTTACAGAATAAAAATTCTTATGAAAGATTTTTAAAAACAAAAATCTAGATGATACATGAAACAATGATATAGAAATATTAAAATAGAGGAATTGGCAGATGGTTGATAAATGCAAACCCAAAATAAAACAAAAGTGACGATACTTGTATCACAGTAGAATTTAAGGCAAAAAGGGGGGGATAAATATAACTTTTATATTGGGAGAATTATAATTGACTGAATATCTGCTACTTAAAAATACTGACATGCTAAAGAGTATACATCAAAATATATAAAATAAAAACTTAGAAATTAAAGGGAGAAATTGATTTAAAAAATAGTGAAAATGTGAAGACAATCACTTGCACTTAGGCAACAAATAAGAAATCAGGAAAATTAAGCAATATTAACATGAATTTCTTCAGCCTTCCACCATAGAATATATGTTTCTTTCAAATACTCAGAATGTTTACCAAAATGATCTTATACTGAGAGAAAAAAAAGTCAAAAAATTCTCTAAAATAGAAATCATAATCTGAACATAAAGCAGTACAATTTGATAATAACTTAAGTATAAAAATATTACTTGGCAATTTTGATGGGAAAAAAAAACCCTGAGAGTCAAGGAAGAAACAATACTGCAATTAGAGGCTATTTCTGAAATAACAACTATCCATCAAAATTTATGGGATACGGTCAAAGTTGTGCTTAGGGAAAAGTGTCTCCTAATGTTCTGAATATCAGACAAGAAGTAATGGAACTAATTCAGTGCATGAAAACAGCAAACGAGCAGCAGCAGCCTAAGGTAAGTGGGAGAGAGAGACAAAGGAAGGAAGAAGCAGAACTCAGGAAGCTAGGCAACAGGAAAGGAATAACACTGATAGCTCTGGAGTTGGAACTTTAAAAAGACCAGTAAAATAGGCAAAGTTCTGGCAAGACTGACTGAGTAAAAAGAGAAGAAAATGCAAATGCACAAACCAGATGCAAGAAAGGGGGTGTGATCCCATAGAGTGTGGAGGTAGAAAAGTTGTCTAGGAAAACTATATGCAGCGAAAATGAACCAAAGCAAGCATACGAAGATGACCACAGGGATGAGGGGCCAGGGCAGGGATGACCTCATGAAGGTACCAACCCCAGCAGCCTCCTCCTCAACCACGCTGGTTGGTCAGAATCCAGGGTGCCCCCCTTGCCAGGACCGCCTCCCTAGCTCCTGGAAACCCCCACCCTTCCCTGCCAGAGTCATCCCCACCTCTGGGGGGTCTTCTACATTTCACTCGCAGAGCCAGAGAACCCAAATGTCAGAAAAGAGAGCTTTGATCACCCGTGTGTGCATCCTGCTTTAAGAGTAAAGAAAGCTGGAAGAACTTCAGGATGCAGAATCTGCCTCCAGCGCACCCCAACCAGCCACCCCACTGGCCTGATCTGATTTTCTTTTTTTTAAATATTTGTTTTTATTTATTTGTTTGGCTGCACTGGGTCTTAGTTGCAGCAGGCAGGATCTCCAGTTGTGGCACGTGGGATCTTGGTCCCCAACCAGGGATCAAACCCAGATCTCCTGCATTGGGAGTGCAGAGTCTTAGCCACTGAACTGCCAGGGGAGTTCCCGATCTGACCATCTTTCATACCTTCCCCAAGAGGCTATGTGTGTGCCCCACCGATGGGATCACCTGAACTCAATATCCGATAGTCCAGGCTCCTGGTTTTCAGCTCCGGCCAGTCCCAGTCTCCTAATTCTATATCTCTAGCCCCACCCGATGTCCTTGAACTCTACACTCACATATTCAAGTCCAGGCCTACCTACCCTTTGCCCCCCACCCCTGTGATCAGCGTGTAACCTCCACAAAGACGGTGGCTTTGTTTTGCCCACAGCTGTGTCCCCAGCACTCGGACCAGTGTCTGGAACATAGTAGATGCTCATGAAATACCTGTGGAATAAATGAGTGGAGAGGACTCCAGTCTCTTCACCCAAGTTCAGTGAACACCTACTGTGTGCTAATCCCTGTGGAATGTCAAGAGCGGATGGACAAGCCTGGTCTTGTCAGGAAGGACACTGAGTCAGGGGAGCCCCAGAGGCCCACCCCTGTGGCAGGCATGGTGGCCTCACCTCTGCACTGCCCTGAGAGGGCTGGGAGTGAGCAAGAGGGCTGGCACTGTCCTGGGGGTGCTGTCTGTGACTCCTCTCCAAGAGCATCTTAAACAAAACCTTGAGGTTAAGGACTTGGAGGGAACCTCTCATCCATGCACTTCCAATTAGCATCCTGACCTCCCCACGGCTTGGCTGGCATGCCATTGATTCTCTTTCTCCCTGGGAGCCCAAAGTCCTTTGGGCAGAACCAGGAGGAGTCTTGCAAGGGAGCACAGCAGGCCAACACGTCAACAAAACCTGGAAAGCTATGACTCTGGGGCCTTGACCTTTGTCCCACTAAAGTCTGCTCTTTCTGCAGAGGTGGTACCCTCCCTCCCTGTCTTCCTCCTTGATGTGAACTCTCCCCTGGGAAACCAGTTCAGGAGTACCAGAAAGCAGTCTCGTCCTCTCCAAGGTTTTCTCTTCCATCACCTGTGCTGGGGTCTAAAAAACTGGGGACTTCTTAACTTTTCAATTCTACACGCAGAGCCAAAGCCACACAAAGGCAAGGCCATTTGCAACAAAGTATTGATGGTTTTCAAACACAGGATGCAAGACACAGTCGCTACTAGCCTTCAACTCATATCTGCTGGGTGCAAGGGATGTATGTCTTGCGTATGCATGCAAAATCAGTTTCAACAGAAAGACTTGAATTGCTCTGTACGTTTTCTATCTAGTCTTCCCAAATGCCCTACTCATCCATCCTGCCTACTGGGAACCTCTAAGTGGGAGAAAGAGCTTTATAAAAAGAGCTTTATAAAGAAAGAGCAAATTGAGGGCAGGCCTCATAAAGACAGAGGTGTTTCTTGACTATCGTTCACCCTGCCTGGTTCTTCCTCCCAGTCAGCTTGGCTCAGGCCCAGCTGTTGGCCACAGGCAGGAGGGGGTGGTACCTGGTTCGCAGGTTCTCTGGCTGGGGTGGCCCATCAAACACCGACAGGACGTCAAAGTCCTCCTCCAGGGCAAAGGACTGGAACACGAGCTGGATCCGGTGCTGGTCCTCTGCGGTGATGGTCCACGTGCAGTTGGCGTAATTGGGGTAGCCATACGGGAACCCCGGGCTCTCAACGGTGCCATTGGGACCCTGCAGTTGGAAGGTGCAGTTCTGGCCTGGGAGAGAGAAAGGGAGCCGTTCATTATGGCCAGAAGGACTCAGACTCTGCCAGAGGGATGGGCGCGACGTGTTAGATGATCGTGAAGCCCCTTTTCCAGGTGCCCCCTCTCGCCACAGAGGGAGGGGAGCGCGGTGACTGAGCCCAAGTGCAAGCTAGCTTGTGCTGTGCCCTGTCCAGCTGATAAAATGAGCATGGCTGGACTCAAGCCCCAGGACGATTCTGTGAGGTAGGAAACAAGGCGCAGAGAGTCTGAACCAAAAGCCAGCAGACCGGGCAGAACTTCCTCTTTACAACACTAGATGCCAGAATGCTGTTTGCAATTGTTCTCCATTTTCCATGGCCCCTTGACCCTCCAGTCCCTCCGCTCAGCTCCCACCCCCTCTTCCCATCTCCACAGAAAATAAAAGCCATCAGTGGGGACCCCGTTGTCTTCCCAATTCCACCCCACCCGTCCAGCCCACCCCACTTGGTCTTTCTGCCTCCTACAGATGAACCAACCCTCCTTCCATCTAAAGACATTTCTCCCACATGCCCGTTGCATCCTATTCCTCCCTAATCTTCATGAATCTTATGCATGTTTCTCTCTCAAGTATATTACAGGTTGTCTCCTCTCCACTGAACTTCCCTGTTTTAAATGTGCTCAAGAATCTATGGCTTAGAAAGCAACGCCACTTTCCACTCCTCTTCTCCCTCCAGCCTTGTCTCTCTCTTCTCCTTCACAGCCTAATTTTCAGAAAACACAATCTGTCTATTCTTTCTGTCTCCATTTGCTTCCCATCTTCTGATCCTATTGATCTACCCGAACAGATCCACTAAGGTCACCGATGGGTCCAGCGGATATTGTTTAGTCCTCATTTCAACAGACCTCTCTCTCAGCGGCCTCTAGCACTGTTGCTCACCCCTCCCATCTGGAAATGCCCCTCTCAGACCAAAGCATCTCAGACTACACTGAGCATGAGCACTGCCTGGGGGCCTGGCTCATGTAGATTTGGATGAACAGCACCTGGGTGGGGAACTCATCTACCTGTAGCCCTGGAGATGCAACGACGCTTTGAACAGTGTGGTCTCCAGCTTCTGCCCACATCACTCACTTTCCATCTTTCCCCCCACTGAGCTTTCTCCAGCTCCTTTCCAGGGTCCGTGTTGGGGTCTCTCCTCCTTTCTGTCTATTCTAGAGAATTTTCCCACTTGTGCACTGATGACTCACAACTTCACACTCCATGTCAGACCTCCCTCTGAGCTCCAGACCTGACATCTCCTTTGTGAGATGCAGGCTTGGAATGTTCTCCACCCACCCTTCCTGACGCTTTCCTCTTCTTCACAGCCCCATGGACAACCTATCACCCTGTCTCTATCTCCACTTCCCTTGACCCCACAGCATCTCTCCCCTAAACCACCATAATAACCACCTCCTAACTGGTCAACCACATGTGCCCTGGTCCAACCACATTTACACTACAGCTGGGGATGTCTTTTCAAAAGAGAAATCAAATCAGGTCACCTCCCCTTCCCCTCACCAACATCAAACCTCCCATAGCTCATCACAGCTCTTCAGCAAGGAAAAATTACTTGTAGACCTATGAGGGTCTCTGCACGGTTTGACTCTTAATGACCTCTTAGCCTTGTGTCCAGTGGCTTTCCAGCCAAACCCCACCCCTTTAACAAACTTGAATAGATATTTCTCCAAAGAAGATATGCATACAGAAGGCCAACAGGTACTTGAAAAGATGCTCAACATCACCAGTCATTAAGGAAATGCAAATTGAAACCACAATGAGGTATCACTTCATACCTGTTAGAATGACCATCCTCAAAAAGATAAGAGATGACAGATACTGGCAGGAACACAGAGAAAAGAAAACCTGTGTGCACTGTTGGTGGGAATGTAAACTGGTACAGCCACTACAGAAAGCAGTACGAAGGATCCTCAAAAAATTAAGATTAGAACTACCAGATGATGCAGCAATCCCACTTCTGGGAATACATCCAAATGTAACAAACGCACTAACTCGAGAAGATATCTGCACCTCCATGTTCATAGAAGCATTATTTACAATAAACAAGACATGGAAACAATCTAAGTGTCCATCGATGGATGAATGGATAAATTACTTGCAAGATATATGCAGAGGAATATTCAGTTCAGTTCAGTCGCTCAGTCGTGTCCGACTCTTTGCAACGCCGTGAACCGCAGTACGCTAGGCCTCCCTGTCCATCACCAACTCCCAGAGTCTACCCAAACTCATGTCCATTGCGTCGGTGATGCCATCCAACCATCTCATCCTCTATAGAGGAATATTACTCAGCCGTTAAAATAAGGAAATGCTAACATCTTCAACAACATGAATGGACCTTGAAGGCATTATGCTAAATGAAATAAGTCAGAGAGAAAAAGATAAATACTGTATGCTATTACTAATATGTGAAATCTAAACAAACAAACAAACCCCCCAAAAAACAAATTCATAGAAAAACAGATTAGACTTGTGGTTATCAGAGGCAGGGGGTGGGGAAGGGGAATTGTAGGAAGGTGGTCAAAAGGTATAAACTTCTGCTTATAAAATAAATAACTACAAGGGAACTAATGTACAACAGGAAGACTATTGCTGACACTGCTGTATGATACACAGGTAAGTTGTTAAGACAGTAGATCCTAAGGGTTCTCAGTACAAAGAGAACAGCTTTTTGTTTTCCCTTTCTTCTTTTCTTCTTATTGTTTCTGTATGAGAAAATGGACATTAGCTGAACTTACGTGGTAATCATTTCACAACATACATCAATCAAATCATCATGCTATATGCCTTACATTTGCTTGGAGGTATGTGTCAATTACATTTTCAATACATCTGGCAGAAAACAAACAGCCCACCCTTCTCAGTCCTCTGTACTGACCACACTCTCACTCCTCAGCCACAGGAGCTTTGCATATGCTGTTCTCTCTTCCTAGAATACTCTTCCCCTCCTTCCTGGCACATTTTCTTTCAGCTCCCAGTCAAGGGTCTTTCCTTGACTAGTTCAAACGCTTTGTTATATGCTTTCCTGAAACCATCACTTCTCCCGGGCAGTGCTTATCATAGAAGCATATGTCCATGCTTCCAGATGACACATCCATAAGTGTCTGTCTTCTTGCCAGGCTGTAAGCTTCATAAGACAGACCATACTTGAGTTTTCCCATATTTGAATCCATACCCCAAGCTCAGTACCAGACACACGGTAGGTTCTCAATAGTCTAATATGATACTGTATTTAGTGAGTGCTTGGTTAGACACTCCTCTAAGAACTTTACATATATTAACTTGTTTAATCCTCACAACAGCCCTAGAAGGCAGATTCTGTACATATCATCTCCATTTTACAGATGAAGAACTAAAGCAAAGAGAAATGAAGGAAGGGAGCCCGAGTCTCTCCATTACTCAGAGATGGGATTTAAATGTCAGCACTCCACTTCCGGTCCACTCTCTCAAACACTGAGTTGATGAAAAAGTTCATTCGGGTTTTTCTATAATATGAAAAAGCCAAACGAACTTTTTGGCCAATCCAATATAATGCTGATAAATTGACTCAACACTAATTTTTTTAAAGCCCACTTTAAGGATTAACTAACAAAGGGCAGTTAATCTCTAAAATGACTTTAATATTGAAAAATCTCTTTTAATACAAAAGAGGGATAACACAAAGTATCCCATTTTAAAAGGGGAAAAAAGCTAAAGTTTTCTGAATAAATGCTAAATGAACATTTAATAAAATTAGACATGTAACCCTGATTCAAGTAAGCATTTGGAAGCAGGAGAAAGACTACTTCCTTAGCATGACAGAGCATCCATTTTAAAATAATAACCTACATCCTACTTACAGTGAAACATCTGATTAAGATCAGGAA
Source organism: Bos indicus (assembly GCF_029378745.1). Classification (NCBI taxonomy): domain Eukaryota; kingdom Metazoa; phylum Chordata; class Mammalia; order Artiodactyla; family Bovidae; genus Bos; species Bos indicus. The sequence goes on along the minus strand of NC_091762.1, from coordinate 111,926,309 downwards.
TGAGATACAAATGCTACTATCACCTCTGAGATTTCATTTCTTATTAAAAGAGCTAATCCATATGAGGCAAGAAAAAGAAATGAAAAAAGAACAAGCAAAAACATGGCTTGCAGATGATGTATTAATATACCCAGAAAACCCAGGAGAATCCATTAGAAAGCGATTAGAACTAATAAAAAATTTCAATAAAGTAGCCAAACACAAAATAAGTAAATGAAATCAATGATATTTCCATATGTCAGTGACAGATAAAAAATAAAGAAGCAAGGTCTTATTTATGATAACTACAAAATGCATATAATGAATGGAAATAAACAATGGGCAGTCACTGTACAAAAATAACCTTTAGAGAAGGATAAAAAATTTTTGAATAATTGGACAGACATATGTAATCTTGAGTGGAAGACTAACTTCCGAAAGGTTAATTTGGAATATTAACCTTTTGAAAAGTTATTGAAAAGTTAATTTATAAGCTTAATGCAATTCTGATCAAAAGCCCAATGACCTGCTTTAAATTTAGTAAAAAGGATACCTAAGTTTAACTGGAAGAAATAGACAGTCACAGAAAATGGATAGTTTTTGAAAAGGTATAAAAAAGTAGCATTCTCATTCTACAAGACACTAAACAGAATCACCAAATGATGCTTATGACAATAGCATGAAGGTGGCCCAAGAGTGGACAGGCAGAACATGAAATGGATTATCAGAAGAGCCTTAAAGAAACATAAAAATTAAAATATGTACAAGACAGCGTTAAAAATCAATGAGAAAAGAAAATCATTTTACAAGGTCAACTAATTAACTGTTTGAGAAAAGAATTAAGTTATCTCAATTCACACCATATAGCAAACTAAGTTTTTTTTTAAAAAAAGTCAAAAAATAATTAGAAGAAAATAATGCACAAATAATTATCTGACTGAGTTTTCTGAATGTAAAAGCTGTGGAAGATACTACAAGATTGCCAGTTTATACAAAAAGTATGTGCAGGTCAAAAATAGAAACAAAAGCAAAAGCCACAGAAAAAGATAAAAAAGTAATATATTTAACACAAAAAGAACTATTACCAACCAGCAGGAAAACAGCAAGCAGGATAGTTGAAGAGCTGGATAGGGTCTTGAATAAGTTATTTCACAAGGAAGACATAAGCGGCCCAGAAACCAGAAAAATATTCAGCTCCAATAATAATGAAATAAAGCTCCTAGCTCCACAACTTTCCCTTGGTTCACGTTCCTGAATTTCACCCCACGGGCACCAGATCTACTCAGCTCACCCCTCTAAAACCTGTCTGTTGTGTCATTGCACGGCACTCATTCATTCATTCCTCTAGGTTAGACCCTGTGATGGGTCTTGGGACCTGGATCACAGACAAACATAAGCAAACACTTTCACACGGCAGTACTGTGCTACTAGGATGCACAGAACGATCCTCGAGTATAGACCCCACAGGGGTCACGCGTTGAGGACCGCCCTATTCGTGTTCCAGACATCCACTGGAGCCGTCCTTCACCACCATCCCCAGCATCCCACTCAGACCTGTGTGGGTCTACAGTTTCTAGTTCAGAATTTGCGTATGAACAGTGCTTCCTGTGGCGGAGAAAGAAATTGGGGGTTGGTAGGGGTGGAGAAGGTGATGGCACCCGACTCCAGTACTCAGGCAATGGCAACCCACTCCAGTACTCTTGCCTGGAAAATCCCATGGATGGAGGAGGCTGCTAGGCTGCAGTCCATGGGGTCGCTAGAGTCGGACACGACTAAAGCGATTTAGCAGCAGCAGCAGGGGGAGGTTCAGAACACAGCCCGTGGGAACACTCTCCGTGCATGGGGACACGAGAGGTGATAGGAGGCGGCAAGGCAGACAGAACGGTGGACGAGAACTGGAGGGCAGGCCTGGATAGGAGAAGGTGACTCAGTGCACTGAGCATCGCAGAGAAACTGAGGTGAGGGTCTGGGAGGAGGTCACTCAGTTTGATGTCTAAATGGTCCCTCCGGAAGGAAGGATGCTGAGAGTGGGCGCTCTGTCTTGGTTTCTGCTGCACCCCCAGTGCCTAGAATTCAGTAAGTATTTGCTGAATGGATACATGAATTTCAGCAAAGACAGGTGGCAGGTGGCACAGGGGACAGAGGCCAGACTGTAATAAGTAAAGGCAAGATTGACTGGTGAGAAGGTGGAGGCCAATATATTTTAAACAATAATGTATAATAACGTGTGTACCTGTTAGTTGCTCAGTCATCTCTGACTCTTTGCGACCCCATAGACCATAGCCCACCAGACTCCTCTGTCCATAGAATTCTCCAGGCAAGAACATTGGAGTGGGGAGCCATTCCCTTCTCCAGAGCATCTTCCACCCACCAGAGATCGAACTCAGGTCCCCTGCACTGCAGGCAGATTCTTTACTGTCTGAGCCACCAGGGAAGCCCCATACCTTTTGATCATTATAGAAAACTTGGAAAATATAGAAAGGAATTTAAAAAGAGGAAACATCACCATTTCACCTTCCTCTCAGAGGCAACTGTTGTTAATATTTTCTTCTTCTTTTTTTTTTTGCTAGATTTTTCCATACATATTTCACATCATTGAGACAGTACTGTATATTTAATTTTGTGGGCTCTTTTCTTCAGTAAATTATTTTTCAGTCTTTAGTTACAGAAGGCAGTGTCACTTGTAATATGCATGGCTATGCATAAATGCAACATCAAGATGTATGAAGACAAAAAGGCCCCCAATCTCTCTCCTTTCTACCCACCGCAAAGCTACCAAAGTTAACAGGCAGGTAACTCTCTCCTGTACAACCTTCTCATCCCTCATGCAAACAAATGGACACATTCCGAGAGAATTTTTATTATTTTGTTTTAAAAATGAAATCGTAGTTGTGTTCAATTCTCTGCAACCTGCTTTCTCATTTAACAATACATTGGGGACACCTTCCAGGTCAGTAGATCCATATCTAACTGATTTTTTATATAAATGTGTAATATTCCATGGCCTGGATGTATCTCAATGTATTCAACCACTCCCCTGCTGATGGGCATTCAGGTCATTTCTTGGTTTTCTTTTGCAACAATTCAGTAAACATTATAACATGAGCTTTTCCCCCAAGATATTGAATCTGTTCACCAACAGCATTTTAAATGGATGTGCCACATTCCAGTATATGGTTATACTAGAATTTACTCAACCATTCTCCTACTCTCAAACACTGAAATTGTTTCTGGATAATTTTTTCCGTTATAAATAAGACCTGGCCTCTTAGTAAAATCTGGTGACAGCATGCTGGTCAGTGCAGTGGAAAATGCTTTTCCATGGCCAGAGTCCCAGAACGAATGTTCACTTATGCGGTAACTGCGTCCAGCTTCGGTTTCGGGGGTGGGGGTCACCATCCACAGGAGACTGGCTGACTTCTGTGGCAGGTGCTGTTGGAGCTTGTTAGACAGGGCTGGAAGCTGGACTCATTTGGAAGTTTCCCTGGAGTTAAATGTTGGTTAGTGAGTTGACAAAGTTATAACCCACAGTGGCCACTCCAGATTGACAGGCTAGTAGAGTGGGAGGGCATGGCAAAAGGGCCCAATATTCCTTCACATCTAGAAGGTGCTGAATTTCACCCAAGGAGAGGACTACCTGTTCTTCACTTCCGGGGACCAGCTCTAGAGACAGGAACACTGCTATGACTTCCATCCGAGGAAATCATGCTTCTCTTTCTCAGGAAGAAGCGTGGGTTGCCTTCTCCCACCCCTCCCTCCTTCTAGTCAACGCAGCTACCAGACATAGCCAAGACCTGCTTGGGCTTCAAGAACAATCCTGGAGAACATGCATCTGTTTTTGGACAACTTCCCTAGATAGATGCAGAGACTGCCAAAAGTGTAGCTTCCCGGGTCAAAGGGTAGGAATATTTCTGCTGCTTTAGCTCTGGATCACAACACTTTTGAGAAAGTGTCCACCAATTATGTTTTGGTTTTTTTAATTAAAGTATTTATTTATATTATCACAAATAACAAGCTCTGTTAAATTCAACTCTTTCATTCTTATTTTTGGCTACACGAGACAGCAAGTGGGGGCTTCCCAGGTGGCGCTCGTGGTAAAGAATCTGCCTGTCAATGCAGGAGACCCAAGAGATGCGGCCTCAATCCCTGGGTCTGAAAGATCCCCTGGAGAAGGAAATGGCAACCCTCTCCCATATTCTTGCCTGGGAAATTCCATGGATAGAGGAGCATGGCAGGCTACAGTCCATAGGGCCGCAAAGAGTCAAACATGACTGACCACTCACACACACACACACACACACACAGACAGCATGTGGGATTAGTTCCCAGGCCAAGGATCCAACCCTTGTCCCCCGCATTGGAAGCACAGAGACAACCGCTGGGCTACCAAGAAAGCCCCTACAATGATGTTTTTAACAGCCATGTCTAGGCATGCCTATCTTAATGTGTGTTTACCAACACTGTGTATTATCTTATCAAAAAGTTTTTGCCTACTTGATAGGTGCCAAAAGATGCTCTCTCGCCCTATTTAGCATCTATCTCTTTATTATTCAGATTCAACGTCTTCTCAACTTTCCTCAGTAAATTTAGCTCCTCCCTTGAGGGATTAAAGCGCCTGTGGTGTGCTTTTCTGCTTCGTTTAGATTTTTCACGTAGAATAAAATGTTTCGTTTCTATGAGCAGTCACATTTATCTGTCTTTTCCTTGGTAATGTGTTTTTCTTTATTGACATTTAGAAAGATCTCTCTCTGGCTTCTCCTTCTACACAGCATAAAAGCCAAATTCCTTGCCACAACTCAAAAGCCCTACCTGAAGGGCCACCTCGTTACCCCTTGACCTTCCCTCCCATTTCTCACCCCTTTATGCTGGTGATCGGCCATGCTGCCTAAGCCCATGCCATGCCACCCTGGGACCCTGCATCTGCTTGACCTTCAGCCCAGGAAGCTTTTCCCCAAGAGCCATGTGACCCGCTCGCTCACTTCCTCAGTCAAGTGTTACCTCCCAGACCCACCCCTCCTCCTCTCGAATGAGTGCTCTGGGTTCCTGCTTTATTTTTTCCCATAGCACTGAGCATCCTCTGGCATCTAATTTCCTGTTTATTTTCAGTAACCCCTCACCCCAACAAAACACCACCTTTATTAGAGAGCAGAGCGACTTTGTTCCTACTCTCTCTTTCGGGCTCCCAGACCTGTTCCTGGCACACAGCTGATGCTCAAAGAAGAGCTGTTAATTGAATGACCAATTCATGCAAATTAATTGTCCACCCAGCTCTCTGTGCTTGGAATGCTCTCTGTCTACTTCTCTCACCCAGCTGACTCCAGGCACTTTAAGACTCATTACCTCCTCCAGGAGGCCCTCTTGGAGCTCTCAAGATAATGGCAAGCATTCTTCCTTTGGTTGCTTACCCTTAGTGAATGAATCAGAACAACAGTGTCCAACCTTTTTGGCACCAGGGGCTGGTTTCATGGAAGATAATTTTTCCACAGACCAAGGTGGGAGATGGTTTCGGGCCGACTCAAGTGCATTACATTTATTGTGCTGCCACTGATCTGACAAGAGGTGGAGCTCAGGTGGTAATGAGAGAGAAGGGAGCTGCTGTAAATACAGAGAAAGCTTCCTTCTCCAACCTGTTGCTCACCTCCTGCTGTGCATCCCGGTTCCTAACAGGCCACAGCCCTGTACCAGTCTGTGACCTGGGTGTTGGGGATCTCTGAGTTAGTGAATATCACTGCCTTCTCTAATGGTGATATAATAATATGTAAATGTGGCTTCTCCAGCCATAGACTCCTCAAGGTCTTATTCACACTTTTATCGCTAGGACCTAGCTCAATACTTGCCCCTAGAAGACCTTCATTTTTTTTTTGAATGAATGGATGAGTAAAACGGATTAATCTTTTGTAACACCCAGACAACACCTACCAACCTACCATTCGTGATGCATGGTGTATTCTGAAGGTGGCTTCGTGAAAAGGTCAAAAGCTTGGGTTTTGGAAACAAAAAGCCTGGGGTTCAAATTTCAGTTTTGTCACTTAATACTTTGTATTAATACTTAATTGTCACTTAATACTTAAGTGGCAATTTATGTAGACTCTTTAAACCCTAATTTGGCATCTTTAAAATGAATACCCACTTCTAGGGTAGCTGTATAGATTAATGTGATAATATCTGCTAACTTGCTAAATACTCAGTACAATGCCTGACACACTATAAGTGATCCAAAAATATCAGCTAATCTTTCACTAAAGGTTTCTAGTTTTCTTTATATAGGTCTTAGTCACATCGTAAGGTTATTCCTAGACATTCTATGCACTTTTTCTTGGTTTAGTAAATGACATTTTTTCCCTTTTTTTTTTCTAGCTGGTTATTACTGATAAACAGAAAACCTATTGATTTTTATATATTCATCTGGTATCCAACTGGGTTTTTGAACTCTTATTAATTCTAAAGATTTCTCAGTTGATTCCCTTGGGTGTTTTAGGTACACAATCATGTTGTCTACAAATAATGATAATGTTGAGGAGATAACTCTTTCGAGAAGTTTGGCAGGGAAATTCAATTGAATTCTGTAAATATTTATTGGCTGATAAGGTCAATTTTGGACAAATTTAGTTGCAGAAGCCAGTGGGACATCCAGAGATGGCCAGAAGGCAATTAGGGCAGTAGACTGGACTCTAGGAGTACAATCTGGGCTGGAGATATGGATTTGTGGAAGCCATGCAATTAATGAGACTGCCCACAGAGGAAAAACAGAGGAGCGTTGCAGATGCAGCTAAATCATATCCACTGAAGACGTCTCACCTGCACACGGGGAGTGCATTGTACACCTCACATCGAGGATGGCACTCTGGACCATCTCTGTGCCTGCCTTCTGCAGGACCACCTTGTCTGGACAGATGGGAGAAGCAGGGGCCAAACAGTATCTCTGGACTCTTCAATCATCCTTTAGTTGCAAACAAGAGGCCAGGGTCATAGAGATGCTGGCACTGGGCCTCACCTTAGTCCCTCTTCCGTGCACATTTTATGCTTGTCACACTAAATAGCTCATCATCTACAAACACCCCAGGACCTTTCAGGCCTGTGTGATGCTTGGCCCATTGCCTGGGATGCCTTTCCCCTACCTCCTCAACCTAGCAAACCTTACTCTCTGTTCCAAATTCAGCTTATACAGCACCTTCTCTGAAGAGCCTCTCCTGGTTTCCCGGGCAGTTAGTAAGCTTCCTCTCTCTCACACACATACACTCACGCATACACACACACTCACACACACACACACACACACACTCACACACACACACTCACACACTCACATACACACACACTCACACACACACACATATACACACAGCAATAGCCATCCACCAAATTCCATGCCTCTTCCCTCCCAATCTATCCCTTTCAAAAAAAAAAAAAAAATGAAACAACAACAAAAACTTGGCCTGGCACTTTTGCTTAAAATCCTTCAATGGCTCCTCTGGGAAAAGCCCACAGTCCTAAATATAGCACACAAGATGCGCCCTAAGCCAGCCCTGCTCGCCCCCAGCTTCTCCTCTTGCCACTCTTTCCCTTAAGTGGCACGCCAGGCTCTCTCTGCTTGGTTCCTTTGATGCTCTGTGTTCTTTTTCCCTCTATCTTCAAACTTGCTGCTATCTCTGATTGAAGCATCCTTCCCACTTTCCCTGGTCTGGCCAACTCCTATTCCTCTTTCAGGCCTCAGATGAAACTTCAGCACCCCCAGGAGACCTTACTTACCACTGCACTAAGGTGTGATCCCCACACCCAACACACGCCCAAGCACAGGTTCCGCTGCCTGTCCCGTGATCTCTGTCATCACTCCCAGCACACGTCATGGCACCATTTAGCATCTGTGTTCCCTGAGATGTGTGGATTCCATAGGGAAGAGACTGATCGGTCACATTCACACAGATCCGTAGCACCCAGCACGGTGCCTGAACAACAGGCACCCCATAGAGATCCACATAATAGCTGCACCTCGCACAAAACTCTCCTGGGTCACACGTCCTACTGAACAGCAGACCCAGAGCTTTTCCAGGGTCGTACTCCTCCCTGTAATCTTCGTGCCCGATGCCTGGTATATACTGTAGATGCACATTCGATGTTGGATGAGAGAATTATCACAGATCTTTCTAATGAAGTTGTGCATTGATTTCTTTCCCTAGAAGTCTTAACAATCTGAGCTACTTCCATCCACGTGTGCTCATCCAGTCCAAGGTTTCTCAACCTCAGTACTGTTGACATTTGGGGAGGGACAGTTCTTTGTTGGGAGGGCTGTGCTATGGATGCAGGATGTTTAGGAGCATCCTAGGCCTCTACCCTCTGGATGCAAAGCCGCATCTCCCAGTTGTGACAACCAAAACTGGGTGACCCCATGGACTGCATAGCCTGCCAGGCTCCTCTGTCCATGGAATTCTCTAGGCAAGAATACTGGAGTGGGTTGCCATTTCCTTCTCCAGGGGATCTTCCTGACTCAGGGATCAAACCCCAGTCTCTTGCATTGCATGCACATTCTTTACTGCTTGAGCCACCAGGGAAGCCCAAAACTGTCTCCAGACATTGCCAAAAGTCCGCTATGGGAGGAAAGTCACATATACATAAGAACCTAGCCTCCCACTTCTTTTCATTCATTTTAAGGGATTTTCAGGCCAAAGAAGCCCATTCATGGACTTCATAGACCAGAGGCTCTTCACCTTTCCCATGCCATGGCCACCTCTGGCAGCCTGGTGAGGTCGTCTCAAATTTTATTTATAAATGCATATAACAAAATACACAGAATTACGAAAGAAACAAATTATACCGAGATATAGTTTTCAAAATATTTCAAAAATTTGTCATGAAGTAATATAGGTGTCCCTTCATTAATGCATTATTAACAAGATCCAGCAGTGGGCCTGAGAAATATTGTAGTTCAAAGCATAAATGATCTTTCTAGATACCTGCAACTACTGTAGTGTTCTTATGAAAATACCTGTGATCTTATCAGTGACAAATTCACAGGTACTGCTAATACTGCTGTGCTTTGTTGCCTACATTCGTGATCAATAGAAATGCTGGGTTCCAGTAGGAAATTAATGAAAATAAAGATGCAACTTTCTCCATCTAAGTTAGAAATGCCCTGGATTCTATCCAGAACCCCAGAGGTCCACGCCAAATTCAAGCTTTCATTCAGCAAGTCTGGGGAGGTCAGGCTGTACATGTGTGTGGGAGTCTCAGGGGGTGGGGGTGAGGAAATGGGAGGGATGGATCGTGTATAATATGATCCATGCCCTCAAGGAGTTCACAGGGGAGTATGGAAAGACAGATCCATCTTACTAAGCACGACTTCACTTGACTGTTGAATCCCAGGGGAATAGCAGAGCGCACACGCACACACACAAACACACCCTGAAACACCTTTGTGGGGTGCTTTTGCACAGGTCTAAGCAAAGAGTTGGACACGACTGAGTGACTGAGCATGCACGTGTGCAAAGAAGGGCACTAACATTATCCACATGCTTCCCCTAAGATGATCTCCCTAACATCAGCAGCGACTCTGAAGATGGCTGTCGTGCCCCAACCCTCACCACTTTACAGGTGAAGAACCGAAGCTCCTCAAGGCTTAAGAACATGCTCAAGGTCAAACAGGTAGCAGTGGAAGGGCCGGGGTTCACACCCAGATCTGTGTGAAAGCAAAGTTCAGGCCCCTCCCTCTGTCAGGCTGCAAAGATTCACACATCATCTGGGGACACACTTCCAAAGCACCGGTCCTGTTTCCACTCTGCCCCTAGCTCTCCCGGAAAAGCCTGGGATGTATTGAAAAGAGCTTAGTGCAGTTGCTGTGCCGCAGGGACATGGAAACAAAGCAGGGTCTCCTTCTTCCTCTCAAGCTGGGGAAGCATGCAGCAAAGGCACGAAACAATGCGTGGCAGACGGGCTCAGGCAGCAAGCCTGTCCCTGGACCACATCCAATCGCTCTGTGGGAATAATCCCATGCCGTTCAGCTTCCTAACTCTAACTCCAGGCTCTCTGATTCTCCAGGACATGCTGAACACAGAAGCCACCACAGTGGACCAAATATGATTTTCCTTGCCTGGCGATACAAACGTCGCTCGTTTGTCATCATTTTCGGGCAATACCGGCCAGGGGCTGTTTATTATGTTGACAGGGAATCCTGGACCAGCAGACGTACCTCTGCATTGCTGATGCAGAGCCTCTCATTCTCAGGATGTGCTACATCCCTAGATCATCACCAACAGAAAGGACCCGGTGGAGCTGGGGACAGACGCCTATTCTGGGCTAGTACTACTCATTCTGGGTGTTTCAGAGCGAACACAGGGAGCTACCACTCAGTCCTCTCAGCTGAGAACACCCTTGAGCTGTGGCTTTGGATCAAGAGACAGTGGCTGAGCACAGGGGCTAACACACAGAAGTTCAGGTCTTAGCAAATTCATTAATTTACTTAGAAAACAGGACTGAGGGACTTCCCTGGTGGGCCAGTGATTGAGAATCCACCTAATGCAGGGGACACAGGTTCACACCCCTGGTGTGGGAAGATCCCACATACTGCAGAGCAACTAAGCCCATATGCCACAACTATTAATGCTCTAGACCCCAAGAGACGTAACTACTTAAGTCCGAACACCTACAGCCTGTGCCCCGCAACAAGAAAAGCCACTGCAGTGAAAAGCCTGTGCACTGCAATGAAGAGTAGCCCCTGCTCGATGCAACTACAGAAAGCTCACAGGCAGCAACAAAGACCCAGTACAGCCAAAAATAAACAAAGAAATTAAAAATAAAGAAAAACCAAAATGAAACAAACAAACAAATGGTATTGAGCACTCACTGTGTCCCAGGCACTATCTTTGCCCTCATGGAGCTTAGTCTAATAAGATCACTAAACACTTTTCCATGCAAAAGGCTGTTTTATGCACTTGACATCTAATAACTCATTCTATCCTTACAACTGTATTAGATAAGTACTATTCAGTTCAGTTCAGTTCAGTTGCTCAGTCATGTCCGACTCTTTTCGACCCCATGAATTGCAGCACGCCAGGCCTCCCTGTCCATCACCAACTCCCGGAGTTCACTCAGACTCACGTCCATCAAGTCAGTGATGCCATCCAGCCATCTCATCCTCTGTCATCCCCTTCTCCTCCTGCCCCCAATCCCTCCCAGCATCAGAGTCTTTTCTAATGAGTCAACTCTTCAAATGAGGCGGCCAAAGTATTGGAGTTTCAGCTTTAGCATCATTCCTTCCAAAGAAATCCCAGGGCTGATCTCCTTCAGAATGGACTGGTTGGATTTCCTTGCAGTCCAAGGGACTCTCAAGAGTCTTCTCCAACACCACAGTTCAAAAGCATCAATTCTTCAGCACTCAGCTTTCTTCACAGTCCAACTCTCACATCCATACATGACCACTGGAAAAACCATAGCCTTGACTAGACGGACCTTTGTTGGCAAAGTAATGTCTCTGCTTTTCAACATGCTATCTGAGTTGGTATTATAATTCCTTTTTCACAGGCAAGGAAACTGAGGCTCAAGAAGGTTAAGTATTATAACCTGCCCAAGGTCAGACAGCTGATAAATGGTAGAAACAAGATTCAGCTCCAGGCATCTGGTGACAAATACTGTCTTCTTAACCACTACTCCATGGATGGGTCGATGGATTGGGGGTCAGGGGGTGACCTATTTTGGCCAAGGTAATAAGCCATATCTCTTTCTAGAGCACTCTGATAGACAAAGAACAATGCCTTGGGATGCTCCTTTCCTAAGTGTCAATCATCTCAGCTCAAACTCCTAGGTTTTCGCCTTATTGCCTGCCTTTTGGAGGCACCACTATGGTGAGTCTCAGTGTAGCATCAGAAGGGAGGCCACATGCGGAATTCTTCATACACTGGGCTTCCCAGTAGGAAAAAAAATAGCTTGAAAAAATGGGAGTGATGCTCAAAACTAAGCTTGTTCTGAGAGACTGTAAAACCAAGGTTACATCTCTGTGTCTCCCACCAGCCTGAGTGCCTCGTGATGGCAAGGACCACATCTGATTTACTATTAAATCCCCAGCACAGAATTTGGCATTTCACAGACACTCGGTTAATACTCGTTGAGTAAACAGACTAACATGTCCAGTTGTCATTTGTGCTTCTTTTTTGTTTTGCGTTTCATTTGTTCCTTTATCCATCAAAAGCTCGTGGCTGCTATTTTTTCTACTACTCATACTCATGGTAGACCTGGCCTCATCTCCAAGGGAGAGGCAACTTCAAATCCTTTGGTCTCAAGTAACACATATTTGAAAATTAATTAAAAGTGGTGGTGGCGGGGGAACCTAACATGGTGCAATGGAAAGAATCTGAAATCCGAGGTTCTCAGTTTTTTCTGTCACTTCATAGCAAAGAATATGGTCAAGCCCCTTAGTCACTAAGGTCCCCCACCCCTCCTTATAAAAGGGGTCTCAAGGTCACCTTCATGTAGATGTCCTGAGTCAGCTGACCCAAATGAATGATTGGTGCTGAGTGGAGCAAAAGAGCCCTATCCATGGTCCTGAACCATTACTGCTCTCAGAAACTGTAAACTGTTTTTTCTCCTGACTCTGGACCACTGAGGTGCCTGTCCAGCCTTTCCCAGGATTTCGGCTCAAGGTGAGAAAGGAAGAAGGGAGTTGGCAAAATGGAGAACCAGCGGGAGAGAGGAAGAGCTGGGGTAAGGGGCCGATAGCACAGAGGTGAGGGCAGAGAGCCCTGGAGCACCACTCAAGTCCTGAGTGCCTGACACAACATCCTCCAGCCTTAAGCCAGAGAGAGCTAGATGCCACACTAGAGATGGTCTGCTACAGGTTGCCTGGGGTGAGGTGGGGTGGTCCCTTAGGAGTATATTCCTGAGATGTTCCTAACACTGAATCCTCAGCAACCAATAAGGAGTAGGACAAGTAGCTCTCTGGAGATGAAGGGCAGGAAGGCTTGAGCTACAGAGCAAGAAAGAAAATCAGACCAGACAAATGCCAGAGTACGGGAAGATGTGCTGTGTGGTCACTGGCAGCTGAGTGCAGGCTCTTCTTCCTCCTCTGTAGATGGCCTACCCTCCTCATTCCTCCAGCAGCTTCAGACCAGACATCTATCAGGGATCCAAAAGGCTCCTTCATGGAGATTTTCACAGCAGTGACAGGGTAAGTTCATTCCAGACTTTTCTTTAAATTAGGCACTCACAGGTCATCTGTAATTTCATTCTGTTTTCCCCACTCTTCAGCAGATGTGCTGTTCTTTATACACACTAAGGAAAGGCCATTGTGGTTTGATGCCCCCAACTGCACATTTGAATTTTATATGAGCTCTGTTGGTGATTTGAAAATTATTCCTATCAGAGAGTTTACGTCAGCCCTCTTTGTTCAAAAAAAACTAGTGATGGGTTAGTTCTGGCCTGGCCCGGCTCAGACCAGCCTAGATGCCAGTAAAAATCCATTCAACCAATACTCACTGTACCCGTACCACCTGCCAGACACAGGGTAGACAATGTCTCTGTTCTCATAGAGATTCCCTGTCTGGTTCATCCCTCCCCAGCCACGTTTGTCTCCCTCCTGTTCCTCCCACAAAGTTGGCATGCTCTTGTGTCACGACCTTTGCATTTACTTTTCCTTCTTGCAAAGTTCTTTACCCCAGATAAGGCAAACCTCTTCTCTTCCTTTAAGTCTTTGCTCGACATTCCCTTCTCAATGAGTCTACCCTGACTACTCTTCAGAAGATCACATCCCACTTCCCCACCTCCACCCCGGCACCTCCAAGCTCCCTCATCTGTTCGTACTGCCTTCCTCCCGTAGCATGCATCACTCCACAGCATCCTACGAGTTTACTTATATACTGTGTTTATTGTCCACTTCTTCCTGCTAGAACATTCATCACGTCACAAGAGCAAAATCCCTGTTTTATTCATTGATGGTCCTAAGTACCTGGAACAATGCCTGGCGCAAAGTAGGGCAATAAATGTTCAGTGAATGAATCGATGACCTTCCAGGACACTCACAAATGCACAGCTCATACAAACCCCATTCCCCTAAAGGCTCAGGAAGTCAAACCAGCTGGTGTGGCTCTGTCTTAAAGCAGTTAGGGGTGAAAGAGCCTACAGATCCAGCCCAAGGTGGAATTAGAACTGGGGAGGGAATGCCGTTGCCCCCCCCAGGCCCCCCACCAGGGGCCATTGCCCACTGCTTCCATGGCCACCTCCCCACCTGACTGAGCTGCTTGAGGGTTGAGAACATAGTCTGCCTTTTTCACCAATACATCCTTGAAGACCCAGCCCAAAGCTGCGAGTAAGTAAATGTTAGTAACCACAAGGTTGAAGGAATTTCAGTCATCATTGATCAAGCACTGACTATATAGCCCACACAATACTGAGCTCCTTACTCACATTACTTCTTACAAACCTCAACGTAGACCAAAGAGGTAGGTATTCTTTTTTTAACCCTGTTTAACAAATGAGGTTTAGACTAAGTAACTCACCCAAGTTCACATATACAGTAATAGATGGCAAAGCAGATTTTCAAACACAGGCTTGTCTGACTCCTGAGGTTAAGATCTGAAAGTATATGTTCTACCACTGTATTGGGATGAAAAAGTGGAAGGGAGGGAAATAGAGAGAAGAGAGAGAATGAGGAAGGGAGAGAGGGACGGAAGGAGGAAGAAGGAACGATGTGGACAGGCCATATGCCAGATGTAGCATGGCAGTCTAAAAGAGCTGACCAGAGCTAAGGAACTTTCCATCTTGGCTGGACATGACTCCTCTACAGCCCTGTCCCCCATCACCATACCCAGAGAAAACAGAGATGACACATCTGTCCTAGAAGAGACTTCATTTTAATTAATTCTTTTATATCCTCTCTCTCTTTTTGTCTCTCTGAACTTAAATAAACTGAAGGGTAAATATATCTTAGTGGGAGACAGATAATCTAAAAATTGTGTTAGGGAGTAACAGAGAAATGTACTTCCTCTTAGAATCTCTATAAAAGGAAGTCACAGCTACATTGTTGCTCCTCACCCATACATATGCAAGCAACAATGAACGGCATGATGAGGCTGGGCTGGTGATCTCAGACTTCTGCTTGGAAGACATCCCTATAGCTGTTCTCCCAGATGCCCAGTGTTGACCTTAGAGGTCTTCACTCACCCTGGGCCTCTTCCGACCTGGTCACCCACAGCCCTGGCCTATACACCTGCCTGCTGTCCCAGGAGCATCCACAAACACTCAGCACCCAAGGTCTCTCAAAGGGCTTCCCAAAGGACTTCTCTGCAGAGTTTTATGGATGAGAATCCTGGAAACACAGTAGGGCCTCCAGAAATGCTGCCAGTGTGGCTCCCTTCTCCTATAGGCACACAAAATAGTGTTAGGAATTCCCAGGGCCATCTACTTAGTGGCCTTGAGAAAATCAAGGCCAAAATTCAACAAAGTATATGTTGAATAAATGGAGAGTCTAGTAGGGGTCTTGCAAATCTACTTGGCCCCAGTGCTGGGGATATGTGGGAGGAAACACACTGGCTGGGGCTATGGAAGGAACAGAATTCAAGCCCAATTCAGTGGATATTTACTAGGGCCTTCTACAAAGCAGTCCGATCCTTCCTTGACAACACTCTTGGTTGAGCAGCAGCTGACAAGCAGATGTTTAACAGGGAAAGATGGAGAATTTGCAGAAAGGAGAAAGAGATGGACATGGAGGGAGAGGTAGGAGCCAGCTTCACCCTCACTGCTGTGAGCTAAGCTATGCTCTGGCAGGGCCACCCCTGCGCTCCAGTCTCTTCACATAGGTTGGGAACCTGCTTTGTCCTTGTTTCCTAAGCCCTCTTGGTGACACTTCCCATGTGGATTCTTAGGATCTAGAGGTATCCATCTCCTGTGCCTCCCAAGAGGGAAGTGTGGGTCTGATCATGTGTGACTAGAGAGAATCCAGAAGTGTCACATGTGCCAGGGGAGGCAGAGCTGATGATGCCTAGGACCTCTGACTCCAGACAGATCCCACAAATACAGCATCCTCTCAAAACACATCTGTCCCTGAAATGGCTAAGAGCACATGTTCACCTGCAGCATGAAGACTGTGCAGAGTGCACTTGATCAGACAAAGCAGAAATACACTTGTATTCAACATCGCATGCCTCGTGGTCAATTGTTGGATGGGAGAATGTTTACTGCGGCTCAGCAAAGACTTTCCCCTTTTACAGGGGAAAGTCTGTGGTGTCCCCACATGCTTTATAGTCCAGTAGCCTCTGCTGAGGGACAGTGAGGAAGGTTGCCTGGACGAGGTGCCCTTAAGAAAAGGCTTGAGGAATGACATTAGCCAGATGGCAAAATAAGAAGCTCTGACTTCATCTCCCCACGGAGATGCCAAGTTAACAATATATGGCCCCAAGAGTCTTTATGAGAACTCCAGGAGCCTACTAAGAAGTCACAGTAGCCCAAGCAAGTTCAAACTCAAGAAGAGTCACATTGAAACAGGTGAGGAAAGCCATTTCACGCCAACCACAAAAGCTGCAACCCAGCAAACCTCAGCAAGACTAAGACGAATAGCCCAACTAGCAGCTTCTCTCTTGGGAGGAAAGAGAAGAAGGGAGCATAAGTCCAGTGTTCCAGGCTTTCAGAGACCTGCCCAAGGAACTGGTTTCTATCTTGTTGAATCTGAAGTGCAAGCAGGGAATCAGCATACTTTAGATGCCTGAGAGCCACAGAGAGCAAAAGAGAGCTCAGTGCTTGAAGTACCAGGGAACCTGCAGTGACACAGACAGACACCAGAGGGCGCAAGAAACTATACGCTCTTGGAAAAGGAAACGCAAACTTCTCTAAGAAAGCATATGCACAAGCCCAGAGGAGACGTATCCTTGGAAAAGGTTTGAGTTGCCTCCAGAGGATATAGCCAGACTAACTGATGGTCTTCCCCTATATGAAACCAATCCATAAAGATGAGAAGGAGTAGCTATTTTTTCAAATGAACAAATCATAGCAAAAAATAAACAGGTACATGGAGAAATAGGGAAATATGGTTCAAAGGGTCAAAATAAATCTCCAAAAACTGGACTTAAAGAAATGGAGATCCATTTTCTACTAAAAGGGAATTCAAAATAATCATGTTAAAGAAGTTCAGTGCACTATAAGAGAACACAGACAACTAAATGAACTCAGGAAAACAATGAATGAATCAAATGATAATATTGGCAAAGAGACAGAAAGTATTAAATAAAATTTCTGTTGTAAAGGCTAAAGGATACAATAAATCAATTGAAAAATTCACTAGAGGGGTCCAGCATCAGACTTGATCAAGCAGAAGAAATAATCAGTGAACTTGATAAGTCATTTGACATTATCAAGTCAGAGGAACAAAAAAGAATAAAATGAAGAAAACCTAGGGGACTTAGGGGATGTTATCAACTGGACCAATATATACATCATAAGAGTCCCAGAAGGAGGAGAGAGAAAGGGGGCAGACAGCTGATCTTACGAAATAATGACCAAAAGTTCCCAAATCTGAGGAAGGAGATGGACATCCAAATTCAAGAAGCTCAAAAGATTCCAGCTAGAATGAACCCCAAAAAGCCCACACAAAGATAATGATCCAGCTGTCAGAAGTCAAAGAAGGAAGCAATCTTGAAAGCAACAACACAAAAATCAACTTGTTACATACAATGGAGTTCATTAGATTATCAGTGTTCATAAGATTATCAGCAGATTTCTCAGCAGAAATGTTGCAGGCCAGAAGGGAGTGGAAAGATATAATTTAAAGTGCTGAAAGAAAAAAAACTTGCCAAAAAAAAAAAAACTTGCCAACCAAGACATTTCTTGCAGAACTGTCCTTCAAAAATGAAAGAGAAGTAAGAACCATCCCAGATAAACAAAGGCTGAAAGAGATCATCTTCACAGCTTTTTAAGAATTGCTAAAGGGAGCCCTTAAAATTGAATGAAAAGGCACTCCACACACACACGCAAAAGGACAGTAGAAAGCAATGCTACACAAAAGTACAAAATTATAAGGCTCCCCAGTAAAGGTAAATATATACAAAATAAAGAATACTGTAATATAAAGAAAATAAAGACTCCTGCATTACCATAACGGCAGTATTAAAAAATAAGTTTTAATTCTGGTATAGAATTTAAAAGATAAACATAAAAATAACTATGACTATAAAAATGAGTTAATGGATACAAAATATAAATAAATATAATTTGAGACATTGATGATGAAGTTGGGAGGAGAGATGTAAAGGAGTAGAGTTTTGTGTGTGATTGAGGTTTATCAATTTAAAATAGACTGTGTTAACTATAAGATATTTTGTTATCCCTACTGTAACTACAGAAGATTAACAAAATAAAATGAGAAAGGAATGAAAATATGTCACTACAAACAAATCAATGAAAAACAAGACAGTGAGAAAAGAAAAGGACAAAGTAACTGCAGGCACACACAGAAAACAATTTTAAAAATGGCAATAGCAAGCCATTCCCCTATCAGCAATTACTTTAAATGTAAATGGATTAAATTCCCTAGTTGAAAGATAGAAAGTGGCTGAATAGAAAAAACAACAATATCCAACTATATGCTGTCTAGGAGATGCATTTGAGATATAAGGACATATATATATGCTAAAAGCATGGGAAAATATATTCTATGCAAATGGTAACCAAGGAGATCAGGGATGACCATACTTATACAGACAGAATAAACCTCAAGTCAAAAACAATCCAAGACACACACAAAAATGACATTATATAATGATACAGGGGTCAATTCACCAGGAAGATATATAATAATTAAATATATACATAATATGTACCTACCAGCAGAGCACTCAAATATATGAAGCAAACATTGAAAGAACTGAAGAGAGAAACAGACAATAATACAGTAATAGTAGGAGATTTCAATACTCACTTTCAATAGTGGATAGATCAACCAGAAAGAAGTCCAACCAAGAAAGTATTTAATTACAATGCTATAGATGAATTAAGCCTGGGAAACAGATACAGAACACCCTACCCAACAAAAGCAGAATAAATATTCTTCACAAGCACACACAGATCATGTTCCAGGATAGATCACATGTTGGGCACAAAGCAAGTCTTAACAAATTTAAGAAACCTGAAATCATACTGAGTATCTTTTCTGACCACAGTGAAATGAAATTAGAAATCAACAGCAAATGGAAACTGAAAAATTCACAAATGTGTGGAAATTAAATAATATACCACCGAACAACCAACAGGTCAAATAAGAATCACAAGGGAAATTATAAAGCATCCTGAAATAAATGAGAATGAAAACACAACATACCAAAGCTGTGGGATGCAGCAAAAGCAGCACTAAGAGGGAAGTTTTGAGGAGGAAATGCCTACAGTGAAAAAGAAGATTTCAAATCAACAACATAACTTTATACCAGAAGGCAACAGAAAAAGAAGAACATATTAAACCAAAGGTTAGCAGAAGGAGGAAATAATGAAGATTAAAAGGTAATTAAAGAAAATAGAGAATAGAAAAACAATAGAAGAAATTGACAAAACAGACTAAGAAAATAGGGAGAAGACTCATATAAAAATCCAAAATGAAAGAGGAGACCTCACAACTGATGATACAGAAATAAAAAAGGATTAAAGAGACTTCTATTAATAATTATATGTCAGCAAACTGGATAGCTTAGAAAAGAGGAATGATTTCTAGAAATATACAGCTACCAAGACTGAATCATAAATTAAAAAACCTAAACAGACCTATAACTAGTAAGGAGGTTGAATCAGTAATCAGCAGATGTTTCATCAAAGAAAAGCCCACAACCCAGCAGCTTCAATGGAGAATTCTATCAAACATTTAAATAAGAAGTAACATTAATCCTACTCAAATTCTAACAAAAAACTGAAGAAGGAACTCTTGCAAACTCATTTTATGAGGACCCACTATGATTTTGATTTGATGTCAAAATCAGATAAATATACTACAGGAGGACTATAGACCAATCTTCTTGCCAAGTATTGATGCAAAAAATGCTCAAAAAAATACTAGCAAGCTGAGTGAACAACACAGTAAAATGATCATATTCCATGACCAAGTGGAATTTATTCCTAGAGCACAAATATGGCTCATACAAAAAAATGATCACTGTAAAAACATACAAAAAATGACCACATAATGCACCACATCAACAGAACAAAGGTTTTAAAAAAACTGATAATCTAAGTTACTGCAGAAAAATCATTGACAAAATTCAAAATTTCATAAGAAAAACACACAGATAACTAGGAATATAAGGAAATTACATCAACATAATAAAAAGCATGTGCAAAATTGACAGTAACATTATATTCAATGAAGAAAAATTGAAAGCTTTCCTCCAAGATCAGGAACAAGGCAAGAATGGCCTCTCTCACCGCTTCTGTCCAACATAGTACTGAAAATCCCAGCCAGTGAAATTAGGCAAGGAAGTAAATAAAAGACATCCAAACTGAAAGGGAAGAAATAAAATTATCTCTGTTCACAGATGACATAGCCTTTTATGTACCAAAGCCCAGAGATTACGAACACATATACACACACACAGATACACACACACACACAAAGACACACACACACAAAGACACACACACACACACACACCTGTTACAGCAAATAAACAAACTCAGCAAGTTGCAGGATCCAGAATCAACACACAAAAGTTGTTTTTATACATTAACAATTACAATCCAAAAAAAGAAATTAAGAAAACAATCTCATTTACAATAGGACCAAAAAGAATAAAATACTTAGGAATACACTTAACCAAAGAGGCAAAAAAATAAACTTACACACTGGAAACTATAAAACATTGCTGAAAGAAATTAAACACAATAAACAGAAAGACATCCTATTTTCATGAATTAGAAAACTCAATATTATTAAAAATGGCCACACTACTCAAAGTGATCCACTGATTCAATCCAATACTTTATTTTTCTTCAGAGAGCTTATCCCTACCCAACATGATGGTATACATTTACTTAACTTATCTGTTTATTGCCTGCAAATAACCAGACATGCAAGGCACCTGTGGGCAGGAATTTTTTCCTTTCTTTCTTGTTTATCACTGGATCTTCAGAGTCTAGAAGAGTGTGTGGTCCACAGGTAAATGAGTACTTGATGGATGAACGAGTGAATGACTGTGGAGATGGGGGCCACCGAGATGGGGCATCTGAAGCCTGGGGCATCTGCCCTGCATCTGTCAGTCTTCTCGGTAACGAGAGAAAAGGAGAAGAAGGAAGACAAGAACAGACTAGGATGACCAGAAGCTTTTTGGTTAGGCTTGTGGGGACAACCAGACCAGCGTCCAGTGTATGAGGGATCGGGAAGACCTATCCACTAGAGGGTCTCTGCCCTGGTCCCTTCTGGTTTATGAAAGAATAAAGACTATGTCCACTAGCTCTTGCCAGTTTGATGTAACTGTTTTTCCTAAAGGGTGCTGAATCAACAGACGCTACTGGCCAGACTGAAAAGTTCTCAGTTCTCCACTTTTCACATCCTCCATCACTGCTTCTCAGACTTTCATGTATGTACAAACCACCTGGGCAACCACCAGGGCTGTGTGTGGCCTGAGAATCTGCGTCTCTAACAAGCTGCCGGGTGATATTGATGCAAAGCCTAGATTACGGTGGCTGGTTCTCAACTTCATGGTACTTGAGGAGCTTTGTGGACTTCCAGTCAATGCCCAGACCCGACCCCTGCAACCCAGACCGTGTAAATCAGAACTCCGGAAGTGGGACCCCAGCAGTGGCTCAGCCCAGGCTGAGAATCAGGGCTCCAAGGACTCTCCAAGGGTGCTAACTCACAGAGAAGCAGAGCTGCTGCTCTCACCCAGCCGCGGTGCCTCCCTTGACTGCCTCTGGGCCACTGAAACTTCACTGCTGCTGCCGAGAGTCTGCTGAGAGCCACGTGTTGACACTGACCCACCCTTCTCTGGGATGTGCAAGAGCGTGAACGCTCCTAGACAGCTGGAAGGAACCTTCCTGTTTTTCCCCACCTCCTGATTTCCCTTCTCACTTCTCTTTGCAACTGGGAGAGAGCTGTCATCCTCTTCAGGTCTAGTAGAACAATGATTCTCAGCTGTGGGAGGCTTTGCCTCCCAGGAGACATTGACAAAGTCTGGATATGTATATGATAGTCCTTGATTCAAAACCCCTGCTTTCTCTTGACTCTCAAGCTATGGAGCCCTGTCTGGCCCCTTACTCATTCAAGGTAAATTTTCTCTCTGGTGCCACTTTATCTCACCCAGCACTTTAATACTCATGAAGGTCCCCCCACCCACTGGACTGGGGTCTACATATATCTAAACCCCATCTGTGCTCAGGATTCAAGTTCTTCCTCATGAAATTACTAAACCCGTGCAAACCAGGATGTGGCGAGGAACTCCCCAAATTCCATGAGATGTAAGGAGACATCTGAGCAGGGGACAGAATGCCCTATTAGAAAGGGTGTAGCCTGGCTCCTAAATACTTTTGTGTCTGAATCTCAGCTATGATTCAGCCAAGATGCTCTGTCACACATGACCTGGGCACCTGCTATATGCTGGTTCCTGCTTTAAATACGTTGTTTCATATAATCCTCCCAACAGCCCTGAGAAGCAGGCAGCACTGTCACTCCATGTACAGGTTCATAGACTGATATACGGAGACTAAGTAGCCCAAAGTCACACATCTAGGAAGTAGTCGAGTAAGAATGTGAACCCAGGCACTTTGAGTCCAGAGTCCATGCGTTTAACCACTCCATACTATATGGCCCCTCGTGCATTTCACCTCAACAACAATGCAGGCAGGCTTGGATTCTGTTCTTGATACTATAGATGGAAACTAGTTTCTCAAAAGAACCTTCGAAAATCACTCAGCTAGTCAGTGGGGGACCTCGGATTCAAATCTAAGATAGACTCAACAGTCCATGCTGAGGTCAGGGAAGAAAACAACAGGCTACAGAAGACAGACCATTCATTCATTCACCCATTCATCATGCACTCAGCACACATGCACTGATGCTTCTTGAGGTCACAGGTTGCATGTTAAGGATCCAGAGAGAAATCAGTCATGATCCCTCTGTTCAAAAGCTCACATCAAGCTTGGAAGACGTGCTGCAGACTTGTGGGTGGACTGGGGAGGATGGAGAGGACACAGAAGGGCAGGGGAGTCCTCTAGAAGACTAGGCAGCTGTGGGGAGGACGTATGGGGACGTCTAGGTGGGCACTGCTTCTGTCCTCCGATGCCACCTGGTCAGGCGATCCAGGTGACACCCCTCTCCCAGCACAGTCACCCACACACACTCACATGTCCGCATGGCCTCCCCATCCTTCCTCCCTGGGCTTGTTCAGGACTCCAAATTCATAAGCACACCAGAGGGAGAAACCCAAAGGGGCTATATGCTCCCCCCACGGATCAATGCAGGCTTGGCATCCCACTTATCATCTTGAGGTCCCAGAGAGAAACCAGACTGTAACTGTCAGGAACACGACAGAACCGTCAAAAGCAGACAGAATCAGCCCCGTAAACTGTGAAACCGAAGTCACGGTTCTATTTGTTCTGCGAGAGTGAACACCTCACATTTTTTTGTCAAGATGGAAAATAAAAACAAAGACTAGGAGCCCAGCAAGTGTTTCATCTTTGTGGGAAAACCTACCACCACCAGCTCTCGGTTCCCAGCCACAGCCCCCTCCTCATAAGCCTAAGTCTACTTCCTTTCAGTAAATACTCAGGGAGCCTTGTTATGGGAGTGGATGGGTACGTCATCAGAAATGCTTATGACTGCGTCCCTGCCTTTAAATGAATGGGCTTCCTTGGTGGCTCAGTGGTAAAGCATCTACCTGCCAATACAGGAGATGCAGGTTCGATTCCTGGGTCGGGAAGATGCCCTGGAGAAGGAAATGCCAACCTACTCCACTATTCCTGCCTGGGAAATCCCATGAACAGAGAAGCCTGGTGGGTACAGTCCATGGGATCACAAACGAGTCAGACGCGGCTTAGCGACTAAACAACAGCAAGTTGCTCAAAAGACAAACCCATCTCCAGCTAACAAAATTAGAACAGAGTGCCAAACCAGAACAAAGCAGAACAACTCAGCGGGCGATTAATGGCGCTATGCTGGAATCAGAGATGGCGTCTTGGAAGAGGTAACAGCAACACTGAGCCTTAAGAGATGAACACAGTTCCACCAACTCCACCTGGAGGAAAAGGGAGGGAAGGAGACTCCAGAGGCAGGGGAAGGAAGCTGTGAATGCACAGAGGCTGGAACAAGGTGGAGAAAGGGACAGAGAACCAGGCAGTCCTTTGGAAGCCTCTCCACTCTGTGACGAGACTAGGAAGAGTCACTCCTGCCAGGGATGCTGGGCCATTGGGCATCCAGGGTGCCCTGCTCTGGCGAGCGGGGGCAGCCCTCCCGGCTGCTCCCAGGCTCATGCATAAAGGCTGTGCACAGGCATGTGTGCACAGGTGCACACATACTTCCCATCAGCCCCCAGCCATGCACGCGTGTGTGTGCGTGTGTGTGTATGTGATGGTGGCGATCTGGCAGGCCATGCTGCAGAAGCCCTGCAGCACCGATGCTGCTCACCAAAATAGCATTGAGCAATTTAGGTCAGGAAGTAAGGACTGTGTTATTATTACTAGTTACGGGTGAAGTTATTTAATAAGAATGTCACATCCAATTGAGACCATGGTGGGAACTGTCAGCAGGAAGAATGTAATTACACTAACTGGAGGCACTCCAGGCCCCTGCTGTTTGCACACCTCCACAGAGCCACACGGATATGGACTTTCTCCCAGCCCCACTGATGCCTGGAGGGCACTGCCTCCGGCGGGAGCGGGACACACCGTGCCAGGTCCCAGAACAGCCAGACCTACGCTGCTCCCGTCCAGACCCCAGGAGAGGCTCTTGAGGGGGCATCTCGGGACCCACTGGGCCCCTTGGCATCACACCATCTATGGCCAATACCCCAGGGGAAGGTAGAAAGACAGAAAGACAAAGAGAAAACCAGAGACTCAAAGGGAAAATGGGCAGAAGAGAGACGGGCAGATAGAAACACACACACACACACAGGCAGTCCCGGTGAGAGAGCTCAAGAGAGGCAGACAGAAGAGAAGGAAAGAGACAAAAAGGGACGGCAGGGACAGAGGCAGACACACGAACAGAGACCAGCTCAGCGGCAGGAAAGGCACCAATAAAGAGAGGGACGTGGCCTGGGAGCCTAGAGGAGCCACGCGTGCCCAGCCTCATGACGAAGGCTGTCGGTGTCACTATCACCCAGGCCCCGTGCAAGTTAACTGGGAAGAACTGGAGACTGAGTGTGGCTATTGGGAGCAGCTCAGACTTAAATGGAAGAAGGAGAGGGCAGGAGCCAGAGGCGTTCAAGAGCCCCTTTTTTATTTGGGACACAGTTTAAAGAGTAAAGTCAGTGGAGAAGAAAAAGAACATGGGAGCAATGGAGGGGAGAGAAGAACTGACTCTGTGGGTGACAGAGAGAGAGGCAGGGCGGGATCAGAGGCCTGGGAACTGGGGACCCCCAGAGTGACCCCCGTCTGCTCCCCCAGGGAGCAGGGGGAGGGGAGGAGCGGCCGCCAAGGCAGGTGACAGGCAGGAAAGGCGGCAGGACTTGGGAGAGGCCCATTCTTGGCATCTGGATGTTCTCAGTGGGGCTCCGGTCGGGTCATCAACATGACACACCTGGGAATTTGTGTCTTGGAATGGCCACTCTCAGGATGAAGTCAGGGGCTGACCTGGCAGTCGAAAGGATAGTGAAGCTGGGCAGGGCTCAGGCCGCAGTGGCCGCAGGATTTACAGCCCGAGAAAGGAAGTGGGCAGCTCCCCCTGGGCCAACTGTGGGGAGCTGGGGCAGCAGAGGACTAAAGGTAGAGGGTCCCGGGGGACAGTCATTCAAGGAGTGGACCCAGAAGGAAGGGGCTGCTGGAATGGGAAGTCTCCAGTTTCTAAAGAGGACTCGCCTGGCTGGGCATTGCTATTGCTCCACCATCAGCCTCCTCCACCTTCTGGTTCCCAGGCTCTCCTCTGCCAGCACTGGCCAGCCATGACTTCAGCTTGCCCTTGGCTGCGTTCTTGATTCGTCTCTCTGGAGAAACAGCGTGTCCCACCACCTCCTCAGCTGCTGCCTGGCTCCACGTTTGCTCCACACCAGGGCACGGACAACCTTTCTCCCAAGTTCTCTTTGGACTTGGAGCTCAGTCTAGACTGGCTCAAGGGCTTCTCTGCTCGAGATTCAGCAGTGATAACTCAGAGGCAGAAATAAAGTCCAGGCAGCAGACCCCTGCCAGAAGCTCTGAAAGCTTCTGAGAGTGAAGAATCTGAGGTCTGAAAAGCTTTTGGGGCTCATGAAAACTAGGGCATCATGTCCTCTGAAGCCTGGACCCACAGGCAGGGCTGCTTTGTGGGGGTCTGAGGGTATCCCTTGCCCCATCCTCCCCCAGAAAGCACCCACAGTGTGGGCTCCAAGCCAGCAGGTTAGGCAGGGGCTCCACCGAAAAGCCAAAGCTCTGGTGTTTCCAGTAGTCATGTATAGATGTGAGAACTGGACCATAAAGAAGGCTGAGTGCCACAGAATTGATGCTTTTAACTGAGGTGTTGGAGAAGACTCTTAAGAGTCCCTTGGAATGCAAGGAGATCAAATCAGTCAGTCCTAAAGGAAATCAGTCCTGAATATTCACTGGAAGGACTGATGCTGAACTGAAGCTCCAACTCTTTGGCCACCTGATGTGAAGAGGCAACTCACTGGAAAAGGCCCTGACTCTGGGAAAGATTGAGGGCAGGAGGAGAAGGTGGTGACAGAGGATGAGATGGTTGGATGGCATCACCGACTCAATGGACATGAGTTTGGGTGGACTCCAGGAGATAGAGAAGGACAGGGAAGCCTGGAGTGCTACAGCTTAAGGGGTTGCAGAGAGTCAGATGCGACTTAGTCACAGAACAATGAGAGCTATGATGTAATTTGCACTGCCCCACTCCGACCACTGCAGACACACCCTTTCCAAGGCCACTCAGACCCACTCCCTGTTCCCAGCACACAGACACCAAGCATCCCATAGCACAGGGGTGAGGACAAGCTCAGCCTAGGAAGTCAAAAAGACCTGAATTCACTACCCCACCCTGCACTTGCTGGCTGTGGGACACTGGGCACTTTTGCTCACCCTCTCTGAGCCTCAGCTCCCTCATCTGTAAGGAAGGATAATAATAGCTCCCTCACAGGCCTGCTGCGAAGGTGAAATGAGATTATAGATGTACCACACCAGGCACAAGGGACTCAATAAACATCAATCACCTCCACTCTTTCCCTTCTACTCACCCTTGTGCCTTTCATTCACGCAGTGGCTAAGTATTTACTAAGCACTGTGAGGCAAGTCTGCTGTAGGCACTGGCTGTGCAAACTGCCTATGACATCCTCACACAGCTCGTTTTCTAGTGCTGGGACAGATGGAGACAAGTAAACGATAAGCAAATGATGGAGGGAGCGTGATCAGAGTTAGGAAGAAGGTGATGGGGCGGAGCTTCATCTGGAGTGCTCCACCTCTGAGGGCATCACTCCAGAGCAGCAACCTAATCGGCGAGTAAGAGTCAGCCATGGCACATCTCGGGGGAGAGCATTCCAGGCAGGGAGAAGAACAGGCTTTGTCCTTTAAACCAGGAATCTAGTGCTGTGGATTCACAGAGGTGGGGCCCAGGGAGGGTCTGGGAGACCCTCCCAGGAGAAATGCCTGGAGACAGGAACAAGCTTGTTGTTTTTCAAGGTAACAGCAAGAAGGCCAGCACTCCTGGTGGAGAGAAGCCATCCAGAGCAGTGGGAGACGAGATGGGGTAGATCTCATCTACCAAATCAAATTGGGATGGTTTGAACTGTGTGCGAGTGGGGGGAGGGGTGACCTCGTCTGATCGGATCTGCATATTTCGGGCTCTCTCTCTGGGTGCTGCGTGAAGAAGGAACACTGGTGAGCACAGGGGAGAAGTTGGCAGAGTAACCAGGGAGCTGTCTGCACCAAGGAGAGACAAAGAGGGTTTTAAGGACTCACCCTGCTCCACCTCTACCCTAAAGCCCTCTCTGCTGTCTAACTACCTCCTACCCCTCACCCATCCATGGAATCCTCTCTCAAGAAGCCTTCTCTGATGACTCCAGACTACAGAGGCCACGTTTCAACTCTTTGTGAGCAATGTTTCCAAAGGCCACCGCCCCAGGAGACCCTCCCTGGGACCCACCTCTGTGAATCCACAGCACTAGATTCCTGGTTTAAAGGACAAAGCATCCTACCTAAGACTCAAGAACCGGTGTGGTTTGATTCTCCTTTAGGTAGCTACCCACTAGATACAGCACATAGTAGGTGTTCAATAAATGTATACCTGAAAGATGGCGCCTGTGCCTTTCTGCCCAGTTTTGCACCCCTTCCCCCGTGTCTCCCTACCTCTGACATCACCAATGGATGCTTCATGTTAGCAAACATTTTAAGCCTTTGGATGTGCTAAGTCTTTCCAAGCACATGTTTTCGTTTCACCTTCCTGACCATCTTATGACACAAGGGCTGTTATAACCCCACTTTACAGATGAGGAAACTGAGATGCAGAAAGTCAGTAACTTGCCCCAGGTGGCACAGCCAGCTAGTGGCAAGACCGGATGAGAGCCAAGTTGTACTTGTGCGTGTGTTCAGTCGCTTCAGTCGTGTCCAACTCTTTGTGACCCCATGGACTGTAGCCCTTCAGGCTCCTCTGTCCATGGGATTCTCCAGGCAAGAATACTGGAGTGGGTTGCCTCGCCCTCCTCCAGGGGATCTTCCCGACCCAGGGATCGAACCCCTGTCTCCCGTGTCTCCTGCACTGCAAGCATATTCTTCACCACTGAGCCACCGGGGGAGGAAGCCCACAGTTGTACTTGCCCTTCTCTACCTGCTCCACTGGGGCAGGGGAGTGGTGGACAGCATGTCTTAAACTTTCAAATAAATGAATGGGTGAATACATCTTGCAAGGTATTTACACAGGCCAACCTGGCCTGGGGTTGTCTCCATCCTGTCTTCTTTGAAACTGAGTATAGACTAGACAGAGCCTCAGCATCCTGAACCTTCTCCCTCAACTCCACCCCAGCATCCAGCTGCCCACCTCCAGGAATGGCAGAAAGTGAAGAGCAGGTTGAAATGGCAGACTCACCCTGCTCCTACTCATAGCTGTCCAGCCCAGGCCTCCTTGTGAGTGAGCACAGAGTGGGGAAAGATGTCCTCAGAGAGCCCACCGTCACCAAGCTGCTCATTCCCTTCCAGTCCTAAAACATCCTTCTGAGTTTTAGATGGGCCAGGGTGCACTTCTCAGTCTTTGTACAAGCTCATCTCTCAGTCTACAGTACCTTTCACCAATAGGACACAAGCATCAAGATTTTCGGGGCTTCCCAGCTGCAGCTAGTGGTACAGAACCCGCCTGTCAATGCAGGAGACATAAGAGACACGGGTTCAATCCCTGGGTCGGGAAGATCCCCTGGAGGAGGGCACTGCAACCCACTCCACTATAGAATCCCAAGGATAGAGGATCCTGTCCACAAAGAGTAGGACATGATTGAAGAGACTTAGCACACATGCATGCATCAGGACTTTCTGACAATAGCTCTGGGTGCTCATTCAAGGTCCTCTGAACCATGAGCTAGCAGGGGCCAGAAGCACACAAGCTCGGCTTCCCAAGGGACAAGGGACACTCCAACTTCCCATGGGCTGCAAATTCCCCAGGTATGGGACAGTTGACCTTCCCAGACAAATCTTATAAACAGCCCACTCCCAAGCAGCTTGTCCCTTCACTGAAAAGGCGGCTCATGTGCTTGGCCTGTAAGAAAGAAGAGAAACAGACAGGGGTGCCCCACTTCTGGAATACAGACCCCAATTGATGTCAGACACAGCACCAAAATTAGACACGGCCCCTCTTGCTGACCCTGACTTTGTTCTCTTTCCCCAATACAGTCTACACGTTCACCCCTGCCAAGTGACATTATGGAATTCATCCTGAGCCCCAGTGAGCAGTGGGTGACACCCACAGAGACTCACCTTGCTTATTGCCCACTTTTTTCTGTAATACTTCTTTCTGTTAAGACTCAAATATCTCTTCCTCTTTTACCTCCCTGAGCTCCAGTACTTGCTCCCTCCTCTTCTCCCTCAAATTCACTCATTCAATCATCAGACATTGTTTGAGCCCCTACATGTCAGGTTCTGTGTGCTAGGTCCTGGAACAGAATGATAGATATGACACGGTCCTTGCTCTTGTACAGCCTAGCATCTTCCTTTAGCACCTCTCTCCCTTTATACACGTACCACTCGTGACCATATCAAGCTGTCCACTAGACTGACAGTTCCTCTGAAGCTGGTACAATGGCTGGTTTAAGGATGCTGTCTCAGCATCCAGGACCTTGCTCCAAAACCCTGTGCATGAAGTGGAATAATAGAAAAGGCAAGCCTTTCAAAATCATAATGGCTCCATTAATTCAGTCAGCCCACGTTTATCGATGCATACTTTATTACAGGTTGTATAAAAAGGCTGCTTCAGTATTCCTCATTCCCAGCCCTCTTTTCCAAAGGGAAGCGGATCAGTGGAAGACGGCATGTCCAGGGGCGTGAGTGGGCACAGGAAGCCTGGGTAGCTCTGGCAGTCAGATGCCAGTTCGGGAGGGAGATGTGCTCGCTCTGGTGCCTCATGCCTGTGGCCTCTACAGTTCTCCCTGTACCTCCCTCACTTTGGAAGCATCTGTTTGTCTGAAAACAGCCTACACATGCTGCCCTCAAACTTCAAACTCTTTTTTTTTTTTTTTAATCTCAACTCATCACAGCAATAGCCTGAAGAGGAGGAAATCATCAAATGGGAGTTTCTCTTCCCTTTTACAGACCCAAGGGATGAAGAGGCTGAAAAGATCCCTTCAGGTTAATTCAGAAATGTGAAGACTTCACATTTTCATTTTCAATTAAGTAATTACCACACTGCCATAGTTGCACTTGCTGCCCTATTTTAGATTAGAAGTAAAAAAAAAAAATCAAACATTAACACATACTCATTGTTAACTTCTACATAATTTTGAGTGGGAAAGATCTTTCTCTAAGTATAACACAAAATTAGAAGGCAAAACAAATTGACAAATCTGATTGCATTAAAATGTAGAACCTCTGTATGTACAAGGAAAGAAAGGCAGGAAGGAAGGGGTGGGGAAGTAGGGAGGGAGGAAGGAAGGAATCACAGAGCTTAAAGACAAACTCCGAACTGAGAAAAAGATTTGGCATACCACTACAAATAAAGAGCCAATGTCCTTTATATGCAAAAAGTTCTTATACATTAAAAAAAAAATACAAACAATGCCATAAAAAACAAGCAAGATGAGTAAAGTTCGTGAACAGACAATTTGAATGAGAAGAGATAAAGTAACTGAGAAACATGAAAAATGATCAATTTCATTTATAATTAATGTTATAATGAGATACCTGATATACATCAGAATGGCAATTTTTAAAAAGTTGTTGAAAAGGTATACAGCAGTAGTTCTTGGACCAGCACACTAGCCTCACCTGTGAACTTGTTAGAAATGCAAATTCTCTATCCTGTACCAGACATACTCCATCTTAGATCTACTGAATCAGAAAACTCCTGGACCCAGAAATCCGTACTTTTACAAGCCCTCTAGGTGATTCTGGTGCACTCTAATCTGTAGAGAAACTAAAACCTCTCCAGTACTATTGGTAGCTTTAATGTCATCTGGCACTTTTATGAGCATAAATTTATATATCTGTTGAGGCCCAAACCCATTCTATATAGACTAGTTCATTCATTTTGAAACCACTTTCTCTCCTGCACACACACAACTACTTTACCGTGGTATAATTTGGGGGAGCCAAAAGCTAGAAAAAGCCCAAGTAATATGGGACTGATGGAGTCATTTCTGGTAATTTGTGAAAATCTATGCAATGATTAATAAGAATGAGATGAATCAATACATGCCTACCTAAAAAGATGTATAACGAGATACCGTCAAGAGAAAAAACATACTACAGGATAGTATACTTGATACACAGAATGATCCCATGAATTTGAAAATCCCTAGAATAAGTGGGACTGGGGACCCACAGTGGGCAGAAGACCTTTCTCACCAGATGCCTTTCTATGTTGTTTGAGTTTCTGCCCTGAGGAT
Source organism: Bos indicus (assembly GCF_029378745.1). NCBI lineage: Eukaryota > Metazoa > Chordata > Mammalia > Artiodactyla > Bovidae > Bos > Bos indicus. Next base: position 111,894,177 of record NC_091762.1, on the reverse strand, counting down.
ATACCACTTTCATAGTAATTGAAAGTAGTTATAACTAATTAAATTACGGCAAACAGAGCGAGTAAGCAGACTGGTTGAGAGAAGAAAAAATGTAGACCACCCGAGTAACTGTATCCTGGGGACTACTCAATCCCCACGTGAGATCCCAGGAGGTGTCTTCTGGTTTTTATCTTCAGCCCCCCAGGTTGCTTTGATAAAGAACAACTAAAAACTCTGTTGCACTGAACTGGTGGCCCTCAAAATAAACTACTCATTTAATAAAGGACAAAACCCCACATCCATTGAACAAGGCAAGGGTCCCTGGGCCACTTGATCTTCCTTCCTGTTGGTCCATCCCACCCAGCGGGGTGTGTTGTGGACCCTTAGTCACTGAATCTCATTCAGCTTCTGGCAGAGAACAAACAGACCATCTCCATTACAAATTACAAAGCAGTGTAAACCCCAGTGTGGACATATCTCGTATTTGCATGTCAGAGTCAATAAAGACTCTGTGTGTGCTTTAGAAGAGACACAGAGGCATGTGAAGTGGTCAGTATCGGTGTCTAGACCTGACATAGAGTTTTCACGAAGGACATCATGGGAATTGACAAAGAGAATGATGCCGAGGAGACCAGGTTCCTATCCCCAGACATTCCCTCTAAGAAGCCAAGATATTTGATTCTCCCCATTCAGCCTGTATCTCCATTTCTGACCACACAGTCTCCACATGGGTTTGCTTGAACAGTAAATTACAAAAACCCTGATCCATCCATTATCTAATCATCCTTCTATCCATACATCCTTGGGTGCGCTCTTGTATCCATTCATCTATCCAAACACTCTTGATTCAGTCACTTAGTTGTGTCCAACTTTTGCGACCCCATGGACTGTAGCTAGCCAGGCTCCTGTGCCCATGGGATTCTCCAGGCAAGAATACTGGAGTGGGTTGCCATTTCCTTCTCCAACCCAAACACTCTTAAATCTACCCATGTGACAAATCTCCTCATCACCAAATCCCTCAGTCTTTTCATTCAACCATCACACTTCATCTGTATAATCTACCAAGTCAATCCTTCCATTTATTCAACCATCTTTCCATTTATTCATCCAGTCCATTCACCCACCCTATCTGCCCCATCTCTCCTTCCACTTTACCAGTCTAGCAAACAATCCCCATCTTTCTATCCTAGCCATCTGTGCATTCATCACTACTGCCATATAATAGCCCATCCCTCTGTTCATCCATCCCAAATGCCTACCCATCCCATCTAGCTTTCCATCTCACCCACCCATCCACCAACCATCACCTACTATCCTATTCACCCATCCTCTCATCCACTCATCAATTGTATCTCTTCATCCCACTCCACAGCCTGGACCCGGTTATACCTCTGGAAGTAGAGACACTGGGGCAACCAAGGTCAAATGACTTTATAAGAAAAAAAAGTGATGAAACCATGCTACTTTCTTCAAGGCCTGCTAAGCTCCTTTCACCTGGGAGGTATCTGAGCATTCTCAACAGCAAGTCTTTATCCAAACTTCACATCTCTCCTTTTTATCTTTCATGCCCAGATTCTCTTACTGGTCTTTTATCAGCTATGACCTCTAGGCACCACCAAAAGCAAAACATCAGCCTCAAAACCTGCCTGCCATCTTCAGTGCCCAACCTGGGCCCACGTTCCTTTCCCAGCCACCCTACATGGCACTTTAAATTCTAACCTGGGGTGAGGTCCCAGCCATGATGTCTGTACCCCAGCCCAGTTTACAGCTTGGTCTGGCCTGGTCCAACCTGGCCTAAAACCACTCACCAAATAGTGCCACTCAGCAAGGTTTCAACTGAAGAATATGCCTTCCAACTGGAAAGGCAAGCACCCAACACTTAATAAATACCTTCTGCAACACAAGAACCATGTTAAGTGCTTGTCACTTGACATCTAGCTTCATCTTCACTGCAATGCTCCGACTCAGGCAAAGAGGCCCAGAGGAGAAACCGAGGCTCAGAGAGAGGATAATAATTTATCTGAAATCACATAGCTGCTGAGAGGCAATACCAGAATTCAAACTCAGATCTGACTCCAAAGCTTTGGCTCTTTATGCTCCCATACGCTGCCACTAAGAGGGCAATTTCCAAGCTAACCCAGAGAGAAGATATTGGAATGACAAAGAAGAAAAAGACCTAATTTTCTAACTGCTTCTCTAACTAAGTAAAAATGATGATGTGAATTACAAGCTATAATTTATTGTGAGTGCTAACTCTGTGCCATCAGGTGCTGGCTTAAGGCTTCCTGTATATTATTTTGTTAAAAAGAAAGTGAAATCATTGTGATGATCCTTCAGGGGCCCCTCCACTCTCTGTGGTTCATCAGGTCCCAACTCAAGGTGTCAAGGGTTCGGAGCATGCACTGTACAACTTCCTCCAGAAGAATTTGAACAGCAGATATGCACCCTGTTGGCAAGTATACCCATAAGGCAGGAACTCTCACGTTTTTGCGAGTGCATAGTGGTTCGAATCCTGCTGCACCACTTACTGGTGAGGTGACTATGGCCAACTTGCTTCCTCTTCTTTTTTTTTAAAATATCTTGATTTTATTTCTTTATTTGGGTCTTAGTTGCACCACACGGGATCTTCGATCTTAGTTGCAGCATGCGAGATCTCTAGTTGTGGCATGTGGGATCTATCAACAGTGCCCTGACCGTGGATCGAACTCAGGCCACTGCACTGCCGGTGCGGAGCCTTAGCCACTGGATCACCAGTGAAGTCCCTGCTTTCCGTTTTAAGCTTCTGCTTCCTCCATCTGTAAAATGGAGACGCTAGGAGTCATCCTGTCTACAGAACTGTCATGAGACTGCAATTTAGTTTTTGATATAATGTTTTGTTTCAGCTCTCTCTTATTGCTGGCTATTTAGTTTATCCCCATTTTCCCCTCTGTTATCAAGAATGCTATGCATCTTATACATAAATGGTTGACTGCAACTCTGGTTGTTTCTTCAGGGTAAATTCTTTGAAGTGAGTATTTGAGTCCAAACACATGAATATTTTTAAGGCTGTTGATAATGTATTGCCGAGTTGCTTTCCAGAGAGTTTGTAACAATTTACACTCCCACCGGCAGTTTACAAAAGTGCCCATCACACTGCACCCTTGCCAGCATCTAGTACTTTTTCCTGGAACAATTTTTAAATTTCCTTTTACATACACATTCATATACCATCTTGCATGAATACGTAAAGTACAATCTTATTATGCATGCCGAGTTTTAAAGTGCAATTTTACTTTCTACTTTCCCCCTTTTCACTTGCCTTTATTCTCCTTCACTTTACCACCTCACCTACTCAAACTTCCCACTAGCCGACACACACCCCTAGGTAACCCATATTAACAATCTAATTTATATCTTTCCATATCTTTATTCTTGCTCATAAACCATATGTAAACATAAAATTATATACTCCCAGAAATATCAATAACCTCAGATATGCAGATGACACCACCCTTATGGCAGAAAGTGAAGAGGAACTAAAAAGCCTCTTGATGAAAGTGAAAGAGAAGAGTGAAAAAGTTGGCTTAAAGCTCAACATTCAGAAAACGAAGATCATGGCATCTGGTCCCATCACTTCATGGGAAATAGATGGGGAAACAGTGGAAACAGTGTCAGAGTTTATTTTGGGGGGCTCCAAAATCACTACAGATGGTGACTGCAGCCATGAAATTAAAAGACGCTTACTCCTTGGAAGGAAAGTTATGACCAACCTAGATAGCATATTCAAAAGCAGAGACATTACTTTGCCAACAAAGGTCCGTCTAGTCAAGGCTATGGTTTTTCCAGTGGTCATGTATGGATGTGAGAGTTGGACTGTGAAGAAAGCTGAGTGCCGAAGAATTGATGCTTTTGAACTGTGGTATTGGAGAAGACTCTTGAGTGTCCCTTGGACAGCAAGGAGATCCAACCAGTCCATTCTGAAGGAGATCAGCCCTGGGATTTCTTTGGAAGGAATGATGCTAAAGCTGAAACTCCAGTACTTTGGCCACCTCATGCGAAGAGTTGACTCATTGGAAAAGACTCTGATGCTGGGAGGGATTGGGGGCAGGAGGAGAAGGGGACAACAGAGGATGAGATGGCTGGATGGCATCACCGACTCGATGGACATGAGTCTGAGTGAACTCCGGGAGTTGGTGATGGACAGGGAGGCCTGGCGTGCTGCGATTCATGGGGTCGCCAAGAGTCGGACACAACTGAGCGACTGAAGTGAACTGAACTGATACATACGCATTTACATATAGAGTGGGGGGTTGACATTGTTTATCTTTTTTAAATTGGATTATATTATACACATTTCTCGGCATCTTGCTTTTCTCACTCAATAATAATGACGTTTCAATTAAATGAAGTAATGTCTACATAGTACTTAGCATAGCAACTAGAGCACTGAGTATGTGTTATTTATTGTTGCTGTTGCTGTTGTAAATTTAAAAAGAACTGGCATCCCTCCTAATGCTGTGAGGGTCACAGTTAAGGCGCCTCTCTCAGTCTTCCCAGTCTTGTTTGAGGAGAGATAGGATAAGAATAAGAAAAGGTCACTACGGTTGTATATGTCTCCTCTACCTTCACTGAGTCATTCTTCCTATGAACAGAGACCTTGCTATTTGCCAGGGACTCTGCAGTCCAGAGACAAGGCAGACGCAGTCCCTATCCTCCTGAAGCTTACAATCTATAAGGAGAGCTATAATAATAAGTTAATGACTATGATCGATGCACAGCCATTACCTGAGATAAGCTAAGGTTTCCCAGGTGGCTCAGTGGTAAAGAATCTGCCTGCCAATGCAGGAGAACCCAATGCAGGAGATGTGGGTTCAATCCCTGGGTCAGGAAGATCCCCTGGAGGAAATGGCAACCCACTCCAGTATTTATTGCCTGGAAAATCCCGTGGACAGAAGAGCCTGGCAGGCTACCATCCATGGGGTCACAAAGAGTAAGACAGGGCTGAGCAACTAAGCACACACACATGAGATAAACTATTCAAGGTCAAGGAACACACTTGTTTGAAAATGATCTAGAGGGTGGGTCCAGAAGGAGGAAGTGAACCTTGAGCCAGGATGAGTCTCAGTTAATGAGGTGAAAAGAGGCAGAATAGTCCAGACAGAGGAGCTGATATGTGCAAAGGCCCAGAGGCAGGAGGGGGCATGGCCCTCTAAGGACCTAAAGGAAGGAGCCAGCTGGAGGAAGAGTCTCTGAGCAGAGGCATGGGTCCTGGCAGGCCAGCAGATGTCTGGAGAACCCCTGCGGCCCGCCAAGAGCTTAAAGAGCAAGTTCCTTCCCAACCCTCCTGATGCCACTGGATTCAGCAGGCTCGTTGCCTTGACAACCATGACCGAGTACCAGGCCAGACCTAGGTAAGTGCTTCACGTACATCATCTCACCACATAGTTACAAAGATATTGTGAATTAGGGATTATTGTTCTCTTTTAGAGATGGGAACTGAGGCCAAAAGAGATTATGTCTTATGCAGGCTGGGACCTGGGAGGACCAGGATTGAAGCCCGAGTCTCTCTGGAGCGCCAACTTATATTCTGAAAACACCCCTGCACCGTGCTCTGAGGTCCTGTGTGATGGTTTTACAGCACCTCGAATGGTACTGTCAGGGCTGGAATGTGAACCCAGCTGGGCTGGCTCCAGAGTCCAGGCTCATAATTGCTTCACAGGGAGCGGCCCGCTCTCCCCCTCCGCCACCACCTGCTTCTCTCCCAGCTCCCAGCTCCCAGTCACAGCACAGGACACTCTCCCTCCGCACAGAATTTCTCCTCCACTGCCATCAAAAGTGGGCCCCTGAAGGTCTAGGTGCTCTTCCTGGGACTACATTCCCTCTTTCTTCCCCTGAAAACTGCCTGTTCCTCCTGTATGTCCCACTTCCCATGTCACCTGACCCAGTAACCCTTACCTCCCGACCCAGTGACCCCTTCCTCACCCACTCACACGTGGAGCTGTTGGCTCCATCTTTCCATCAGCCTTGGTTCTCTCTATATATCCATTCACTCAATGACCAGGAGTCACCGAGTCCTGACAATGTTAAGACATTATTCTTTGTTGTTGTCAGTCGCCAAGTCATCCCCAACTCTTTTCATCCCCCTGGACTGCAGCCCACCAGGCTCCTCTGTCCATGGGATTTCCCAGGCAGGAATACTTGGATGTGGATTGCCATTTCCTTCTCCAGGGGATCTTCCTGACTCAGATTGAACGCATATCTCCTGCACAGGCAGGTGGATTCTTTACCACTGAGCCACTAGGGAAGCCCAAAACCCTATTCTAGAGTTGGGCAAAACCAACACGTTCCTTGATCTCCTGGAACTTACTTGAGGAAGCAGACAGTGAATGGGGGAAAATGCACACACAATACGCCAGACAATTGAAAGGATGATGAAGAATCCTGAGCCAGCATAAGCAAAGGAGGGTGTAACTGTGGATAAAGGATTCGGGGAGGCCTCTCCAAGGAGGCGACATCTGAGCAGGATTGATGAAAGTGATGAACTGAGCCCTGTGGCTATTCTGGGAATGTTGAGCCCAAGACCACTGACCCACAGCCTGTTTGTCTAACAAACAGCAGGGGAGCTGCTGGCCAGAGTAAAATAAGCCAGGCAATTCTCAGGGGAGATGAGGTCAGCGAAGAAGCCAGCAGCAAGAACGAGGAAAGAACTTTGACTTATTTGTGAGTGTGATGGGCACCACTGGAGGGTTCCGTGCAGAGGAATGAATGATCTGATGGCTGCTCAGAGGGCTCCCTCCAGCTGCTGGGCTGGCAAGAGTGGGAGGAGGGAACCTGCAGAGGGGCGTCTGCAGGAGCCAGGGCAAAGGGGATGGCCGGCTGGAACTCCAGGCGGTGATGGAGATGGGAAGAGGGGGTGGATCTGGAATGTATTTTGAAGGTTGAGAGTGGCAAGGTAAGGAAAGGAGAAAGGGAAGTATGCTCCATTCACACCTCCCCATGGCGATGTGAGCTCCTCAAGGCAGGAACGGCATCTGGTCACCTCAGGGACGCTGAGAGGAGCCAGGTCCACTGGCGTGAGCCCTGAAGCATCCCCAAGAAGCCTCTCTGCCCCTTCCAGGGCTGCCCTGGCCTTTGGGGAAGAGCCAGGGGTCATCCTGTCACACCTCCCCCGTCTGCCTCTGAAGATGCTCTAATCCTCCCGCACTGGGTGTCCACATCCAAGAAACGATGAATCTGAATGATCAGATCAGACAGATCAATCAGACGACTCATCCCTGGAGCCGAGGCCCGCAGTGGCTCATCTCCAATCCCTCAGTCTCTTCCCAGACAGACACCCAGCCCTGGGAAGATGTTCAGTTCACTTAGTCGTGTTTGACTGTTTGCGACCCCAAGGACTGCAGCACGCCAGGCCTCCCTGAGATGAGAGCCCTGAATTTCAGCTACAAGTGTCTTACGAGCCCAGTGATATTGGCCTTTACAAGGCCCTGGTGAGCCTGCCACCATCTCTGTTCAAGGCAGGCAGGAGTGACTGGGCCCTTAATACAGATGAGAAAACTGAGGCTTAGAAAGTAGCAGGAACATGTGCAGGGTGTGAACAAGAAAAGAACAGCCCCTTCCCTCCATTCATGTGTGAAATCATAGAGGAGGAAGGGAATAATGAGCTGCTTAGCACCATGAGCTCTGGGGTCCTGTAGCTTCACATTTCCATCTAGTTCTGAACCTCAGTTTGCCCACCTGCAAAATGGGGGTAATAATGCCATCTGTCTTACAAGCCAGTTGTTAGACTTCTATTAAATGGTGAATATAAAATGTTTGGCACAGTGCGTGCTCAGTCACTTTAGTCGTGTCCGACTCTTTGCGATCCCATGGACTGTAGCCCGCCAGGCTCCTCTGTCCATGGAATTCTCCAGGCAAGAATACTGGAGTGAGTTGCCATTTCCTTCTCCAGGGGATTTTCCCAACCCAGGGATCGAACCCAAGTCTTTTATGTCTCCTGCATTGGCAGGCAGGTTCTTTACCACTAGCGCCACCTGGGAAGCTCTGGCACAATGGCTCAAAGTAGAAACTGAAGACATAAAGATAATATCATCATCATCATTATTATAAAAACAGTTTGTAATTAGTGCCCATCCGGACTCTCTCTAGGGATCCTAAGTTGTGTGCCAGGGTGGAAACAGCTGTAGAAACAGTGTCAAGAGACTCTGTGTGGGTGGTAACATGTGGTAGCAACAGTCCCAGCCCCATAGTACCTGCTATGTGATTTTTGAACAAGCAATTTCATTCCTCCAAGCCTCAGTCTCTATTTCTATAAAACAGGAATAACTATATGACTTAGCTCAGTGGGGCCTTGTGGCCCAGTGACTGGGTGCAGTGATGTGCCCAACACAGAGTCAGAATCACACAAGGGTCCCACCCCAGCTACATACATTCACCCCAAGAAGTGTCCTCCCGCCCATCACCAGCAGAGCTACCAGCTCAAGAAGCCACGGGTTACGCTTCTCTGTCTTCCCTAGACTGATCCCCACTGGGCCTTATTGGGTCTACCTTCAAACTCTATCCAGGAAGTCATTCCTGGTGGCCCCTGGCTGAATTTCTGCCCTTCCTCTGTGCTCCCATAACTCCCATCCCTGTCCCATGCTAAACTCTATTTCGGAACGCATCATGTGCATTTAAGTTATGTTTAGTTATGTGTCCACCCCAGTGGTGATACAGTACAGAGAATGAAAGTTTAGTGGGTGGGACTGGGGAGAAAAAGTCACGCATGCCATCACCTCTAGGTACCAGACTCGTACACAGAGTCCACTCAGCACAGGGTGCGAGTTCAACACAACATGGTTGAATGGATGCACAGATGGCTGGACACCTGGAAGGAAGGAAAAAAAAGAAAGAAGGCAGGGAAGGAAGGTGGAAGGAGGGGATATGCAAACAGGAAAAAGTCTTGGCATTGCTACTGTTAGGCTAGGAAATTGTCCCATCATCCCCCACCTGCTCTTCTTGCCTTGCCTTGTGATTCCAGTCAATTGTGGTTCTTCATCTGCAAAGCAAACGTATGGTGCCCGGCCCTAATCTGACATCAGTTCCTATCAAGGAGTTAACCAAGGAGAATCAGGTCTGACTCCAGAGCACTGGCATTTTAAACAGCAGCCTTATTTCCTAACAATTCACTTGAATGAAGCACATTCTCCATCTACTCTTCCAGGGGACAATGAAGGGAAAAGAAAAATGAACAATTTATTTCTTATTTAATGTATCACAGAGATAAGCAGGCCAGACGATCAATGTCTTAGTCAACACCTCCTCTGGGTCTGGGGAAGGGCTTTGAAAAGTCTCCAGGGCTGGCTGGCATCCACAGCTGCTGCCGAGGTGGGTGGGGCTCTGACCATCCCTCCCTGCTTGGGGGAGGGTACAGGTCACACCTGCTCCCTTCAACTGCAGGTGATGCTGACTGGCTCTGACCCAGATCCACCTCGGCCAGGAAGGAGAACATGGGCTGGTCCTGCCCCCATCTCCAGAGAAGGGAGAGCATTCACACTCCATGCCCCAGAGGACAAAGTACTGCAGACACATGTATTCCTCTGGTTTCCCTGACCCCTCACCCTCTCCCCATGCAGGAGGGGAATGACTTGTCTAAATAGTGAGTTTGAAGGGAGAACTTGGCAAGACCAGCTCAGCCTTATCCACCCTGCAGCTCCCTAAATTTAGTCCAACAGGCCTGGCCCCGATGAAGGAGGCTCCAGGTTGTCCCTTTGTGCTCCTGAATGGGTGGGTAAGTTTCTCCCACTCAAGAATGATATATTAAAAAGCCGATCTGGCCACCTATCTGAAGTCACATTCTCCAGCCAGCTCCATCAGTAATGTGCTGACATTTTGATCTCTCCATTTGACTCCTCTTGTGTTTTTCACTCATTTGGTTCCAAACTTGAAAAGGAAAGAAAGGTGTGGCAAGGAGCACGCAGAGGGGGAATTGGACAAGATCAGGGCCCTGCCGGGGTTCTCAGACCCCTACGAGTCTTCAAAGGCACTAATGAGAGTTTGTGAGCTATTTTCAATACTTCAAAGGGCCTAAAAGAAACTGCACTTATCCACAATCAAAATGCACAAGCAAATAAATGCCAAGTGTCTGCCTGAGGCTGGAACTAGTCCCACTCAGTGAGGTCACAGTGCCCTTTGTCCATCCTGATTGGTGAGATGGAGCTGAGGCACTCATGGGGCCCCAGAGGCTTGACAATTAAGGGATGTTGGTTTTCCCAGCCCCTCTGCTTGCTGCATAAGAAACATTAGCTCCTTGGCAGGGCTGTCTGCTGCTTTGAAAGGGAAAATACAATGAGGTGCATTTGGGAATGAATGGAAGCACCTCAACCTTGGATAAAGGAATAAGAGTGAGTTCCCAAAAGGATACCTTTTCCCAAGGGGGAAGATCAGAACAGCCCAAGTCAGGAAAGTGAATATTAAACGAATGGCCTGCACTCGGAGAATCAGAAACAAGGCAGATCAAGGCCAGAGAAGGTGGGAAGGGGATGGGGCCCTGGAACACAGAAAGGAAGAAAGGCTCTCAAGAGATTGGCAGCGGCTTTGCCTGCCTTTGTCCGGGGGGCAGATTTGAAGGGAACTAGGATCTTGAGTGAATTTTTTCCCACCACTTGGCACAGTCTCCCCATAACGGTTTCCAGGCAGGTGAGATGTGGGGAGAACGTTGATCAGGGCCAATAGACCTGAGATGAGATGGTTGGATGGCATCACCCATTCAATGGACATGAACTTGGGAAAACTCTCAGAGATTGTGAGGGACAGGGAAGCCTGGGGGTCAGAAAGAGTCGGACACGACTTGGCGACTGAACAACAAGAAAACAGACCTGGAACAGCCACCAGTTACATGTCTTTTAGGAATAAAAATGGGAAAGCGAATCCATGCTCCTTTGGATAAATGCAGACGGGCGGAACACCTTGAGATACAAGTTTCTTGGGAGGATCTCAGAGAATGGGAGTGTCCCCAGTCATAACATAGTTGGGCTGTGCTGAGGGAGGGAGACATTTAGGAGCCTCTCCTGCCTTCCACCACTCAGCTTCAGCCCACAGAGAAGGGGAGATCTCCCTACCTCCCTCTGCCACCTGCCCGCTCCTTCCTTGTCCCCTGATGGACCATGATTTACCCGTGGGCAGGGGCACTGGACTGAAGGCAAAGTGTGTCCACCAGGTGCCCCCCATCCCTCCTAAAGCCATGGGTAGAGCATGTCTGTCGCTCTCACGCTGAGAGCCGGCTGGGAAAGGGGGCACAGAGTGCACCCTGTAGACCCAGTCCTGGTCCCAATTCTGCAGACAATCCTGAGTCCTCAGCTCCCAGGACTCACCCTCACAGTGGCACGTCTGGGCTCAGGCTGGAGCCATGCTCTTCAACACGATGGACCCAAAGCCTGTGCCCCGGCGGGTGTCAGGCACGTGGCCAGTCTGTCCTAAAGGAATTGCAACTTTCCCGTCCTCTCAACTGGCATTCTCTGTCCTTCCAGCCCATGAATCCGAGCCCCAGAAGGAGGGGGTGACAGGATCAGGTATCCATGGCACATCAGCTTCAACTCCTCCCCAGGCTCCCTCTTATCCAAGAGCCTCAAAGTCTCTGCCACTGCTTCAAGGGAATGCCAACTTCTCACTGACCTTTGTCTTGCCTTCCCCTTCCATCCAGAGAGGAAAGCCGCTCTCCTGTATCTCTCTGACCAAACCACACACCATCAGTTGCAGGAAGATGAGAATGGCTTTGAGAGACCACACAGTTGCCACTGCTGAGGCCAGAATGCTAGGTCTCAAGTGTCCAGGAGCAAAGGGTAAATAAAGCCTAAGCTTCAGCCATACTAGTGAGACTGTGGGGAGGCTGGAGAGTTGTTTGGGAGGCAGAATCCACAAGATCTGATGACTGAAAGGGTGTGAGTGGGGGTGGAATTCAAGGATGGTTCCTAGATTTCTGGCACAGGAAGATGCATGGAGATGGGACACAAAAAAATTATGGGATGGTGAGACTGCTGGGGGTAAGGGGTGTGACACTGGTAACAACAGAAAGGAAGAATTCGGTAGATATCCTGCTGAGCGTGAGGCCATGGACCAGAGCGTAGCCTTGGAGTTCAAAAGCAAGGTCTTCCTCTAAACGTGGGATGAGGGGATTACCAGCATTTGGAAAGTAGCATAAAGCTGCAGGGAGAAATGAATGTAGAATAAAGAGAACTCAGCTAAGGCCTGGGAGCACCAGTTCAGTTCAGTTCATTTCAGTCGCTCCAATACAAGAGCAAATTTCATGCGGGAGGGAGTGATGAGCAGCGTCAGATGCTGAGGAAGGGAGAAGGCAGATGGAAGGGTGAGAGGCAGGCGGTGGCCAGTCTGAGAAAGGTCTAGAAGCCAAAAGAGAGGCTTGGCTTTGGAAAATAGGAAGTCATGTGGCGCCCGGGGCTGGAGCATTCACCCGGAGTGGGGAGGGTGGAAGGCGGATGACAGGGGCTGAGAAATACGTTGGCAGACACTCTCCCAGGAAGCAAGAGCAGGGAAGGAGAGAGACCGGGTGACAGCCAGAAGCGGGTGCAGAGTCAAGAAGGGGTGTTGTTTGCTGTGTTTTTAAGATGAAAACAAAGTGTGTTTCTGGGCTGATGGAAAGGAAGCAGCACAGGGAGGGGTTGGAGAAATGGGGACTGGAGTCTCCAATTAGCCCGTCACAATAGCAACATTCCCGGGTAGCAGGGCACGGCACCCTTGGGGCTTTCTACCCCAAGTTCGGCAGCAAGGTTCATGAAGCTGTTTCCTTTCATGTCCACATTCTGTGATGTAGGAAACAAGGGTGTTTGGGAGAACAAGTGGGTGAAGCTGCCCTAGAGATGAGAACAGTCCCAAGATAGAGCCTGTGGTTCAGAGTGACATGGAGCCGGAAGCAGGATACGCCAGGACTAAGCTGAGTGAGAGAGGCCAACAAGAACCAGATCAAGAGCAAAGAGAGGAACGAGGTTGGGTCAGATTACCTTCTAGGTTCCAGACTTCTGTGATGGTTAAGACTCTGTCTGCCAGGGCACGGGACATGGGTTTGGGGACAGGAGGATTCCACACGCCGCAGGGCAGCTGCACACCCCGTATGCCACACCCACTGAACCTGTGTGCCCTAGGGCCCGTGCTCTGCAACAAGAGGAGCCACCACAATGAACGGCCTGTGCTCTGCAACTAGAGAGCAGCCCCTGCTAACCGCAACCAGAGAAAGCCCATGTGCAGCAACAGACCCAGCGCAGCCAAAAATAAACAAAATCTACTAGCTACAGCCTTAAAAACAAAAAAAAAAAAATGTGAGTTAAGAACAAGCCAATTCAGTTAAAAAAAAAAAACAACAACTTCTAGTTCAAAATCTGAGGCCTGGGGACATTGGGTGAGTCCAGATACTCACAAATTTACCCTTTACCACCCCATATGACCCTAATCACTCCAGACTGATCAGTTCTTTTTTTTTTTTCTTCTTCTTTTTTACTAAGGTGTTAATGGCTAACAGTTCTCAAAATACTGAATTTTTAATAATGCCTTCCAACTCAAATATTCCAGCAACACGAGGATCTTCCTGAAACACAAGCTGACCCAGAGCAGCTCTTCCATTGCTCTGCATCGAAAATTCCCACCACCCCCTTGCCCACCTCTCAGCAGTGCTTCACCTGAGGAAATGGGCTATATCTGGTGCAGCAACAGCAAACAAAAAGGAAATCCACACCGTGTCTCTGCTGCTCAGAAAGCGGCTTCCAGGGGGGTTCAGTTGGACCTGGCCACCACCTGGTGAGCATTCATTCATCCAGGTAGTACTGACTGAACATCTACCAGGCTCCAGGCACTGTCCTAGGTGCTGGGGACACAGCGGTGAATAAAGGAACCCAAACCTTGTCAGTGGGGCACAGCTTTATGTGGACACAAGGCAGGAAAGCTGCATGCTGAGAGTTGGGCAATCACAGACCTTTGCAGGCAAGACAGTGAAGCTGCAATTCTAGGAAGCTTCCTGGCAAAGCCTTGGGCCACACATCGGAAATCAGGGACCTCGTATTTCCCAAACTTAACTGATTATGAAGTCTTTTTCTCCCAGGGCACTCATTTAATAGTCCCTACCCCACTTCCTGAAACTCTAGAAACCCTTGGCTAAATGAATGATGCTTCCCCACCTCCCAGAGAACTTCCTGTCTTAGCATCCCTATTTGCATAACTGGCCCTCTGCCTTGGTTTCCCTGCGGAGTCCCTGACAGCTCACAGGGACCCACAGACTTCCTAAATGCCCCTCCACTGGGTTAAGGCAGCTGGGTCTACTCCACCCAGAAACAAATCTGGATACCTTGGCCCCACCCTTGGGAGCTTCCTCTCCAGTGTGCCCTGACCCTGATCCTGACCGCACCTGGCTGCCTGCCTTAGCCTACCTGCCCTGCCTCTGTCTTAAATTGAAGCTGCTTTCCACCAACAGGCCCCAGGACAAAGGCATTTAGGTGTTTTGTGTCCGCTCTTCAAATCAGGAATAATAGGAGTTAGCACAGAAGGAAGTCAAGGATAAGACTCCCCTGAGTGTCCTGCTTTCTCACCTAACAGATCAGGGGCTGGTAGAAGGACATGGTGAATCAGGAGCTCAGAGCTGCCAGGCCCGTCCTGACCAGCAGGCCTTTTGTCAAGCGCACTAAGCAGTTTAGGAATGGAATGCAGGCCTGTGGGGCTGGGATGCTTTCCCAGTCCCCTAGTGGGGCCGCTGAAGCACAACAGCACTAATCTGGTCACCTCTGGGGTCCCTGCTCCATCAGGGCTCAGCTGAGAGGAAAGGAGTGGGGAGAGGGAGCAGGAAGCCCTTCCTCTGTTGATTCTTGGGCGAGGTCAAGGTCAGGATCATTGCAGAGGAGTAGATGGTTGAAGGCCCATCTCCTCTGGGTTCCACCTTCAGGCTGGGGAGCTGCATGTTTTAGAGGTTCCTAGGGGTCACTAGGAGTCAGACGCGACTGAGCGACTTCACTTTCACTCTTCACTTTCATGCATTGGAGAAGGAAATGGCAACCCACTCCAGTGTTCTTGCCTGGAGAATCCCAGGGACGGGGGAACCTGGTGGGCTGCTGTCTATGGGGTCGCACAGAGTCGGACATGACTGAAGTGACTTAGCAGCAGCAGCAGCAGCAGCCAATAGACTTCATATGCATAATAACAATAGGAACTTGTTTAAGATGCAGCTTCCACACCATGCTCCAAGGTACTATGATTCAGAAGATTCGGGGAGGACCTGAGAATCTACATTTGTAACTAAGCAACCTGGGCTTCGCTTATAGTTCAGCAGATAAAGGATCTGCCTGCAATGTAGGCGACTCAGGTTCAATCCCTGGAGCGGGAAGATCCTCTGGAGGAGGAAATGGCAACCCACTCTGGTATTCTTGATTGGAGAATTCCATGGACAGAGGAGCTTGCTGGGCTACAGTCCAAAGGATTGCAGAGGGTTGGACACAACTGAGCAACTATCACACACATTCGTTCACTCATTCATTTGACCTGGGTACAGCAATGGTTAAGCCTGTGGGTTCCTGAATCAGACTACTTGAAATCCAGGCTCTCTTCCTTCCTAGTTATAGGATCTTGGGGAAATAACTTGATCTCCTTATATCTGTTTTCTCAACTGCAAAATGAGTGCTTTCTTTGAAGGGCCACGAGGTTTAGGGAGGGGAGAGTGCCGCTCTCAGCATCTCCCGAGTGCTCCTTAAAGGACCACTTCCAGCTTCCAGGAAGGTGGTGCTGATGGACAGGATGATGATGCAAACTCGACATCCCCCAGTCACAGCTTTCTGCCTCAAGCTTTAGAGTAGGCTACTCCCTCTGCTTAGGACCCCCTACCCTCATATGGAAAGAAAGTGAAAGTCGGACATCTGCTTACTCTTGGAGAGCCTGCTTGTTCTCCTGGGTGGAGCCTGTCCTGCCATCTGTCCCCCTCCTATATTCTCTTAGAGTTCCCTGGGCCTTTGGGAACATGTCATTGTCCTTGGGAAAGGCACTTTGTTGTAAATGCTATTTGTATCCCTGACTCCTGGGCCAGGGCCACTACACTAAGGGCCCAGTGAAAGTCCCAGTGACCCAGTCCACAGGTCCTAAGCAGATGGGAGCAGCTAAAGGCCTTGAAAATCCTCCTTGTTGACAGAGCTGCTGGGCCAAAGTCTGGCTAAAGGAAAGGCCATGGAGATGGCAGGTCCTAGGTGAGAAGGGGGTAGAGATCAAAGGTCAACCCTTTGAAGGGATAGAGGCAACAAGGTCAAAGGTCAGGATGAGGCTCAAACTGATGGTGAGGCTGGGAGTGTGGAGGAGAATGACCCTACAATGAGAATGAAGAGTCTTGGTGTCAGGAAAGTAACAGGGCTGGGAAAAAAGGAGGGAGCAGGAAAGGAAACGGGCAGGAGATAACTGGAGAGTTTGGAAGCGGAGTCAGGAGGGAACAGAGGAGGCAGAATGATGAAAATGCGCGGGGCACGCACGACTTGGACAAGGCGGAATACAGCAGGTGTCTCCAGGAGACGGAACGTTTCAGTGGCCTGCGATGCCATCCCCAAGCAGGTGGACGAGCTATTCTTATTTCCTTTCTTGAAGAAAGCTGTGGGATGTTCTCACTGGGGCAGGATCAACAGAACTGTGATTCACAATCCACAATGTATTACACGGGCTTCGTGGACTTTAGACAGTTCTAGCAAAGGTTTTACCCTCTCTCGGCAGGCGGGGAACAGGGTAGAAAAAATGAGGAAGGCAGAGGGTGCCCTCGTCTCCTCCTTGCTGACCTCTCCCTGTGGGGCACCAGGACCTGCCTTCCCCAGCAGTGCCCTGGTACCATACGCTCCCTTGTCATCACCACCTTCCTTCAAGACCCGCGCCAGCCTGCCTAGCCGACAGTGCCACTCCCGCTCCAGACTCCCCACTTGGTTAGCCGATCTCCACGTCGCACTGAGCCTCTTCCAGACCTTGAACATGCCTCACATCCGCCCAACCAAGAGCTCGTGCTGGTACGTTTCCATGCTGGAATCCTTTCCCCTTCTCTTCGTTTGCTCTCTGCTCTCTATCCCGCAAGTCTCAGCCTACACATCGCTTATTCTAGGAGCTGCCCTTACCCCTTGAGTCTGGATAGTGGTTCCTCTTTTTTGTGTGTGGCAAAATACATATAATATAAAAGTTACTATATTAACCATTTTTAAATGTACAATTCAGGAGTGTTGAGGGCATCCACATTGTGTGTAACCATCACCACCATCCATCTCCAGAATTCTTCTCATCTTGCAAAACTGAAGCTCTGTTTATTAAACAATACCCGCCCCCATTCCACTCAATCTCTGAACCCTTAGTTCCAGTGACCACCATTCTACTTTCTGTCTATATGGATGTGACTTCTCTGGATACTTCATATTAACTGGAATCATACAGGATTTATTCTTTTGTGACTGGATAATTCCTTGGTGGCTCAGCTGGTAAAGAATCCACCTGCAATGCGGGAGACCTGGGTTCGATCCCTGGGTCGGGAAGATTACCTGGAGGAGTGCATGGCAACCCACTCCAGTATTCTTGCCTAGAGAATACTTCCATCTGTCCATAGAGATCTCTATGGACAGAGGAGCCTGGCGGGCTATAGTCCATGCAGTTGCAAAGAGTCGGATACGATTGAGGGACTAAGTACAATTTCACTTAACATAATATCTTCAAGGCTCATCCAAGTTGTAGAATATAGAGTCTCTTCTCTTAAGGCTGAATAATATTCCACTGTATGTAGATGCCACATTTTGTCTACCCATTCATCCATTAATAGATACGGGTTATCTCTACCTTTTGGATATCGTGAGCAATGCTGCTGTGAACAATGGATAGTTGTCCCTCTTATGTTCCCTTATCTTTGAAACTTGTCTGTAGCCCCCAATGCATTCAAAAGCTGAGGCCAGCACACATGCTTCATAGACACCCCCTGAAGGACTGAGTGAAGCTTCACATTCTCTAAGTGTGGTACACATCAAGTAATCAATTTGTACTTTAACTGGCACCTTCCAAAACACAGGGCTCTGAGCCAAGAGAAAGACCTCCCAAAGGATTTGAGAGCCCAGTGTGGACAGGAAGACTCTAGGATTCCTCAAGCCCTCCATACAGAGCACCAGCCCTGTAGGAGGATGGACCCAGGTGGGCCTGCAAGCCCACCTGGACACTTGGCTCATCAGCGCCCCCATATGTCCCAACTTCTGCCTTCCACAAAACACTGATGGATCTGACTACCTCACAACGAAGCCTCTCTGTCCAAAGAGAAACATCATAAACAAAACAGACAGATGGAAGACTGGGAGAAGTTATTTGGAATCTATAAAATTGACAAAGGGTAATATCTGGAATATAAAAGAAACTCCTGCAAATCAAACCCAGGTTTTTTTAAATTAAGACAGGAAGTCTAATTAAAAGAATAGGCAAAGGATATGACTAGGCAATTCACAAAAAGAGAAGCTCAAACAACTAACAAGCATATAAGAGATATTCACATTTGTCATAAGAGAAATGCAAAATAAAACAGTGAGCTGGCACTTTAAACTCATCAGAATGGCAAAAATTAGAAAGGTGGACAGTATTAAGTATTGGTGATGATATGGGAAGACAGAAACTCTTGTGCACTCTTGGTGAAAGTGAGCCCTAGCTCAGCCATTCTGTAAAACATTATGACAGAACAGAGAAAATTAATATGCTAACTCAGGGATCCCAATTCTCCACTTTGTATAGCCCAGAGTTATTCTCATGCAGGGTCCCAAGAGAGCATGTAGGAAGATGCTCTTCAGAACTGCAAGTGTAGCCAGGAGGAGCTACAGGCAAGCCAAGGGTCTATTCCCAGGCGAGTTGATACAGGAAATGTGATGGATGCACAATTCATAACGCAGTCAGGACTAGACACATACAAGGAGCAGGGCTAGATCTGTAAAATTACAGTACTAAGTAAATAAATCAAGAAACTGGAGGAAATTTACAGTTCACTATATTTATATAAATTTACATATGCACACAAAACAATCCTACATATTTTATAAGGATTCATGCATATTTCAAGATATATATAAAATATATTGGGCTTTCCTTGTGGCTCAGCTGGTAAAGAATCCATCTGCAATGCGGGAGACCTGTGTTCAATCCCTGGGTAGAAGGGAAAGGCTATCCACTCCAGTATTTTGGCCTGGAGAATTCCTGAAGAAGTCCATGGGGTCACAAAGAGTCAGACATGACTGAGAGACTTTCACTTTCACAATATATCAGAGTTGATACTGACGGAGGAAGGCAACAAAAGCCTTGGGATCAGGGATAAATGAAGGAAAAATTTAAAAAAAATAAAACCAGACAGGAGCCTTTCATAGACAGATGATCACAAAGTGTCATGATCTGAGGGTAGGTCAATTTCATGTTATGCTCAAAAAAAAAAGGAAAAAAGCAGGGAGCAAAAAACCCCCAGCTGTTCCTTCCACATGACCAGGAAAACTATCCTTGTAAGCATTTTCCCTCTTTCCATGTTTCTAGGAACAAAGTGTCACAGGAGATGCGGGTCCCAGTGGTTGTCGAACACAGGGAGTTTTTCTTGCTAGAATTAAAAGGCCTCGGGGTAAATCTTGTCCCTTGGATGGATGTGTTAGTGAAAATGAAGCCCTAGCAGTCACCTCTGCCAGACTGAGCTCAGGAAAGCTGCCCCAAGGTGGGTGGGTAGGTCGGGAGGAGACTGCAGTAGATTATCTGAGGAGCAGTGCACGGGAAGTCCTGTGTCTTCTCTTTCACTTTCTCAGGATCAGGGCCAGGAAGCTGAGCGAGTCTGCCCTTCCTCACCCCCTGCCCCTACCCCCTGACACACAGCCAGGCAGGCCACCTGCAGAGACAGGGAGACCGCATTCTCAGCAGGGTCTCCCACTGGGCGAGGGTTACACAGTGACCTGTTCAAAAATCTCTGGATCTTTCTTGTTTTGTTGATTAAATAGCTTCCAAGACCAGCATTACACAGACATGGGGGGTATTAACATTCTTCTTTTACAGACAAGGAAATCAGGCCTAAGAAGGAGAAGTGAGATGTAGAGGAATACCCAAAGCTGAAAAACTAGTTTCCTGACTCTCAGGCCAAATTTCAAGAAACATATCAAATATTAATATACCAGAACATCTTCCTTCCAGCTGTGAGCCTCCCATAGGTCAGCACTTCACAAATGACCAGGTCAGGAAGACAGGACCACACAGGTCCCCGGCAGGAGGGAGGCCACCTTTGAGGTGGCAGTTTTCATGCTAGGGACATTCTATTTTCTTTTTTAATTTTTATTTTATATTGGAGTTGAGTTGATTAACAATGTTGTGTTAGTTACAGGTGTACAGCAAAGGGACTCAGTTATCCACAGACATGTATCTATTCTTTTCCAAGTTCTTTTCCCATTTAGTTTATTATAGAATACTGAGCATAGTTCCCTGTGCTATACAGTAGGTCCTTGTCGGTCATGGATTGAAAATAAATCATTAAACTTTCACCTCCTTTTTGTTGCTGAGTAATGATTCCCAGGTGGCTCAATGGTAAAAAAAAAAAAAAAAAACCCCACCTATCAATGCAGGAGATGTAGAGGATGCGGGTTCAATCTCTGGGTCAGGGAGATCCCCTGGAGTAGGAAATGGCAATCCACTCCAGTATTCTTGCCTGGAAAATTTCCTGGACAGAGGGGCCTGGCGGGCTACAGCCCATGGGGTCACAAGGAGTCGGACACGACTGAGGATCCAAGCGCACGACGGGCCAGAGCCCACACCCCATCACCAAGCCTCACCCAGTCCCTGAGCCTCTCTCCACCCCAGACTCCCACCCCTGACACGGCAGTGGGGAAGCAATGAGGGCCAGGAGGTGGTGAGACTCAAGGTGGACTGGAGAGTCAGGTAGCAACCCACATACAAACCTCCTGGGCCCTGAGTCGACTCTACCACACTAGCTCATCTCAGAAAGGACCATCAATCATTCCACACAAAATGCCTGCACATCCTCTGATAATTCACTTGTATCTCAAATGGTCTAACTTTCAAAGTCTCTGCTTTCTCTCTTTCAAGTTACAACTGTCACACTTGCTTTCTTTCAATCAATAAATAGATGTAGCTACTTAATAATGGGCCTTATTCTATTTCCTATTTGAAAGCCAAGAAGATGGACACATAATTTTTTGAGGTTTCTAGATTATAATTGCACTTAATTGAGTATAAATGAGACATGGGCAGGGAGCAAGGCTATTTGTGCCGTAATATGAACCCTTATTTTCTGCTCCAGACCACACGGAAGATTCTCAAATAAGTTTCTGGTGCTCTCAGTAATTTAAAACTATACATACATTATTTTTAGCATCATAAGAGTTCCTTATAATGATTTTCAAGGATAAAATTGACATCCCCTGAGAGACCAATCCAGTTTTAAAATTTTCCAACAATAAGACACAAATAGGGAGAAAGTAAAAGGCAGTTTCCCGGGTGGAGGGACCTCTCAAAAGAGGACATCAGAGAGATGACCCCCTACGGCACCCAGAGTTTTGTTTTCTGTGGGTATAGCCACCCCACTACCTCTGTGGTGAGCACAGTACCTTTCTCTGATGCTGGGTTTGACATGAGCTGCACTGGGGCTCTGGAGAAGGCAATGGCACCCCACTCCAGTACTCTTGCCTGGAAAATTCCATAGGTGGAGGAGCCTGGTAGGCTGCAGTCCGTGAGGTCGCTAACAGTCAGACACGACTGAGCAACTTCACTTTGACTTTTCACTTTCATGCATTGGAGAAGGAAATGGCAACCCACTCCAGTGTTCTTGCCTGGAGAATCCCAGGGACGGGGGAACCTGGTGGGCTGCCATCTATGGGGTCGCACAGAGTCGGACACGACTGAAGCGACTTAGCAGCAGCAGCAGCAGCACTGGGGCTTCTGCCATGTGCTAGCACATTTCTCTGATAGAGT
Organism: Bos indicus; assembly: GCF_029378745.1. NCBI lineage: Eukaryota > Metazoa > Chordata > Mammalia > Artiodactyla > Bovidae > Bos > Bos indicus. The sequence continues at coordinate 111,872,265 of NC_091762.1, read as the reverse complement.
TCATGGTGGTGGCTACACAGGACCCCCAATATCTCCCTTAATATTGACCCCCTAATAGTAGACAGTGGGGTCAGCACCCTTTTAGGATCTACACCAAGGTGGAACCAAGGGCTAATGGGGACTTTCTATCTGCTAGAAATTTCAGGGTTCAGGCACATGAGGAACTGAGGAGTTCTGGGAAGGAAGATGAAGATGCTACAATAATGGGAAGCAGGTTAGGTTGTTTCTGGTCCCCTCCTTAATTTCCCATTTCCTCATAATGCCCACCCAGTTGGCTATATACTCCCATTACATCTCTCAGTCCTTCCTTCCCATTCACCCAACCCAAGCCACTCCAATACACCCTAACTCCCCCATCTCACTCCATCCCACCGTAACACATTCACTCCACTCTGCCACATTTTGATTGTCCCACTACACCCCAGTCCAACTCCTCCATCCCACCTTATCCCATCCCATCCTAGTCCCTTCTGATTCAATCTTTCCCACTCCACTCTATTCGACCCCAGTCAATTTCCTGAACACTCTATATCTCACCCACTCAATCCCACTTCAAACCATCATATTTTACTCAATCTTATTCCATTTCATTCCACCACCCATCCCAGTCCATCCCAATTCTTTCGCTCTATCCCATCCCAACACATCCCAGTTTACTCTTGATCCTACCACAACTCACTCCTTCCTACTTCACCTCAGTCCATCTCAAATCCTCCTGTTTCTTCAGTCCCACCCCCATGATATTCCATTCCATCTACTCCCCTCCCGTCTCCCGCTTGGCCAAAGTTCTCATTTCTTAATGCGCACAGGGCATGACCGTTCTTCATGTCATGTGAAACTAAGAGAAAAGCCAAAGGGCCCCGGAGATCTAAAAGTTAAATGTATATTGGGATAGAGGAGGGGAAAAAGATATAGAATCTCATCCTTATTTTTTTCAAACAACTTCCAAAATGCCTACTCTATTGATAAGGAATCAAAAGCATGCTCTTATTATGTCTTGAATTTGTACAGGCATAAAAAAAGCATCTCATCTTTAAAGGTGGGGTATGAAAAGGGAGTTGAGTTCCTGAGCCCAGAAAGGAAATAAGTATGAGCTTCATGTTTCCTTTAACTTACAAGAACCAGGGAAGAGCTTTAAGAAACACACCATCATTTTCTAGTTGAGAATTCCCCATACTGTAGAGCCTACCGTTTGCTTTCTGTGGGCCCAAGGGGAAGCCAAATTCCATTCAAAGTCACTGAATTCTGAGACAGTGTCTCTGTGAGGTGGAAAACTCTGAGATAACCCTGCATTTGCAGGTTCACCCAGATGTCCCCCTGTTGTCATGGAAAATCTCTGTAGCAGGTAAAGAAGAGAGATTGGGAAGCCATATCCCAGGTGGCTCTAGTAGTAAAGAAACCGCCTGCCAATGCTGGAGATGTTAAGAGACGCAGGTTCATTGCTGGGTGGGAAGATGCCCTGGAGAGCATGGCAACCCACTTCAGTACTTTTGACTGGAGAATCCCCATGGGCAGAGGAGCCTGGTGGGCTACAGTCCACAGGGTCACAAAGAGTCGGATAGGACTGAAGCGAGACAGCACTCACACCACTAAGAGGGAAACCAAAGGAAGGCAGTGTCAGTGATGCTCTCCAACCTCTAGTAGGCGCTAGAGAGCCTTCCCTTTTCAGCCCTCTAGGGATGGCGGAGCCTGGTGGGCTGTCGTCTATGGGGTCGCACAGAGTCGGACACGACTGAAGCGACTTAGCAGCAGCAGCAGCAGGGGTGGCAAAGCGTCAGACGCCACTGAGCGACTAAGCACAATACAGCACAGGAAGAGATATGATGACCTGGGCTGATGGGTGGATGAGAAGGCCAGGTTCTAATGAGCGTGCTTTCAGTGGGAGGAAGGAGAAGAAAGACTCTTGCTGACGCATCTAATGGCATCTTAGAGTGCTACAGAATCAGACCTGTTTCTCAGAATTCTAAGAGGCTGGTGCAGAAAGCAAAAAGACAGTAGTCGCTGCAGCAGAGGTAGTGGCAGCATCTAACATATAAAACACTGAATGTTAACCGCAGGTCCCGCACTGTGACAGATGCCTTCCATGAATTAAAAGGGTGAGTCCTAGAGTCAAGGTAGCTCTGAGGTTCAATCTTATTTCCTCTCCTATCTGCTCTATAACCTTGGCCAAATTGCTTAATTTCTGAGTCTCAGTCTCTTCAAACATGATATTATAGCACCTGAATTGTTGTGAGAATTGAATAGTAATGTCTGTAAAGCACTTAGCCAGCACTCAGTAAAAGAGAGTTATTATTAGTAATATGCAGAAGGACCTAGCGCTGTCTCCCACACAGGGATACACCTTCAATGCTTCCCACTCCTCCAAGCCCCTTGCCTTGGAAAAGTCCAAGAGTGCAGTCAGAGAGAAAGAGGGAAACTTGGGCTCCAGAGAGCCTGCCTCTGATCCTTTCAACAAGTGTTGACTGTCTGCTCTGTGCTGTGTGTTCACAGAGCCTTAGGGAATAAAGGCGGACATTGTCTCATTAAACAGGAAATTCCAATATGTCCTGATGAGTTTTACAATACGAAGGGTTTTACAACCTGGGGAGTTGTGAGAGCTCACTGCAGAGTTCAGTGGAAAGGAACTGAGCTCTGGGACTAGAAGCAAATCAAGGATGACTTTGCAGTCATCCCCGAGGAGCTGTGAGGGAGATGGACGGACTATAGCTGCTTGAGAGGCTGGAAGTTTGGGACCCGGGCCTCAAGTGCCAAAGCAGCACAGCATCCCTGATGCACAAGCCCAGAGGGAAAGGCAGGACAGAGACAGGCCACCTGTGTGGAAGGCTTCCCGGGCTGTAGCACTTCTCCTTAGACCTCAGATAACAGCGTGGTTGCCAGTGAAGGATTCTGGATCAGGCAGACCTGTGTTCAATCCCTGGTTGACTGGTTATGTGCATAAGTTATGTGTCCTCTCTGGACCTATTTCTTCATGGATAATAGAGGGAGACTGATATTGCCAGCCTCACTGGGTCACTGTGAGGGTCAAGTTAATACACGCCAAGTGATTGGGTTGCCATCAGGACTCAGTGGACATTGGCTGTTAGTGTCACTCCCCTGGGTACCCAGACAGTTTTCTGAGCAGGGTGAGTGGAGGAGAACACACAGACTCCCTAGCAGAGTCTTTTGTCCTCGGTGTTCTTGTTCCAGGCCCATCTTCCCCTCCATGGGCACAATCCATATGTATGTGCTGAGTCTGTTTCATCTCTGGTTTTTCTAATCCTTTCCAAAGTGCAGTGATAACTTGGCCCTTTTGCAGGTGGGCAGCCTGCAAAAGGTCTGAAGGGGAGGTCTGAAGATCAGCTACTTCTCTAACAAGGAACGTGTGGCTCTGCTGAGCCCTCAGAGTCCCTTAATCCTGCTGGTATGACAATGAAGATAAAACAGAGGCAGGTGAGACACCTGAGGCAAGGTGACGTCACTGAAGCCACCTGCAGGACTCTTCTAGACACACCCAAACCTTGCAGTATCCAAGCTCCAGCAATCTAGTTCTCCAATGCCGTTCCACACCACCTTAAACAATGCTCACCTTGATCAAAACTACACTGTCACCAGCCCAAGATATGGTCACCTCTCTCTGCTGTGGTCAGCTTAGTTTTTAAAACCATAAACCCACAGCTTAATCACAAATGGAAATTCAAACCCATACATCACTGCCTTTCCTGGGTGGGGTGGGCAGGGTGTATGCTCAGGGCATGTCCCTGTGTTGGTTCTAGAACCTAAGGAGATGTCTTATCAATCTGTGACATTGGTTCTGGGGGGAAAGCAACTGAGAACAGGTCTTTGTCATCTCATCACCTCTGCAAACCAGCTGGTGATTCTTTGATCCCTAAAACTCTTGATTTAGCCTTATCAGACCCTAGAAAACTGTCCACAAAAGAAATATTTTTAAAAATCATCAGCCAATTTAACAACCATCTATCAAGCACCAGTTCTATGCCAGGTCCTGAGCTGGGTGCTGGGGATGCCAGGAGAAATAAAGCACTGCCCTGCCCTCAGGGAGCTCACAGTTCCACACAAGAGGCAGATAAATAACTACTTTGAATATGATTCCATGGGTATGGCCAGCGCTCCAGTTTTCAAGAGGCAAAGCAGGGAAAATTCTTTTTTCTTTTCTTTTTTTAATAACTTGATGTTTGATTTCTTTCAAAGCAGCGAAGTGGTTAGCATGGGAAAAATCAGAACTTTGTAGGCATGTCTCATATTTACGGTTTAACATTGCCTTTATTTTAAATTACTTAAGGAAATGGGAAGCACAACAGTCTTTTCAGTGCTCAGAGCTGCTTAATCCAGAGCAAAGTAGCTAGGTTTGAGAACAATTGAGAGAATGAAACTGACAGAAAGTGATGGTCACCTGATAAGGATAATTTGAGGATAATCCTAAGGTTCCTGGCTGGGTAACTGGGAGGCTACAGGTACCAGCAGCCTCCTGGGGGATACTGGAGGTTGGGTGCAGAGCTAATGAGTTTCCTTTGGAAAAGAAACATCCAGGTGAAGATGTCCAAGAGTCAGCCGGATATACAGGCTGTCTAGATCCAGAGCTTCCGTGGGCTCGGAAGCCAACAGACATATATTGGGAGAAGCATCTTGGCAGGGGAAATCTGTCTGGAAGCTTCAGAGTGTGGCAGAGGAAGAAATGGGCCTGGATGAGCTCACCCAGGGAGGAGTGAGAGGAAATGAGGAAAAGCATAAGAAATGGAACACCGCAGGAAGCCAGATTTTCAGGAGGGGCATAAGCGCTACTATTAGAAACTGGGAAGGAACAGCCAAGAGGTAGGAGAAAAACCAGCCAAGCACGGTGTCCCGGAAGCCCAAGGAAGAGAAATTTTCAAAGGAGTAATCCAGAGTTCACAGTCACAGACAGGTAAAGGAAAAGAAAGGAAAAGTTGATGGGTTTGGCAGTTGGGGTGGTCGGCGGTGATCTTTCCTAGAGAAATCCAGTCCTGGGGACAGAAGCCAGACAGCAGGGAGTGAACAGTGGCACAGAAAGTGAGCTCAAGACCGATTCTAAGAGAGTTGACTTGTAAATCAGAAAGAAAGATGGGACAGGAGCTGAAAGGTCAACAGGACCGAGAAGCCAGGTTGGCTTGTTTTCTGTTAAATTGTTCAAGGGAAACAAAAGGCAGGAGAGTGACTGATCTATTATAGGGAGAGGGAAAGCAAGGGTTGAAGGGTCTCTAGGGAGGCTGGGGGTGGGGAAAGTGTGGAGGCACGGCTGGAAAGGATCAGGGTCCAGGTTAAAGGCAGATAAGGAGGTTCCCCCTTTTAAATCCCATACTCATTTTATCCAGTCACTGGGCCAAGGAAGGGAGACAGCCCAGTCCTGAGCGTCTTTTAAAGTCAACAGTGTGAAGAGAACACAAAATAAATGTGCTTCCCTCTAATGTGCCAAATCCTGCCATCATTTGTCACCGAGTCCGTTTCCAAATCTCTGCTGCTCACAAGGCCAACAGCACATCTAAATGCGGGAAGGGTTTAAAAAGAAATGCATTTGGAAGCAGGGGAAGCCAGAGCAGGCCGGCCAGAGAGCAAGCAGCCCCTCCCCCAAGCCATTCAACACCCCCACCCCCAACTTCTCTGGCGACCCAAGAGCTGCACGCCAACAATTCTCCAGCACAGCCCAAGAGTGCAAGCTCCGGTGAGTTGACCTTTTTCTTTCCCTGGGGGCATGGCATGCCCAAAGGGCAGGGACAAATCTAGCTGGAAAAACAGCTGGATCCTATGAAGGGTCATCTCAGGTCTGCCAAGCCAGAGCCCGGGCTGCCCCTGGACACACTTCTGAGAGGCCTGACAGCCAGGTAGCAGCCCAGCCATAGCCCCACAGCTCATGTGGCAAGTCTGGGCAACCAGCGGCGTCGTTGTGAACCGCGCAGCCACCCAGTGGGTGTGGGTGTGCACGAGGGCTGAGCTCCTAGGCGCGCGCACCGCGGGCGCCCCTCTCTGGGTGTCGGCGGCTATGACTCTTCGGAGAAACTGTCAAAGTCCGGTCAAGTAGGGATGCGAGAGCTAGGGCTGGCTCAGGGCGCCTTTCCTCACCAGCAACCCTATCATTCCGTGCTAAGGAGCTGGCAACACGGTCTGTGGGGACCGGCTCACCAGATGCTGGAGCCCAGCGTGGACTAGAGAGCTCCCCGGGGAAGGGTCGCACTTTTCAAAAAGGGAGAAGAATCTGGAGGTTCGGATGGCCGAAGTCAAGCTCTCAAAGGTTCAATCGGTGGTTTAAAAAATAAATAGAAAACCAACACGGCTCCAGGCCGTAGGGGCCCTCAGTCAAAGCCTGGGCAGCAGGTGTTACGGGTTCCCCCCACCACACACACACACACCGTGGGTGTCAGCCTCCGGGCTAAATGAAAATGAGGCCCCAGGTATCGCCGGTTGGACCCGTCCCCACCTGGGGACGCAGAACTTTCTAGGCTGTGGCTAGAGCTGAGCCTCAGAGGGGACCGGGGGGGGGTGGGGAGTGGGACGGCATTAGTTGAGGCCAGTGACTGGGTCCTCTCGAATGTACACTTGCCCTCCCAGTCCGCAAGCCTCAGCCAGATATCGGCGAAGTTCCGGGACTCGCCGCGCCCGCCAGGTCGGTCCCCCTCCCCGACTCGGTCGCCAGGAGCAGGTCCCGCCGCCCGCGCCGCCGCTGCCGCAGCCCCGGCACTGGGCTGCAGCAGGGCGCGGGAAAGGGCACTTTGGCGCGGAGTGGGAACCGCGGGGAAGGTGGCGGCGCGGAGCCTGGCGGCGACACTCCCTCCCCCGCCCCCGGGCACAGCCCCCGCCCGCGTCTCTCAGCACCCTCTAGCCCCCACCTGAGTCCTCCGGCTCGGCGAGCTCGGGACCCCCGCCCACCTGACCCCCCGCTCCCAGCGCAGAGCGCCGAGGAAGGGGGACACTTGGGGAAGGGGGAAGGCGGCCGCAGTCTCTGGGCGGCTTCGGCGGGGGCGCGGGCTTCCGTGGCCAGAAAATGGGCGGGGGCAGGGAAGGGCAGACCCTGCAGACGCGCGAATGGGGAGGGGGCGCGCCGTTCCTCTCCAGCCCCCCAGGACGGGTGTGCCAACCAGGATCGGGAGGCAGGGAGGGCTCCAGGAAAGTTTATCGGGGAAAAGCCTGGCGCCTTGGGGGCTGGGAGGCTGAAGAAACTGAAGCCACGGTCCGGGTGCCCCGCAACGCCGGGAGGGGATGTCTGTCTCCCAAGGCCCCCCACACCGGCCGGATCCGGTCAAGTTGCGGCTGGGCTTGGGGGTAGCAGGGAGGGGTGAGGGTAGCGCGGAGGACCGCTGAGGATGGGGGTGAACGGGGGGCGACCGAGGCCAGGCTGAGCAGGAGGGTGGGCGTTGAGGGAGGCGGGAGGTTAAGGGGGAGGGCGGAGGAAGGGACAGGGACCGGGTCGGGGATGGGTGGGCTCAGGGCTCGGGTGGGGTGCGTGGCCGGACTTACCCGCGGCGGCCGAGGCGCTGAGCAGCCCCCAGCCCAGCAGCAGCAGCAGAGGCGGCGGCGTCAGCGGCGGCGGCGGCTGGCGGCCCCAGCGGCTCCCGGCGCCCGGCACGAGCGCCGAAATCTCGGCTTCGGCGCGAGCCCTCCCTGCCGGGCAGCCGCAGCGCCTCAGCTCTCGTCCCCGCGAGCGCGGCATGGCGCGGCCGGCAGCGCCGAGGGAGAGGCTCCGCTCGCAGCCGAGGAGAAAGGAGGTCAGGAGAGCTCTGGAGCTTTTTTTTTTCTGCTCGGAAAAAATCCCGGTACGAGGGAGCCCTGAGCTTCTGCGGCTGGAATGAACCAAGTGTCCGCCCGGCCGGGGAGAGGCGCGCTGCGCTCTCGGAAATGACTCGCTCCAATCCCGCTTCGCGGGGTTCGCGCCGGGGGGCGGGGTGGGGGGGTGAATTATCCCCGGATTAATCACTCCGGAGCCGCTTCTCCGCCGCTCCAAATGCTGGGGGTGGAGGCGCAGCAAAGGAGAAAATATTGGGGGGTGGGTGTTCCTGTTCAGCGCCACCTCCACCTCCAGACAAACCACAAATTACATCTAAAGGGTTGTTTATTCCTGTTTGTTTTACAATTGACCAGTTTCTTTTAAGTTCAGTTCTTTCGTCTCCATTTATAAGATCACCCATTAATAAACCCCCCCCCCCATACACACACGCGCGCACACACACGGTGATAGTGACACACGGGCACTCACACACTGGCGCGAGCGCGCGCGCACACACACACACGCCTCTTCCACGTTTGGAAATTAGAATACTGTCTGGGAAAAGGTAACCAAAGAAGGACGCAGTTCCCCAAGTCACAGCTCTTACGAGCTGATCTTGGGTGGCGGCTTTGAACTTGAAATCTGGGGCGGGGGGCGATGCTTAGCAGCCCCATTGGCAGCAGCCTGCTACCCCATCCCAGGAGAAGGTGTGTGTGCATAGACCCAGGATTAAGAATTGGGGGGCGGGTGGGGCGGGGGCGGGGGTGGGGGGACCTGTGCGTTCGGCTCCCTACGGTCCTTCCCCTACCCTAAGGCAAAAATCTCGGGCTGAAGGGAAGACTGAGTTTGTCTGCTGGGGTGGGGGTGGGGGTGGGGGTGCAGGTGAGCTTGGTAGAAAGACGGTGCAAGAGTTACTTGTACAATTTATTCTCAAATTAAATAAAAGGACCCGGCTTCTTCTCGTTCTTACCCTCCCCCTCCCAGCCTTGGCCCCAGACCAGACGAGTTTCTCCCAATGGCGTGAGCCCCTCCCCACCTCCTCTCCGCCGCCGCGGCCGCCAGGCCCCAAGGGCTCAGCGCCGGTCCCCACCCCATCCCCCACCCCCACTCGGTCGCCGTCTCCGTCTCGTCTCTCCGAGGCTCCTCAGTCAGTCACGATGGCTCCTTTGCTGTCTACGCCAAACTCTCAGCGAAAGGGAACAGACGCTGGTGGCTTGGGAGTGGGGGGTGGGGGCGGGGACCAGGAAGAGCAGAGCCTGGGGAGGAGGCCCCCGCCGGCGCGCCAGGTGAAAAGGCACGAGCTGCTGAGCACCCACCTCCTTTGCCCGAGGCCCCCGGGAGAGGCTGCGCTAGCTCTAGCGGATGGCTAGCCTGAGCTCTAGCATCTGCGAGCCCGGGGGTCTGTGGCCCGCGGTCGGTGGGAATTTCCTGGGAAAGAACGTGGAAAGGGCTTCGGGGCTGACGAGCCGAGTGGGGAAAGCGGCCGGCAGGGCCGGAGGAGTGGATACTGGCCCTTGTCCCCCACGCAAAACTTGCTCCCCAGAGCCACGACCTCCCAGCTCCCTCGATGCCCGGCTCCCTCCTCCACCCCGCGTCGTTCCGGCTTCCAGTATGAGGTCATCCCGCAGCTGGGGAGCCAGCCCCAGGGGCCCCGGTCCGGTGAGAGTCCTCAGAATCGCCTGGCCCCTTCCCCACCCCCCAAACACGCTGGCTTTCTCGCCCCTCCCGACGCCGCCTCGCTGGGTGCCAAGAACCGACCGAACTCCACAGTGAAAGGCTTGCTTTATGTCCCGGGAACGGCGGGGCGGGGGGGCTTGTCGCTTCCCATTGTCCAGGCCCAGCCCCGCAAAGAGAGGGCTCAACTCAACCAGCCAAGCTTTGGCCTTCCAGCCTGCGCCAGCGCTGGAGGGAAGGGAGGGACTGGCTGGGCCTTAAGTGGGGGTGCTGCTGGTGGGCTCTTCCCTGGAGTGGGGCGGGGAAGGGGGGAGCCCTGGCTCCTAAACTTGGGCCTTCTCTCCTGCGGGAGGAGTCCGCTTCCAAAAAAAAAATAGGGGCTGGCAGAATCCACCCGGCATCCCACAGCTGGTCAGGAGAGAGTCTGGACTGTTCTACAATTCTGGGGCTCCAGGCCAGTAGGCTTCCCCCACCCCCTTTTCAGCCCCAGAACTCTGCTGCAACCCACAGCTGATGTTTACCCCAGAAGCCTCCTTGGCAACGGGACATTTGTCATCCTTCTCGCTGGGGGCAGGAGCACCCTTTTAATCCCTGACACCCGCCCAGCTACCAACTTCCTCTGCCATTCCTCCCTCTCTCTGATCTATCTGCATCCACACACATTTCCTGAGGCCTCCTGAGCCCTGGGCCCTGTGCCAGCCTGCACTGTGGGCAGTGCAGAGATGCACAGTGTGTGGTCCTGCCTGGGAAGATGTGGGGCAGAGATGGAAACCCCCACCAGCCCGTACAGTGGGGGCAGTGCTGATTGCCAGGACCGAAAAGTCTCGTTCCAGGTTACAGATAGTAACAAAGGCACATCAAGACAATCAGCTTTTCTTGGACTTAAGGGATCATAAGGCTAATTTAAGGAGGGAAGTAGGATTTGGGCTGAACCCCGAGGCCTGGATAGAGACTTGGACAAGGTAAAGATTGATTTCCTCAACAATATTAATTGCGTGTCATTCCATGCCAGACACTGTGCTATAAACACCGGGAGTGAACTGTCCTGGGCTTGATGAAGGCAGATGATAAATAAACAATTATAAACAAAGTTACTAACTAAAGATGCTATTTTAAAAAAGGTCATAGTTGCTGTGAAAAAGAATACACAGGGTATACCTTAATAGATAGATGGTCTGGGAAGGCCTCTCTGAGGTGGTGACCTTCAAGATGAGTTTGGAAATTAGGCAAAATAGCCATGCAAAGAGTTGGGAAATGGAAGGGCAAGGCCCTGAGCAGGGAGGGGAACCGGGGAAGGGGGCTGGGTCTGGGTCAAGGTGAAAAACAGGGACACCTGTTATTCAGAGATGAGGGGAGGATGAAGCCAGAACCAGATCCTGCAGAATGTCGCAGCGGGTGGTGAGGAGACTGGAGTTCAGTCTTAGGCAGGGGGAAGCACAAGGTGAATTCGTTTGCTAGGGCTGCTGCCATCATAAAGCAGTGCACACAATGTGGCTGGAACAACAGAAATGTATTGTCTCGAAGTTCTGGAGGCTAGAAGTCAGAGATCAAGGTGTTGACAAGGTTGGCTTCTTCTGAGTCCTCTCTCCTCAATTCGTAGACAGCTGTCTTTCCCCTACATCTTTATATTGTCTTCCCACTATACATGTGTGTGCATACTAAGTCGCTTCAGTCGTGTCTGACTCTGTGCAACTCCTTGAACTGGTGCCTGCAAGGCTCCTCCATGAGATTTTCCAGGCAAGAATACTGAAGTGGGTTGCCATGCCCTCTTCCAGGGGATCTTCCTGACCTAGGGATCGAACCCACATCTCTTATGTCTCCTACATTGGCAAGCAGATTCTTTACCACTAGCACCACCTGGAAGCCCTCTGTACATGTCTATGTCCAAATTTCTTCTTCTTACAAGGACAGCAGTCATACTGGGTTAGGCCCCGCCTCATAGATTTAGTTTTAACTTAATTACCTCTTTAAAGCCCTGTCTCCAAATAGAATCACGTTCTGAGGTCCTGGGGGTTACAGTTTCAACATAGGAAGGGACACAATTCAGCACATCACAGGAGGGGAGGACTTTTCAGGTGGAGGGAAGAGAGAAAAGGAATGCAAAACAGTCAGAAAACATATTTAAAGAGAGGTCCATTAGGTTGCATGGACTGCTTTATCAAGGAGTCTGCAAAGGTGGATGCCTCTGAAGACCAAAGATGGGGACCCTGGGAATATTTGCAGTCCAAGGGAGATGCAGGGGTCCAAGACATGATAAGAGATGGGGTCCAAGATATAACTCCTTCTAGCCTAGGTGAATGTGACTCTCAGCCCAGCCCCCAGGGTTGGCTGCCTGCCCACCCCTTCCAGTCTCTCCAGGAGCCAGAGGCAGCCATGGGTCAGGGTCTCTGCACAACATCAGGTAGTACAAAAAAAGCCCCATGTGTGTGGTGACTCGTCAAGATAAGTCTCATTCCCGGATAAGATCAGAGTTTGTTTCAGAAAGGAAACAAGACCCGGTGCTCTGGAGAACTCAGCCTGACTCAAGTATAGGGGCTGCACCCATAATGCCCTGCAAGTTTCATTCTGACCTAAGAAGAGGATAAAAGGCCCTTCTGAAGCCAAAAGACAGAAAACGAACAGACAAATGGATGCCGTAGTAATGAAGGCAGAAATGGAGGCTGAGGGGGAGGCAGGATGGCAGAGATGGGCTGCAGAGCCAAGACCAGCTCAGAGGAAAAGTTTGGGGTCTGAGTGGAGGGTGGGAGTTTTTCAGTGAGTAGCACACTCACACAGAAGCTAGTATTTCCCAAGAGTAAAGCTGTCACCGTAGAGATGACAGCTTCCCAAGGAGAGGTGACAGGGTTCAGAAAGAAAGAGCCCAGAACAAACCAGGGGGAGGCTGTGGGCCCCTTGCAACTAGGAGGGAAATGTGAAAAGGGCCCATAGTCTGGGCCATTCCTCCAGTTCTAGCAAATGCTGGGGCCACCGAATTTTGGCATTTCTCGCAGAAAATCCACAGTGAAACAAAGAAAGGGACAGAACTTGAGTTAGTGGCAGAAGTCCAAGTTCCCTCTGCTTGTCAGAGGCCATAATCCACAGGAGAGGGGCTATGCTAGGCTCTCATCTCTACTTGAAGTCCCTCCCATCAGCTACCTTATCATAGCCCCCAGACTTTCACTCAAGCTGGTTTCTCTGACTGCAATACCGTTCCTTGTCTCACTGTGCAGAGTAGACGATTCCCAATCACTCAGCTCAAGTGTCACCTCCTTCAGGTAGCTTCTCCTAACTAGCACCCACCCCCACCAACACACACACCCTCTGCTTCCTTAGAGGACCCTTGCTGCATGGCCAGCTAGCAGAAGATCAAAACTGAATGCCTCCCGTTCCATGATATAGAGCAGTGGTTCTCCACTCACGAGGGTGATTTGGCCCCAGGGGTCACTGGACAGTGTCTGCAGATATTTTTGGTTGTTACCACTGGAGGATGCTACAGGGTAGAGATGATGGCCTCTAGGGGGTAGACATAATGCTAAACATCCACCACCCAGGAATGCTTCCCTCCACCCCAAAGGATTATCTGGCCAAAAATGTCAGTAGTGCTGAATTATCACTGAAAAGTGGCTGCCCAGCCAGGACTACATTTTCTAGTCCCCTTTGCAGTTGAGTGCAGTCATAAGACAAGGTTCTAGTCCAAGGAATTTAAGCAGTTTTATGTGTGTGTGTGTGTGTGTGTGTGTGTGTGTGACTTCAAGGCTTATCCCATAAAATCCTCCAACCCTTATTCCTCTATTTGCTGGCTGGACACAGAGCATCTGGAGGTACCTAGGGGATGGCAGAACCATGCGATGGGAGAAACCTGGATCCCAAACCACCATGTAGAGGAAAATCACCCACCAGTTCAGGACATCTGAATTGGACTGTTAGGTGGGAAATGACCTTGAACAGCAAAAAGCCACCAAAACTTTGCAGTGTGTTACAGCAGCTAGCAACAACCTCATACACTCCACCATGTTTTTGCTGTAGAATCATACGCAATCATTTGCTTACTCCTCACTCATCCCTTCATTTGTGCCAGCTACAGATGTTATCTGCATGCCAGACCCCAGGGCTAGATGCGGAGGAAACAAAAATAAAGGAGGATAAGACATCACCAGTGGTCCTTGCCCTCAAGGGATGGATAGTTTATTAAGAAAAGAGTTAAACAGTAAAGTATAATGTCTCTGGGAGAACTGCAGGATGTTACGGAAAAGAGAAGGGCTTCTAGCTCAGCCTGGGGAGAGGGTGAGAAATGGCACCTTCCAGAAAGAAAGCAGTGTGGGCAGTTGTGGGGAGGAAGATGTGTCATGTGAAGAATCTGCATGCTCACAGCCATCCAGGGTGTTAGGGAGAGGGTGGTAGGAGACCTCTGTTCTGCAGCTCCCCAGTCTCTCTGTACTTGATGGCTTGATGGCTTTCTCATTTGCCACACCCTAGTGAAGACAATGGCAATCCACTCCAGTACTCTTGCCTGGAAAATCTCATGGGTGGAGGAGCCTGGTAGGCTGCCGTCCATGGGGTCGCTAAGAGTTGGACATGGCTGTGCGACTTCCCTTTTACTTTTCACTTTCATGCATTGGAGAAGGAAATGGCAACCCACTCTAGGGTTCTTGCCTGGAGAGTCCCAGGGAATGGGGAGCCTGGTGGGCTGCCGTCCATGGGGCCGCACAGAGTCGGACACGACTGAGCGACTTAGCAGCAGCAGCAGTGGACTAGGAGTTCCCTTTGGCAGAAATCTCCTGGAGGTCTCCTGAGTCTTAGTGCCCGTGTAGTGTCTGGTCTTCTCTGCAGGAGGCTCTGCCTCAGCCTGCTCACAACCGAACTCACCCGCTTCTAACCCCACCCCACACCCTGCCCCTCTGCTCGCTCCCGGCTTTGACATCCACCCAGTTCCTGAGCCAGAAACCCGGGGGATCACTCTGGACTCCCCTCTCACTCAGCCCCCACGTCCAGACAGCTCCCAAGCCCTCTAAATTCCGCCTCCTTAAAGTTTCTCAGGTCCTAGCCAGGCCCCCACCTCCTCTCTTCCAGATTTCTTAGAGCAGCCTCCTAACAGGTGCCTCCAACCCCTCTCGTTCCATTCAACATACCTTCCTCTTTTCCATTGGTTATCTTTTAAAACTCTAACCTGATTTCACAGCTTTCCTGCCTTCCCTGGATGTTTCTCCAGGGCCTGCAGAGTGAAACCCAAGCTCTCTGCCAGACCTTCCCTACCTGCCCCTGCCTGCCCTCATCCTGTCCCTCCTGTCTCCCTGCTCGGCACCCACCACACTCGCTGCAGCCATTCTGAGGCCCTTGCACTCCTGAAATGAGTGACGCTTTCTCTCTCCCTTCCCTCTAGGCCTTTGTGCACCCTGCTCCCTCTGCCTTCTATGTCTGGCATTCTCCTATTTGTCCTTCAAAACTCACTCCAGGCGTCAGCTCTTACAAGCAATCTTTACCAATGCCCTTCAGAGTGCTTGGTACATGGTGGGCATTCAGTAGATCTTGGATGGATGGATGGATGGATGGATGAGTAGGTGCTCAGTAATGTTTATGGAATGGACCCAAAGGTATCTCTCCTAGACTCCATTATCTGAATTCCTTAAAGCAATGCCTTCTCTGACTTATGATTTAATGTTATGCTCTCTGTCTTCAGAGAACCCTGATGTGAGAAACTGACCAACTTGATGGCATTTCTGTCTTTATGAAAACAGAATTGAATATATTGCCCACTATGTCACTCCGTGTCCTTTGTACAAGGACTCATGATAAATTCATGCTTGGGGTTATTTCCAGGAAACACTTTGTCTCTGCAGATGAAGATGTGTATTTTCTGCTGTCAGAAAATAAAAACTCTGCCTTCCGACGTGTTTCCATTTTTGCTTTAGCTGACAAATAGGGATACCAGTTTTATTACCTGATTACCTCCATGCATTCTGACCAATTCAGGGACCTGAAGGTAGCAACTCTTTTCTGCTTTTTTTAGATGGAGTCAGTCCTCATTTTATTCTTTGATGCTGTGATTTTTACTTTTTAATCTGAACACTGCCTCAAATCATCTCAGCAGAAAACTAGTATAAATCTTAAATGAATGCATACGGGTCAGTGTCCAGGCCTGGAAGTTAGGGGAGGCAGGGCAGAACCCCAAGCTTCTAGTTGGGAAGGAGCCCATACCAGAGCCTCCCCAGGGATTTTTAGGGCTCATGTCAGGACAGGAGTCTAGCAGGAAGGCCAAAGCAGAAGTGAGAGACCAATTGTATGCTGACCCTGTTGTCATCTTACGGGCCACTGCTGACAAGATATATTCTTTTGCTCCACCAACTATGGCCTTCCTCCCCTCGCTTTAAATGGAGATCTATTTGGCTGCCATTTTTACATTAATAGCTAATAACAACAGTAATAGACGATATCACTCTAATGGCAGAAAATGAAGAGGAACTAAAAAAAACCTCTTAATGAGGTGAGTTGGTCCAAAAAGAAGGTTGAGCATTGAAGAATTGATGCTTTGAATTGTGGTGCTGAAAAGACTCTTGAGAGTCCCTTGGACTGCAAGGAGATCAAAGCAGTCAGTCCTAAAGGAAATCAACCTTGAATATTCACTGGAAGGACTGTTGCTGAAGCTGAAACCCCAATCCTTTGGCCACCTGACGTGAAGAGCTAACTCACTGGAAAAGACCCTGATGCTGGGAAAGATTGAAGGCAGGAGGAGAAGGGGATGACAGAGGATGAGATGGTTAAATAGCATCAAATTCAATGGACATGAATTTGAGCAAACTCTGGGAGATAGTGGAGGACAGAGGAGTCTGGCATGCTGCAACTGATGGGGTCACAAAGAGTCAGACACAACTTAGCAAAGTATCTTTTATGGAGGTTGCAACCATGTGCCAGGCACTGTGCTGAGAACACTCATGGATGTCCCTGTTTGAATCTCTCCCCCTTCAGAGTGTTTCCTTGCATTTGCAGATGATGAAATGCCAGAGAAGTTGAGCGTGTGCAAAGCCACCCTTCAGTAAGTAGCAGAGCAAGAATTCAAATTCAAGTTGTGTCTGCTGCCACCGTCCAAGCTGTTACCAATCTCCTCACAAATGGGCAAGAGTTGGAGGCAATAATAAGGAATGAAACACCCAGGGAAGTGGTAGGCAGGGATTGCTGATGGTACTGCCAGGAGAGAGGAGCCCCTGAGTCACAGCTTTGCTTCTAGAATCCTCCAGTGTCCTTTACAAAGTCGTGGAAAGGGCTAGCTACTCTGTTTTTTGTTTGTTTTTCTTTTTTGGCCGTGCAACTTGTGGGGATATTAGTTTCCCGACCATAGATTGAACCTAGGCTCTAGTAGTGAAAGCCCAGGATCCTAAGCACTGGCCCACCAGGGTATTTCCCAGGGTTGGATCCTCTGAAGTCAGGTTCAGTTGGAAGAAAACATCCAGGGGAGGGCCATTCACCCGACAAATAGCTGCACTCTCCTCTCAATCCTGTTCTGATGGTTTGTTGCTTAAGAGGCCTGCCTGCAGTCTGTCTAAGCATGGGGTCCCCCTCTGACCCTTTAGGCATAATCTGCTGTAGGCATCACGCCTCTGCAGTTTTCAGGGTCCTGCGAAAAGTTTCAGGCCTGGAAGTGTTATTAGCTCCATGATACAAAGAAGAAAACCACAACACTGAATCAGTAAATATTAAATTAAATGTAAAATGCACCATTATGTCAACTTCATTAACTGTTGAATTTAGTAGTCATAAAAATTTCATTACATCTGATAACAGTCTGTAGGTTGGAGTTTTCTCACTGCACAAGATCTCCCAAGTAGGCACCAAGATTGGTGAGAAATCATAGCCAAACGTGAATTAAATAAATTACTCATGGCCAAAATTTTGCAAAAGCAAAATGACAAAAAAAAAAATTTCAATTTTCTTGTACAGCCAAAAAGTTCTATTTATGGTGAGAGGTGGGTGTGTTGAAAATATGTTAGCAGAGGAATAGGGCTTCCATGAGGAAGCTATGAGTCGAGAAAGAACATAGGCTGGGCCCACCTTTCCGAGTTCTCCATCCTGGCCATCTTTGTGTCTGCCATGGAAGCAGGTGAGGGCAGAATTTGGCTTGAGAACAGGTAAGGAGAGTTGCCTCCTCCTGAGGATTTCCTGGTTTCAAATAGAAAAACAAACATCCCAGAATTGTAAATAATTATAGTTAACATTCCTCGGGTACATAGCATGTGCCAGACTCACCATTATAAGCACAGCTCGTGTCTTATCTCAGTTGCCACAAAGCAACTCTAGGAGGTCAGTATCTTATTATCCCTATTTCACAGATGAGCAAACTGAGGCATCAAGAGGTGAAACAACCTGCTCAGGGTAATAGGGGTAGTAGCGGGTACCCTTTACTCACAAATTGAACCCACTGTTCAAGGTACTGAAGATACAATAGTGAAGCCTGTGTATGTGCGTGCTAAGTCACTTCAGTCGTGTCCAACTCTTTGCAACTCTATGGACTGAAGTCTGCCAGTCTCCTATGTCCATGGCATTCTCCAGGCAAAAATACGTGAGTGGGTTGCCATGCCCTCCTCCAAGGGATCTTTCCAACCCAGGGATTGAACTCACATCTCTTACATCTCCTATACCACTAGCGCCACCTGGTAAGCCCAGTGAAGCCTAGTGCCTGCCTGTTTTAGAGCTTGAAGTGAAGCAGTCAGTGGTCTTGGACACCATTTCACGTGCTGGGCACATAGATATTTATCAAGTTTCCCCCACACCTGCTGTGTAGCAGGCACTTCTGGAAGGCTTTGCTCGCTTCATCAGCCTGTGACAATGTGTAGACTAGAGGTTGTATTCATCTCCTAGCCCAGCTCTGTACCTTGCACAATCAAGAAAAGCTTAGTTGATGATTCGAGTCCATTCCTCCACCACAAAGCAATCTCCCCAGTACAGCTAAAGCTCTCCCTCTTTACACGTAGCACAGAAGCTGTTATTGAGAAACTCCAGTGGCATGCCCTTCAGTGTAATCTATAAGGAAACTGATACGCAGCACTTTTATGTGTCTCTTATGTGCCAGGCATTGTTTTAGGGACTTCTGTGTATTAAGGAATTACTTAGTAATAGAACGTGTACAGTGGTTCTACAAAATAGGTGTTCTTTATTGTCATCCTGTTTTACAGATGAAGAGATCAAGTGTTATGAGCTGAATGGTCTCCCTCCAAACTCAAGCGTTGAAGTCTTAACCCCTAGAGCCTCAGAATGTGAGGTATTATTTGGAGATAGGAAGTTTAAAGAGTGGATAAGGTAAAGTCAAGTCTTTACGGTGAGTCCTAATCCAATATGACTGGTGTTCCTATAAGAGGAGGAGATTAGGACATAGACACAGAAGGAAGACCATATGAAGACATGGGAAGAGGATAACTGTATGTGAGGTGACGAGAGAGCATCAGGAGGAACCAATTCTGTCCACACCTTGATCCTGGACTTTTAGCCTCCAGAACTATGAGGAAATAGATTTCTGTTTTCTAAGCCACCCAGTGTGTGATAGTTCATTGTGGCAGCCCCAGCAAGTGAACACACCAAGACATAGAGTCCTACCTACAGATACATTGCCAGAAAACCTGAACTCATAATTTGAATCCAAGTAGAGTCGGACACGACTGAGCGACTTCACTTTCACTTTTCACTTTCATGCACTGGAGAAGGAAATGGCAACCCACTCCAGTGTTCTTGCCTGGAGAATCCCAGGGATGGGGGAGCCTGGTGGGCTGCCATCTCTGGGGTCGCACAGAGTCGGACACAACTGAATCGACTTAGCAGCAGCAGCAGCAGACTATAAAGAAAGCTGAGCACTGAAGAATTGATGCTCTTGAACTGTGGTGTTGGAGAAGACTCTTGAGAGTCCCTTGGACTACAAGGAGATCCAACCAGTCCATCCTAAAGGAGATCAGTCCTGGGTGTTCATTGGAAGGACTGATATTGAAGCTGAAACTCCAATATTTTGGCCACCTGATGTGAAGAGCTGACTCATTTGAAAAGACCCTGATGTTGGGAAAGATTGAGGGCAGGAGAAGGAAACAACATAGGATGAGGTGGTTGGATGGCATCACTGACTCAATGGACATCACTGAGAGTTTGAGCAAACTCTAAGAGAAAGTGGAGGACAGGGAAGCCCAGTGCACTTCAGTCCATGGGGTCACAAAGAGCCAGACATGACTTAGTGACTGAGCAACAACAACAAAATTAAAATAGCCACAGGAGGCTAGTGACTACCAAACTGGACATAGCTTTCTTTTCACTGGTTCTAAGTATTCCACTTAAGTTTTTTTTTTTAATTGAAGTACAATTGATGTACAATATTGTATAAGTTACATGGATACAATATAGTGATTCATAATTTTTAAAGCTTATACTCTTTATTGTTTTTGTTGTTGTTGTTATTTATTGTTGTTCAGTCACTTAGTCTGACTCTGCACAACCCCATGGACAGCAGCATGCCAGGCCTCCCATCGCCCAAAGTTTGCCCAAGTACATGTCCATTGCATCAGTGATGCCACCCAACCATCTTATCCTCTGATGCCCTCTTCTCCTTCTGCCCTCAATCTTTCCCAGCATCAGGGTCTTTTCCAGTGAGTCAGCTCTCTGCATCAGGTGACCAAAATATTGGCGCTTCAGCTTCAACATCAATCCTTCCAGTGAGTATTCAGGGTTGATTTCCTTTAAGATTGACTGGTTTGATCTCCTTGCTGTCCAAGGGATTCTCAAGAGTCTTCTCCAGCACCACGGTTCAAGGGCATCAATTCTTTGGCGTTCTGCCTTCTTTACAGTCCAGCTCTCACAACCGTGCGTGACCACTGGGAAAACCATAACCTTGACTGTACAGACCTATGTTGGCAAAGTGATGTCTTTGCTTTTCAACACAATGTCTAGGTTTGTCATAGCTTTCCTACCAAGAAGCAGTTGTTCTTATCTCATGGCTACAGTCACCATCTACAGTGATTTTAGAGCCCAAGAAGAGGAAATCTGTCACTGCTTCCACATTTTCTCCTTAGGTTTGCCATGAAATGATGGGGCCGGATGCCATGATCTTAGTTTTTTTTAATATTTAGTTTTAAGCTGTTTTTTTCACTCTCCTCCTTCACCTTCATCAAGAGGTTCTTTAGTTTCTCTTCACTTTCTGCATTAGAGTGGTATCATCCACATACCTGAGGTTGTTGATGTTTCTCCCACCAGTCCTGAGTCCAGCTTGTAACTTATCCAGCCCGGAATTCCTTATTTCTTATGATGTGCTCAGCATATAAGTTAAATAAAGAGCTTCATAACAAACAGCCTTGTCGTACTCCTTTCTCAATCCTATTCTGTATAGGGTTCTCACTGTTGCTTCTTGAGCCTCATACAGGTTTCTCAGGAGACAGGTAAGATGGTCTGATATTCCCATCTCTTTAAATACTTCATTTATAGTTACTATAAAATGTTTGCTCTATTCCCTATGTTGTATAATATATCCTGGTGGCTTATTTTATACCTACCAGTTTGTTTCTCTTAATCACCTACTCCTTTATGGCACCTCCTGGCTTGCCTCTCCTCACTAGTAACAGCTCTTTTGTTCTCTGTATCTGTGAGTCTGCTTCTTCTTTCTTATATTCACTAGTTTGTTGTTTCTGTATTTCTTAGATTCAAATGTAAGTGCTATCATACGGTATTTTTCCTTCTCTTTCTGACTTATTTCACTTAGCATAATGCCTGCTGCAAGTGGCAAAATTTCATTCTTTTTTTATGGCTGAGTATTCCATTGTAGCGGAGAAGGCAATGGCACCCCACTCCAGTACTCTTGCCTGGAAAATCCCATGGACGGAGGAGCCTGGTGGGCTGCAGTCCATGGGGTCGCTAAGAGTCGGACACGACTGAGCGACTTCACTTTCACTTTTCACTTTCATGCATTGGAGAAGGAAATGGCAACCCACTCCAGTGTTCTTGCCTGGAGAATCCCAGGAACTGGGGAGCCTGGTGGGCTGCGATCTATGGGGTCACACAGAGTCGGACACGACTGAAGCGACTTAGCAGCAGCAGCAGCATCCCATTGTAGATATGTGTATGTTGTGTATGTGTCTCAAATCTTCTTTATCCATTCATGCATTGATGGGCATTTAGGTCACTTCATATCTTGGCAATTATAAATAATGCTGTTATGAACATTGAGGGTACATGTATCTTTTTAAATTAGTGTTTTGGGTATTTTTTGGATGTATACCCAGGAATGGAATTGTTCAGTCATATGGTAGTTCCATTTTTAGTTTTTGAGAAACCTCCATACTGTTTGCTACTTAAGTTTTTTGCAGACTCTTCTAGGCACCTCAGCTGTGTGTTTCAAGAAACAAGCCCCTGTCTTTGTTCCCTGTCCCTGTTGTATGGCTTTTTTTTTGCAATTTTTTTTTTTTTTTTTTTTGCAATCCTTGGCCCCTGCTGCCTGGTCTCCTGCTGAAAGGGAGAGAGAATAGAAGGAATGAGTGAGCTGGCTAACTTTCCAGAACCCGGCAGCCTGGGCAGTGCAGAGTTGACAGTGTTCTGCTCTAAGCACAGGTGTTAGCCAACCAAATACCAAGCAGCACAAACACTGAATGACATTTTCAGAACTATTAATATTTCATCAGAAATGATCACTTTCCCTTCAAATACACTGTCCTGAAAGGTTTTCTACATTCTTAACTATAATTTTATTCAGTCTAGGTCCTTGGAATTTTCCCCAAAGGAACGCATCTTCAATTTTATAATGAAAATCAAAAGGGAATCAAGCTTGAATTTCAAAATTTAGAGTCAATATTTCCAGGAACTCAGGCCCTCTGTAAAGAGCAAGACTGTGTATTGGGCACCTACTGTATGCCAGGCACTTCATAGAGTATCCCATAACTTCATCCAACACATATTTATGAAATACCTACAGTGTGGTGGAAATGTGATCTTCCTAATAATTTTTAACACCATTTACAAAAAAAGGACCCTTTCTCCATCCTTCTGTTTCATCTCCAGTGTTACCTTATCTATTCAAAGAGGTCTGCCTGGACTGTCATCTGAGGCTGCCACCCCTCTTCTCTCCAGTGCCTCACTTTGTTGGCTAGTTCCCATCAGAGCCCTTATTTCATCTATAATTATTACTTATTTATTTGCTCTGCTAGTTGGTGATCTGTTTCCCTCCACTAGAATACAGGCTTCATGAAAGCAAGGAATGTGCCAGCTTTTTCATCTTCATCCTTCTCCAGTGTCCAGCAACTCACCAGCAAAGAGGAGGGCTCCAGTAATATCTGGGGAATGAATGAAGGAGGGGAGAAGTGGAGAAAGTTGTTAGGGTCACACAGCTAGGAAGGAGCAGTGTCAGGATTCAACCCTATACGTTTTTGGCTGCCATCTCAATTCAAGCCCATGCCTCTTTCTTCTTTTGAGGGCTCTTCATCATCCTTTATTGTGGAAACACTGGAGGAACAATTATAGACTCCTGGGTTCAGAGAGCCCTGTCGGTTGCTTAAGGAAGCTTCTCCAGTGAGGGGAGGAGCCCACCCAGCTGCAAACAGCTTAGCTCCTCTCTGCACCCCCGCCCACCCCGGGGACCACTGAGCCCAGCGCTAGGGCAACCAGTCTTTCTCAGTAGCCTGGGGTACCTGGGTTTGAACTCCAGTTCCCCGCTTCTGGGTGGGCCTTGGATACACTCCTTAGAGACTCAGTTTCCTCAAATGTAGAAGGAGAGGACATAATGGTACTAATTTCATGAGGTTGTTCGGAGTGAATAGGACACAGAAACAGCCCAGCGCCAGGCACATGGTAAGCCCCCCGATCAAATGGCAATGAGGGGCGAAATCAGCGACTCAGGGGCAGCACCCAGGTGGGTGCGGAGGAGCGGCGGGCCAGGCGGGGGCGCGATGCCCTGGACTTCTAACGGGGGCAAGCGCCCTGGGGTCCTCCGGGCCCCGCCCCCACCCCACCGGAGGGCCAGGGGCACCGACCGAACCCTGGGCGTCCCGCGCACCTAGCCGTTGCGTTTGAAACCCACCAAGGAATTCCAGCGCTGGACGGGAAGGGTCCACAGGCAGGGAGCCACAGGCAGGCAATTTGGCCCAGCCGCCCCCCGGAGACAGTGCCCGTTTAAGGCTTAGGGACCCTTCCCCGACAACCCCAAAGCCCGGCGAGGCGGGGAGGAGGGCCGTGGCTGGTGTCTGCTGGGGACAGCGGGCGGGCGCTGGGCACTCGGGGACTGTTCCTGCGGGCGGGCGGCTGAGCGGCCGGGAGAGGGAGACCAGAGGGGCAGGTGGGGCGAGCAAAGCGGGGCTCAGCCGGGCGAGGGGCCTGGGAAGACCCTCCCGGGAGAACCCGATGGCGGGCTCCCAGCCCCCGGTGCCTCGCACGGTGCCAGGCCCTCACCCCCGCACCCCCCAGGCTTAGCGTACGCTGATGGACTGAGCCTAGGGTCGTGTGGCAACGGGAGAGGGCCAGGGCCTGTGGGGAGACTCAGCCCTCCCCCTCCAGCTGTTCCCAGATGTCATTCTGCCCGCCCAGGCGCCTGGTTCCTGAGCTCTGGGGGATTCCACGGTTACTAAGCTACTGGTTTTTGTTGACTTTTAAATATTTTCTTCTACGGGAGAGGGGGAGGGGGGCAAAAGTCAGGAAAGAGCAACTAAAAACAGATCAAAATAAGCTCCCCCTCCCCGCAAGAAAGCTGTCCTCCATTCACCTTTCAAACACAAACCAAGGGCCTCTGAACAGTCACCTTTCTGGACCAGCAGTCAGACAGAACTGACCTCCTTCCTCCCCATCCTCACTGCCCTTTCTGGTGAATGAGGGGTGGTGGTGGATGGTCATCCTGTCTTCGAGCCCTGGGTGGACAAAGGGGCTTCCGGAAAGAGAGGAAGAGGATGGCCAGTGGCAATGGGCTGGCTTCGTCCTCCGCCCTGGTGGCCAAGCGCCCCTCCGCCCTAGGCCCGTTCCCCAGATACATCTGGATCCACCAGGACACACCCCAGGACAGCTTAGACAAGACTTGCCATGAAATCTGGAAGAGAGTTCAGGGCCTGCCAGAGGCCCTGCAGCCCAGGACCTCCAAGGAGCAGCTCTCTGCCCCCGTGACTGGCACTCCAAGAGACAACGGGCTCAGCTTCCAAGAAGAGTGAGTGTGCCCTTACTTCACGCAAGGGAGGAGGGAGGAGATGAGGTCTGACTTTCGGGGCCTGGGGGGAGTGTTTTGACCTGTTGTTCTGCCTGGCTAAACCCTAAAGGCTGTGTGTTTTCCCCCACCCACCACGGCCCTTTGACAATCTTTACAGGAACAAAATGGTTGGGGTCCTGAAGTTACCTGGGTGAAGGGCCAGAACAGGACTGTATTTCTGCTGCTGTGCCAGCCCACTTCGAGGACATTTCTTGTGCAAAGGCGTAGGCAGTACCAAGGTAGATCCAAAGACCTTGAAAAACCACCCTAGCAAGGGAGAAGGTTCGATGTCTGCGGCTTTCCCCAGAGGCAACTAGAATATGCTTCTCCCCTCCCGCCCTGTAGAGCTAGGCATTGGCACAGATGAATTTGGTGGTTTTAAACCACATCTGGAATCCCCTAATACAGGGAGCAGCTGTCCCATTCAGCCTCCACAGAAGCCGCTGCAAGAGCGCACATCAAAATATTTACTGGGAAGGCATTGACATATTCAGAGGACATAATAGAAAATTAAAGTGCGGGAAGATGGCTGTAAATAGCCCGTTTCCTGGATGGGAAATCCTGTATCTGGGAAACACAGAGCTAAATGTTTCTCCACCAGGGCAAAGTTGGGCAGATATTGTTGGGGATGGATATATTAGAAAGGAGAGGGAGGAGCAGAGAAGAAGAAAGGACCTCGTTAGGAAAAGCAAATAAATCCACCGAGTTATTTATGTCACCTTCGAGCACTTGTTCACTGCTTTGCATCTTCAAAGTGGGCTGTAAACATTAATTAATCCTCCCAGAGTCCCAATGAGGCAGGTATTCGTGTCCCCATTTTACAGATGGATTAAGTGTTAATAATTAAGTGGTCATTAAAGACTAAGTGATAATTAAGTGTTGCCTGTTAAAACACATGCTCCGGCTCAGCTCAGAAATGCTCTGAAGTGGGGGAACCCTTTGGGCAATTATCAACTGTTTCTGGTTTCAGGGATTTCTACACAAGAGCTAGAAAAGGCAAAGTGTAACTGCTTCCCAGTTCACACTCCCTGAAGTCCGGCCCTTTGGGGGCTCATTCACTTACTACACATAAGGGTAGAAGGCACTTTGGCTATTGCTGCCTCTCTGCCCCTGCTCAGCAGGACATGGCTGGGATGGGAATGGCCTGTCTATAGCCAGACTCCTGCTATCTGGCCCCCCGGTGGCACTGAGACCCACTGCCATTTGTTCTGGGACAAGGACTGGGCAGGGGGCCTGTGGGGCTGTGCTCAGCTCTCAATGGCCAAAGAGCTGACTGTCCACTTTGTGACCCAAGGGTCAGTGGCTGTTTCCAGTAGCTGGCACCCTCTCTGCCAGGACTCACGGAGTTAGTGGAGACAGACTCTACTTCCAGTCTGCACTTGGCTGGAAAGTGAACCTGGCAAACCTTTGGCCAGTCCACTTGGCCTTGATTTTCTCATCTGCAAATGGAGGGTGATATGCCCTGCCCTGTCCACATCGAGTTGATAATGAGGATCAAATGTGATGGGGACAGGAAACAATCAGCTGCACTATCCCAGTGAGGCTGTCCCTAAATGCAGTTCTCTGGGCTTGGAGGTGTGGGTTGTTTTTGTTGCCTTCGATGATGCTGATAAATGCTAGAGTACTTCGGAGGCCACCTTCAAGTTGAGTGGCCTGATTTCTGGGTCCCAATCCCCACCTCAGCCAGAACTGTTCAGCTTTTATGGCTTTTGCTTACTGGAGTTCAAGAGTAAAGTCGCCAGTCCAGGTTCGATGCATGAGACAGGGTGCTCAGGGCTGGTGCACTGGGATGACCCAGAGGGATGAGATGGGGGTTCAGGATGGGGAACACATGTACATCCATGGCTGATTCATGTCAGTGTATGCCAAAACCACTACAATATTGTAAAGTAATTAGCCTCCAGTTAAAATTTTTTTTAAATCCTTAAAAAAAAAAAGTAAAGTAAAGGCTGCAGTGAAATAAAAGATTCTGCTATAAGAAAAGAGCTAGGAAACCATTGCCTTAGATGAATAAACGATATCATAATTGTGCAGCATCAACCAAGTAGAACACAATGAGCTATTCTTGAAATAAAGGCAGCTGCAATGGTGGAGTCAGATAGCTCTGGTTTCAGATCTCTTTTCAGCCCTGTGCCAGCTGCAGGATTTGTTTAATTTATGTGAGCTTCAGTTTCCTCATCTGCCAAATGGAGATGATTACTATGCATTTCATGGGGTTGTTGGGATGATTAAATGGGATATTTAAACATTCCCGGTAATAACTAGGATTTGTAAAAATTCCTTATAATGATGATGGTGATTTCTTTAAGCCCTACAATTATTACATGAACTGGGGACTATTTTTAAACTCCCCTTCTTTTTACTTTTTGTTATGCAAATGCTCAAACATGTAAAAGAGAATGGTATAGTGAATGTCTGTCAATCAACTTCATTAATTATTAACTTTGGTCCATTCTTGTTTCAATTCTTCCTCCCCTATTTTTCAATCAAATCCTTTTTACAGATGAAATAACTGGTTTGGAGGGCTTCATTTCTTGGCCTGAGGTCCTACAGTTAGGAAGTGGTGGAGTTTCTGACAACCAACCCAGGACCACCTTACCCACTCCCCCTAGGAACTGAGACATCCTTTTGGAAGGTCAAAATATTTGGCAGTCTCATGTTCTGGGTGGGCAAACATAGCTAACAGAGTTCACATCCAGGGAGCTGTCCAGCATATTTGTCAGACGGCTTCAGGCCCACAAGATAACCTCTCAGCCTCTCAGCTAATCTGTCTAGTGTTTCATTCGTAAACCCAGTTTGGGTTTTGGTAATGTTAATTGCTATCAAGGCAGCTAGACAAGTAAGTTCTTGAACTCTTATTAGCCAGAATTTTTTTTTATTTTGTCCCCATTTATCATGGAAACCCAGACATCTCAAGTTTGCAAGAGAACTTGGAGGCCGTTTTCTGTTGCTTGAATCCTTTCCTTGCCATCCTTGCTAGATGGTTATCCACTCGTACACTTTCTTAGATGAGAAGCTCACTACTTCCTAAGGTAGCCTTCCCTCTCTATGAAGCCTGACTGTCAAAAGATCATTTTCTTTTAGTGCTGAAATCTGTCTCTATCAAACCCGTTGACCTGGATTCTGCCCTTAGGGCTCCAAACCCAACCTATCCCCGCTTCTTCTCAGTGGCCCTTTTAGTTACTGAAAGATGATAACAACATCTTCCCTAGGATTTCGTGTCTTTGTAAGCTGAGTGTCTTTGTTTTTCTGAGCTTCCCTTCATGTTTGGTTCGTTTCCTGCCCACACTGCTGGTTCTTAGGGCAGTGCAGGAACCAGAACCAAGCACAACAACCCAGGTATGATCCAATCTGAGCAGACTGGCTTCTCCTCCTCTGTATTCTATATTCCTGTTCACGGCAATTAACACCACATTCACTTTTCTCCCCGAGCTGACTTCAGCCTACGAACACACTTCGAGTTCATTCATTCAATTATTCATTCAACACATATTTATTAAGCAGTCTACTGTGTGCCTGGCACTGTGCTGAGAGCTAGTGAAACAGAGCTGTAAACCAGACAAGGTCCTCCTTTCCTAGAGCTTGCGTTCAAGTAGGGGAGAGAAGCACAAAGTAAGTAAATAAAAGAATATAACTTTAGGATGGAAGAAGGACTGGTGTTCTAGTTGGAAGAAACCTATCGTAAGCACATTAAAATTAAACCAATAATTTCAGCTAGGGAGGAGTGAGCTTATGGAAATAAAACTGACAAAGTACTAAGGGGACCTCCTTTAGATGGAGTGGTCAGGGAAGAACTCTGAGGAGAGGCAGTCCTTTGAGCCAAGACCTGGATGCCAAGAAGGAGCCAGTCGGGTGAAAATCTAAGGAAGGATGTCCAGGTAGAAAGGAAAGAAACCACAGACTCTGTGGTGTAGGTGGGCTTGGAGAGGGACAACAGGGCTGGGGTGTGGTGAGTGATGCAGTGTGGCCCAAGGTGATATCAGAGACAGGCAGGCAAGGTCTCAGAGGCCTGGAGGACCTAGTGGGGAGTTCAGATTTGATTCTCCATGATATGGGTTACAGGACTCCTTTGGAGGATTTTAGGAAGTGGGTGTAACACGATTGCACGGACTAGTTTTTAAGGATGCCTCTAGCTGCTGTGTGGAAATGGGACAGGTGAGAGAGCAAGCTGGGAGGCCTCTGGAAAGATGCTACAGGAGCCCAGGGAGCACAGTGGTGATGCTGACCGGACCAGAGTGAGGGCAGTGACGATGGACAGAGAGGGGGATTTGGCTCATATTTTGAGGGGAACCAAAGGAGCCTGCTGATGGTTTGGGGCACACAGACAGAGACATCAAGGCTGAATTGAGGTTTTTGGCTTGAGCACTGGTTGGACAATTTACTGAGGAAGAAATGGAGAGAAATGGGCTGTGAGGGAGGAATCTGTAGTTCCATCTAATGTCAGTTTAACTCCACAATCTCATTCAGTCATCTTTTAATTAGTCTTAAATCTGGGCGAAAAGAATTGTGGAAAGTCACTTACTGACTCACATTCTAGGATTCCCTATTCATTCAGTTTCCCTGTTATTAACACTGCACAGCCTCATGATGGGGGTCTGGGGTTTGCTGTTGACTCTGTTGGCTGGCCTGTAAAATGGAATTTGCTCATGCCTTCATTTATGGAGTCATTCAACACACACTCACAGTCGCCTTCTGGGTGCCAGGCCCTGTGCTGGGTCCCTGGGATACACACATGACGAGGACAGAAAGCCATCTCTCTGAGAGCTGCCAGTCCAGGGGGTGGGATGGACACAGATTCCTGTGGCAGCAAGGGCATTCAACAGGTATTTGTTGTGGGGCTACTGCTTGCCTGGTGGCTCAGCTGGTAAAGAATCCACCTGCAATGCGGGAGACCTGGGTTCGATTCCTGGGTTGGGAAGATCCCCTGGAGAAGGGAAAGGCTGCTGGAATACTCCAGTATTCTGGCCTGGAGAATTCCATGGACTGTATAGTCCCTGGGGTCACAAAGAGTCCGACACGACTGAGCGACTTTCACTTCATTTACTGCTTGCCTGACAAAGTGTGAAAGGAATACAATGGCGAAAAAGATGGGGACAATCTACGAACTCCTACAGGGATCTTCAGTGTCTTGAGAAAGGCAGATCACAACATAATAGAGTAAAGGTCCTGGTGAAGTGCCAGTTCCATGGATGACCAGGGCTTGGGGTTCAGGGAAGGCTTCCTGGAGGAAGCTGGGGGAGATGAGCTGGAAGGTCATCCTGAGCCAGACCCAAATAGGAGGATAAGGCTACAGAAAGAAAGGAAATCCATTTAAGCATCTAAAAAACAAATGATTTCCTGGTTGGCAGACTTCAGAGGTATCTGTTGCGAGAAGAAATAGGGCTGTTTGGCACTTGCTGTAGTAAATCTTCACTGTTTGCACCCATCGGCCAGACCTCCAGGTGGGAGAGCCACTGGGACTTGGAACCCAAGGCACTGCCCCCTTTGAACTGCACTCTCAACAAACCAGCCCTTTGTTGCTGCTTGCGTGCATGCTCAGTCGTTCAGTCATGTCCTACCTTTGCCTCCCTACGGACTGTAGCCTGCCAGGCTCCTCTGTTCATGGGATTTTCCCAGCAAGAGACTGGAGAGGCTTGCCATTTCCTCCTCCTGGGGAATCTTCTCAACTCAGAGATCGAACCCACGTCTCCTGCGTCTCCTGCATTGCAGACAGATTCTTTACTGCTGAACCATTGGGAAGCCCCGTCCCTTGTTGCTACTTTTATTTAAACAGTAAGACAGCCACCTTTCCACTCCCATTCCCACACAATTTCCCATTATCCCTGGAGAATTCCCCATTTTTCGTTGCGCTTACAGGACTCTTTTTGGACACTTTCTTCTCAAGACCCAGCTCAGGAAGAAATGGGATGAATCTTACTTTTCTATAACAGTTGTTTGGAATATATCCCCACTTTTATTTATAAATTTTCTTAAAAAAAAAAAAAAGCTTGAAAACTAGTGATGGTAGTGATGAGGACAAGACTTGCACATGAGAACTCAGACTGTTGCCCTAGAGGCAGTTCTGCTCCTGGGTAGCATTCTCTTCCCTTGAAGAGGTCAGACTCCTCTTTGAAAGTCTGAGGGAAGCTGCCATACACCATTTGGCTTGAAACACATCCTCAAATCCCTTGACATTTTGGAAGGTGAGAGAACCCCCACTCCCCAAGTTGGAATCCTTTTCTCATGGACACTTGAGGGTCCCCTCCCTTAAGCGTCCCAGGGCTGGGTCTCAGCCACTGCTGTGATCCCCATCCCATTGACATCGATGCATCCTCCAGCCTGGTTGTCAGTGAATTAGTGCACATCGGTGCTGCAGACAGAGGTTCAAGGGCCTCAGCCCTTCCCTCCTCCAACCTCCTTAAGCACCTGTGGGTCACCTTCGTGACAGTTTTTGATTCCTTGCCTCCCTGCAGGCCTCTCTTCCCCCATTTTCAGACCATCTTGTCTTACTGCTCCTGGTTCCTCTCCCTCTTGGATGTCCTTCACCCTTTGCCAACTTCATCTTCCTGAAACACATCAACAGCACTACTCAGGCATCCCCATGTATTCCTCCTTGTCCTGAACTGCCTGACCTGGTCTTGAAGAGTCTCTGTAGTTGGCCCTGCCTACTTCTCTAGGTGTAGCCCTGAATGCTCTTCTCCAAACTCCCTGTAAACCATGAGCAGGCGCATAACTCCCTTGCTGTCAAATTATTCCTCTACCAGGAATGCCTTTCTTCCCTATTTCTGTCTACTGAAATCTTACCCATCCTTAAAGACCTGGAATTAGTGTATCATCCTTTAAAATTCTCACTGCTGACCCCATTTAACATTTTTCCTTTCTCCCTCTTCTTTGTTCCTTTTTTAAAAAAAATTAAGTAAGCAATTATATCCCCTCTCTTTCCTAAGAGTTTAAAGGTGGCTCAGATAACCATAAAATAAGGACACAGGTGGATTTAGAATCCCAGTATACTTCCCAGCTGTTGTCAAGTTGCTCAAAATTTCTGTGCCCCATTTTCCTCATCTGAAAGATGGAAAAAGTCATGGTGACCACACTAAAGGACTGTTTTGGAGGTTAATGAAAGAATGTATGCAAAGTTTGCACAGCACTTGGCAGAAAATAGTGATTCCAAATTCACCATCTTCGTTGTCACTCTGTTATCATGAGTATCAAGGATAAAATGACAGGGGTTAAGTAATCAACAATAGTGTGGGAGGAGGAGACTTATATACCAGAGAACCTAAGCCAAGGGAAAGTGCTCAGTGGAGGCCAGCATGTCGGTCTGAGACTCTAGGCAGGTGGAGCCAACAGTTGGTTTCTGTAACTCATATCATCTAACAGGAGAAAGCAGGACAGACAAGTGCTGCCTTGGCTCTGAGGACCGAATGGCAGAGGTCGTTAGATGAGGGTGATGGGACGGAAGAGTCAATTTAGAACCAGCTCTTGGGTTGACTGTTGGCCAGAGGGGAGGACACAGGGCCGCAGTGAGAAGTGTCAGCCTCATTCCGGAGCAGGGTTTCTGATGAGGTGGTCCTCTGGCAAGTACTGTACTCTGCCGGTGGCAACAGTCTCCCTTCCCCCACTTGACCATGGCTCCTTAAGGGCAAGGGCTGTGTCTTACTCATCATTGTCTCCCCAGTGCCCAGCCGAGTTCCTGGCACTCGGTGGCAATGCAGTGTGTATGAATGAATGAGTAAGTGAATGATGGATGAGCCATAAAAATGCCACTGCAAGGAGAATGAGGCCCAGAGGTGGCCAGGGGCCAAGTGAGAGGTCACAGTCCTCAGAGGAAGCTTTGAGTGATGTGGGGACAGGATGTCAGGAAGCCAAGACATTGCAAGCTCTTTTCTTCCTTCTGCCTTAAGCCTAAGAAGGGAACTGACGTTTTCATGAGCAACTGATAAGTGCCAAGCTCTGTTGTTTCCATTTTCTGTTTATCTCATTGTCTTAGCAACCCTTCTCCATCGATGGTTAATATTATTCCTGTTTTACAGGTGGGGAAGCCAGGGCTCAGAGAAGTTAGGCAACTTGCCCAGAGTCATCCATCTCGCAGGGAGCAGAACAGGGATAGGAACCTGGTGAAGCTTCAAGGCCAGAGCTGTTTCCTGGCACCAGGGGCCCTTCAGAATAGCCCTTGCATGTCTGCTTAGTACTGGGAGCCATGAGCAGTGAAGGCCAAGACGAATCATGATTAACATCCCACGTCCCGTGTCCCCCTTTTTAATTTAATTTTATGGTTTCAGGAGCCGTGTCGCAGGTTCTGGGAGCCTGCAGAGATGGGCCACCAGTGGTTTGGTTTAATCCCCTTTTTAATATCTTTGTTGCAACATTCTTTCCAATTCAGCTCCCAAGTCACATTAAAAAAATACCTCTTCCTTAGGGTAAGCCTCCTCTTATTAAACAGATTCAAATGAAAAGTTTTAAAGATAATTTGAACAATAAGAATCACTCTGTAGCTCCCAGCCGAAGCTCCTTTATTGCTGTATTTATTCCCCAGTATTTCTTTTCTCATTCCCCAGCTCACCGAATCCTTCACTCCCCACCCCGCCACACACCCTAACCCTTCCAGTCCAAGGCCCAACTTCTGCCTGCTGGTCTCTTCCTCTCTTCTCCCTTCTTTCACCTCCAGGGCATGGCGGGTCAGGTTGAGGGCAGGGTGGGAGGTCTCACTTATACCAGCCAATCTGCCTTCTAAGACTGTCACACCTGCCCTGAGGGACGGGAAGGGTGGAGATGGGGGAGCTGAAGTGTCTGGAGGGAAATTCATATCTGTCTGTGGGTCCTATTGCATTGTTGCTGTCGTTCAGTCGCTCAGTCACGTCCGACTCTTTGCAGCCCCATGGACTGCAGCTCGCCAAGCCTCCCTGTCCATCACCAACTCCCGAGCTTGTTCAAACTCATGTCCACTGAGTCAGTGATGCCATCCAACCGTTTCATCCTCTGTCGTCCGCTTCTCCTCCTGCCTTCAATCTTTGCCAGCATCAGGGTCTTTTCCAATGAGTCAGTTCTTCCCATCAGGTGGCCAAAGTATTGGCGTTTCAGCTTCAGCATCAGTCCTTCCAGTGAATATTCAGGACTGATTTCCTTTAGGATGGACTGGTTGGATCTCCTTGCAGTTCAAGGGACTCTCAAGAGTCTTCTCCAACACCACAGTTCAAAAGCATCAATTCTTTGGCTCTTAGCTTTCTTTATAGTCCAACTCTCCCATTCATACATGACTACTGGAAAAACCATAACTTTGACTAGATGGACCTTTGTCAGCAAAGTAATGTCTCTGCTATTTAATATGCTGTCTAGGTTGGTCATAGCTTTTCTTCCAAGGAGCAAGCTTCTTTTAATTCTGTGGCTACAGTCACCATTTGCAGTGATTTTGGAGCCTAAGAAAATTAAGTCTGTCACTGTTTCCATTTTTCCCCCATCTATTTGCCATATAGTGATGGGATTCTTGATGAAAGTGAAAGAGGGGAGTGAAACAGTTGGCTTAAAGCTCAACATTCAGAAAACTAAGATCATGGCATCCAGTCCCATCACTTCATGGGAAATAGACAGGAAAACAGTGGCTGACTTTATTTTTCTGGGCTCCAAAATCACTGCAGATGGTGACTGCAGTCATGAAATTAAAAGACGCTTACTCTTTGGAAGGAAAGTTATGACCAACATAGATAGCATATTCAAAAGCAGAGATATTACTTTGTCAACAAAGGTCCGTATAGTCAAGGCTATGGTTTTTCCAGTGGTCATGCATGGATGTGAGAGTTGGACTATGAAGAAAGCTGAGCGCTGAAGAATTGATGCTTTTGAACTGTGGTGTTGGAGAAGACTCTTGAGAGTCCCTTGGACTGCAAGGAGATGCAACCAGTCCATCCTAAAGGAGATCAGTCCTGGGTGTTCATTGGAAGGACTGATGGTGAAGCTGAAACTCCAATACTTTGGCCACCTCATGCGAAGAACTGACTCATTGGAAAAGACCCTGATGCTGGGAAAGTTTGAGGGCAGGAGGAGAAGGGGACGACAGAGGATAAAATGGTTGGATGGCATCACTGACTCAATGGACCTGGGTTTGGGTGGACTCTGGGAGTTGGTGATGGACAGGGAGGCCTGGCATGCTGCGGTTCATGGGGTCGCAAAGAGTTGGACACGACTGAGCAACTGAGCTGAACTGAACTGATGGGACTGGATGCCATGATCTTAGTTTTTTTAATGTTGAGTTTTAAGCCAGCTTTTTCACTCTCCTCTTTCACCTTTATCCAGAGGCTCTTTAGTTCCTCTTTGCTTTCTGCCATAAGGGTGGTGTCATCTGCATATCTGATGTTATTGATATTTCTCCCAGCAATCTTGATTCCAGCTTGTGCTTCATCCAGTTTGGCATTTCTCATGATGTACTCTTCATGTAAGTTAAATAAGCAGAGTGGCGGTATACAGCCTTGAGGTACTCCATTCCTAATTTGAATTAGTCTGTTGTTCCATGTCTGGTTCTAACTGTTGCTTCTTAACTTGCATACAGGTTTTGCAGGAGGCAGATAAGGCGGTCTGGTATTCCCATCTCTTGAAGAAATTTCCAGTTCGTTGTGACCCACACAGTCAAAGGCTTTAGCATAGTCAGTGAAGCAGAACTAGATGTTTTTCTGGAATTCTCTTGTTTTTTCTATGATCCATCTGCATCCAAACCAAGGCCTGGAGGCAGAGGGTGGAGGGAGGGAATCCTGGCTCAGAATACAGATGCCTGGGTCCCATTCTGGACCAACTGAACTGCCATTTCTGCAGGGGTGCCCAGGAATCTGCATTTAAAACAAGCAGCCCAGGGGACTCCTGTGCATATCTGTAGAAAGTTCTCTGATACTTTGAGGGTCAAAGATGAGGGAACCTCAGGCTTCAAAAGGACACAACTTTGAGAAAGAGGTATTCCAAAGAAAAGCTTGAAGGAAGGAGATTGACTTTTTTTGCCTTCTAAGCGGATGCCAGGGATACTGTAGAAAAGGGACTCTCCCCTGTGTGAAGACCTTTGTTGAGAAATGAGATAAACATGGAGTCCAGGCTCGGGCAGCGGAGGAATTCCAGAGTGCCACCACCCTTAACCCCGGGTGGCGTCACCATCCCCACGGGACAGATGACCAAGATTTCTGTGACTTCCTACCCCAGCCAGCCTGGACCCTGGGCTGTGAAGGGTCAGCAGGCCGCTCCCCGCGCTGCGGGTCTAGAGGTCTGAGCTGCTAACATTTGCATAGTGCCCGTTACAGTTTACCGAGTGCTTTCACATTCCTCATCTCACTTAATCCTCAGGCAGCCTGGAGCGTGGAGGAGGGGCAGGAGTCAGAGTTTTCTGCAAGCCTGCTGCCCACTCTGCCCCCCTCACTAGGGAGGGCCCAGGGGATGCAGCTCTGGGTTTCCAGGTACCTTTGGGGTGCAGGTGCATGGGCCCTGGGGTGGCAATGGAGTCTGTAGCTTCTCTCCACTCCCCTCTTCACCCCCCAAACTGAAAAAAATCGGCCCAGTCCTCTCGGCTTGTAAGAGGGGGAGCCTGCCCTCCTTCCCCCTTTCTTCCTTCTGGGTTTCTATAAGCTACAGCAGTGTTGTGTGCACGTGTACATGGGTGTGTCTACGTGTGTACATGGGTGTATGTGCACATGTCTGTGCTGTGTTTACCTGTGTAGGTATGTGTACATCTGTGGTGTGTGTGTGTGCATGGCTGTGGTGTGCATGGTTGTATGTGTGCACACAGCTGTGTGTGGTTGTAGCATGTCTGTGTGCCTGGGTGTGTGTGCACGCACTGGTGTGTGTGCGTGTGCATGGTTATGCTTCGTGTATGTGTACATAAGGGTTAGTATGTATGTGAGCATGACTGTGGTGTATGGGTGTGTGCATAGATGTGGGGGGAGGTGGTGGCATGTGTGTTTGCACGTATGGCTTGGGAAATGTGCATGTGCACATATGTAATGCTGTGTGGACACTCATAGGCTGGTGTGTGTGTGTGTGCATGGTGTGGTGTGTGTATGGGAGGGGGACTCGGCAGATTGGTGAATCCTAGGTCTGGGGAGAGGAGAGGTGAGGACACAGGTAGCTTTGACAGGGGCGGCCGTGTCCCCTCTGTCCACACTGGACAGACGCCGCCTTTGGTGCTGTGACGTAGGCTCCAGGGGAACAGAAGGTGGATCCCTGCTCCCCAGGCAGACGAGAAGACCAGAGTGTCCAAGAGCCTTGGTCAAGTCACGGTGGGGGCCACGTGGGGAATGGGGCCCTTAACCTCTTCATTTAGAAACTGGATAATTGGATCTCCGTGGGCTTTTGATAAACCGTCGTTCTCCCTCTCCCTCATTTGCACATAATCTACACACACCTTCTGGTGTACTTGAAATCATCTCTTGATTACTTACAATACCCAGTACAATGTGAATACTATGTAAGTAATTGTACAACATAAAAGCTATGTAAGTAGTTGCCAGTGTGTAGCAAATCCAAGTTTTGCTTTTTGGAATTTTCTGGAATTTTTTTTCAAGTATTTTTCATCCATAGTTGGTTGAAGCCACAGATGTGGAACCTGTGAATATGCAGGGCTGACTACGTAACAAGCTACCTCAAACTTCAGCGCCTCTAAACCACAACTTCCTACTCAGCTCTCCCCAGTTGAGCAATCCAGTAGGCTGGGTTCTGCCAGTTGGTTCTTCTGGGTGGGGCTGGGCATGGCTTGGCAGGACCTGGCTCATCCTTACCCACAGGTCTGTGGTCATCCAGGCCTGGCTAGTCAGCTGAGGATCTTGGGGTTTTCCTCCACGGGACGTGTTATCCTCCTGGGCTTGTTCATGGGGAGGTCGCCAAACCCCCAAGAAACCAGAGGTTAAGCCCTAATGCCCAAGCGCTCGCCACATCTCTGCTTCTTTACTGAACCAAGCCAAGCAGGCGCTACCACAGGGTCAAAGCTATAACCGGTCTTCATCCCACCCCATTGCAGTTGTTGTGAGGATTCAAATAAGAGTTTTTCATGGCCCGTGTTCAGCACTGTGCCTCGCTGGTTAGTTCATCCTCCGTAAGTACTCACTCTTCTGATTTTGTGAACTGGAACCGGAGGCTTAGACATATTCGACGGCTTGCTGGAGGTCTGGCCTCCAGGCAGCCGTGGAATTTGAACTCAGCTCCTGCCTCCTTCCAGGCAGTGAGCTCTTAGCCACTCTGCTGCTCTACCCATGCAGACATGCGGAGGAGTCGGTCTCACCTGCCGCCACAAGGTCGGTCAATCTCTGGATGGAGCCTGAGCCCTTCGCTTGCTTCCGTCTTCAGTCAGCCATGTTCCCCGGGCACCAGGCCTGGGTAATGTGTTTTGTCATCGATCTGAAATGCCATGGTGGGAAGAAAATATTTGTTTTGGTGTCCTCTTCCAGCACTAACAATTTTCTGCTTGCATTTTTCTGTTGTTTGGCTCAGATGAATAGCAGTTTTCATCTTTGCTCTGTGTTATCATGTACACAGAACTGCTGTCGGGGAGCTAACAGCATGCTTGCTTAGTCATTATTCTGGGAAGGGGTGCCAGCCAGTCAATAGCCTTTATTTTTATACGACTCTGTACACTGCAAATGCCGAAATGTCATGCAGCGCCTGCGTACAGAGTCACCATCAGACACCTATCATTTCTGGAGGCGGGCAGAATGGAGGTGGTGGCTGCCGTTGGGGCCGGGCACCAATTCTGACTGGCTTCCTCTGTCAGCACCTGGGAGCTGGGTTAACCACCCTGAATGATACACTGTGATAGAGTCTGTGGCAGATTTTATGGTTTTTACCCACTCAAAGGAGAAAGCAAATAGCACCAAAGAGATGCCAGCCTCGGCAAAACTTCTTAAGGAGAGAGCAAGAAAGATAGATGCAGGCAGGCAGTCTTGGTGTGGGACCTAGCACCGTCGTGGGGAGAGGGAAGAATCTTTCTGGGAGCCCCACTGTGGGCTCTAAGAGTTGGGCAGGATCTTTGTGGGATCTGCAGTGGGACTGCCTTACCGGGGTTGGGAGTTCTTAGGACGAGGTCAAACAGGCTGGTCGTTGTCATCCTGTCAGCTCACAGGGGTGGCAGGCCCACAGTAAGGACATGAGATGGAAGGCCAGAAAAATGGAATAAAAACCAGGGAGTCTGCAACCAGTAAAAGGAGCTGGGTGGTCTTTGGCAACACAGCTTTTGATTTCCAGAGTTCCAAGAAATGGACAAGGATAAAGACAAATTCACAAGCCAGTTTATTTATTTATTCAATAAATACCTATTTAGCTTGGAAGTGGTGCCCAGCACAGCTCAAGGTCTTGAGGCTTCCGTGGTGGACACGATACAATTCCTGCCCTCAGGGAAGATGTGTTGTTGTCAGAAATAAAGACATTAAAAAAATATACTTTGCCAGGGTGACGAATACTAGGAAGGAAATAAACAGATTGACGGAGCACAGAGTGCTTCTTAAGAGTTAGTCCTAGGATGGACTAGAGTCCAGGAGGTGCAAAGGCCCCGGGGTTAGAGTGAACTCAATATGCAAAGGAATATTTCTAAGATGAGAGGGGCTGGAAGAAGAGGAATCTCAAAGCAGGAGGGCATAACTAGGCCACTTAGTGGGGTGCCCTGGGGGTCAGAAAGGGGTCTGGATTTTTATTGTGTGAAGTAAGAACCCACATAAGGGTTTAAGTGGGGGAATGGTTTGATCTAAGTTCTGAGGATGTCTTTCCTCGGCTGGCATGCAGTTTTCTAAGGAACAAATGAATCATGTTTTCTTGGGGGTGGGAAGGGCAGGAAGGGGAGACCCTCGCTTAGGGACTTGTACCTGTGCTGAATCTTGATTGCAGCAGGTGTTTGATAGAGGCTGTCTAGGAGAAATGGAGATGCAGTGATAGTGACTGGATTGATTTATTCCCCCAAAGTGTTGATCCAGGATTACTGTCAGGCTGGGGGTGGAGGGAAGGGTTTCCAGCAATGTCCCTAAGGCTCTGGACTCTGGACTCTCTCGCCTTCAACATTTCTATCCATAAATTGGCGGGGGACCCAGGAGGCAGACTCATCAGACATGCAGCTGACACAGAGCTGTCAGGGACAGCTAAGGCCACGGATGGCAGGCTCAGGACTCACTATGATGATCCTCCACAGGCTGGAGTGATGGGATGAGCCCAGCAAGATGCTTGATTGCATTCAGACTGGGAAACAAAGCCCAGCCTTGGAGCAGGGAGACCTTGCTGGAGAACTTTCCCTGAAAAGGAAGCTGGGGTGGGGCAGGAAGAGGTCAGAAAGTCAGCTGGATCCTGGAGCATCCCCACAACAGCCTCTTCACTTCTTTGGTGACAGAGTCCTTAGCCTCTTAGAAGTTCACTTTTCTCATCTGTAAGGAGAGAATGATTTTGTCAATTGCCCAGAGGCATGGAGAAGATTAAACAGAAGCATATATGTGGATGCCTGGCTTCCAGTCTGGCCTTCCAGATTCATAGCAGATGCAAAGGAAATAGGAGTTTGTAGAGACTGTCCCAGGGAGGGTTGGGTGCCCTGGGCCAGTCTTTCAGAGGGATGCAGGGGACCTGCAGTCCAGATGAGCCCCTCTGTTCTTGGCACAGACTCTTCTTAAGAGGCCCATTGATCCCCATGATGTTCTGGAAAAGAATGGCTGAGGAATATGAGGAGTTTACACTCAGCTCCTTCTGGGTCCTCTCCATCAGCCTGGCTCTGGGGTGTGGGAGCGGTAGGAGTGTCCTCTCAGGTGCTGAGGAGGGACCACCTGCAGGGTGGATTTGGTAGAGACCTCAGGCCTCGTGGGTCTTTTAAAAGCTGCTTTGACTTCTCCTTGGAGCTGGTGCTTTGAAGGATACCGTGCCGAGACTTGTGTGTCCGTCTATTGTAGAACTTTTTTATTTTAGGAAAAAAAAAAAAAAATGAGAAGCCAAACAGACAAAAATAGAGCTAATAGTACTTGGTGAACCCATGTACCTCTCACTAAGCCTTAGACCTGGTCAACATAAGCCCAATCTTGCTTTATCTACTCCCCAACCCCCATCTTTTCCCTCCCCCTGCTAGATTAAGTTTAAAGCTAACCCCAGATGTAATGTTATCTGTAAAGACTTTAGCATGTATCTCTAAGAGATAACACTTTTATTGTTTAAGTATAACCACAGTACCATTATTCTGACTTTTAAAAATTAACATAATTGTGATGTCTTTCTAATTCAGAAGATCTATCTGTATACAGCTTGCTTTGCAAGTTTTGGAGGGGGCTGCTGCTGCTGCTAAGTCGCTTCAGTCGTGTCCGACTCTGTGCGACCCCATAGACGGCAGCCCACCAGGCTCCCTCATCCCTGGGATTCTCCAGGCAAGAACACTGGAGTGGGTTGCCATTTCCATCTCCAAGGCATGAAAGTGAAAAGTGAAAGTGAAGTCTCGCAGTCATGTCCGACTCTTTGCGACCCCATGGACTGCAGCCTACCAGGCTCCTCCATCCATGGGATTTTCCAGGCAAGAGTACTGGAGTGGGGTGCCATTTTGGAGGAGAACAGAGAGGCAAAAACTGGTCTTTCTAATGTCTGATTTCTCTGACTAGAGTTTCCCCTGTTCTCTTTGAGGGTGATGATGAAGAAGATGGGGGATCAATAACTTGGGACCATGGATTGGCAGCCTCTTTATTCCAAGTATTCCCAGGGACACAGCAGAAAAGTGAAGTGAAAGTGTTAGTTGCTCAGTTGTGTTGGACTCTTTGCAAACCTGTGGACTGTAGCCCATGAGGCTCCTCTGTCCATGGAATTCTCCAGGCAAGAATACTGGAGTAGGTAGCCATTCCTTTCTCCAGGGGATCTTCCTGACCCAGGGATTGAGCACGGGTCTCCTGCATTGCAAGCATGTTCCCAGGGACACAATTGATAGACTGAGTCTAGTTGTGGGGAGGAGGAAAAATGGGAGTAAGGAGAGAGAGCCAGGAAGAGGGGAAGAACCAAGTGAATGGCCTTGCCCCTTCCATGGCGTCGATGGCCAGCGTCCAGCACCAGCCCGCTCCTGCTGCCAGCCACCGCGTGCCCAGTGCTCCTGTGTGTGTGTGTCTGTGCCAAGGCTGCACAAGGGTTACTTCACCAAGTTCTCATCCCACCCAGGGGCTGGGTGCTTGTAGTGTCATAGGTGTCATGCGTTGTCACAGGGGAGTCCCCAAGGTTCCGGGATGTGGTAGGAAGTGAGCAGTAGTGCCTGATTCTGTTCTCAGTCTGTTTGACTGGAGCCTGCTTTTTCCTGGCACGGCTCCCAGCCTCCAGGCCTGGGGAGACCACATGCGGGGCTGGTGTTCAGGAGGCGGTGGCTGTCGCCATCATTAGAATAGTGACAAGCTCCCACGTTTTAAACTCTTCCCTAGGCCTCCCAAGTGCCCTGGCCAGCAGTGACCTTTACCAGGACCCCTTGGGACTCATCAGTAGCCATCAACTATGGGATTAATGCCGGCACAGTAGGAGCATCTGGGACTGTAGCCTGTGCCCATTCTGACTGGTTGTCAGATACAGAGACCATCCTCTGGTTTTGTGTGTGATGACTGTGAGTCATTTTATGCCTGCACTGCACCTGTGTGTGTG
Organism: Bos indicus; assembly: GCF_029378745.1. NCBI lineage: Eukaryota > Metazoa > Chordata > Mammalia > Artiodactyla > Bovidae > Bos > Bos indicus. The sequence continues at coordinate 111,830,161 of NC_091762.1, read as the reverse complement.
TGTGTCCGTGTGCATGTGTTCATATACAGAGCATTACCAGGAAGGAACATCCTTGCTGGGAGCATTTGCTAGTCATTATTTTCGGGGCTCACTGCATCCATAGAATGGGCTGTCAGGGCAGGAGTATACTGTGAGCCTGCCCAAAGCTCCATTCACAGGATGCTTTAATTTTCCCCTCTGCTTCTTTTTTCACCATTTTCACCAGCACTAGAACTCTGAGCAGTTTCTAGAATGCTCTATGCAGGCCAGCTTATCCACCCTTCCTGGGAACCCACCCAGGAGGAAGAGCAGGGTGGGCTGCCACAGTCCTCCTGGGAGTACCAGAGAGGAAGGTTCCCCCTTATCAAGGATGCTGGTGGGCCAGTGTGGGCCCAAACCAGTCCGGCAGGATTGCTACCCTCTCCCACACCTGGAGACAGCCAGCATCTAGGAGCTTAGAGTCCATGGGACCATCAGGCCTCATTAGGATGGTGCCGGCCACCAAGGGTGCAGTTGGAGGTCCCAGGTCTCAGGTGCAGGTAGAGGCCAGTGTTTAGATATAGGAAGACTCTTGTGAATCAGTGCAGGGATCAAGCAATTGCTGGTGCTCCCAGGCAGCCCAGTCTGTGATCTGGTCAGAAGGCCATGCCAGCCAAGGTGGACACGGGTATCTATGGAGCCATGTGCAGATTTCAGGATCCGAAGGCCCAGCCCGGCTGACAGAGGTGTCTATAGACTGGCTGTCCCTTTAACTGCCCTTACCGTGCCAGACATGGTCTGGAGTGTCTCTGTAATACTCCACTTCATCAGGAAGGAAGACAGTGGTACCATGATGCTGAGCAAGGGACCCAGGATCACATGGCTGGGATGTGACCGAGCCAGGCTGTGAGCTCCAGCTGCCACCTTGCTGTCCCTGCTCTCACTCAGACCATCCTGCAGTGCATGGGGCCCCGGCACCCTGGACGCCGTGTCCAGAGCTGTTGACTCAGTCCTGTTCCCTTTGCTACTGGTCTTTTAGTGCTTTTGGCCCTGAGCACCACCAGACAGGGAGCGATGGACAGAAATGCAGACTCAGCCCGCTCAGCAAGATGGAGCACTGGGAGAGGACCCAGGGGTCCCGATTCCCAGAACCAAGCTCTTAGGACTCTTGCCTGTTGGTATGGTATAAAAACCCCTTGGGGGTCCATGTATGGCCCAGTTTCTCTCGTGAAGAGCAATAGGCTTCTCGCCTTGGGAAACATGTTTTCTCTAGCCCCTTTTCCTGGGGTCTGTGCCCCACTGCAGAGCCACCCTCAGGGAGCGGACCCTAAACCCATCTCTCTTTCTGACCTGTTTGCAGGGCTCTGGAGCTCACCAGTGGCAAAGACGAGATCTCCTTGTTGGTGGAGCAGGAGTTCTTGAGCCTCACCAAAGAGCACCTCATCCTGGTCACCAAGAGCTCGGGGGAGCTGGAGGCACCCGGAAGCAACCCTGAGGGGCCCAGACAGCCAGCCCCTCGCCTTCTCATGCCTTCGCTGGTGGCCAGCAGCAGTGAGCACCCAAGAGCCTCCATCATGGCCGGTGACAAACTCCTGGAGCCGAAGGTGGCCGTGTCGGTCGTCAGCAGCCGGCCAGACTGTGATTCTGCCACGTCTATGGTCACGGGCATTCTGCGTGCTGCCAAGGTCAAGAGTGCCAGGGGGACAGAGGACAGGAGCCGCAGCCTGGGGGCCTCCAGCTCGGAGATCAGCAAGCTCCTGGCTCAATTCCCACTGAAGTCCACAGAAACGTCCAAGGGCCCCGACAACAAGATGGTGTTGGAGGAGACCCGGGTCATCAAGGACTTCCTGCAGAGCAGCATGTTCAGTGGCCCTGGACCCAGAGAGCCCACGGGGCTGGGCCCGTTCCTGCTGCTGCCTCCCCCACCTCCGCCTGTGCTTCCCAACAAACTCCCTGAGCTCCCTGCTCAGAAGAAGCAGCTTCCAGTGTTTGCCAAGATCTGCTCCAAGCCCGAGGCTGACCCCATCATGGAGGGGTACCAACTGATAGGTGAGTGGGGCTGGGAGCAAGGCGAGGAAGCACGCTTGCTGGGAGGAGAAACTTAGCAGAAAGCCACATGGGCTGCATTAGGAACATGAAGCATCGCTGTGCAAAGTAGGGTGAGGTGGCCTTGCTGATGAGCATGGTCCAGGGTGCAGGCTGTTTTCAGCCCCCACAGCCCTCCTCTGCCGGATGCTCGTATACAAGGCACGTCTCATGTCGCCAAACATGGTGGCCGTGAATCCAACACACTTTGGGAAGCAGGAGAGGCCCGTTTTGTAACCGACTGGGTTTTTAAATCCATAGGCACCCCGAGGACATTGAAGGAAGCATTTACCCTTGCTGGGTCCAGGGTGAAAGTGCAGCCAGGGGACCCTGAGCTGAATAGGAGGGAAATTTAACTGGCTTCTGATGGAGGCTCCTGTCCTGACCATGGTGCCTGGTCCCCTCTCTCAGGGATCAGGGGTGGATGTGTAAGCTGTCCAGGTGCGGGCAGACTGCTGGCCCTGGGTTTGTTCCCAGGGACCCCAGGGCTTTAGAAAAGTGCATTCCCACTCCTAAATCGAGGAGTCCACATCCTCCCTGGGATTGCCAGCCACCTCCCAAGCCTCCCCAAATTCCAGGATTCTGCATTTTGTGTCTGTTCTGATCCAGCTACTCAGACTGGATGGTTCCAAGAGGGAAGACTGGTGGCAGTGACACTTGCCTGCCACCAGCAGTCGCTGGGAGGAAACGGGAAGAAAAACTGCCCCCAGGTTGTGAGAGATGGGTAAAGGAGAGATGCCTATATTGGGAGGGCCCAGATCCATCTTCCTAAGAAAACAGGGACACAGTCACCCTAGAGAACATTCTGTGGGAGCATTTTAGGAAGCCAAGGACTCCAAACTGTGGACGGCATGCTGGACTCTGGGTCTTGGGCAGGCCTCCACGGGTCCAGGAACTCAGGACAATAAGCTGTGTATGTGAGATGATGGGGCATACCCGGGGGAGGAGACGTGCCTCCCACCTCCTTCTCCACCAGGGAGCTGTGGGTGTGTCTCTGTCAGACAGGGCTGCTGGTTTGGAGAGAGTTCTGTCCCACACACCTTCCCACCATTTGCGTGTGTGTGTGTGTACAGGTGTATGAGTGAAGGTGTGCTGAGAGGAACTTTGCAGATGTGAGCGTATTAGAGGCAATGCAGTGTGGGCACATCTGAGTGTAACCCTTCTGCGTGTGTAGTTGTGTATGTGTGTGAGCGAGCGAAGGGAATGGCAGGAAGGGATGTGTATGTGTGTGTGTCTGTGTATACAGCCTTTAGAAGAGGGAGCTTTGGAGATGAGTGAGTGGCAAGTGTGTTTCAGGTGACTGGGGGGTGGTGTGATGGCAGGTGTGTGGGCCTCTGGGGAGAGGGTTATTATTAGTGGGTACTGTTATCTCAGCACTGGCTGGGGGCCACACTCTGCAACCAGAGAAGCTCTAGGAAAAGACACCAGGGACACGTTTGCTAAAAATGTCATTTTCTTCTGGCTCAGGCTAGAGCAGCTTTCTCCTTTGCTGGGATGGCAGTAAGAGGGCAGGCCCCATCCTGTCCAGACTCAGCCTCAAGGCCATGGGCTAGTGAGACTAAGAGTTGGTGGGATCGTGTCCACTCCCAACAGGTAATTCTGGGCACAAGTCCTCTGATCCCATTGCTCCCAGCATGATCCACTGCGCCCGCCATGTGTCCAGTGCCATTTCCCAGCCAAGCTCCACGGAGACCAGGACCTCCAGGCTGGGAAAAACAGGAAGGTGCTGAGAGCAAGGCCCTCTTCCCTGCTTCAGTCAAGCAGTGCCTTAAAAATTTTATATATGTGTATATATTATATGCTTCCCTGGTGGCTCAGCGGTAAAGAATTGGCTTGCAATACAGGAGACCCAGATGATTTGGGTTCAGTCCCTGGATCGGGAGGATCGCCTGAAGGGGGCATGGCAACCCACTCCAGTATTCTTGCTGGGGAAATCCCATGGACAGAGGAGCCTGGCAGGCTACAGTCTGTAGGGTCACAAAGAGTCGGACATAACTGAGCATGCACGAACCATGTATTTATGGGTGCAGTATGGTGCATTCCCCCGCCATGCTTAATTTTGTTGGAAGAGAGAGTTCCATTGCTCAAAAGGAAAATTGGGTGAAAAACCACTGTTGTAGGGGATCCCTGGTGGTCCAGGCAGTGTCCTTGCACCAGGGAGACTTGGGCTATTTGGAGAGAGAGCTGAGCCTGGCCCCGACACGTCCAGTGGCTCACTGGTGCCTCTGTGCCTTTGCCCACGGTCACCCATGGCTCTGGGTGTAAGGCCTCGCTGGAGGCCCTCCTCCTCCTGGAACCCCTCCCACCTCTCAGACAGAAGCTGCCTCAGCCACCCTCTTCCCCCGCTATGTCCCTCTGTCACCTCACGGTCCCCATCTGCCTTGTCCCAGAGCTATTTCTGGGCCTGTCTCTCTCTTCCTCCTTGTTGTGAGTTCCTGCCGGGCCAAGTCTGGCTCTGACTCATCCAAGTGTCCCCAGGACTCAGGTCAGAGCCTGGCGCTGATGAGTGTGCTGAATCGCCACGACGACTTAGCAAGAGGAGAGTCTATGACAAGGGAGCAGCTGCATGTTGTGTGGGAATGTGTGTGCCCCCAGCTAAGCTAACTGTGCTCCCTGAAGACAGGAACTATCCGGACTCTTTGTGATCCAACCTACAGATGGTTAGCAGGAAGGAAGGGAGGAAAAAAGAGGGAGAAAGGAAAGGCAAAAGATAGAAAGGAAGGAAAAGAGGGAAGAAAGGAGGAAGTGGCAGGGAGGAAAGGAGGAAGGAAGAAAAGAAAGAAAAGGTAAGAAAAGAGAGGGAACTAGAAGGGAGGAAGTTTGGAAGGAGGAGAGAATGGGATTAGGGAAGGGAGGATGGATGAGTGGATGGAAGGAAGGAAAGATGGATGGGTGAATAAAAGGATGGATGGTTGGGTGGACAGACGGAAGAAAACAAGAATGGATGAATTCATGCATGCATGCAGGGGTATGAGACCATAATGGGTACTGGTCCATGAAGGCTTCAGGGACTGGACTTGGATTGAACTTGGTTGAGAGAGAGCCCAGAGTGGTGGGAGTCTCAGGTGTGCTATGGAGGATCCATGACTTTGTCCACAAGACCATGCTGCCCCCATCCAGCATGTGGTCTTCCAGAGTCACTGACTCAGCTTCTCTCCTGCTCTAGAACGGAACCCAAATGCCAAGGAGCTGACCAGGGGCCGAGAGAGCCTCTTTCTCAGCCAGTGGTCCCCGAGCCGGAAGGACACCTGTGGTGAGGAGGGTGGCAGTGACCCCATGGGTTCCATGACCATGGCTCTGCCGGCCAAGAAGCCTGCCTGGCAGGCCAAGAAGAACCTGCTCTATGAGTTCCTTGGGGCCACCAAGAACCCAAGTGGGCAGCTGAAACTTCGTGGCAAAGTGGAGGTGGACAGGCTGGAGCTGAAACGTAAGCTGACCCTGCCCAGAGAGAGTCTATGCAGGAAGGGATTTCAGAAACCCTCATAGACCCCTGTAGTAGCTCTGTCATCAAACGGCTGTCTCATCCATGGGCAAGTCACTGTTTTTCCCAGGTCCTGTAAATGGGGGAAATGGCTTTCTTCCTCTGTCATCCCCTACAGGGAAGAGCTCAAGAAATCTAGCTGACTTTCAGGGGTCACATGGGCATTATTGGTGGTTAATTTGAATATAGTCCTGACTCAGCATGTCTTATGTCCCCTCAAGTTGCCTGAGCCAAAGAAAATCCCATGCTTTAAGATTATTTCTACATTGCGATTATTCACGTCTCAGCTTTCTCTCCCTTGTACATCTACAACTGTTTAAGTACAACATTCTCCCCCCAACAAAAGGTGCTAAAAAGGGGACACTGATACCCCATCTCTAACTCTTAAGCCCACAGGGCATATTATAGAAGGAAAGAATCCAGGATTCATATCCTGAAACAACTCCATCAAATTTCATTCATTCAGACTAATTTGGGGTCTTGCCAAAGGGAATTATATAATATTTTAAAATATTAAAAAAAAATGATGCCAGCATAGATGCAACACCTATACAAGGTCCTCGCTGTTGCCAAGTACACGTCCCCAGCGGGGTGCTTTAATAATTTGATAAAAATGAGTTCCCACAGTGTAGCAATTGTTTGTATCAAACTGGATTTTTCCGAAGCACTTGAAGGAATATAGTTTTGCACGCAGGTGAGACAAGCTGGTTGATTGTATCTCTTGCTAAACTGCCTCCTTACTTGTGAGTCATGAAGGAGATGCTCCATGCCAGACCATGCTGGGACTCTCACCCCTTCCACGTTGGCAAGGTGTGAACTAACAGTGTTTTCCTTGAGCTTTGAAGAACCCTCTGGGAGCTTTTCAAATACCTGACCTGTGAGAACATTAACCCCGGGGGCAGTCATGGAGCTGGGACAGGCTGACCTCTCCCTTCCTCAATCACGAAACGCTCTACCTCTCCTGTGACTTACAGTTAACCCACCTGTGACAGGGGCCGACAAGAACAACCTCAAGTACACGGGGAACGTGTTCACCCCACGCTTTGCCACCGCTTTGACCTCAGCAACCCTGAACCAGCCCCTCTGGCTCAACCTGAACTACGCACCTCCGCCCGTGTTCACAAACCCCTCCACCTTCCCCCAGTACCAGGTGAGTGAGGAGGTCCGGGCCCAGTTATCCGGGGGTGGCCGTCCAGGGAGGAGCCGTGGCTCACAAGGAGCCTCATTCACAAAGAGCCGTGGACTCGTTAGTTAATTTCTTCATAGGGGCCCCATCAGACCAACTGCCGGATACACGTGCGCAGGCATGCACACACACACACACGTGTGCATATTTCTCATTTTCCTTTGAATGGATTCCAGTTCACTCTGTGCTGTGTCTTTCAGAGCCACCTGGCTAATCCTGGGCTGTGAAGTACTTGAGCTCCTAGGGAAGACTGACCGACGACACAGTCCTTGTTTGCCACCAGCTCCTGGGACTTGCTTTGTAGTCGGATGACATGTGTCCTAGATTACCTGGGACAGTCCCCGTTTCGGTCTTTTGTTCCAGCACAGTTATTCATTGTACTCCCTTTCACTCTCGAGCATCCCGCTGCAGATGACAAATTATGCGGCTGTTTCATTTCAGCTACAACCTAGCAATCATAGCTTCTACCGTCCGAGGTGGCTTGGCACACAGTCTTGGTCTTGGACTCAGAGCTAAGAGGCGTCAGACACAAAGGGGTGGGGGAAATACTTGCAAGGCTGGCAGTTTTACTCACACAACTTATTTACTCTGGGAAAATGTAGTTCCTTTAGTTCGTCTATTTAACTTAATCTCCTATAAGAGCTGCCACCCACTGGGTAGAGAGATGAAAAAAAAATCAAATAAATGTCCATTCTGATTTAAACCATAGTCCGAACCAAGAGCTTAAATAGTCCCTCTAGGTAGTGCTCCGTTGCTCCAGGACAGGTGCTCAGTGCCTAAGATTTCTCAGTCTTCTCTCCCCTCCCTGGCTGCTTGCCAGAATGGCGTGCAGGTGTACAGAAGGGCCAGGCCCCTGGGAGCCTGCTGCCCCAGCCCGGCCTGGCCGAGCCCAGGGAGGGCAAAGAGAGAAGGAAAACCAACCTGAAGATCTTCTAGTCCTGCCCCGTGCCCTTCCCCCTTCCACTGCCCCGGGGCTCCCAGTGGTATTTCCTCCTCCTCGACAGCAGCAGGCTTAACATCCTGCATGAGAGGTGGGTCTTCTCTACTCCATGTGAAGCCCCTCTGAGCTGGCCCGCTGGACTTAGCCCCTGATTCTTAAAACAGGAACTGAAGTAAAGGGGTTTAGCACAGTCTCTCTCTTTCTCTCCAAAGTTTTGGTTTCAAGTCTTCTTTTGGTTTGCTAAAGAGAGCCAGTGGCCACCCTCTTTCTCAAGCCCCACCTTTGAGGTGAGACGGTGTAAGGAAGCGTGATCCATGGGAAAACCCCAGGTGCATCCATCCTGAATCTACGATGTGCTTTCCTGGAGAAATACCCTGTTCACATGCTCATTGGTTCACCAGCTCCTTCACTGAAGTTCCTCCACCCTTGCACACTCGTCACTGAGTCATTTATCACCTACTCCCTGATGTACTCATTTGTATTTATTTATTTTCTCATTTAAATAATTAAAAAAAAAAAACTCCTTGCTTCACACTGACTGCAGGCTGGGGATTCCAAGGTGACTAGGAAGCTCGGAGTCCAGTATGAGTCAGGGACAAATCCAAGGCCAGCATGGTGTGCCCCCACCTCTGAGAGAGAAACAACTGCATAATTTTATTTAGTGTAAATTGATTCACTCTCAAATGCACTCACTCAAGGGGCTCGCCATGTAGAGCTAATTTGCAGTGGTTTGTTTTGTAAAGAGAGGACAGTCTCTCTCTCTATGTTAACTTCTTCTGACTTGACTTTTGGCGTGGGTGAGATCTGGAAGTATTCTTCTAGCATGAAGGTCCTTTGTCTTCAGAGATGCTGGTGTTTGCATCACAGGGCTGACTCTGAGCTTCCTGGGCCTCTGGGCAGAAAGGCCCTGGCTGGTAGGGTCCCTTGCTTCCATGCAGCAGTTCAGACACTGACTGAGCCCAACCGAAGTCACCTGCACACGCCGACCCTCCCAAGGGGCAACAACAGACAGCGTGACTTACCTTTTCCCAGCTTCTCATGATTTCATGATACCAACCAGCTTCAAGACAGCTGATCAAGGGGTCTGATGTGGTAAAAAGAAGGCAGGTTTTAGAATCATCAGAATTGGATTTAAGGAAATTGTGCTACTTTTGAGCTGTGTGGCCTTGGGCAAGTTAGCCAAATGTTCTGAGCCCTGGTCTCCTCACCTATGAAATGGCCTCATAATAATTACAGCGGCAGCAAATACTTGAGTCAAGTGTAAGGTTAATTGAGTCCATGGATAGGAAAGGGCTTTGTAAAATCTCAAGTATGATACAGATGTTGGTTCTTATTGTTATTCAGCCCTGGTCTTCCTGGTACAGGGGGTCAGGGAGGTCTGCAGACCTTGAGGAGGCACACAGGAGAAACAGGGAACAGTCCATCCCGGTCTCTCTTTCCTGCTTGACGTTAGGAATAAAGATGAGGTCCCGAATCCAGTTTACTCAGAGCTTTGCAGTGCACGGACGAAGAACTGTGGAAGACTAAGTCCCCAGCACCCACGACTCCACAGAGAGTCCCAGCTGCTTGGCACAAGGAACTCTGCTCCCAATTAAGGAGGGCGGGCACATGCAAAGAGGTCACAGCCTCAATTAAAGAAGAATGGATGTGTATTTCCCTTTGCTTGTGATTTCACAGAATTGCAATTTGAACAACTAGAAATCCCCTTCAAGTCATTGAGGGCGGCTCATGCTGATGAATACGGCATCATCTCCTGAAAACCCACCCCACGATGGAGCAGGGATGAGCGGCTCACATATCCTAAGGGTCGCCTCGTCCAGGGAGGTGTGGGGAGGATGGCGGCCCAGGAGAGTTGGCTGTGGAAAGCAGAGCGCTGATGGGGAGGTGGTAAAACGGAAGAGAGGCGCTTAGAATGTGGCCTTGGAGCCCACTGAGGCCTGGCCACAGGCAGGGCAGCCCCATCGGCTGACTTCCCTGTCCCAGTTCAGACCATGCCCGGGCTCACAGGCTGGTTGTGGGGATAAGTGGGGCTGCCCTGGGCCTTAGAGCTTGAAGAAAAGGCAAGCCCGTGCACTGGATTCAAGCGATGGAGGGATTGGTGGATGTGGGGGAGGCCCGACCACGGTCAAGCGCAGGTGCATGGGAGCAGAGAGCAAGGAAGGCCCTGAGAGGATGTGCACCCTAGGAGAGCTGGGGTGGGGGCTTTCCCCAGAACCCCACATCAGGGATTTGGAGCCTTTTATGAGCAGTCCAGGGGCTCCGAGGAAGTCATCAAGGGCAGGTCAGCCATCAGCGCTTTGATGACTGGCTCAGCTGAGTGCATGATGGAGGCAGCATCTCTGGTGTGGAATCTTCTGGAAAGACATATTCTGGTCTGAGGGGTGCTTTGGGTTTTGAGCCGCATCTTATGGATTAACTCTGGATTGGCAGGTAAGGGCAGCCTGGGCCTGGATGAGTCATGAGCCGACCCCACCCACAGCAGCAGTTCTGCTCTCTGTGTGTATGTGTGTGTGTGTGTGTGTGTGTGTGTGTGTGCACGCGCGCGCATGCACAGGGACACCCTAGGCAACTCTGGACAGAGTTGTGAATAAAATTTCTACTTATGGCTGGGCTGAGCTGCCAGGCAGCTTCTTCAAGTGGCAGGAGCAGTGGGGATGGGGGGAGACAGTGAGAGATGGTAAGAGTACCTAGCACTGGCAGAATCCTTACTACATGCTGGGTGCTATTCTGGGCCCTTTAGATGAATTAGCTCATGTATCTTCACAACAGTGTTTATCATCAGGTACAGACACAGGTATACATGTGTGCAGGTAGACACCCAGCAACAGAGACCCAGACTAACACACTGGGTTCAGAGTCACACGTTTGTACACAGAAACACGTGGCTGCAGACACAGATGGAAGCACACGCCAGTGTGTTTAAATAAACATGAGGCAACCTAGCACACTCGACACAGACGGCCTCAGGCACCTCACCCCTTGGGGCAGGAATGGGGTTTGGCGAAGGGCACTTAGAAAAGGGGCATAGACACCAACAGAGATAATCTGGCTGCCTTCACAGGCTTTGCAGGCTTAAACACACATAATTTCAGAGACAAGGGAAAAGAGGCTCAGAGAGGTGAAGTGATTTGCCCAAGGTCACACAGCCTAAGGAGCAGATCTGGACTTCAAAAGACAGCAGGTCCCTAAAGCTCATGTCTTACATATTCAATCAAAAGGCTGTGAATCCTGCTAACCAGGAGCTCCCTGTGTGGTGTGAGGCATGCCAGCTCAACCTGATTCCAGCTGGACTAAGCAACTGGGGGGTGTGGTGGGGGGGGCGGGGCAGGGGGTCTGGCCAGCAGTGTGGTGGGATGGACTCTTCTATGTCTGGAGATCCAGGCGAGGGAGCTGGAAGCTGAGTTGAGTGGCTGCCATTCTCTGGCAGGGAGCCTATCACCCCATGGCACTGAGTCCCTCCTTTCTCTCCCTAGGGCCTGTACCCTCAGCGGGCAGCCAGGATGCCCTACCAGCAGACCCTGCACCCCCAGCTGGGGTGTTACTCCAGACAGGTGAGTCTATGACCTCCTCACCTCTGTCCCAGCCCATGGAGGCCTTCAGGTCAGAAGGATGTCTGTCCCCCTGTCTTTGTCCAGCTGGTCACCAGCCACGCTTTGACCCCAGAGTACAGACACAAGTATCAAAATGCATGGTCCCCAGGAGACAATGCTGGCTGGCACTTACAGCGCCCTTACTGTGCGCCAGGCCCTTCTCTACGGGTCTTATCTGCATTCGTTTAATCCTCAGAACCACCCTACGAGGTAGAGTCAAGATGAGGAAATGGAGACACAGAAAGATGAAATAATTTGCCTGAGGTTATGAAGTTAACACCTAAGTTAGCTTTTGCTGTGGCAACAAACAGCCTCAATGTCCCAGAGGCTTTAAGCAATGCAATGTTTAATTTTTACCCAAAGGTCTCCAGGTTGACTGAGTGGCACCAGGGTTGGGTTCAAGCCTTTTTTAATTGTCACACTCTGGGCCCAGGCTGAAGATTGCTTTTGCGCCTGCCATGCTGGATGGGGGGAGTGTGGGAGGGCTCAGAGCTGGGATGTGGTCATGTTTGCCCACCATCTGTCAGAGCAGATCACACGGCCTGGCTCAGCCTCACTTGGGTTGGGAGTCATAGCCCTCCCATGGTTTCCTCAGTTAAAATACAAGACACTTCAGTTCAGTCGCTCAGTCGTGTCCGACTCTTTGCAACCGCATGAATTGCAGCACGCCAGGCCCCCCTGTCCAAAACTCCCGGAGTTCACTCAAACTCACGTCCATCGAGTCAGTGATGCCATCCAGCCATCTCATCCTCTGTCGTCCCCTTCTCCTCCTGCCCCCAATCCCTCCCAGCATCAGGGTCTTTTCCAATGAGTCAACTCTTCGCATGAGGTGGCCAAAGTACTGGAGTTTCAGCTTTAGCATCATTCCTTCCAATAAACACCCAGGGCTGATCTCCTTTAGAATGGACTGGTTGGATCTCCTTGCAGTCCAAGGGACTCTCAAGAGTCTTCTCCAACACCACAGTTCAAAAGCATCAGTTCTTCGTCACTCAGCTTTCTTCACAGTCCAACTCTCACATCCATATATGACCACAGGAAAAACCATAGCCTTGACTAGACAGACCTTTGTTGGCAAAGTAATGTCTCTGCTTTTGAATATGCTATCTAGGTTGGTCATAACTTTCCTTGCAAGGAGTAAGCGTCTTTTAATTTCATGGCTGCAATCACCATCTGCAGTGATTTGGGAGCCCCCCAAAATAAAGTCTGACACTGTTTCCAATTTTTTCCCAATCTATTTCCCATGAAGTTATGGGACCAGATGCCATGATCTTCGTTTTCTGAATGTTGAGCTTTAAGCCAACTTTTTCACTCTCCTCTTTCACTTTCATCAAGAGGCTCTTTAGTTCTTCTTCACTTTCTGCCATAAGGGTGGTGTCATCTGCATATCTGAGGTTATTGATATTTCTCCCGGAAATCTTGATTCCCGCTTGTGCTTCTTCCAGCCCAGCGTTTCTCATGATGTACTCTGCACAGAAGTTAAATAAGCAGGGTGACAATATACAGCCTTGACGTACTCCTTTTCCTATTTGGAACCAGTCTGTTATTCCATGTCCAGTTCAAACTGTTGCTTCCTGACCTGCATATAGGTTTCTCAAGAGGCAGGTCAGGTGGTCTGGTATTCCCATCTCTTTCAGAATTTTCCACAGCTTATTGTGATCCACACAGTCAAAGGCTTTGGCATAGTCAATAAAGCAGAAATAGATGTTTTTCTGGAACTCTCTTGCTTTTTCCATGGTCCAGTGGATGTTGGCAATTTGATCTCTTGTTCCTCTGCTTTTTCTAAAACCAGCTTGAACATCTGGAAGTTCATGGTTCATGTATTGCTGAAGCCTGGCTTGGAGAATTGTAAGCATTACTTTACTACTGTGTGAGATGAGTGCAATTGTGTGGTAGTTTGAGCATTCTTTGAAATTGCCTTTCTTTGGGAGTGGAATGAAAACTGACCTTTTCCAGTCCTGTGGCCACTGCTGAGTTTTCCAAATTTGCTGGCATATTGAGTGCAGCACTTTCACAGCATCATCTTTCAGGATTTGAAATAGCTCAACTGGAATTCCATCACCTCCACCAGCTTTGTTCGTAGTGATGCTTTCTAAGGCCCACTTGACTTTACATTCCAGGATGTCTGGCTCTAGGTGAGTGATCACACCATCGTGATTATCTGGGTCATGAAGATCTTTTTTGAATAGTTCTGTGTATTCATGACACCTCTTCTTAATATCTTCTGCTTCTGTTAGGTCCATACCATTTCTGTCCTTTATCGAGCCCATGTTTGCATGAAATGTTCCCTTGGTATCTCTAATTTTCTTGAAGAGATCTCTAGTCTTTCCCATTCTGTTGTTTTCCTCTATTTCTTTGCATTGATTGCTGAAGAAGGCTTTCTTATCTCTCCTTGCTATTCTTTGGAACTCTGCATTCAGATGCTTATATCTTTCCTTTTGTCCTTTGCTTTCCACTTCTCTTCTTTTCACAGCTATTTGTAAAGGCCTCCTCAGACAGCCATTTTGCTTTTTTACATTTCTTTTTCTTGGGGATGGTCTTGATCCCTGTCTCCTGTACAATGTCAGGAACCTCTGTCCATAGTTCGTCAGGCACTCTATCAGATCTAGTCCCTTAAATATATTTCTCCTTTCCACTGTATAATCATAAGGGATTTGATTTAGGTCATACCTGAATGGTCTAGTGCTTTAGTTAAATTTAAATCCAGGTAAATGGTGAATAAAATGTTAGTAGAGTTGTGTCCCAAATACTGCATGGACCATACTTAAACTAAAAATATTTTACTGTTATCTTAAATTCAAATTTAACTGGGTGTTACCTATTTTTGTTAGCTAAATCTGAACCCCCTACTCCCATGGGTAGGTTGGGGGTCAACATCTGCTTGACAGTAACACAATGGCAGGTTGGGGTTTGACCTTGAGCCAGCTGGCTTCAGGGCCCATGTTCCCAGTAACTGTGGCTTACTGCCTCTTGTACACAGATTCATAAAAATATAGTATCAAAGTAAACAGCAGAGGGACTTCCCTGGCAATCTGGTGGTTAAGACTTCATCTTCCAATGCAGGGGATGTGGGTTCAATTCCCGGTCCGGGAGCTAAGATTTCACGTGCCTTGTGGCCAAAAAAAAAAAAAAACAAAACACAAACAGACACAATATGGTAACAAAATCAATAAAGACTTTTAAAATGGCCCACATCAAAAAGATCTTTTAAAAAATCAAGCATCAGAAATGAAAATACAAACACACACCCAGACACAAATAAAGATGTGTTTATATACATACATGCCACTGGGCTGGATGTGCGTGGGCCTGAGCACACACAGGCAACACAAAAGAGCACTTCCAGAGAGTCTGAGTATCTTGGATGAGGTGGGGGTGTGAGGAGAAGAGCTGAGAACAGGCTACATTCTCAGTCTGGCTTGCACACTGCCCCCCGCAGCACACACACCCAGGTGAACAGAGCCCACCCTCAAACCCACGGACTCTTCGGCCTCTCCTCTCTCCCCAGGTAGCCCTACCCTTGTAGCCCTACCCTTTCTCTTCAAGCTGCACCTCTGCCCTGAAGGATGTTAGAATGTTCTAGAAGATAGAGAAGGGACTATAAGTATGGGTCCCTTTATCACGTGGGCCAGGGCTGCTCTTTCAGCAGTAGGAGCTTTGCATCCTCAGATGAAGTCGCGAGGGGAGGCAGTCAGGCTCACAGAATCCCCATCTCATCCCCTCCACCCCACGAGCAGTGATTCTGTCCACCTAGCTCCTCAGCAAATGCTTTTAGACAAAGTTATGTATGTGCATATATCTGAACCAGTAACGTTAGAAATCTGGTATAAGATTTTCATCACCTTAGAGGCACTCACTGTGACTGGTTTCTTAGGTGTCCTTCTGGTGATATCTGTCTGTATAGGCATTTTTATATGAATGTGGCATGCTGGGCACACTGCTGTATCATTGCTTTTGTCAGCAAAGAGTGTGTCTTGGAAATGGTTCCCGAGGCCTCTACACAGCTCTGGTTTATGGTTTTTATCAGTGACACGTAGCTAGGGTACGGTTTTGAGTGAAGCTTGTGTCAGCTCTGAGACCCACACCTTCTTTTTCATGTCTGTTTCCTCTCACATCCAGGTCTGGGACTCCCACCCCCTACATTGGAAAAACCAGTTTTGTTTTGTTTTTTTCTGCCGCGCCGACCCTTGGGCGTCTGTCCTGGGAGGTCGCTTCCTGGGTTCTCTCTGTGACCTCTTAGCACTTTATGACCTTCAGCTCATCCTCTTGGGGGCTTGGCACCCACATCCAGCATCACTGGATCCTATCTGTTCACTGGGGGAAGGATGGGGAGGGCCAGGAAGGATGGGCCCAGACTTCTAGAAGGAGCGAGCACAGTGGTGGAGTCGAGGGACTCAGGGACTCTGACAAAACTCGGACACTTGAAACACTTACTAAGCAAGTTACTTAACTTCTCTGAGCTTCGGTTTCCTCGTACCTAAAATGGGAATCCTAATGGTCCTACCTCACGGGGGCTGTTCGGAGTTTAAATGAGAGAATCCACATGAAGGGCCTGGCACACCTTTATTATCACTTAATGACCACTAGGCTTTATCATCTTTTTAAATTGGATAAGGGTGTGCAGGGTGAGAGCAGGCAGTCAGTATGCTGAACAGATGAGCAGCTTGGACCCCACTCTGGCTGTGAAAGTGGAAATCCAAGAATTTCCCTAGTTTTGACCAAAACGCTTAGGAAGATGGATATCAGGAAGATGACATTTGGAGCTGTCAGTGGTAGAATACAGTGCTCGCAGTGTAAAGAGCTCCCCATCATTTTAGGTATTCAAGTGGACATTGGTCTTTTCTTTCCTCCATCCACCTCCTCTTTCTTTCTTTACTTTTTTTACTTATTCACTTAACACATGTTTATTGAGCAGCTGCTATGTGACAGGCACAGGCTTAGGGCTGAGGATAAATCAGTAAATGAGACAGATGGGGCCCCTGCCTTGCCAAGAAGACAGTGGGAGCCCTGCTTCTTGGTGAGTCTGATCCTGGTGGTCTCAGGAACCCAGTGAGTTCCTACTTTTCTCTAGGGTTTGAGCTGAATCCCATTTTCCCTCTTTGGCATTTCTCTTGCACTCACACTGTCCACTAATGTAACCAGCAGCCATGTGTGGCTATTTACGTTGAAACCAACTAAAATTAACTAAAATTTAAAATTCAGCCCCACTAGCCCCATTTCAAGTGCTCAGTAGCCACATTTATGTCTGGTGGGTACCATATTGGGTTGTACCCAGTGGAGACCCAGAAGATTTCCATCATCCATCATGAGAATTTCCACTGGGCAGGGCTGTCTCAGGCTTGGGGGTCTGTTGAGATCCTGAGCTAGAAGCCAGGGATGTGCACATCTCCGCAGCCTTGACTGAGATTGTAAACGACAAGGAACCAGGGGCTTCTGAGATGTTATTGACTCAGGGAAAGTTAGGAGACAGGGTAGAGAAACAATAATGGAAATGATATTCATTGGTTATGTGCCAGTCTCTCTACTTATATCAACTGACTCAGTCCCCATACTAATGGACATAGTGTTTGCCCATTTTATGGATCAGGAAACTGAGGCTCGGATAAATTAAATACCTTGCTGGTCTCCCATAAAGAAGCTGAGCCCTGTGCTTTTCCCAGTTTAACACAGTGTCTTCTGTGTGCCCCACAGTGACTGAGGGGCCACAGGGGCTGAGGGGTGGGACCTGGGGTTTGGGTCAGGGCTGAGGGACTGTGATGTTTAGAGGCAGCAGGCTCTGCTGCACTCAGCGCCTCTCTCCTCTCGGCCCTGCAGGTGACGCCATACAACCCCCAGCAGATGGGACAACAGATTTTCCGCTCTTCCTACACCCCCCTGATGAGCTACATCCCCTTCGTCCAGCCCAACTATCCGTACCCTCAGAGGACACCTCAGAAGCTGGCCAGCAACCCCCGAGACCCTTCCCCCATGGCAGGAGATGGGCCGCAGTACCTCTTCCCCCCGGCATACGGGTGAGTCCTCAGCCCATGCCGGAAGCCCACCTGCCTTCCCGAAAGCTGCTGGAGAGGGGAGGTGGCGCTCTGGGCCCCACTGGGCTTCCTTGTTACATATGTTCCCTGGCGGGGAGGAGGGGAGACCCCGGGCCTGTGTTCAGAGGCTGTGTGTGTGCTGGACGGAGCAGGTGTGGAGGTGAGCCCGGTGGGCCCCCTTTGGGGCCCAGGCTGGGGCCGGAGTCCTCAGTCTGGTGCAGAAAGGCAGCTGTGTGTCCACAGCAGGCGGCAGGCGCTGGAACTGGACGCATATGCCCTTCCCCATTTGCCTGGTGTCCAGCAGGCTATGGCCAGGTAATCTCCTTAAAGCTCTTTCCCCCACTTACCGCGTCCGGAACTGCTTGGCAGGCTCATCTCTCCAACAGCCCCGTGAGTTCGCAAGTGGCCCTGTTGAAGCTTCTCCCACAGCTTATCGGACTGCTCTCACTTTCCCCCCAAACTACCCCAAACAGCAGAGGAGAGGGTCTTAGCAGCCAAGAGCCAACACAAACTCAACCTTTTTCTCTGACAATTCCACAGAAACTACATGCCAGTCAGTAAGAAATTTGTGTTTGTTGTTTTAACACAACACAGCTGCTCATTTCCGCCCACCAAACCTTCACTTCCGTGAGGCAGGTGGGCCCAGGTCAGTCCTGAGACTCCAGTCCTGGGCGCCCCCCAGAGAACGTGCGTCCCCGTGTGCAGGGAATCTGTGCCCCACTGTAAGAACTTCCCTTTACAGAGTTGGGGCCAGACTCCCCAGCCTGACAAGGATTCCCTTCCTCCCCCTCCCTGTCAGGTCAACGGGTGTTTCCCGGATTCTGACGCTTTCAATCAGCGTTCCCCCTGAACTCTTGTTGTAGAGGATAAATCCTGGAAAGAGGTTTCCATAGTCACATCTGTTTGGAATAAGAAAGGTAGAAACAAAGATAAAAAGATTTCTCAACTGTTGGAATTCACAGATTACTTAATTTACCAGGGTGCATGGAGAACATTCAACAAGGTCAATAGTGCCAGTTGAATATGAAACCCATGACCGTGACCTCTTCTTTCTTCTTATTCTTCCCCTCTGCCCTCCCCTCCCCTCGGGGCTCCCTTCCTTCTCTCCCTCCCTTCCTTCCATCCTTCCATCCCTTTTCTCCTCCCCTTTTCTCATTTCACGGTGTGTTCCACCATCACACCCGGGGAAGCGCTGTGTCGGTCGACGCACGTAGTGATGATGAACTTAGCCTGTGGGGCCCCGTCGATGAATAGGACACGGCTCGTTCCTTCAGAGATGAGAATGGATGAGGAGGGGGCACAGTGATGTTAGTGCCATGACAAAGTGCCATCAAAGTGGCCCAGGGACAGAGGGAAGGTCCCTGCTGGGTGGGCAGTGAGGGCTGGAGGATGGGCAGGGGGCAGCAACCTGGAGACTCAGGCCCTCGCGTGGGAGGTCGCATGGCAGACTTGAGACCTGGGGAATAAAGGCACCCGGTTGAGGTATGAGATTTACCCCTTGCATGAGATGGAAAATAAGAAAAGGAAGGCCAGACTTGGATTATTAAAAGCTCTGACTGGTAGGCCTGGGGGTCCGATGCAGAGCTGTGAATGCTGGAATGAATTGATGGGCCAGAGGGGAGAGAGATGGGGGATGAGAGGTGACTACAGGGTCTGTAAGAGAGGTGAGAGTAGATGAGATTGCAGAGGGCAGACAGCCCACCTGTAGGCTGGCAGATGCCCCTTCCGTGCTGTAACTCTGGGCTCAGGGGAAGAGAGACTTGCTGCAGAACCGGCCATGCTGAAGGGTGGCGTGGTCCCACGGTCTCGTTGGTCAGCTCTTGGGAAGCACTGGTGGGGAGCAGAAAGAGGGAGGGTGGAGCCCTGGTCTCGAGCTGTCTTCAGAGAGACAGGAAAGGGAGGAGACTGAGGAAGAAGCAGCCTTAGAAGCGGGCAGGAGCTGGGGGCCAGCTGGGGACATTGTGGGCAAAGGAGAGAAAAGGGAGATGCAGCGGTCAGCAGGCTGGAGGGGTGGCCTGAGAGGTGGGCTGGAAAGAAAGTGGGGTCAGAAAGGTGAGGCGAGGAGTGCAGGCCTGCATCCCTCAAAGGGAGGGTTCATTTATTCAAAAAACTATCTGTGGCCTTCTGCGTGTGCCTGGCTGGCTCTAGGCATGGGTTACTGCAGTGAACAAGACCAGCGAGTTTCCTTCTGTCATTCCAGGAAGATCAATAGACAATGCAGAAATAAACAAGCATCATACATGCCAGGTGCAGGGAAAAGGGGGAGATCTGAGTGAAACGAGAGAATGAACCATGTGCATATATAGTTGATGAGCACTCTGGGCAGAAAGGATAGAAAGTGCAGTGGCCATGAGATGGGAAATGCAGCTGGAGCACACTTGGTGGGGGAGACAGGGGGGCGGCTTTGAAATCACAGTAGGGGCTGGCCCAGACTAGAGAGGGTCTGCGAGGCCAGGTAGGAAAGAGATGTGGGCGGCCACGAGTGCTCTAATTCTCTGTGTAAGAAGATGACATGGGCCAGTGTACAAAGAGAGGGCTGTGGAGTAAGAGCTGATGGAGGGGACCAGGCTGGGTGCCTTTATGCTGCCCAAGCAAGAGGTGCTGGAGGTGTAGATGAGGCAGTAACCCTGGAAAGGAGGCGAGAAAAATCTGAAACGTTTATTTTCTTGGTAGAATTGATGGGACTTGATGGTTGGATGTGGAATAAGGAAGAGAGGAGTCAAGTGTGATTCCTAGTTCTGTTTGTTTGTTTTAACTGAGCTATTTTATTTATTTTTAATTGGTGGAAAATTGCTTTACAATTTTGTGTTGGTTTCCGCTGTATAACAACACGAATCAGTCATACTTATATATATATGTGTGTCTTTATATATATATCTACATATGTATATATATCTACATCCCTTCCCTCCCTCTCTTCCCTCTCCTCCCCTCATCTCACCCCTCTAAGGTCATCACAGAGCTCCAGGCTGGGCTCCCTTTGTTATTTAGCAACTTCCCACTATTTCTTTTACACATGATAGTGAGCAAGTAGCATTGATTTGTAGGTTTTTGACTTGAGTGTCTGGATAAGTGGCAGTACCAAAGTCCAGATGATGAGAGCACGGGTCCCTTGATCAAGAATTTGGTTTTGCGTATGTGAAATTTTTAAAACTAGTTTTATTTATGTATGTCTTTGTTTTTGGCTGTGCTGGGTCTTCACTGCTGCGTGGGCTTTTTCTCTGGTTGCGGCGAGCAGGGCTACTGTCTGTTGTGGTGCACAGGTTTCCCATTGTGGGAGCTTCTCTTGTTGCACAGCACAGACTCTAAGTGCACAGGCTTCAGTAGTTCACAGCCAGTGGCTCCACTGAACCACCAGGGAAGCTCTGCTTATGTGAAATTTGAGATGCCCATTAGATACAGGAGTGGAGCTGTCGATGGGCAGGTGGGTGTCTGAGTCTGAGGCTCAGGGGAGAAGTGGTGGCTGATAATATAAATTTGGGGATCATTAGCATATAGATGATGTTTAGACGCATGGGGCGGGACAAGATCGCCTGGGAGCACATGTACAGAGAGAAGAAGAGAAGCCCAAGGACCGAACCCTGGGCCTCCCAACATGTAGAGGGGTTGTGGAGATGGAGAGGCACAAGCAAAGGATCTAAGAGACGGGAGGAAAACAGAAGAGTGTGAAGTGGAGGGAGCCAGAGGAAGAGATGGAGGGATGACCGTATGGCAAGAAAACCTGGGCACCACAGGGTGGGGCAGAGGGAGCCCGGGGCTCAGGGGTGGTGTTGGGGGTTACTAGTCGTGCTGGATGGAATAAGGTCCAGAAGACGCTGTCCTGGGCAGGGAGGGGTACAAGGGCCTAGGTGGAGAGAGTTTAGTTTGGGAGACAAGGAGGGTCAGTGTTTCCTCTGATTCAGGAGCAAAGAAGAGACCAAGAGACCAAACTATATGTGATGGGATAGGAAGGAGCAGGTGGCCTCCGTGTTCTCAGGGAAGGAGGAGGGGAGCCCTTCCTGACCTCTGCTAAGTCCAGGATCACCATACAATATATCTTTCAAGCAGTAATAAGCTTAAGAGTCAAAAGAATGCAAATAATAATTGCACTGGGAATACCAGTGGAGAAACTGTTCCAGGCAAACCAAGACCTTTCAACCGTGCTCGAGAGGCAGTTCAAGCTCCTCCCCTTCCTCCAGCAAGCACTCCTGAATAACTATAGTCCACATGGATTAGCCCTCTTCCGGGCTCTCTAGGGTACGTCCTGTCCAGAGCATGCCCTTGGCCGCTGACCCCATCAGAGCTTTTCAACCGGAAGGTCTCAGATGTGTGGGGTGTGGCAACAGATACGAGGTGTGTTATAACTAATTTATTGCTGGTAATTATTAAATACTCAAATATGGGTTATGGCCTTTATTTTACAAACCAGAGTGGAATTCAGAGTATCCTTATAGTAGCATCACTTCCAATAATTTCTTTTCCAATATGATTTTTGAAAAAGAGAAAAAGAAACGAGGTTACGCTTATCCGGCACCCTACCTCGTGCCAGATCCTTGACTGAGTGCTGAGTGTAGAATGTGTAGACAGTGTCTCTGTTCTGGGAAAATTTATTTTAGTGAGAAGAGATGCGGAGAAGAGATGCGGATACCCCAAATCCTCGGTTGGCCACGGCTGCTCGCTGTGAGCGACGGATACCGGCGCCAGCTGAGGCGTTACAGATTAATGCGCCCGTTTGCCCCCGTCGCTTCTCTCCTCTTCTGCGCCCCCCCCCCCACCCCCGCCCCCGCTCCTTTTTTGATTCATCAGTTCATGGGAGGGCGTCATGAACGTGAGCATCTTCTGTAATATGCATCTGCCCAGCTGAAAAGTGACTGAGAATCCCTGGATTAGACTAAATCTAGCCATTTGCTCTGCTGTGATTTGTCTTGAGCTCTGTTCCATTCATTCAAAGTATCCTAGCAGATGGGGAAAGAAATTGCAATAGGATACCAGAAGTGTGAGTAAATGATTCCATCTGGAGAGGTCAGCGAAGGCTTCACAGAGAAGACGGCTTTCGAACTCTCTTCCAAAGTATGACTAGCAGTGTGCCAGGGAGAAAAGGCAGAAGAGTATGTATTTCTGTTCTTGGAGGTCGAGGCTCAGGTCTTCTCGGCTCTTCCTTCCCTGAGGGTCTAGCAACGCTGCGGGCAGTCAGGGGTGCCTCCGTGCTTTCTTGCCAGATTGGGGTTGAAATGCAGGGCCTGATTGAACCTGGTGCTGAGAAGGGGATCAGGAGCCCTGGGGTGGTCGGATTCTGAAATCTCACCCTGGGACGTGGGTCTGAGTTCTCTGATGTGAAATTTCTTGAGGGACACACAAGATCCTCTAAGGCAGGTAAAGGGGCTATAGGCCCACAGGAAAGGTGCTCCAATCCAGAGAGGCTTCCTAGTCTGTGGACCTGGATACGGAGAGAGCATAGGCTGGACAGAGTCCCTACAGGCTGCCAGGGCCTTCCTGACCTAAGGGAGTGGCAGAAGGAGCTCTTTGTTGTCTTCCAATAATATCATTTCAATATTTTATTTTCTCAGAGCCAAAGCTTTTTGTATTACTGCTAAAGCTTTCAGTTTCTAAGCCTGTCATGATCTTCCCAGTCTTTGACAGCCCCCACATTAACATATTACTTTGCCTAATATCACCACCAACATCAGGAATTCTGTCACAATGCCTTTTTTCTCTTCTGAGTTTTTAAAAATGTATTTGGCCGCGCTGGGTCTTAGTTGCGACACGCAGGCGGAATCTTCATTGCCACACGTAGGCTCCTTAGTTGTGGCATGGAAACTTAGTGGCGGCACGTGTGCTCTGGTTCCTTGGTCAGGGATTGAACCCGAGCCCCTTCATTGGGAGGGTGTCTTAACCACTGGACCACCAGGGAAGTCCCATCACGATGTCCTTTTCTTCCTCCTCCAGGTTCGGCTCAACGTCCGGTGGGCCCCTGATGAACAGCCCCTACTTTTCCTCCAGTGGGAATGGCATAAATTTTTAGATCTCCTCCTTACCTCCCTCCTCCCACCTTAGCCCCTGGAGCAGGGCTAATGGCTCTGGAATTCTGGATTCTGCAGCAGCTTGGTATGGAGTTTGGAAAGCCAAGGTTCCGACCAGGTCACAGACAGAAAACAGCAAGGCCAGACGCATCTGTGGACCAACACTCATACACGCACACAGTCCGCCCTCCCGCAAACTGCGGACCACACGCTCCCCCCTGGGATTCATACTCACTTGCTCATCCACGCATGCATCTGTATTTAGCTAACATGAGTGATTTTTGTTTTTGTTGTTGGTAAAATAGAAGTAAGACACTTAATTTTAGAAAGTTTGTATTTTCTGATAAAAGTATGAGCTGCTTGACATAGAGTGTGCCTGTTTATTTTCTGTAATGCTCCATGTAAATCATCACTGCTCCTTCCCCTGCCACCCACCCCGGGAGACTCAAAGTTTACTGAGGACACGGGCTACCATCCTCCAAATGCTTCTCTGTAAATGAGGGACCCCAGGGACTGTACACTTGAGGGCTTACCTATTCTTTTGTGTGTGATCCACTCACTTCTCAACAGCCCAGTTTAAGCATCTCAGGAATGGATGAAGAAGAAGGGCATCTTGCTGTGCCCTGTCCAGGTGACTACTTACAGAAAAGGCTCTCTTGGATACGAGATGGGAAAATGTGTCCTGAAAATCAGTTCTAAAAGTAATCCTGAATATCGTGATAGACAAGATGATATCTGATGATTGTAGATCAATGCTGAACTAGAGGTCAGTCTCAGAACTGCCCCTCATGGCAATGTCCCTGGATCTTCTCAATGAGCTGTTATCAGTGACTTGGATAGGAACGCTGGAAGCATATGGATCACGTGGATGGAAGGCACGAATCTGAGAAGAGGAGGGGTCCTGAGTCAGTGACACGCATATACTTTAACTCTCCTATTCTGCACCCTTGGCAGGTACCGTTAGGCTGTTCCTCTGAGCCTGGACAAAGCCACAGGACCATTCTCCCTGTGGTGGTCCAGGCAGCCATCACTGATCAGGGATGGTCTATGAAATGAACTATTCTTTGGCAAACCATCATAAGATGAAATTAAATAGAGGGTTAATGTAAGGACCTCCGCCTCTTGGGTTCAAAAATTGATCCACGTACAGGCAGATGGACCAACATTGTCAGTCCTAAGTTGCCCTGTTACCAGTCCTAATACTCACCGTGAGCTTGGCCTCTCCTTGGCTGAGGTCAGTGAGGCCAGGTCTGGGGGACGTTAGGAGCCCAGTCCCGATTGCAGTGAGAGGCTAAGGATATGCAAGTCACCAGTGTCTCAGGATGGGCTGAAGTCCAGGATTCACAAGAGCATTTCTCTTGCCTTCACTGTGTGACACAGCTGACCTTCCTTCCTGGGTTCCTGGAAGTCAATTTCTTTTCCAGGCACCACTCAGCGACTAAATAACAGTAATAACAAGGAGACTGAGAACATTTATACCAACTCCATTCTCAACGAAACTAAGAGAAGCCAGCAATTGTATCTGCTATGTGCAGAGGCAGAAGTAGGGTAGAGTAATGGTGAATGCCTTAGCGGAGAAGCGAAAGATCCAATCAACAAGAAGCAAACCATTTCCCGCTGCTGAGCCTGAACAGAGATGAAAGCAAGGGGCTGATACATAATAAGAGGTATCTCCTATCCTGGCCCCACAAAGCCAGGGGCCACAGACAGTTCTATAGGAGACAGGAGGCACTTTTTCTGGAGAAACATACAGAGCATGCATAAGGATTGTGGAGATGAGGGCGCAGATAGAAAATGGGCATTAGGTGAAAGACATAGCCACAGCCAAAGCCAGCAGCTGCACTTTACCCAAGAGGCAGGGGTTTGGAGACTTCTCTGAAGAAACTGAAATGCCCCATAGGCACTTGGAGGTACCAGTGAAAATTACCCCGTGATTATGCTCTTTCACAAAGAGCTTCCAATCAACTTTTAAGGTCTTTATGTTTAATAGAAACAAATAATCTCCACCAAGAAAGACAAAGGTAAGGGAGTTCCCTGGTTGCCTAGTGGTTAGAATTCTGGGATTTCACTGCCATGGCCCCGGTTCAGTCCCTGGTCAGGGGACTGAGACCCCACAAGCCACCCCTCACCAAAAAATGTAAAAAGAACTAAAAGGAAAAAGCATAGCATTCTCGGGGAGATAAGAGAAGACAGTGTATTTTAAAAATAAGACAATATGCCATATGATTATTTTTAAAAATCGGAACAAGAAAGTGCTTCTGAAATTAAAACAGTGATAGCTGATTTAATTTTTTCAGTGGAAAGGGTTGGAAGCTAGCATGAAAGAGATCTTCCGGAAAGGAGAATTTTTAAAACATACAGTGACGGATTATAGGAGATAAAAGGTAAGAAAATGAGAAGCCCAGTCCAGGAGACCAAGTACCTGGCTAACAGGAGTTCTAGGCAGACCAATGTAAAGAGAGGGGAGGGAAGTACCAATAGGAATACAAAAGAAAATTCCCCAGATTGAATCGCCCAGACTTGTGCTCAGCAAAATGAATGGAAAAGATCTACATCAAGCCACATCATTGTGAAATTTCAGCCTATCAAGGATAAAGACAAAAATCCTAGGGTTTTCAGAAAATCCTACTCACATACAAATGTTCATAAATGAGAATGGCCTCATATTTCTCAGCAGTAACATTCTGCTAGGAACCTAGAAGAGCCTGGGACAGAGCTGTCACCACTTTGATTTTCTTTTTTTTTTTTTTTTGTCACTGAATTTTACACTTTAAAAAATATTGGAGTCGAATTGCTTCACAATGTTGTATCAGTTTCTGCTGTACGACAAAGTGAATCAGCTATATGTATACATATATCCCCTCCCCTTAAGCCTCCCTCCTACTCACCCCACCAAGTCCCACCCCTCTGGGTCATCACAGAGGCCAGGCTGAGCTCCCTGTGTTACACGGCAGCTTCCCACTCGCCATTCTGCACATACGGTGTGTACACACCAACACTGCTCTCTCAGTGCGTCCCGCCCTCTCCTTCACCCCCCCGTGTCCACACGTCCACTCTCACTTGGAAATGACTTCTAATGGAAAACTAGACTCTCATCCGTGGAGGTAGAATGACGGTGTCTTCAGATATGCAGAACCTCAAAAACTTGAACCTTTGTCAGGACCTCCTTGAACCTTTGCCAGGAAGCCATGTGCCCCATAAGACAAGTGGGTCAACCAGGACAGAAGACGTGGCCCTCAGTGGGAGGGAGGCTGAGGAAATTCCTGGGAGGATGAAAGAAGAAGATCTTAGCTCAAGAACCATGAAGCAAAACCTGGAAAGCCACACCATTGCCAGCCCAGATTAGAGCAGGGAATTAGAGGCCTCAGATAAGAGGTGTGTTGGTGGTGGTGGCAGGGGTGGGTGCCGTGAGGGGCTGGAGAAGAAGAAAATGACTGATCATTCTGGCAGAGTTGACTGTGTGGAAAATTGTATTGAGAACTGTTTTATAGCGGTTTGTAGGGGAGGGAAGCTTTAGCTATAAATTCAAATAAGAAATGAAACAATTGTTATTAACTCAGCAGTGAACAATATTTACGTGATCATCATAATAAAAAACCCAAATATGGATTTAACCAAAATTAGTGTGATAACTATAGTGGGAGGATGGAGGTGAAGAAGGGGGTGTGAAAAGAGCTGCATCTTTTTGTCATCGTATGAAATCAGTAGGTAATATCCCAAACAGATGACTTGAGAGATAGTGGAATTCCCATAATTCTCTGGAAATCTGGAAGCAAACTCCAGAATAAAGAAAGCTCCAGGAACGTTGAGTTACCTATGAGCAGCAGTTACCTATGGATGGTGGTGTGGGAATCACGGCCTTGTTTATGATTCTTTGAACACTATTTGTCTTTTTTTTTTTTTTTTGTATTGAAGTATAGTTGGGGCGATTCCCTGGTGGCTCAGACAGTAAAGAATCTGCCTGCAATGCGGAAGACCCCTGGGTCAGGAGGATCCCCTGGAGAAGAGAATGGCTACCTCCTCCAGTATTCTTGCCTGCAGAATGCTATGGATGAGGAGCTTGGCAGGCTATAGTCTATGGGGTCACAAAGAGATGGACACGACTGAGCACTAACACACAGTGATTTGCAACATTATGCTGATCTCTGTAGTACAGCAAAGTGACTCAGTTACACACATTTAGACGTTCCTTTTTAATATTCTTTTCCATTATGGTTCATCACAGAATATTGAACATAGTTCCCTGTGTTATTCAGTAGGGCCTTGTTGTTTATCCATCCTACGTATAATTGTTTTTGTCTGCTAAGCCCAAACTTGCAATACTTTCTTCCCCCACCTACCCCCTCTGCTGGCGACCACAAGTCTGATTTCTATGTCTGTGAGTCTGTTTCTGCTTCCTAGATAGGTTCATTTGCGCCATACCTCAGACTCCACACATAAATGATATCATCTAGTATTTGTCTTTCTCTTTCTGACTTGCTTCACTTAGTATGATAATCTCTGGTTGCATCCAGGTAGACGCGAATGGCATTATTTTGATCATTTTTATGGCTGATATGCCTCTGTGCACATGTGCTACGTCTTCTTTGCCCACTCATCTGGCGATGCACATTCAGGTTGTCTCTGTGTTTTGGCTGTTGTGAATAGCATTATCTGGCTTTTAAAATGGGTGTGTTTAACTTTAATGAAAATAAGTATTCGTTTTTAAATAAGGGAAAAATGCATGCAGAACAGCATCTGGTGTGGTGCCTGGCACACGGTGCTTATCAAAAACACTTGTTAAGTTGTATTGAGCTGCATTGCTACACAGCTAGAGCCCACTGCCCCAGTCCCCATCCTGGCATGTCTAAGAATCAGATTCTCATAGGCCTCTATGGATTTTTTTTCCCTAAGAAATTCTTTAGGAGGAAACTTAAGGGAGGGCTGGAGCCAAAGCCCAAAGTCTTTCCAACACGTTGTACTCCCTGACTCTACTCATCTCTCGGAGAATTCCAGAAATGGATGCAGAGTGGTGGCAACTGGGACTCAAGAATTGGGATCCTGAAGTCTGGGAAGGGACTGAAGATCCCACGTCTTCCAACCAACTCTCCCCTCCATTCAGCATACAATCACAGAATCTTATTCTTAAGGATACATCAGTGAGGAAGACAGACACGGCACCTCCCCCATGCATTTTGCACGTAGACATTAACTCATAGTTACAATGAAAGAGTTTATTAACAGGATATATGAGAGCAAGATAGCCACCTCAGTTCAGAACATCAGATAAGTGACATCTGACATGTTACATCCCTGGCCTCTGCAACTAATTCTCATCTGATACATTTTCAAGTCACAACCCCCTCAGACTCTTTCCTCAGAACATTCTGTATTTGCAAATTTAAAAACTAATGATAGTCCATGTGTGGTTTAAGTGAGGAGTAGCAAAATTGTGGGTTCCTGAAATACTTAATAAAATAAAAACAAAAGGCACTTGCTCCTTGGAAGTAAAGCTATGACAAACCTAGACAGCGTATTCGAAAGCAGAGATATCACTTTGCAGACAAAAATCCATACAGTCAAAGCTATGGTTTTTCCAGTAGTCATGTACAGATGGGAGAGTTGGCCATAAAGAAGGCTGAGCACCAAAGAACTGATGCTTTCGAACTGTAGTGGTGGAGATGACTCTTGAGAGTCCCTTGGACAGCAAGGAAATCAAACCAGTCCATCCTAAAGGAAATCAACCCTGAATACTCACTGGAAGGACTGATGCTGAAGCTGAAACTCCAATATTTTGGCCACCTGATTCAAAGAGCTGACTCATTGGAAAAGACCCTCATGTTGGGAAAGATTGAAGACAAGAGGAGAAGGGGACGACAGAGGATGACCAGTTGGATGGCATCACCGACTCAATGGACATGAGCTTGAGCAAACTCTGGGCGATGGTGAAGGACAGGGAAGCCTGGTGTGCTGCAGCCCATGGGGCTGCAAAGAGTTATACACGACTTAGGGACGGAACAACAGCAACAACTAATCATTTAGTGCTTATGCTGGAACAGACACAACACTGTATACATCACATTTATTATCAAATGTCACTCCAATAACCTGTGGTAAATAGAGCTGTTACAACTGTAGAAATTAAGGTTCAGTGTGATTAAGGACCTTATTTAAGGTCATGTGGTAAGTGACTCAAATCAATATTCTTACCCCCTTTTCCTGTCACTTCCCTGTTTCTAGTAACATGGCCCAGAGTGAATGAACTTTGCCGGCACAGATATCACATGGTTAATGGCTGTTAAGCTTTCAGGCAGCTAAGGCCAAAAGATCTTCTTCCAGTATTAAGCCACGGATGGAGAAGTGGGAGGCAGGAACTGAAGACTTGGGGTAAGCAGCCCTACAGAAAGTGGAGTTCATCTGGAGCAACTCCTCCTGGACTTCAAGTTCTCTTGTCTCCTTCCTTTGGGAGGGCATCCTCAGTTCTGTGTTATCCATCCCTCCCTAAGACAGGAATTTCCAGTTGGTATCAAATATATATTTCCTCCTTCCCCTCTTTGTAATAGAACTCCCCTTTTCAGATTGGCACATGACCACCCAAAAAATGTGACTTAGTTCTGGTGGATGAGATGAAATGTAGGCAGAAGTGTTATGTGTGATTTCTGGAAATCGGAGATAAAGTTGATGGAGCAACAAGAGAGAAGACTGAGTCTCCAAAGACTGTTGTGGTGCCAGGCCAGGCCGCAAGTGTCTGTCCCTGGACTTTGCTTACATGAAAAGAAAACGAACGCTTTTGAAAAGCCACCATTATTTTGAGTTTCTTTCACATGCGTGCATATGTGCTCAGTCGCTTCACTCGTGTCCAACTCTTTGCAATGATATGGACAGTAGCCTGCCAGGCTCCTCTGTCTGTGGATTCTCCAGGCAAGAATATTGGAGTGGGTTGCCATGCCCTCCTCAAGGGGATCTTCCTGATTCAGAGATTGAACCCGCGTCTTCTGCATTGCAGGTGGATTCTTTACCCATTGAGCCACCTGGGAAGCACTTCTTTCACACATAACCAAAGCTAATCCTATATGACATGCTCAAAAATGAAATAACTCCATTCCTTCAAAAAGACTTCTTTCCACTACTAGATATTCTCAAGATAACATCATCTTTCCATCTACCAATCCATTTATCCATCCATCTTTCAATTTATTCATCACTTAGTAGACATTTATTGAATGCCCCCCTTACACCAAACATTGGGTTAAGTCCTGAGCTACATAATTGGATAATCTTATTCTCTGCCCTCACAGAGCTAAATATAAAGAAAAACTTTTGAACAAGGAAGGTTTTGCTTGCCACAACCATACTTCCCAGCTGCCACTGAAAGAAAAGGAAAATATTGGCTTAGTGGGATCAGTTTCACCCATGAAACATTTACCCTTTGCTTCTCTTTACAGGGAGAGAAACAGGCCTAGAGAAAGTGAGAGTGGCCTATCTATATTTTGGGGGATTGCGTCTTTCTGTCAAGTCCCCATTCTCAGTCACTAGAAGACAGAACCATGTTAGTTATTTTAACAGAAGAAAATATTAATATAAATAATTTTTAACTCTACCTGAAAAGAAAAAGAAATTCCAAGGGTGACACAGAAGTAGCAACTGCAAAACAGCTGCCATCCAAAGAGAAGGCAGGCTTACTCAGATGTAGAGGCCTAGAGGAGGAGCGGAGAAGCAGTGGCACCCACTCCAGTGCTCTTGCCTGGAAAACCCCATGGATGGAGGAGCCTGGTAGGCTGCAGTCCATGGGGTTGCTAAGAGTCGGACATGACTGAACGACTTCACTTTCACTTTCCACTTTCATGCATTGGAGAAGGAAATGGCAACCCACTCCAGGGTTCTTGCCTGGAGAATCCCAAGGACAGCGGAGACTGGTGGGCTGCTGTCTATGGGGTTGCACAGAGTTGGACACGACTGAAGTGACTTAGCAGCAGCAGACGAAGCAGAGGAGGAGACGTGAGGAACTGAAGCTCAGACATGTGAATCTGGGGAACAGAAAATGTCTGGGTGGTGCTAGTGTTTCTGAACTCAGAAAAGGCTCCCTGGGAATAGGAACCCATATCTTTAAGGAAGAGGCATCAGATTACTGGTGTTAATGTTCTAAGAAGCCTCAGTGAGACTGGTTCTGCAAGTACTGGAAAAATAGTAGTTCATAGTAGTTCAGTCGCTCAGTCGTGTCCGACTCTTTGTGACCCCATGAATTGCAGCACACCAGGCCTCCCATCCATCACCAACTCCCAGAGTTCACTCAAACTCACGTCCATCGAGTCGGTGATGCCATCCAGCCATCTCATCCTCTGTCATCCCCTTCTCCTCCTGCCCTCAATCCCTCCTAGCATCAGAGTCTTTTCCAATGAGTCAACTCTTCGCATGAGGTGGCCAAAGTACTGGAGTTTCAGCTTTACCATTATTCCTTCCAAAGAACACCCAGGGCTGATCTCCTTCAGAATGGACTGGTTGGATCTCCTTGCAGTCCAAGGGACTCTCAAGAGTCTTCTCCAACACCACAGTTCAAAAGCATCAATTCTTTGGTGCTCAGCTTTCTTCACAGTCCAACTCTCACATCTATACATGACCACTGGAAAAAACCATAGCCTTGACTAGATGGATCTTTGTTGGCAAAGTAATGTCTCTGCTTTTGAATATGCTATCTAAGTTGGTCATAACTTTCCTTCCAAGGAGTAAACGTCTTTAATTTCATGGCTGCAATCACCATCTACAGTGATTTTGGAGCCCCCCAAAATGAAGTCTGACACTGTTTCCACTGTTTCCCCATCTATTTCCCATGAAGTCATGGGGCCAGATGGCATGATCTTCGTTTTCTGAATGTTGAGCTTTAAGGCAACTTTTTCATTCTCCTCTTTCACTTTCATCAAGAGGCTTTTTAGTTCCTCTTCACTTTCTGCCATAAGGGTGGTGTCATCTGCATATCTGAGGTTATTGATATTTCTCCTGGCAATCTTGATTCCAGCTTGTGCTTCTTCCAGCCCAACATTTCTCATGATGTACTCTGCATATAAGTTAAATAAGCAGGGTGACAATATACAGCCTTGACGTACTCCTTTTCCTATTTGGAACCAGTCTGTTCCATGTCCAGTTCTAACTCTTGCTTCCTGACTTGCATATAGGTTTCTCAAGAGGCAGGTCAGGTGGTCTGGTATTCCCATCTCTTTCAGAATTTTCCACAGTTTATTGTGATCCACACAGTCAAAGGCTTTGGCATAGTCAATAAAGCAGAAATAGATGTTTTTCTGGAACTCTCTTGCTTTTTCCATGATCCAGCAGATGTTGGCAATTTGATCTCTGGTTCCTCTGCCTTTTCTAAAACCAGCTTGAACATCTGGAAGTTCACGGTTCACGTACTGCTGAAGTACGTGAAGTATTATGGAAAAATAGTAAGCTGACTGCAGATGCTGCTACTGAGCCAAGTTGTCATTGTTAGAGTGATGCTGATCAGAATAGGAGCCAAACAGGAATGATCAAGTTCCTTCTTCCTCTTCTAGCCTGGGATCTCCCTTGAGGGCCCCTGCTTCACAGAGCCTAACAGATCCATCAGACAAAGTAGAAACGTGGTTTGCAGAGTTTCAGGATTATTAGGCAATGAAGGCCTAATAACTGATATATGGCTACCCACTCCAGTAATTCTTTCTCGGAGAATTCCAAGGACAGAGGAGCCTGGGAGGCTACAGTCCATGGGGTGGCAAAGAGTCTTACGTGACTGAAACACTAACACTTTTTCAAGCCCTATTATGGACTGAATGTCCATGTAACCACCAAATCCATATGTTGAGTCCCTAGTCCTCAATATGAAAGTATTTGGAAATGAAGCCTTTGGGAAGTCAAGAGGACGGGGCCCTCATGATGGGATCAATGCCTTTAAAAGAAGAGACATCATAGAGCTTGCTCTTCTCCACAAACACACAAAGAAGAGGTCATGTGAGCACATGGCCAGATGGTGGCCCCCTCAAGCCAGGAGAAGAGACCTTAAAATGAAACCTATCTGGCTGGCACCTTGACCTTGGACATTCTTGACTCTAGAACTAAAAGAAATAAATTTCCGTTGTTTAAGTCACTTGCTGTTGTTCAGTCACCTAGTCGTGTCCAAGTCTTTGCAACTCCATGGACTGCAGCACGCCAGGCCTCCCTGTCCCTCTCCTGAAGTTTGTCCAAGTTCATGTCTCTTGCATTGGTGATGTCACCCAACCATCTCATCCTCTGTCCCCCGTTCTCCTCCTGTCCTCAATCTTTCCAGGCATCAGGATCTTTTCCAGTGAGCCAGCTCTTCATATCAGGTGCCCAAAATACTGGAGCTTCAGCTTCAGCATCAGTCCTTCCATTGAGTATTCAGGGTTGATTTCCTTTAAGGTTGACTGGTTTGATCTCCTTGCTGTCCAAGGGACTCTCAAAAATTTTCTCCAGCATCACAGTTTGAAAGCATCAGTTCTTCAGTGCTTGAGCTTCTTTAGGATTCCCCCTCTCACACCCCTACAAGCCAGGAGAAAAGGCCTCAGAATGAAACCTATCTGGCTGGCACCTTGACCTTGGATGTTCTTGACTCTAGAACTAAGAGAAATAAATTCCTGCTGTTTAAGTCACATAGTTTATGGGGTTTTTTTTGTTGTTGTTGTTATGGAAGCCCTAGCAGAATAAGACATTCCACAATGACCTTGGTGTAGAAGCTTTTCAAGGTTGGTGAGGTGCTCTGAAGTTGTCAAATATGGAAGTGACCACATCAAAAGATATTTTCTGAAACTCACCTCAATCACTTCTCCAGAACCTCAAGAAGAGTGAGTGTGTGGGTCATCATGGAAATTAAGCTTCCCAGGACAAGACATTTTTACAATGTTTCTCCAAATCTTCATTCTTCACAACTCCCCCATTGTCCTTCAGGAATCACCCCCAGGAAGCAGGGGGGTGGTTGGGGGACGATCAGAAACTATTAATCAACAGCCAAGTCGTCTTCTTTCTGCTTCATAAAGTCTCAAGGCTTAGCTTCAGCAGTTTATTAAATTACCAGAACGCCAAGAAAAATAGCTTTAATAACACATTTCTGCCTATCTATTATTTTTTTATAACCCAGAGTGGAGAATTAAAAGGCTCCCTACCATTTAAAATAGCATTTTTGAAATTAAAATGAACATGTTAGAGGGATCTTTTTTTTTAACTCAAAAAATAAGCCATTGATTCAGGATGTGATTACTCCAAGCCGAAATTTTATAGCTAAATCTTTGTTTGGTGTAAAGGAAGGAGGAGAAATGGTTTTTCCCGAGCAGCTTCAAAGTATATTAATTAGAACAGGTGGATGGGCAGGTCACTTTGTCCTCTTATGTGGTTTAGTGTTACAAACACTAGTTTCAAGAATTATGATGTTAAAGGAGTTGAGATGAAATTGCCGTCTAGGGGACCAGCTGGCCACCCAGATGGGACCTCATAGGGGGCAGAGCTATGGTGAATGAACAGCCCACAGTTCAAACTCTGTTTCTGAACTTGCAAATTCAAGAACATTATCAGGGCCCTTAGATATGACCAAAGTCCTAAGTTGATGTATAAACTCAACTACAATTTATTTCTAATGAGGGACCCCTAGATAATTTTTGACAATCACTTACTGAGCTCCAAACATGAGAGAGGCACCACGCTATGAAGCCTAGATAAAATGGTAAACCAATTATATACATTTTATTATATAAATATATTATATAAATTATTATAATATATAAATATATCCGTATATAAACTAACTAATACAGAGGGTTGTAGTATTCCTTTCCTATGGTAATGTTCCTGTGACAAATCATTCCAACATGTAGTGACTTAAAACAACCTAGAGATTGTCATTCTGAGTGAAGTAAGTCAGACAGAGAAAGACAAATATCATATGATATTGCTTATTTGTGGAATCCTTAAAAAAAAAAAAAAGCACAAATGAACTAACCTATAAAACAGAAATACAGGTGTAGAAAACAAGCTTATGGCTCTCAGGGGTTAGAGATGAGAGGATAAATTAGGAAGTTGGGACTGCCATATACACACGGCATTGTGCTGTGCTTAGTTACTCAGTCGTGTCCGACTCTTTGCAATACCATGGACTGTAGCCCACCAGGCTCCTCTGTCCATGGGGATTCTCCAGGCAAGAATACTGGAGTGGGTAACTATTTTCTTCTTCAGGGCATCTTCCCAACTCAGGGATTCAACCAAGTCTCCCACATCTCAGGCAGATTCTTTACCATCTGAGCCACTAGGGAAGCCCAAGAATGCTGGAGTGGGTTGCCATGCCCTCCTCATATACACACTACTGTATATAAAATAGATAACTCATAAGGACTACTGTATAGCACAGGGAACTCTACCCAATATTCTGTAATAGATTATATAGGAAAATAATCTTAAAAAGAGTGGCTATCTGGGTAGAACAGATTCACTTAGAAGCTAAGTGTATTAGAAGCTAATACAATATTGTAAATCAACTATATTCCAATACAAATTAAAAAACAAAGAAGCAAAAACACTTATGATCTCATAGTTTCTGTGGTCAGGAACTTGGGCGTGGCTTAGCTGAGTCCTCGCTTCAGCATCTCTGTAGGAGTTGCTGTAGGGCTGCAACCCAAGTGTCTGCCATGGCTGCAGTCTCATCAGAAGGCTTAACTGGGGAGGATCCATTCCCAAAGCGAGTACTCATGTGTTTGTTGGTGAGGTGCAGTTCCTTGCAGGGGCCTCCCTCGGTTTCTTTCCACGTGGACCTTTGCATACAGCATTTCACAAAGACAGGAAGCCAGCAAGAAGGAAAGAAAGAGTGCCAGCAAGGGTCCACTGGCAAGATGGAAGTCACAGTTATCCTGTAACTAAGCTAACCATGGAAGCAGTGAGTGAGTCACTCAGTCATGTCCAGCTCTTTGCGACCCCATGGGCTATAGCCTGTCAGGCTCCTCTGTCCATGGAATTCTCCAGGCTAGAATACTGGAGTGGGTAGCTATTTTCTTCTTCAGGGGATCTTCCCAACCCAGGGATTCAACCCAAGTCTCCCACATTGCAGGCATATTCTTTACCATTTGAGCCACCAGGGAAACCCAAGAATACTGGAGAGGGTA
This sequence comes from Bos indicus, assembly GCF_029378745.1. NCBI lineage: Eukaryota > Metazoa > Chordata > Mammalia > Artiodactyla > Bovidae > Bos > Bos indicus. The sequence continues at coordinate 111,793,787 of NC_091762.1, read as the reverse complement.
GCCTATCCCTTCTCCAGCAGATCTTCCTGACCCAGAAATTGAACAGGGGTCTCCTGCATTGCAGAGGGATTCTTTGCCAACGAGCTACCAGGGAAGCCCAATCATGGAAATGGCATCCCATATTTCTGTCATATTCTATTCATTAGAAGTGAGTTACAAGGTTGAGCCCACACTCAAGAGGAGAGGAGTACACAAATGCCAGGGGGTTCCTGAAACAATGAAGCCAGAAAGCAGAGCATTAGAAGCAGGTCTAGAATCATTTGGCCTGAATTTAAAGCCTGGATCTCCAAAATGGACGTGTTTTATTCAGCACATGTTTATAGAATACCTACCATGTGCCAAGTCCTGTTGAAAGATATGAGGATTGGCAGTGAATAAAACCAAGTCCCTGCTCTGATGGGGTTTGCAGTCCAGTGAAGGAAGGAATGGATCTTACTAAGGGGTCATGAAGAAAAGTTAAAATAGAGTAAGGGATGAAAAGTGGGTAAGTAATCTATTCTTACTCTGTTTTCTTTTCTTTTGGCAAATTTTATTCTAAAATTATTTCAAATATGCAAAAGTTGCAAGAATAGTTGACAAGGAGCTTCAGCATACTTTCCCCTCAGTGTTGCTAATTGTGAACACTTTACCATTTTATTATCTATTTTCAGAGCCATTTGACAATAAATAGTGGATACGAAGCCCCCTTTTCCCCTAAATACTTCAACATATATTTTCTAACAGCAAGCACATTTTCTTCACACATTCACAACTACCAAAATCAGGAAATTAACTTAATACTATTATCTATTCTGCAGACCTTATTACATTTTTAGCAGTTGTACCAATCATGTCCCTTATACTATATATTTTAAAAAGCTCTTTATTCTGGTCCAGAATTCAATCCAAGATGACATATTCCATTTGGTTGTCATTTCTCTTTAATCTCCCTTAATCAGGAATAGCTGCTCAGCTTTTTCTTTGTCTTGACATTTTGTAGGAGTCCAGGCTAGGGATCCTGAAATTTGGGCCTTTCATGTAAGATAGGAAAACCATAGAAATAGCATGTCCTTCTTAGCACATCATGGAGAAGGCAATGGCACCCCACTCCAGTACTCTTGCTTGGAAAATCCCATGGATGGAGGAGCCTGGTAGGCTGCAGTCCATGGGGTCGATAAGAGTCAGACACGACTGAGCGACTTCACTTTCACCTTTCACTTTCATGCATTGGAGAAGGAAATGGCAACCCACTCCGGTGTTCTTGCCTGGAGAATCCCAGGGATGGCGGAGCCTGGCAGGCTGCCGTCTATGGGGTCACACAGAGTCAGACACGACTGAAGCGACTTAGCAGCAGTAGCAGCATTATACTAGGAGGCACATGAAGTAGCTTTATCTCTTTACTGGTGATACTAACTCTGATCATTAGTTAAAATGGTGTTTATAAGCTTTCTCCATCACAAGGGCTTTATTTTTCCTTTGTACTTAATAAATATTTTGTGAGGGGATACTCTGAGCTTGTATGAGCTATACTGTTCTTCATCAAAATTTTACCCACTAGTTTTGGCTCCACTGATGATTCTTGCCTTCATCAATTACTAATATGATGGTTGCCAAATGGTGATTTTCTAAGTCCATCGTTACTTCTCTATTTATTAGTTGGTAGCCTACCACGAACTATTTTTAGGTAGAGTCATCAGGGAAGGCATCTCTGAGGAGGTGATGCTTGAATGGAGACCAGGAAGAAGTAAAGAATGAACATGAAGTTTATCTGGTAGAGTGTCAGGCAGAGGGAACTCTAAGCGCAGAGAATAAAAGCAATATATACTTCATATGGCTGTTGTGAAAAGTCAATACAAAATCATATGTACAGGATGGTGCTCAGTGCTCAGTCGTGTTCTACTCTTTGCTACCTCATGGACAGTAGCCTACCAGGCTCTGCTGTCCATAGAATTTTCCAGGCAAGAATACTGGAGTACCACTGTGCCAACTGGGAGGCCTCATAAAAGGGTAGTGCACAGACTTTAGAAATAATTCCGTAAAAGAAACTACTATTGTTATTAATGACATCTAATGTAATCGATCTAAAAGGTAAGAGGGCTCGTGTGGTGAAGTGGAAGGGGAGTGGGGCAAGTCTGATTGTGGTGGGAAGAATTTTAAGATGATCCCCAAAGAGCCCCATCCTTGTATAATCCCCTCTATCGTGAAGTGGGAGGAACCTGTGGATAGGGTGGGATATTGCTTCCGTGATTAGGTTATGTCACATGGCACAGTTGACTGAGAACATGAGATTATCCTCATGGAGCTTGACCTCATCACAAGAGCCCTTCGAAGGGACAAGTTCCTTCTTGGAGAAAAAAATCAAAGTTGGAGAGATTTGAAGCAGGAGGGGGATTTGCTGTGTGAGAAGTTCTCCATTGCTGACTTTGAAGATGGAGTTGCCCATGTGACAAGGACAGGAGAGCGGCCTCTTGGAGCTGAGTGTGACACCCTGGGTGCATAGTCAGCAAGGAGCTGAGCTCTGATAACCATCTGAATGAGCTTGGAAGAAGACCCCAGACCTCTGATGAGAATGCAGCCCACTGACACTGGATTTCAGATCCATGAGAACTTGAGCAGTGGGCCCAGGCATGATGTGCCTGGACTTCTGACCTACGGAAGTCAGGAGATGATAAACAGAGGTCATCTTAATTTGCAATGTGTATGGTAATCTGCGGTGCACTGATAGAACATCAGCCCACCTAGGGAACAAAGGTAAGGAAGATCCCAAGGAGAAAGAGCATGAGACCCCTGGGGAAAGGAGATAGCTCAGCACAGTCAAAGCGCAGTGGTGGAAAAGGAGCGGGCTGTAGAGGTAGGCAGCCCAGGTGTTCACGTGACTCTGGGTCCACATCTACTGAGGAGCTCAGTGTCAGGTCCTGTGCTGAGAAAGACTGGAGACCCGGAGACAAATAACACACAGTGATGCTGTCAAGGTGCTCATGGTCTGGTGGAGAAATAATCTCAGTGGAGCATCAGAGGCATGACGAATGGCATTTCTCACAGAGATTTTATTCACTCAGGTAACTCAGTGCCTAGAACCGTGCCTTGCACATAGCGGGTGATAATAACCCTTCATTGAGTTGAATGAAATTGAAGTGATATTTCATCTCAGCCAGTGGCTTTCAACCAGGAGCAAATTTACCTACCAGGGGCAATGTCTCCAGATATTTTTCTTTGCCACACTAAGGAGGTGCTGTAGGCATCTAGTGGGAAGAGGTCAGGAATGCTGCTAAACATCTCACCATGCACAGAAAAGCCTCCCTCCCCCAACCAAGAACTATCTGGTTCAAAATAGTGCTAAGGTTGAGAAGCCATGATTAGACAATGGTGAGATCTGATGAAACCTTTGCCCTTCACTCAGAAAACAGTTCTCTAATGCTTGTTATTCTAATGCCCGTGTCCTCGCACTTGAGCAAGATTGGATAAACAGTGAAATTCCCCTTTTCTGGATCCTCTCAGGACGTTGTGAAGTTCAGCTTCCTTCCATCGGCCTTCCTTGCAATACGATCAGTGTCACTGATTAGAACCCAGTGCCCTCTTTTGCTCTTATTCTCAGCCCCCTGCTTTGGCCTGGAAGGTATTAATTGGTGGGCTGGTCAATGTTTAACAACCAGCTCTCAAAAAAAATATGCATATACAATGCATATGTACATATATATATTTAATATTCTACTGATATAAAAGATGTTTCACACAATTTGCAGACAGTTTAACATACGACATTAATTATCATAAATCCCATATAGACAACTGATCCTCATAGGATGTTTTCATCGGTTTTTGCTGAACACTTGTATATATAGCCAACCTAAAGAAGCATTGGTGAATGGGTGTAGTTCCAACATGAATGTTGACTGCTATTTTCTTTTATATTAACAAGTGAGATGAAAGTGAAACCAGAAAGGCATGCTGGAATGCCATTCGTTCGTCAATGATGTATCTGCTTTGTTGAACCAGATAATTGTTTTCAAGTAATTGAAGAATATTTTCTCAATTTTTGTGCCATTAGCAATGCAACATTTACAGACAGGACAGGCTTTTAAATTTAATCTGCATTATTAACATTTTTTCCATCACTTTCTTAAGTACAGACAATCAACAGAACAATACATCGAGTCCTGACTTGTAGCATTTTCTGATTCCCTTGGTGTAAATACTCCTACCTTGGCAAATGTCAAACCACCAGTGTGATGTCTCTGAACACTGAGTTAGGAACAGATGGTTGTCACACATCTTTATATGGTATTTCCACCATACAGGTGTAATAGAAATAAGTAACTTCCAAGAGAATAGATGATAGTAAAATGCTAAATAATGGGGAAGTATGAGTTCTGAGTATTTGTTATCTTTGCTTTTAGTAAAAAATGTATTTAATTGTAGGTTTGGAGACTGAATTTTAAACAAAGTCAATGCTTATCAACTGGTTTACAAAATTTCAGAAAATTTAAAAATTGACTCTCGAAAGCTGGCATGTATTGGTGCTAGCACACCCCTGCTTTACCTAGTTAGTGCCTTGTGCTGACAATCAAGCTTACTCTGTAGTTAACACTTTAAACAGATACACTCATAGAGAGTTACCTTACAGCTGAGTTCTGGGGGATCATACACTGACTACGCACACATAGCGTGAATATAGGGATCACGTAGGAAATCATCTTGTCTTCATTTCATGTCTGCTGGCCCTGTTGCTCTTATTAGCATAATAGGAAAAAGATTTTGTTGTTGTTCAGTCGTTAAGTTGTGTCTGACTCTTTGCGACCCCGTAGACTGCAGCATGCCAGGCCTTCACTGTCTCCCGGAGTTTGCTCATGTCCATTGAGTTGGTGATGCTATCTAACCATCTCAACCTCTGTTGCCCCCTTCTCCTTTGGCCTTCAATTTTTCCTAGCATCAGGGTCTTTTCCAATGAGTTGGCTCTTGGAACCAGGTGGCCAAAGTATTGGAGTTTCAGCTTCAGCACCAGCCCCTCCAATGAATATTTAGCATTGATTTCCTTTAGGATTGATCAGATCAATGGGAAAAAGATACCTGACTTTTAAAATCTGGTGGAGACTGTTGATATTTCCTTGCCCTGCTTCCTGAGGGATTCTCTTCTAGGTAGCAGTAATGGTGAGTGGGACAGGGGAGGAAATGTGACTTCACAAATCCTTAATAGACAAACACTGGCTGCCTCATGCTTGGAGGAGAAACATGCGAGAAAATACCTCCTCAAGAGCCAGACATCCCGCCTAGAAAGGCCAGACAGGCCAGACAGGCCATCCTGGCTAGACAGCCAGACCCTAGAGCCAGATATCCTGGAATGTGAAATCAAGTGGGCCTTAGGAAGCGTCACTATGAACAAAGCTAGTGGAGGTGATGGAATTCCAGTTGAGCTATTTAAAATCCTAAAAGATGATGCTGTGAAAGTGCTGCACTCAATATGCCAGCAAATTTGGAAAACTCAGCAGTGGCCACAGGACTAGAAAAGGTGGATTTTCATTCCAATCCCAAAGAAAGGCTATTTCAAAGAATGTTCAAACTACCACACAATTTTACTCACCTCACAATCTAGCAAAGTAATGCTCAAAATTCTCCAATCCAGGCTTCAACAGTATGTGAACTGTGAGCTGGATTTAGAAAAGGCAGAGGAACCAGAGATCAAACATCCAAAATCCACTGGATCATTAAAAAGCCAAGAGAGTTCCAGAAGAACATCGTCTTCTGCTTTACTGACTATGCCAAAGCCTTTGACTGTGTGGATCACAACAAACTGTGGAAAATTCTTCAAGAGATGGGAATACCAGACCATCTCACCTGCCTCCTGAGAAATCTGTATGCAGGTCAAGAAGTAAGAGTTAGAACTGGACTTGGGACAACAGTCTGGTTCCAAATTGGGAAAGGAGTACATCAAGGCTGTTTATTGTCACCCTGCTTATTTAACTTATATGCAGAGTACATCATACGAAATGCTGGACGGAAGAAGCACAAGCTGGAATCAAGATTGTTGGGAAAAATATCAATAACCTCAGATATGCAGATGACACCACCCTTATGGCAGAAAACAAAGAAGAACTAAAGAGCCTCTTGACGAAAGTGAAAGAGGAGAATGAAAAATCTAGCTTAAAACTCAACATTCAGAAAACTGAGATCATGGCATCTGGTCCCATCACTTCATGGCAAACAGATATGGAAACAGTGAGAGACTTTATTTTGTGGGGCTCCAAAATCACTGTAGATGGTGACTGCAGCCATGAAATTAAAGATGCTTGCTCCTTGGAAGAAAAGCTATGACCAACCTAGACAGTATAAAAAGCAGACATTACTGTGCCAACAAAGGTCAATCTAGTCAAAGCTATGGTTTTTCCAGAGGTCATGTATGGATGTGAGAGTTAGACTATAAAGAAAGCTGAGTGCTGAAGAATTGATGCTTTTGAACTGTGGTATTGGAGAAGACTCTTGAGAGTCCCTTGGACTGCAAGGAGATCCAACCAGTTCATCCTAAAGGAAATCAGTCCTGAATATTCACTGGAAGGACAGATGCTGAAGCTAAAGCTCCAATACTTTGGCCACCTGATGCGAAGAACTGACTCATTTGAAGAGACCCTCATGCTGGGAAAGATTGAAGGTAGGAGAAGGGGACAACAGAGGATGAGATGGTTGGATGGCATCACCAACTCTATGGACATGAGTTTGAGCAAGCTCCAGGAGTTGGTGAAGGACAGGGGAGCCTGGCATGTGCAGTCCATGGTGTCACAAAAAGTCGGACATGACTGAGCAAGTGAACTGAACTGACCTCCTCTAGACAATCTCAAGCATACATGCTCAGTATATTCTTTTATTCATCATGCCTCAGTGTCACCTGATATGAAGAACATTGGAATATATCCGGATGCTGGGAAAGATTGAAGGTAGGAGGAGAAGGGGGCAACAGGAAGAGATGGTTGGATTGCCTCACCGGCTCAAGGGATGTGAGTCTGAGCAAACTCTGGGAGATAGTGAAGGAAAGAAGGCCTAGTGTGCTGCAGTCTATGGGGTCACCAAGAGTCAGACACGACTAGCAACTAAGCCACAACAATCAGAACCTCAGAGTCATCCCCATATTATGTTATGTTTTATTCTCACTCTCAACCCCTCTTATTTCCATGCAAATTCCTCTTTGGGGTGGAGCTAAAAACTTGACTTCTTGTTGAACCATTTGAAGGATTTTTCCCATTCTGATATAAATAGCAAGAGGGGCAGGGCAGGTGGCCACACTATAGAACCTTTGCTTTAAGGTCCCCTTTTCTGCTTATTTGGAATCCAGCCATGTCCATGGCTCACTTCACTCCTGTGGCCTCGAGGAGGCAAACACAGCATCCTCTGAATTATCCTGCTTGATTTGTCCATGGCCTTGGCTAACTCTTCATGTTTTCTTGAATTTCCCATCTTAACAGATTTTAAAATTTTCCACCAGCTAAACACAAAACACAATCAATCCTAAACATTTTAGCCACATAATTATACCTTCTCCACTACCAAATCTCTTACCAAATGTATTCAGTACACTTAATGCATAACCTACAAAATCTCTTCTTCAAATGCAATGCATTTCCCTCTTAGCCAATTTTAGACATTAAGGACATTATTTGCTTTATGAGAAGTATTTATTTATGCTTTTTAACAAACACGAATGAGTGCCGGGCTCTGGGCTAATTATGGGGGATGTATCAGTGAATAAGAAAGACAGACCTGCTCCCTCCTCTTGGGGAGCTTTTAGTCTGATGGAGGAGAATGACATTAAGCAAACACACATGCAAATATGTATTCATGGTTAAAAAGGTGAAAAGTGCTATAAGGACAAAGAATGGACTCCTATGATGAGGGGATACAGTTTGTCCTGGGGGCCAGAGAAGGCTTTCCTGAAGGATTTAAAAGAACCAGCCAGAGGAGAGATCGGGGCAGAGAATGGGGAAGAGGCCCTGAGGGACAGGGAGCCACTTCATTCAGGACCCTAAGAGAAAGAAGGAATCTCCAAATCAGGGATGGAGGAGATGAGGAGAATGAGATGAGCAGTGAGGTAGACTCAGGTCCAGATGATAGCCAGGTAAGCCTTGCAATAGCTTTTATTCAAACCTCAATAAGGCATTCAAGTCTGAACACAGGGGAGTGTTCCAATTCACTTTCTAAACAGATCCCTCTAGATAACACATAGAAAGTGAATTGGGGGACACCTCCCTGTTGGTCCAGGGCTAAGACTCCACACTCCCAATGCAGGGGCCCGGGTTTGATCCCTGGTCAGAGAATGAGATCTCACATGCTGCACCTAAAAAAAAAAACCCATTACTGCAACTAAGATCTGGCACAACCAAATAAATAATTTTTTTTTTTTAAGAAAGTGGGTTGGGGAATTAGGGCAAAAGGAGAAATAGAATGATAGCCAAGAGGCAGCTATAGCAATCCAGAATGGAGATAATGATGGTGTGAACTATGGTGATTGGAGTGGGAGGAACAGAAATGGACACATTGGAGAAAACCTTCAAGAGATGGAAATGACTGCATATGCTGGGGAAACTGACATGGTGAAGGAGATGAGTGGAAGAGTGGTGTCAAGGATGGAGGCTGGCAGAAAGAGGGATCATTCACTGAAAGGATGGTGTAAGCACCAGCCCAGGACTGTGTCCGACACAGAGGAAGGGCAGGTCTGCAGGAAGCAAGGAGAGAAACAAAATGACTTGAGCTAATTCCTTTTCTGTTTCATCAGACAAAGAGGTGATTTTCTGTTGATAAAATGTGCTGCCTGTTTTTCCTCCCAACTCCCTCACTAGCCAACTAGCCCTCAATCTCTCTCTTTGGCCATCCACTCGAAAATTTTGACCAGGTTCAAATACTCCAAAACAGTAGTCCTCAAAGTGTCAGGCCAGGCGTCGTTGGGGTTTACCAGACGGTTGCAACTGGCATGCAGAATGACTTTTCAATGCTATGTGGATATGGCAACCCATCACATTGAATCAGAGTGTGAGAAAGTAATTTCCTTTTCAATTCTTTCTTAGGCGTTTTGATTACATCAGGGAGAAAGGCTCAGTTTGGTGTTAGTATGTCTTTACACCTCTCTAACACTTGATAATCTCTCTTTTTAACAAAGAGAGAACAAGGCCGCAATCTCAAAGCGTTTTAGCAGGCCACAGTCTCTTTTCGGAATTTAATAACATTGTTTTGTTTTTCACTGTCAAAAAAGTTTGAGATTACCTCCTATTTATGGCAAGTAATATTGATTTTTCATTTGCAGCAGTGATATAAATAAATGTATTTAAAAATAAGGGTGTGAGTACAGAAAGGGAGTGGTGGTAATGCAAATTAAGTCATAGTGCACGTGATGCATGAAAATGGCAAGTGTCACCCCGGAGCGCAGTGATCAAAGTCTGGAAAACAGAGCATGACAGTGAAATGGGTGTTTGTTATTCTTGCATCTGCTCCTCTGACTTGGGGCAACATTTCCTGATTTGCTTTGGTGAATCATCTCTCCCCTACTCTCAGACCACCATGCCGTCTGTAAAGCTGATCTTACTCCTGGGTCCCAGGGGGCAGCGCTGGGTGTTCCATCACCTGGGCCAGTGATTGGCTTATTGATGGACACACCTGATCAAACCAGGCCAATCAGGCCCAGAGCTGGGATTTGAACCCATAGTTTGGTGCAGGGACCATGACCCAAACCACTGCACTCGCCCTCTTTCCCGCATACTGTGCCTTTTGAACTGAGAACTGAAGGATGAGAAGCAGAATTAAGATAGCAGACGAGGCAGTAGGGAGCAATGTGATGAGGCTACAGATGTCCTCAGGACCAAACCGCAGATGCCTTGTAGACTTGGGTAAGAACCCCATTTTGAACTCCATCCTAAGAGCAATGCAGACTTTCCCAGGTAGCACAGTGGTAAAGAAGCCACCTGCCAGCGCAGGAAACAGAAGGGACATGGATTCCATCCCTGGGTTGGGAAAATCCCCTGGAGAAAGAAATGGCAACTTGCTCCAGTATTCTTGCCCAGATAATTCCGTGGACTAAGGAATCTTGCAGGCTACATACGGTTCATGGGGTCTCAAAGAGTGAGATATGACTGAGCGCGTGCGCGCGCGCACACACACACACACACACACACACACACACACACTAAGAGCAATGGGAAACCCTTGTTTGTTTTCCTGCAAGAGGGTGGCAGGCCTAGATTTGTATGTTTAAAAACTGCTGTGGTTTTTGTACAGCATTTAGCATTGTAAACCATTTAGTGGTTTTTGTACAGCATTTGTACAGTTACCAGCACCTAGTAACTGTGAATATTAAATTGGAGAAAGCCCAGTATTTGCAGCAGGTACAGAACTGGGGCTCAGTAAATGTTCATCTCTACCTCTTTTGCCCTCTGCTTGTTCCTGAGGCTGCTTCTTTAAGAAAGAGCCTCCAGGGAAAGTGGAGTCTTAAGTAGGACGTAGCCTTGCCCAAGGGCACTGACATTTAGATGGAGCCCATTAGATGAGGCCAAAGGCAGAAAGCAAAGTTGTGTGCTCTGGGTACTTTTAAACCTTCGCAGTCACTGAGTCGGACACGACTGAAGCGACTTAGCAGCAGCAGTCACTGAGTTTCTACAGTTAAAAAGTGGGAGCATGGAGTGAAGAGTTAATGAGGCAAATAGGAATTTAAAAAAAGAGGAAGCAAACCCAGTGACTGATGGTTAAGAGAGGAGGTCTGACTTAAACACAGGTTACTAGACTCGGGAGCGCTCCTTTTCTGGGTCATGGCCAACAGGCGGACAACATGCTTGGCCTACAGGAAGAAAGGCTTGTCGGCTTGCTGTCCCTGTCTGCATGTGGGAAGGAATCCACAGCTACAGGAGGAAGATGAGACTGTAATTTGGAGACAGAAGTAGTCAAAGGAATTCAACTGAGAAATAACATCCTGGCACAAACTTAAGACATAAAAATAAAATCAATTTCACAAGACCCAGAAAGCCTGATTCTTGTGAAGTGTCCTCATGGAATCTCAACAAGCTTAGGCATCTGCAGTCTCCGAACCCCTCCCAAAATGGCACCTTTGCTCCAGCCCCTGTGGAAATTTGTAGCCTCTCCATCCCTCACCTGCCTTTGTCCAGACCAGGCTGGGGCCATCGATCCTGCTTATGTACCCTCCCCATCCCAGGCCCCCTGAGTCCAGGGGTCCACCAGGCCTACCTCACTGAGCAAAAGCACCTCCCGTGTGCCATCCCACCCTCCTGGCCTCTGACTGCCTGGAACTTGGACTAGCACCACTATCTTCCTGACACCTGCACTCCCTCCCATGTCGGGACAGTATGGCTCAGTAGTTAAGCACAATGTCTCAATCAGTGTCTGGAGTTGGATAGACCTGGGGCCTTGAGTAGTGGCCAACAGAGCAAGTTCTGGTGTCATGTTGCAGGGTCTAATCCATAGCTTCCCCCACTGACCATGTGTGCTCTCTTGGATAGGTTATCTAACTTCTGTGGGCCTCAGTTTTCTCATCTGTATAATGGGGATAAAATATTACCTGCCTCAAGGAGCTAAGAGTTTATTTACACAAAGAATTCATATGTGTTGTGAATTGAGAACAGTTTTTGACACGACTGCAAGGAGATCCAACCAGTCCATTCTAAAGGAGATCAGTCCTGCGTGTTAATTGGAAGGAATGATGCTAAAGCTGAAACTCCAATACTTTAGCCACCTCATGTGAAAAGCTGACTCATTGGAAAAGACTCTGATACTGGGAGGGATTGGGGGCAGGAGGAGAAGGGGACGACAGAGGATGAGATGGCTGGATGGCATCACTGACTCGATGGACATGAGTCTGAGTGAACTCCGGGAGATGGTGATGGACAAGGAGGCCTGGCGTGCTGCGATTCATGGGGTCTCAAAGAGTTGGACACGACTGAGGGACCGAAATGAACTGAACTGAACTGAAGTGTTTCATGCGTGTTAGATACTAGTATTTGAGTCCTCTCCCTGCCAGCTGGGAAAACTCATGAGCGTGGTTTAATCTAAGCCTCAGAGTCAATACTTCCCTACTTGTTCCCCTGCAGCCCTGCAAACAAGCGTTTCACTCTGACGAGCAAACAGAAGTGGTTAACAGACAAGTCCTGTTCTCTAGGCCCAGAATGTTTTCTTTTGGTTGGGCCAATGACCCAGATAATGACCACACCTGTATTTAGTAACGTGTTATTCAGTCTCTTCTCTCCCTGAAGAATTCATTAGTAGCTACACTTTTTTTTTTACTTCACTCCTTTTTGCCTCCTTTTGTCTCCGACATTTGGTCAAGTTTTCATGCTTGTTTTTGTTTTTTTTCAATGCCAAGTTCAGTGATTTCCAAATGCACAGCCCAGGCCATCTCAACAATGAGGTTAATCATACGATTACCAGAGATATTGCAGGTAGCCTGGAGATAACGGCCTCAGCAGCTATGAGAGCTTCAAACCTGGAGCCATCCAGGACTCCTTCTCCTTCACCTCTGACATCCCATCAGTCACCGAGTTCCATCAATTCTTTTTTTTAACATAGCTTTTTTTGATATGGACTTAAAAAAAATCTGTATTGAATTTGTTACAATATTGCCTCTATTTTTTTATATTTTGGTTTTTTGGCCATGAGTCATGTGGGATTTTACCTTCACAACCAGGGATCAAGCCTGCATCCCCTCCATTGGAAGGCAAAGTCTTGACCACTGGACCCACTAGAAAAGTCCCTCCATCAATTCTGACTTTTAAATATTTGTAATTTTTGAAGATAATTTTCAAGAGCAGTTTTCAGTTCACAGCAAAATTGAGAGGAAAAGACAAAGATTTCCCATGTCTCCTCTACCCACTCCTCATGATTGTCTCCCACTAGAGTGGTACATTTGTTACAATTGATGAACCTACATTGACAAATTATAATCACCCGAAGTTCATAGTTTACATTACGGTTCAGTCTTCTGGGTGTATGTTCAATGGGTTTGGACGGGTATTGAATAACATATAGCCATCACTATGGTGTCATTCAGAGTATTTTTATTACCCTAAAAGTCCTTGGCGGTGCTCTCCAGCTGTTCATCCCTCCTCCAACTCCTCTGACATTTGAAACCCTCTTCCACATGCCTCTCTCTGCCATCTTCAACACCGTCTGCCTGGTTCAGGCCACCTGTATCTCTCACTGTATCACTGCAAGAGTCCCCAAATGATGGCTCTGTTTCCAGTGGGGCTTCCTCTCTGCAATCCATCCTGCCTCCTTGGTGATCAACATGACCTTTCCAAAACAGAAACCCGACTCTGTCCCTACCCGACTTAAAACTGTCTGATTTCTCCTCATTGCCTCAAAGGGTACAGATTTCAATGAGGAGGATCTTTCACATTGAAAATGTCTCTAGACACTTCCCAGCACCTCAACCCATGACAGAGGCTGTACTTCTAGTCACTGTCAAATGGGAAGATGCATAATGCCAAAACATACCATGACTATTAAGTGCATACAAATTTTAAGTGTTATGGCGATATTTATTTGCATTTAAAAATAGTATCAATAGCATATGTATTTACTCCATACATTCAACACGCAATGTCTGGTGTGCATAAGAATTTAATCATTCCTTCCACATAAATTTATGACCCCCTAAAATTCTCTGGCAGCTCACAGGATAAAAATAATTGGTCTAGAACTTAAACTCTAAATTCTTATTCCCTCCTGCTCTCCTTAAAGTCCTCTATGTACACTACCTCCCCATGTACAGTCAAGCTCCAGCTGTGGGAATCTCGTTGTTTCTTCAATGTACCCCACAACCTTCCACACTTTCTCAAAGGACCTCTGTGCCCATCCTTTCTCTATGGCAAATCCCAACCCCTTTAAATGGGATTTAAATGTCATGTCCACCTAAAATGTCATGTTCTCCAATGAGCCCAGGAGTTTGCTACTTTTTCCTCTGTACAAAACTCAGTTAGCATCAAGCTTAGTGTGTTGGAATCACATGTTGATGTATTTTTTTCTCTCCTTATAAACTTTTTATGAGAAGATCTCTTGTCTGTCTCATTGTCCTTGCACCTCATCCACTGTCACAGCTCCTACAACTGGTAGGTGCTTAATAAATGTTGGGCTAATGATGAGTGGAGGGAGGAAGAGTCTCTAAAGAGATTTGATTTCATCGGAGCAGATGTGCTAATGGAAGAGAGCCAAGCAGGCTGTCCAAGGTAAAGGGTATGCATTTTGATACAGTCCTAGAGGAGTAACAGATAATGGGTCTCTCATGCCAACTAGCAGGGTAGGTGGCCCAAGGAAACAGTCTTTTCCAGAGAGACTCGTGAGCCCTCTCTTTTATCAGAGGTGATTTTCTGACTGTGGCTACTGAAGGGAGGGATCCCAGTGGTCAGCTCCTCATCTCTTGGAGAGCTTGCACCCGAGATCCCAGCTGCCTCAGGATAAAATGAACATTTTGAAATGCTGGTACCCAGCAGCTTCAGTGTCCAATACTTTCTCTAGGAAGGAGAAAAATCCCCATGCATCAGGGATTTAACCTGTGTAGGATCTAATCTATTTTCTAACGTCACAGGAGATATTTGATGGAGAGAAGAGGCAGATGATATTAACAATATCCATGGATGCTGGGAATTACTGCATTACTGCAGTGCTTGCCTCCTCCAAAATTCAACTTCAACCTAGAAGCAGGATGATAAAATCTACTCTGCTCAGTGTCCGTAGAGTCAGAGGTTTGGGTTCAAGTCCCAGTTCTGCCACTGAAAGGCTATGTGATTTAAAATTTTTATATTCATAAATATACTTGTACAAAAGAATAGTTCAGGCAGATTCTTTACCAGCAGAGCCACAAGGGAAGCCCACAAATACTGGAGTGGGTAGCCTATCCCTTCTCCAGCGGATCTTCCAGACCCAAGAATCAAACTGGGGTCTCCTTCATAGAAGTGGATTCTTTACCAACTGAGCTATCAGGGAAACCCTAAAGAATAGTCATAATGTGTCTAAAGAAGAGGAAGAAAAATCTATGCTACCACCATTCAGCAAAAGAGAGAAAATATTGCCAACATCACTGACTTTTTCTTCATGCCTCACTGTAGACCCATATTCCTCCCTAACCCTCCCAGAGGTAATCAGTCTATTGCATTTTGCATTTATCATTCTCTTGCTTTTCCTTATAGTTCTCCTACATTCATAAGCATGTAGGTGATATATATGTTTGTGCACTTTATATGTGGACTCTAATCTGTGCCTTAAATTTTCTTTTCTATTTGACTGCAGCAAGTCTTACTCGTGGCACGTGAAATCTTTAATCTTAGTTGAGGTGTGTGGGATTTTTAGTTGTGGCATGTAGGATCCAGTTCCCTGACCAGGGATTGAACCCGGGTCCCCTGCTTTGGGAGTGTGGCGTCTTAGCCACTGGACCACTAGGGAGTCCTTTGTCCCCCAACTGATGTTATTCATTTATGTTGATGCCTTTAATACTTATTCATTCATACTGATGTATGAATATACTACAATTTTCCTGAAGTTGGGTCTTTGCGATGTTCCTAACCAGGGCTACTGGGGGCCTTCCCAGGTGGTGCTAATAGTAAAGAACTCGCCAATGCAGGAGACATAAGAGAGGCAGGTTTGATCCCCGGGTCGGGAAGATCCCCTGGAGGAGGAAATGGCAATCCACTCCAGTCCCATGGACAGAGGAGCCTGGCAGCCTGCGGTCCGTGGGGTCACAAAGAGTTACACGTGACTGAAGTGACTTAGCATGCACACACACACACATGAATAAAGCTGCTATGAACTTTTAAGTATCAGCCTTTGTGCAGACAAATGTATTCATGTCTCTTAGATAAATACATAGAAGTGGAATTGCAAGTTTATGAAAAATGTAGGTAGGTTTAACATTATAAGAATCTTCCAAACTGTTTTCCACAATGGTTGTACCATTTTACATTCCTGCCAGGAATCCGCAAGAGTTCTGTTGCTGCGTTTCCTTGTCAACAGTTAGCATTATCAGTCTTGTTAGTTTTAGCCATTCTAAAATTGATGTCTAGAGGTTATGATATTCATTTTATTTTCCTAGTGACTAATGGTTTTCCCAGTGGTCATGTATGGATGTGAGAGTTGGACTGTGAAGAAGGCTGAGAGCCGAAGAATTGATGCTTTTGAACTGTGGTGTTGGAGAAGACTCTTGAGAGTCCCTTGGACTGCAAGGAGATCCAACCAGTCCATTCTGAAGGAGATCAGCCCTGGGATTTCTTTGGAAGGAATGATGCTAAAGCTGAAACTCCAGTACTTTGGCCACCTCATGCGAAGAGTTGACTCCTTGGAAAAGACTCTGATGCTGGGAGGGATTGGGGGCAGGAGGAGAAGGGGACGACAGAGGATGAGATGGCTGGATGGCATCACTGACTCGATGGACATGAGTCTGAGTGAACTCCGGGAGTTGGTGATGGACAGGGAGGCCTGGCGTGCTGCGATTCATGGGGTCGCAAAGAGTCGGACACGACTGAGCGACTGAACTGAACTGAACTGAATGATCAACATATTTTTGTGCACCTATTTTTCATTCATATATCTTATTTGGAGAAGTGTCTATTCAAACCATTTGCCTCTTTTTTAAACCGAATGTTTTGTCTTTATGTTATTGAGTTGTAAGAATTATTTATATACTCTGTACACAAACCTTCTGTCAGATACAAACATGTGAATATTTTCTTCTAGTCTGATACTTGATTTTAATTTTTCAATAGCATCTTTGGAAGATCAGAGATTTTTAATATTGATACAGACCCACTTGTTTTTTAATAGTTTGAATCTTTTGTGTCCTAGGAAGTCTTTGCCACCCTTTAGATCATAAAGATTTTCCTCTGAATTTTTTATAGTTACAATTTTTATTTTTAGACATATGATCTTTTTCAAGATAATATTTGTGGGTGAAATAAGGTAATGGTCAAGGTTCTTTTTTCTTTATGGATATCCAATTGCACCAGCATCATATTTTGAAAAGACTACCTTTGCACCATATAATTACCTTGGCATCTATGAAATAATAATGCCCCTCCCCATAAAAGAAATTCATGTCCTAACCTAACACAGGAATATGTTAGGTGACATAGCAAAGAGAAATTAAGGTTACAAATGCCATTATATTTGCTAACAGAATGACCTTAAAATAGGGAGGCAGAGGGCAGCAGAGGATGAGATGGTTGGATAGCATCACTGATTCAATGGACATAAGCTTGGGCAAACTCTAGGAGATAGTGAAGGACAGGGAGGCCTGGTGTGTTGCAGTCCATGGGGTCATGAAGAGTCAGACACGACTTAGCTACTGAACAACAGCAATATAGGAAGATTATCCCAGATTGCTTGGGTTGACTCAGTGTAATCACAGAGGTCCTTAAAAATGGAGGAAGGGAGCAGAATAAAAGTTAGAGTCATGCAATGTGAGAAGTACTTGAACCACCACTGCTGAGGTCGAAGATGGAGGAAGACACCACGAGTGAAGGATTGAGGACAGCCTTTAGTAGCTGGAAAAGGCAAGGAAACATTCTCCTCCAGGCCCTCTAGAAGGAACATAGCCTTGCTGACACTGTGACTTTTGCCCAGTGAGACCTGTGCTAGAATTCTAATTTATAGAACTATAAAATAATAACTGTGTATTGTTTTGAGTCACTAAGTTAGTGGTGCTATTGTTGTAGCAGCAATGAAAAATTAATATAGTGCCATTAGTTGACCATATATTTATATTTATTGCCATACTATTCCACTGATCAATACATCTCTCTGTCTTGCTTACTGTACCTTTATATTCAACTTTATAGAAAATCTTGAAATCAGATAGTGTGTCTTAAAAATGTAGTCTTTGATATTCCAATTCCTTTGCATTGTCATATAAATTTTAGAATCCCCTTTCCAATTTCTATATAAAAGCGTACTAGAGTTTTTTATTTGGATTGCACTGAAACTATAGACCAGTTTGGGGAAAACTGACAAATGTCATAACAATTTTAAAAACTGATTTTGTAAACATGATATATTTTCATTATTTAGTCTTCTTTACTTTCTGTCTTTGCTTTGTAGTTTTCAGTGTATAGGTCTGAACACATTTTATTAAATTTATCCCTAAGTACTTCATGTTTTGTGATATAACTATAAATGGCATGATTTGCTTATTCCAAATTCCAGTTGAATGCTTGCAGTGAAAGTGAAAGAGGAGAGTGAAAAGTTTGGCTTAAAACTCACGATTCAGAAAACTAAGATCATGGCATCCGGTCCCATCACTTCATAGCAAATAGATGGGGAAACAATGTAAACAGTGACAGACTTGATTTTGGGGGGCTCCAAAATCACTGCAGATGATGACTGCAGCCATGAAATTAAAAGACTCTTGCTCCTTGGAAGAAAAGCTATGACCAACCTAAACAGCATATTAAAAAGCAGAGACATTACTTTGCCGACAAGGGTCTGTCTAGTCAAAGCTATGGTTTTGTCCAATAGTCATGTATGGATGTGAGAGTTGGACTGTAAAGAAAGTTAAGCACTGAAGAATTGATGGTTTTGAACTGTGGTGTTGGAGAAGACTCTTGAGAGTCCCTTGGACTGCAAGGAGATCAAATCAGTCAGTTCTAAAGGAAATCGGTCCTGAATACTTATTGGAAGGACTGGTGCTGAAGCTGAAACTCCAATACTTTGGCCACCTGATGCGAAGAACTGACTCACTGGAAAAGACCCCGATGCTGGGACAGATTGAAGGCAAGAAGAGAAGGGAACAACAGAAGATTAGATGGTTGGATGGCATCATGATGGACATGAGTTTGAGCAAGCTCTAAGAGTTGGTGATGGACAGGGAAGCCTGGTGTGCTGCAGTCCGTGGGGTCCCAGAGTGGGACACAACTGAGCGACTGAACTGAATTGAGTATAAAGAAGTACAATATAATTTGCATGTTGACCTTGCTAAACTTGCTTAATAGTCCTGGTGACTTTTTTGGGTACATTGCTTAGAATTTTCTACTTAGAGCCTTATAAAATCTTCCTGTCATTTTGTACTACCTAGGACTGTTGAATAGAAATGGTGGTAGTAGACATTTCTGTATTTTTCCCAATTTAGAAGCTAAAGCATTTAGTCTTTCACTACTAAGTTTGATGTAGGGAGTTTTTCTCCTGTAGGGTTTTTTGCAGATGTCCTTTTTCAGGTTGGGAAAATTCCTGTTTAGTCCTAGTTTGCTGAGAGATTGAATGGGTCTTGAAATGCTTTTTTTCTGTTGGGGTGATAATAAAGTTTTTCTTTTGTTCTGTTAATATGCTCAATTACATTGATTGATTTTTTAATGTTACCCAATAATGCCTTCCTGGAATGAACCTCAATTAGTCAAGATGTATTATTTTTTTTGCTGGAGAAGGGAATGGCTACCCACTCCAATATTCTTGCCTGGAGAATTCCTTGGACAGAGGAGCCTGGTGGGCTATAGTCCATGGGGTCACAAAGAATCAAACACGACTGACTGACTAACACAACAGCAATTATCTTTTTGTATACTGCAGGATTAAATTTGCTAATGTTTGTTAAGGATTTTGTGTCTATGTTCATAAAGGATTTGTTAGCATAAAGTTGTTAACAATATTCCCTACATGATATATTGTGATGGTCCCTCTTTTATTCCTGATTTTGATAATCTTCTGTATTTCTTGATCAATCTCGCTATGGTTTTATATATATATATATACATTTTTTATATTATATATAAATATATATTATATATGTTTTTTTTTTTTGCCTTTCCATACTGTTCATGGGGTTTTCAGGGCAGGAACACTGAAGTGGTTTGCCATTCATTTTACTATTTTCTCAGTTTTCTGTCTGCTTCCTATTTCAGTTTTCTGTTCTCATCTTAATTGTTTCTTTCCTTCTACTTGCTTTGTTCTTAATGTATTATTCTTTTTGTATTTTCTTAAGATGAAAGCTTAGGTAACTGATTTTAGACTTTTCTTCTTTTCTAATGTAAGCATATAAATTATACATTTTTTATTGAAGTGCTCTTTTAGTTTCATTTCACAGATTTTGATATGTTTCATTTTTGTTTTCATCCAACTCAAAATATTTTCTGATTCCTCTTACGATTTCCTCCTTGATATGGATTATTTAGAAATGTTGCTTCAATTTTCAAATATCTATCAATTTTCCAGGTATATTTTACTAACATGCTTAATTCCCTTATATTCAGAGGATATCCTTTATATGATTTCAATTATTTTAAATTTGTTAAAATTTACTTTGTGGTCTAACACATGGCTTAGGCTTGGTGAAAGATCCATGTATACTTGAAAGAATGTGTGGTCTGCTGTTGTTGCAAAGAGTGTTCGCTCTTTAATAAATGTCAATTATTTCCAGCTTTGTGATAGTATTCGTCAAGTATTCCATATCCTTTTCGCTTTTCTATTTGTTTATCAGTTACTAAGAAAGTAACTGGTGCTTGCTCCATTGCCGATTAGTACTGCGCATTTGTCTGTTTCTCTCTTCTGTTCTGTCAGTTTTTGGGTCGCGTATTCTGAAGCTGTTATTGTGTGCATGCACACTGAAGATTGCTATGGCTCCTTGTTTAATGTTCCCTTTATCTTTATGAAATGATCCTTTTTATTTCTGGTGATATTTTTTGTGTCATGCCTACTTTGTCTGATAGTATTTACATGGTGTTCCCTTTTCTGTCATTTTATTTTTAACCTATTTTTATATTTAAATTGTGTGAGTGGTATATGTGCGTGGTCTCCAGCTCTGCTGACAGCAGGGGCTCTGAAGCGCACAGAGGGAGGAGGGTCCACCACTCGCCAGATTGAAGGCCAGAGGCAACTTGATGTTCAATTAGTCAACATCTTCCCTCCCCAGTCCCCTTCTCTTTTAGACCTATTCACTCTCGAATGGCCTCTCAAGGCTGAAGGATCTGTTGCCTTAGGCAGGCAGAGAGCGTAACTCCCAGTTTCTACACCAATCTCAACCCTGTGGTTCCTCGGTATCTATTGTGTGGGCTACTGACATGACCTCTTCCTCCCTCTGGCTGAAAGCTCACCCAGCATTTTTGAATTATAGAATTCTTATCTCCTGCCTTGATACTTTGGGAATTTTGAATTTCTTTGCTTTTGTTTTTAAGAAGTAATCTAAAATTTCCTACAACACTAAAATGGTACTACCTTTCAAAAATAAATAAATAATTTTTCTTAAAGACAGCATATGACTGTGCTTTTTATTTTTAATAATTTTCCACTTCTAAACACCACTTTATCAAAGAACAATTGATATTCAAAATGCCATACATGTTTAATAAATGTAACTTGATGAGTTTGGAAGTAAGTATATTTATAAAACCATCTTTACAATCTATGCTGTAAACACATCCATCACCTCTAGAAGTTTCCTCTTTGTTATTGCTATTATTTTCTTTTTGTGATAAGAACATTTAGCTTACACTCAAAATTTTGAGTGTTTATACTTTATTGTTAACTCTAGGCTCTATGCTATATGGTAGATTTCTAGGACTTATTTTTCTTGCATAACTGAAACCACACCCTCTGACTAGTATCCCCCTGCCCCGTTTCCCTTCTTTGCAGCCCTGATGTCCACCATTCTACGTTCTGCTTCTGAGTTTCACTATTTTAGAGTTCTCATACAAGTGGCATCATGTAGTATTTATACTTCTGTATCTGACTTATTCACTTGGCATAATGTCCTTCATCCATGTTGCAAATGGCATGGTTTTCTTCTTTTCTAAATGCTGAGTGATATTCCATTATAGGTATACATCATTATTCTTTCCATTTGTCTGTCAACAAACATTTAGATTGCTTCCAAATCTTGACTATTGTGAACAATGCTGCAGTGAACGAGGAAGTGAAGAGATAGCTCTTTCAGATCCTGATTCCAATTTCTTTTTTTTTTTTTTCAACTTTTTTTTTTTTTTTTTATATTGGAGTATAGTGATTTACAATGCTGTGGTACTTTCAGGCATGTAGCAAAGTGATTCAGCTATACATAGCTATGTGTATCTATTCTTTTTCAAATTATTTTCCCATTTAGGTCATTACAGTATATTGAGCTGGAGAAGGCAATGGCACCCCACTCCAGTACTCTTGCCTGGAAAATCCCAGGGATGGAGGAGCCTGGTGGGCTGCAGTCCATGGGGTCGCTAAGAGTCGGACATGACTGAGCGACTTTTGAATATTAACTCTTTATCAGATATATAGTTTGCAAATATTTTTTCCCATTTCACAGCTTGCCTTTTCATTTTGTTGACTGTTTCCATTGCTGTACAGAAGCATTTTAATTTGATATAGTCCCATTTATCTATTTTTGCTTTTGTTGCCTATTACTGTTAGTGTCATTACCAAGACATCATTGACAAGACCAATATCAAGAAACTTTTTTGCTGTTTTCTCCTTTAAATCTTATGGTTTCAGGTTTACAATTAAGTACTTAATCCATTTTTGAATTAATTTCTGTGTTTGATGTAAGATAAGGATCACATTTCATTCTTTTGCTTGTGGATATCCCATTTTCCCAGCATTATTTATTGAAAGACTCTTCTCTCCCAGTTGTGTATTCTTGATGCCCTTGTCAAAGACCAGGTGCACGTGCCTGGGTTTGCTTCTGGGCTTGCTGCTGTGCTTCTTCATGTCCATGTCTGCTTTACTGCCAGTACCACAGTGTTTGGGTCACTGTACGTCTGTAACATTTTGACATCAGGAAATGCAGTGGTCCCGACTCTGTTCTCCCTCAAAATTGCTTTGGCTATTCAGGGTCTTTTGTGGTTCTATATGAGTTTTAGGATTGTTTTTTCTATTCCTGTAAAAAATGCCAATAAGATTTTGATAGAGGTTTCAATGAATATGTTGATCACTTCAGACAGTACAAATACTTTAACAATATTAATTCATGAACACGGTAGAACTTCTTTCCATGTATTTGGGTCTGTTTTAATCTCTTTCATTAGTTTTAGTTTCTTCCAGTTTTATTGAGACATAATTCACATACAGCATTGTATACATTTAAGGTATAGTCATTTGACTTTTGTATATCATGTAATGATTATCACAATAAGTTTAGTGAGCATAATTCACATACAGCATTGTATACATTTAAGGTATAGTCATTTGACTTTTGTATATCATGTAATGATTATCACAATAAGTTTAGTGAGCAACCATCATCTCATATAGATACAAAATTAAAGAAATAAAAGAAAAATTTTCCTTATGATGAGAACTCTTAGGATATACTCTCTTTACAATTTTCATATATAGCATACAGCAGTGTTAATGATATTTATCATACTGACATTACATATCTAGTACTTATTATCTTATAGCTGGAAGTTTGTATCTTTAAACTGCCTTTATCCAATTCTCCCTTGTCCCATCCCCTACCTTCAGTAACCACAAATCCAATCTCCTTTTCTATGAGTTTGTTTTTGAAGTATAGGTTTAAACCTTTGTATTTCTGTAGTGTCAATTTAAGTTCTCCTTTCATTTCTGATTTTATTTATTTGAGTGTTCTCTCTTTCTTAGGTTTGTTGATTTTGTCTTTTCAAAACACAGCTCTCAGTTTTGTCAATTTTTCTATTGTTTTTCTATTTTCTATTTCATTTATTTATACACTAATCTTATTTATTTCCTTCTTGTGATATTTTGGACTTACTTTGTTTTTATTTTTATAGTTGCTTGCTGTATAAAGTTAGATTGCTGATTTGAGATCTTTCTTCTTTGTGAATATAGGTTTTTATTACTATAAATATTCTTAGCACTCCTTTTTTGTATCCTACAAGTTTTGGTATATTGTGTTTTCATTTTTGTTTGTCTCAAGATATTTTTCTAATTTTCTTTCTGACTTCTCATTAGCACAATGGTTGCTCAATAGTTTGTTATTTACTTTTCATGTATCTGTGAGTTTTTTCATTTTTTTTTGTTATTGATTTCTAGTTTTATACCATTGTGGTTATGAAAGATGTTTAGAATGCTCTCAGTCTTCCTAAATTTGTTAAGCCTTCTTTTGTGACATAGCATGTAATCGATCCTGTAGAATATTCTGTATGCTCTTGAGAAGAATGTGTGTTAACACAATACCTTTTCCACCCTGTGAGGAAAAAGAAAAGACAGTTTTGCTGAGTTGAGCCTTCTGGTTTTGCAAATTTTTCTTTTAACACAATACATCATCCTATTTTTTTCTGATCTGGAAAGTTTCTTCTGAGAAATATGCTAATTGTCTTATGGAGCAGAGCCCTCTGTATATGATAAGTTGCTTTTCTCTTGCTGCATTCAAAGTTCTCCCTTTAATTTCGACTGTTGACATTTCAATTATAATACATCTCAGTGTAGACTTCTTTAGGTTCAACCTATTTGGAGTCGTTTAGGTTTCATGGGCCTGGATGTCCATTTCCCTCCCCAGATTTGGAGAGCTTTCAGCCACTGTTTCTCTAAAGAAGCTTTCTTTTTTTTTTGAAAGTTCCATTTTTTTTTTCTTTTTCTTTTTTTTTTACTTTAAAATATTGTATTGGTTTTGCCTTACATTGACATGAATCCACCACTAACCCTCTATTTTTCTCTTTTCCTTCTGGGACTTCTACAATGCATACATTGGTTTTCTTGATAGTGTCTTCATAGGCTTTCTTCACTCTTTTTCATTCGTTTTGTTCTTCTCACTGGATAATTTCAAATGACTTGTTTTGAAATTCACTGATTCTTTCTTCTACTTGATTAAGTATATTGTTGAAACTCTTGATTGAACTTCAGTTTAGTCATTATATTCTTCAGAAATCAAAATTCCTGTTTCATTTCTGTAGTGATTTCTATCTCCTTTTTGAACTTCTCATTTTGTTCGTGTATTGCTCTCCTAGTTTTGCTTAGTTGTCTGTGTTTCCTGTAGTTCATTGAGCTTCAAGATAATTACTTTGAATTCATTATCGGTCAGTGATAGATATCCATTTCTTTAGGGTCAATTACTGATGCTTTACTTTTCCCCTTTGGTGGCATCATGGTTCCCTGATTTTCATGATTCCTGTGTCTTCTGTTGGATTTTGCACATTTGAAGACGCAGCAGTCTTTCAGTCTTTACAGAATGGTGTCAGCAGGGAAAGCTGTTCAGCAGTCAGCATAGCCAGAGATTCTGGGTGGGCCAGGTGACAGAGCCCACAGGGAAGGTGGGCCCATAAATGGGGTCTATCGGTAGGTAAGACAGCACAGGGCTCCACATGTGACTTGCTACCTATTTTCCCCACGGGAGGACTCTTGAGTCAAGGGGATCTCTTGGTGCTTCTCTGTATGAGGTTGGGGGAGAGGTGATGTGGGTGAAGTGAAATCGTTCTTACCCTTTTCAATCATCTTTTCTCATTTTGTGCTTCACAGGGGTGCTATAATCGCTCATCTGGATTCCAAAGCTCTCATAAAGGTATTTTCACCTGTGGATGGCTAATTAAATTGGCATTTCTGTGGAGAGACAAGGGCTGGGACCTCCTACTCCTCCATCTTGCTGATGTCACTCTAAAATTTGCTTTCTAAATCCAGTCTGACACTTTCTGTCTTATAATTGGAGTGACTAGACTATTCACACTTAATTTAATTATTGGTATAGTGGGGTTTAAATTTACCATCTTGCAATTTGTTTTGTATTTGTCCCATCTGTTGTTTATTTCTTTCTCCCCTTTTCCTACTTTCTTTTATATTGAGTTTTTAGAAAACTGTTCCACTTTGACTTATTAACTATACGTCTATGTTTTTATTTATTTTTTAGTGGATGCCCTGGAATTTGCAATTTACTTCTTCAACTTATTACATCTGATTCAAGTAGTATATAGCACAAGACCTTGTGGGCTGATTGATGTAAGGAGACTGTATAGATAGATAGATAGATAGATTCTTGTGAGAGCTCAGAAAGAAAAGAGGTAAGCTGAAGAGAAAGAATCTATTGTCTTAAAGAGTACATATAGCATCACAAATAGAATTTTGCTAGACATATGAATGTTAAAGATGCTTTTGGTAAAGTCTAAAACAGAAATGAGGGTCATATTATTGAAAATTAGAGGAAAGGTAAAGAATTTGGCTAAATTATGCCTTGTTGGATGGAACAAAGCACTTCTAAGTAATAAACCTGAATATTTAGCTGAAGTGATTTCTAAGCCAAGTGCAGAAGGTGCAGCAGGATGTCTCCTTGCTATTCGAGGAGAGAAATAAATTGAATAAATAGCTAATAGGCAACAATAAACCAGCACGTGACAGTTGGGAAGAATCCCAGCCTATCCAGATAACATGCTCTGGAAATGAAGATAAGGGTGTGGCTGGACAACCACTGGCAAAAGAGACTAGACGTGTGACTCATGGATCCGATCTTTCATCTCATCAGAACCCAGGAATGCAGTTATTCAGGAAGGATATGTGAAGTCCGTTAGTCTAATTATTTGATAATTCATGGATTTCATGTGAGACCAACACAAGTTCTGAGAATTTTACATCAATGGAAACACTGCCAGCCTGGTCTGAAAAGGACAAGTGATGTGATGAAATGAAAGATTTATTCCAAGGGCAGATCCACACATGCTGAGACTGGTGAGGGTGCCACTGTTCTCATCTAAGGCTCAAGGCTGAACAGAGCTGCCACCCAGGATTGAGGTTGGGTCTGAAGGGCAAAGCACCAGGCCAAACAGGACGGTTGACTAGTCTCAAGTCATGAAATTTAATGTAATTTTCCCTACTGGGGTTCAGACTTGATTGGGACCCATGATCCTGTTTTTCCTTTCAATTTTACCCTTTTGGAATGAAAATGTCTAGCTGATGTCTGTGCCTCCATTGTAGTTTGGAACCAGATGCTCGGACACAAGTGAAGGACCAAACGGCAGCAGTAGCAGGCAAGTTCACAGATGGGGAGGAATTGTGTACCAGCATGAATTAAATCCTAAGTTTCACCCACAACTGATTTAGATGATATTTACATGAGAGCTTAGATTTAGATGGTGGAATGGGATAAAACTTTTGGGAATACGGTGAATGTATTTTGTATGTGATCAGTTCAATTCAGTGACTCAGTCGTGTCCGACTCTTTGTGACCCCATGGACTGCAGTACACCAGGCTTCCCTGTCCATCACCAACTCCTGGAGTTTAACCAAACTCATGTCCATTGAGTTGGTGTTGTCATCCAACCATCTTATCCTTTGTTGTCCCCTTCTCCTCCTGCCCTCAATCTTTCCTAGCATCAGGGACTTTTCAAATGAGTCAGCTCTTCGCATCAGGTAGCCAAAGCATTGGAGTTTCAGCTTCAGCATCAGTCTTTCCAATGAACACTCAGGACTGATCTCCTTTAGGATGGACTGGTTGGATCTCCTTACAGTTCAAGGGACTCTCAAGAGTCTTCTCCAACACCACAGTTCAAAACCATCAATTCTTCAGTGCTCAGCTTTATTTATAGTCCAACTCTCACATCCATACATGACCACTGGAAAAACCATAGCTTTGACTAGACAGACCTTTGTTGACAAAGTAATGTCTCTGCTTTTTAATATGCTGTCTAGGTTGGTCATAGCTTTCCTTCCAAGGAGTAAGTGTCTTTTAATTTCATGGTTGCAGTCACCATCTGCAGTGATTTTGAAGCCCAGAAAAATAAAGTCAGCCACTGTTTCCACTGTTTCCCCATCTATTTCCCATGAAGTCATGGGACCAGATGCCATGATCTTCGTTTTCTGAATGTTGAGCTTTAAGTCAACTCTTTCACTCCCTTCTTTCACTTTCATCAAGAGGCTCTTTAGTTCTTCACTTTCTGCCATAAGGGTGGTGTCATCTGTATATCTGAGGCTATTGAGATTTCTCCCAGCAATCTTGATTTCAGCTTGTGCTTCTTCCAGCCCAGCATTTCTCATGATGTATTCTGCATATAAGTTAAATAAGCAGGGTGACAATATACAGCCTTGACGTACTCCTTTTCCTATTTGGAACCAGTCTGTTGTTCCATGTCCAGTTCGAACTGTTGCTTCCTGACCTGCATACAGATTTCTCAGGAGGCAGGTCAGGTGGTCTGGTATTCCCATCTCCTTCAGAATTTTCCAGTTTATTGTGATCCACACAGTCAAAGGCTTTGACATAGTCAATAAAGCAGAAATAGATGTTTTTCTGGAATTCTCTTGCTTTTTTGATGATCCAGTGGATGTTGGCAATTTGATCTCTTGTTCCTCTCCTTTTTCTAAAACCAGCTTGAACATCTGGAAGTACATGGTTCACGTATTGGTGAAGCATGGGTTGGAGAATTTTGAGCGGCGGCCACGTGCCATGGAGCGGCACGTGGCCAAGAGGAGATACCCCACATCCAAGGCAAAAGAAATTCAGGTAGGTGCTGAAAGAGGGCATCAGAGGGCAGACAGACTGAAACCACAATCATAGAAAACTAACCAATCTAAACACATGGACCGCAGCCTTGTCTCGCTCAATGAAACTAAGCAATGCCGTGTAGGGGCACCCAAGATGGGCGGGTCATGGTGAGGAGTTCTGACAAAATGTGGTCCACTGGAGAAGGGAATGGCAAACCACTTCAGTATTCTTGCCTTGAGAACCCATGAACAATATGAAAAGGTAAAAAGATAGGACACTGAAAGATGAACTCCCCAGGTCAGTTGGTGCCCAATATGCTACTGGAGATCAGTGGATAAATAACTGCAGAAAGAATGAAGAGACAGAGCCAAAGCAAAAACAACACCCAGTTGTGTATGTAACTGGTGATAGAAGCAAGGTCCGATGCTGTAAAGAGCAATATTGCATAGGAACCTGGAATGTCAGGTCCATGAATCAAGGCAAACTGGAAGTGCACAAACAGGAGATGGCAAGAGTGAATGTTGACATTCTAGGAATCAGCGACCTAAAATGGACTGGAATGGGTGAATTTAACTCAGATGACCATTGTATCTACTACTGTGGGCAAGAATCCCTTAGAAGAAATGGAGTAGCCATCATGGTCAACAAAAGAGTCCACAATGCAGTACTTGGATGCCATCTAAAAAACGACAGAATGATCTCTGTTCGTTTCCAAGGCAAACCATTCAACATCATTGTAATCCAAGTCTATGCCCTGACCAGTAACGCTGAAGAAGCTGAAGTTCAATGGTTCTATGAAGACCTTTTAGAACTAACACCCCCCAAAAGATATCCTTTTCATTATAGGGTACTGGAATGCAAAAGTACGAAGTCAAGAAACACCTGGCTGCTAAGTCGCTTCAGTTGTGTCCAATTCTGTGTGACCCCCGAGACGGCAGCCCACCAGGCTCCCCCATCCCTGGGATTCTCCAGGCAAGAACACTGGAGTGGGTTGCCATTTCCTTCTCCAATGCATGAAAGTGAAAAGTGAAAGTCAAGTCGCTCAGTCGTGTCTGACCCTCAGCGACCCCATGGACTGCAGCCTACCAGGCTCCTCCATCCATGGGGTTTTCCAGGCAAGAGCACTGGAGTGGGGTGCCATTGCCTTCTCCAGAAACACCTGGAATAACAGGCAAATTTGGCCTTGGAATACAGAATGAAACAGGGCAAAGACTAATAGAGTTTTGCCAAGAGAATGCACTGGTCATAGAAAACACCCTCTTCCAACAACACAAGAGAAGACTCTACACATGGACATCACCAGATGGCCAACACTGAAATCAGATTGATTATATTCTTTGCAGCCAAAGATGGAGAAGCTCTATACAGTCAGCAAAAACAAGACTGGGAGCTAACTGTGGCTCAGATCATGAACTTCTTATTGCCAAATTCAGACTTAAATTGAAGAAAGTAGGGAAAACAACTAGACCATTCAGGTATGACCTAAATCAAGTCCCTTATAACTATATAGTGGAAGTGAGAAATAGATTTAAGGGACTAGATCTGACAGAGTGCCTGATGAACTATGGATGGAGGTTCATGACGCTGTACAAGAGTCAGGGATCAAGACCATCCCCAAGAAAAAGAAATGTAAACAAGCAAAATGGCTGTCTGAGGAGGGCTTACAAATAGCTGAGAAAAGAAGAGAAATGAAAAACAAAGGAGAAAAGGAAAGATATACCCATTTGAATGCAGAGTTCCAAAGAATAGCAAGGAGAGATAAGAAAGCCTTCCTCAGTGATCAGTGAAAAGAAATAGAAGAAAACTATAGAATGGGAAAGACTACAGATCTTTTCAAGAAAATTAGATACCAAGGGAACATTTCATGCAAAGATGGGCTCAATAAAGACAGAAGTGGTATGGACCTAACAGAAGGAGAAGATATTAAGAAGAGGTGGCAAGAATACACAGAACTGTGCAAAATAGATCTTCACAACCAAGATGATCATGATTGTGTGATCACTCACCTAGAGCCAGACACCCTGGAATGTGAAATCAAGTGGGCTTTAGGAAGCATAATTATGAACAAAGCTAGTGGAGGTGATGGAATTCCAGTTGAGCTATTTCAACTAAAATAGTTGAAATAACTCCAGTTGAAATAACTCCTAAAAGATGATGCTGTGAAAGTGCTGCACTCAATATGCCAGCAAATTTGGAAAACTCAGCAGTGGCCACAGGACTGGAAAAGGTCAGTTTTCATTCCAATCCCAAAGAAAGGCAATGCCAAAGAATGCTGAAACTACAGTACAATTGCACTCATCTCACACGCTAGTAAAGTAATGCTCAAAATTTTGCATGTGAGAAGGGTGCAGATTTGAGGGCAGAGAGTCATGGATTGAATTGCACACTTCTCCTTATATTCATAGGTTGAAGCCCTAGTTCTAGTACCTCAACATGTGATCTTATTTGGATATAGTGTTGTTGCAGGTATAATTAGGATGAGGTCATACTGGAGTACAGTGGCTCCCTAATCTAGTATGACCAGTGTGGGAAATTTGGACATAGTCATTTACACACCCAGGAAGGACAACAAGTAAAGATGAAAGCGTAGATCGGAGTAATGCTCCTACAAGCCACGAACGGCTAAGAAGGAAACCACCAGAAGCAAGGAGGAGAGCATGGAAGGGATTCTCCCTCACAGCATTCAGAAAGAACCAATCCTGCAGCAGTTTTATCTTGGACTTCTAGTCTCCAGAACGGTGAGAAAGGGACTTCCCTGGTGGTCCAGTGGCTAGGATTTTGTCCTCCCAATGAGGGGGCCCAGGTTTGATCCCTGGATAGGGGACTAGATCCCACATGCCGCAACCAAGAGCCTGCCCGCCTCAACTGAAGATCCTGAACACGGCAATGAAGATCAAAATCCTGCATGCCACAACTAAGACCCAACACAGCCAAATAAACAAATAAATATTAAAAAATAAGAACTGTGAGACAATACATTTCTGTTGTTTAAGCCACCTAGAAGCCCTCGCAAACAAATATAAACAGTATGTTTTTTTTTCTTTCCCATTTTATGCTATTTATGGCACACATTTCATGTCTATGGGATTAAAAATCCCATAGTGTGTTGTTATTAACTTTAATTTAAAGAGTTAATTATCTTTTAAATAAATTAGCCTCACTTTGTGAAAGCCTTAATGGTGTAAAATAAGAATTTTTTTGATTCTTTATGACACTGAGCATCTGCTTTTTCAGGTTGGTCATATAGTTTCCAAATCTGTCAAGTGACTGACTCTTCATGGCTTTGCTTATTTTTTTATGATGGTTTTCTGCTTTTAAATTTTTCTTATTGATTTATGGAACTGCTTTAAATGTGTGTGTTAGTAGCTCAGTTGTGTCTGACTCTTTGTGATCCCATGGACTACAGTCCGCCAGCCTCCTCTGTCCATGGAATTCTCCAGACAAGAATACTGGAGTGGATTGCCATTCCCTTCTCCAGAGGATCTTCCCAACCCAGGAATTGAACCCAGGTCTCCTGTGTTGCAGACAAATTCTTTACCTTTTGAGCTACAGGGAAGGCCTTTAGCACTTACATATGTGTATTAGTCGCTTAGTCATATCTGACTCTTTGCGACCCCATGGACTATAGCCCATCAGTCTCCTTTATCCTTGAAATTCTCCGGGCAAGAACACTGGACTGGGTTGCCACTCCCTTCTCCAGGGAATCTTCCCAACCCAGGGATCGAACCTGGGTCTCCTGCATTGCAGGTAGATTCTTTACCATCAGAGCCTCCAGGAAAGCTTCACTTTATATATTCTGAATACTAATCCTTTGAGGCTTTCCCAACTGGTGATTTGTTTTCTTTATGGGCTCTCAGATTAAAAAGGCTTAATTTCAGTGAACTGAATTTATCAATATTTTCCTTTATGATTTCTGCTTTTGGAGTCATAGAAATATTTTGCAACCTGAGGTCTTAAAGATATTTTCTATTGTTTTTCTAGAGGTTTTATAGGTTCTCCTTTCATACAAAATATTTTATATATCTAGAATTGATTGTTGTGTGTTATTTGAGGCAAGATTACAATTTTTCTGCAGGACTGTTGATTCTCCCAAAATGATTCAAGGAAATGACCCTCCTTTCCCTACTTATCTGCAATTCCAGTTCTTATATATCAAGTTTCCAGGTATTTGTGGATTTCTTTTGGGGCTCTCCCATTTGTTCCATTGGCCTGTTCAACTTGTTTGTCCTGCAATAAAAAGACATAATTATGATAATTTCACAATACATTTTTTATCTGTTAAAATAAGCACCCCACACTAATTTTCCTTTTCAGGATGGTCTTTGATTTTTCATACGATTTTTGGAATCAACTTTTCAAGTTTCATGAGAAACCCAACTGGGATTGCAATAGGAATAGTATTGCATTGATATTATAGTTCTGATTCCTCCTATCTTTGGATAGGATATATTTCTCCAGTTAATTAGATATTATTTATACCCATTAACTTAGATCTTATTTACTATATTTTGGAACACCACTGTATAATTTTCTCTTATGTCTTGTATACATTTTTAGATTAACTTTACCTTTTTATTGAAATTTAATCGGGTATAGACATAAAATTTGCAACATATATATACATATATTGATTTTTCTACCTAGCAATTTTATTAAATTATCTTAATTTGAATAATCTGCAGATTCTTTGGGGTATTCTTCATAGATAATCATAAAACTTACAAATAATTATGATTTTCTTTACACTTTTCCAATCTTTATGACTTCTATTTTTTTTCTTGTATTGCTCAACTGATTAGAACTAGAAGGTAATGTTGAATACAAGTAGTGACAGGAAGCACATCAACTTGTTCTTAATTTTGAAGAGAATTTTAAAAAATGTAAACTATTCAGTATACCGTTTGCTATAATGTTGTTGTAAATACCTTATGTCAGCTTAAGGAGGTTTACTTCTATTCTTAGTCTGCAATGGTATGTTTTTTTAAAAAAACTCAATGGATGTTAAATTTTACTGTATGCTTTTCTTCATCTCTTGAGATGGTAGATTTATCAAGGTATACCAGCCTTATAAAATGAGTTGGGAAGCATTCCCTCTTTCCATAGTATCTGAAAGAATGTCTGTGATATTGCAATCACCTGTTTTTTAATGTTTGGTAGAACTTATGAGTGAAATCTTCTGGCTTTTTATTTCTGTATTGGACAATTTTAAGCTAGTGATGTTTTCTTTAAATATTTTAGAACTCTTCATGGCATCCTTTTTGTTTTTAATAATCTTCAGCATGTATCCTAGGTATTTCTTTATTTTAAATATGTTATCTAGTTTACAGTAAACTCATTCATAATAATTTTATTACCTTTTAATTCTGTGTTATATCTTTATTAGGTGCCATCTTATATATCTCGTAATTTTAACTTCCTTAAGACTCTAGCTAGATCTGATGGACAGAGTGCCTGATGAATTATGGACGGAGGTTCGTGACATTGTACAGGAGGCAGGGATCAAGACCATCCCCATGGAAAAGAAATGCAAAAAAGCAAAATGGCTGTCTGAGGAGGCCTTACAAATAGCTGTGAAAAGAAGAGAAGCAAAAAGCAAAGGAGAAAAGGAAAGACATAAGCATCTGAATGCAGAGTTCCAAAGAATAGCAAGGTGAGATAAGAAAGCCTTCCTCAGTGATCAATGCAAAGAAATAGAGGAAAACAACAGAATGGGAAAGACTAGAGATCTCTTCAAGAAAATCAGAGATACCAAAGGAACATTTCATGCAAAGATGGGCTCAATAAAGGACAGAAATGGTATGGACCTAATAGAAGGAGAAGATATTAAGAAGAGGTGGCAAGAATACACAGAAGAACTATACAAAAAAGATCTTCATGACCCAGATAATCATGATGGTGTGATCACTCACCTAGAGCCAGACATCCTGGAATGTGAAGTCAAGTGGGCCTTAGAAAGCATCACTACAAACAAAGCTAGTGGAGGCGATGGAATTCCAGTTGAGCTACTTCAAATTCTAAAAGATGATGCTGTGAAAGTGCTGCACTCAATATGCCAGCAAATTTGGAAAACTCAGCAGTGTCCACAGGACTGGAAAAGGTCAGTTTTCATTCCAATCCCAAAGAAAGGCAATGTCAAAGAATGTTCAAATTACTGCACAATTGCACTCATCTCACACACTAGTAAAGTAATGCTCAAAATTCTGCAAGCCAGGCTTCAGCAGTACTTGAACCGTGAACTTCCAGATGTTCAAGCTGGTTTTAGAAAAGGCAGAGGAACCAGAGACCAAATTGCCAACATCCATTGGATCATTGAAAAAGCAAGAGAATTCCATAAAAACATCTATTTCTGCTTTATTGACTATGCCAAAACCTTTGATTCTGTGGACCACAATAAACTATGGAAAATTCTGAAAGAGATGGAAATACCAGACCACCTGACCTGCCTCTTGAGAAATCTGTATGCAGGTCAGGAAGCAACCGTTTGAATTGGACATGGAACAACAGACTGGTTCCAAATAGGAAAAGGAGTACATCAAGGCTGTATATTGTCACCCTGCTTATTTAACTTCTATGCAGAGTACATCATGAGAAACGCTGGGCTGGAAGAAGCACAAGCTGGAATCAAGATTGGTGGGAGAAATATCAATGATGTGCAGATGACACCACCCTTATGGCAGAAAATGAAGAGGAACTAAAGAGCCTCTTGATGAAAGTGAAAGAGGAGAGTGAAAAAGATGGCTTAAAGCTAACATTCAGAAAACAAAGATCATGGCATCTGGTCCCATCACTTCATGGGAAATAGATGGAGAAACAGTGGAAACAGTGGCTGCCTTTATTTTTCTGGGCTCCAAAATCACTGCAGATGGTGATTGTAGCCATGAAATTAAAAGACTTACTCCTTGGAAGGAAAGTTATGACCAACCTAGATAGCATATTGAAAAACAGAGATATTACTTTGCCAACAAAGGTCCATTTAGTCAAGGCCATGGTTTTTCCAGTGGTCATGTATGGATGTGAGAGTTGGACTGTGAAGAAAGCTGAGTGCCGAAGAATTGATGCTTTTGAACTGTGGTGTTGGAGAAGACTCTTGAGAGTACCTTGGACAGCAAGGAGATCCAACCAGTCAATTCTAAAGGAGATCAGTCGTGGGTGTTCATTGGAAGAAATTCAGCTAAAGCTGAAACTCCAGTACTTTGGCCACCTGATGTGAAGAGTTGACGCATTGGAAAAGACTAGATGCTGGGAAAGATTGAAGGCAGGAAGAGAAGGCGTTGACAGAGCATGAGATGGCTGGATGGCATCACCGACTCGATGGACATGAGTTTGGGTGAACTCCAGGAGTTGGTGACAGACAGGGAGGCCTGTTGTGCTGCGGTTCATGGGGTCTCAAAGAGTCGGATATGACTGAGTGACTGAACTGAACTGAATTGAACTGAATATTCCTCTGCAGAGGATGAGATCGTTGGATGCCATCACCGACACAATGGACGTGTGTTTGGGTAAAATCCGGGAGTTGGTGATGGACAGTGAGGCCTGGCATGCTGCGGTTCATGGGGGACACGACTGAGAGCCTGGACTGAACTGAACAGAACTGAATATTCCTCTGCAGAGGATGAGATGGCTGGATGGCATCACCGACTCGATGGACATGAGTTTGTGTGAACTCCAGGAGTTGGGGATGGACAGGGAGGCCTGGTGTGCTGTGATTCATGGGGTGACAAATAGTTGGACACCACTGAGTGACTGTACTGAACTGAAGAACCCTAGCAGATATTTGACCATTTTAGTTATTTTAGTCTTTTTTAAGCATTTACTTTTGACTCTCCTGATTATCTCTAGTGCACATATTTCTAATTTTAGTAACTTTGCTATTCTCATTATTTCCTCCTTTTTACTGTCTTTCAGTTTATTCTAATTAACAAAGTTGGAGAAAGCATAGTTCATAATTTTCAACCTTTATGAATATAAGCATTTTAGTATACGGATTTTCCTATAAGTACCATTTTTGCTGCATCCCACAAGTTTTTATATGTTATATTTTCAATATTATTCAGTTCTAAGTGTTTTCTAATTCCCATTATGTTCTACTTTTGATATATGAGTTATTTAGATGTGTGATTTTTGGTATTCAAATGGATTTTTCTAGTTACGCATTTGTTACTGTTATCTAACTTAATTGCATTTTGGTCACTAAACATAGTCTACACAATACAAATTGTTTGAAATTCATTCAGATTTTGTTTGATGTTCTTTATTTATAAGGGAAGATTATTATTCTCCAACAGTTGATACAGATTTCAATTATACCAAACTTTTAGATTTCACATTTACATCTCCTATTTCCTTACTGAATTTTTTCTTGCTTTGGACATTTGTTACTACGATACAAGAATACTTTAAAATATCCCATTATGAAGACATTTATCAGCTGTCCTTGTGGTTCCACTGGTTCTTGTTTCATTTATTTTAAAGTAATATCATTATACTACATGCAAATTTAAAATAGTTAAATCTCCCTAGTGAATTGAATTTTTACCAATATGTAGTGACTCCTATGATC
Source organism: Bos indicus (assembly GCF_029378745.1). Taxonomy (NCBI): domain Eukaryota; kingdom Metazoa; phylum Chordata; class Mammalia; order Artiodactyla; family Bovidae; genus Bos; species Bos indicus. The sequence goes on along the minus strand of NC_091762.1, from coordinate 111,756,933 downwards.
TCTAGTAATACTTTTTACCTTAAAGTCTATTTAATTAGATAATACTAATAGAGCATGAGCACTCTTTTATTTAGTATTTAAATAATGTACCTTTCCCCATCTTTACAGTTTAATCTTTGTTTACCTCTATATACTTTTTGTCTTAACTACAGTATATAAGGCATTATTTTTTCTGGTAACCTTTTATTACTCTGGTAACATTTTAAACATTCTGGTAACTTTTTAATTTTAACTGAAAGATTCAGTCATTTTATATTTGGATCACAGGTAGAGCTGGACTTATTTGACCGTTTTGTACTTTACGTTGGTCTTGTCGTTTTGTTTTCTCCCACTCAGTTATGCTTTTTTGCCTTCTTTTGGATTGAAACTTATTTGAATATTGAAGGACAGGGAAGCCTGGTGTGCTGTAGTCCATGGATTCACAGAGTCAGACATGACTTAGTGACTGAATGATAAAGTATGGAGTTTACACATATTATTTTTGTTCTTTTAGTGTTATGTTAGAAATTATATTGTGCATCTTTAATGGACTAAATTAAATATATGCTTTCCACCAAAATGATTCAAAAATTGTAACAACATTTCATTTTAACTATAATTAATCCCTTAACTAAAAGCTACTGTTGTTCAGTGTTTTTTAACACCCCAAATTAGACTTTATGATAACTATTTGTACAGCCAATATTTACTTGGGTTTACCCACATGTTAATATGTTTCTTTATAATTCTTGGAAATTCTAAATTCCTATTACTTTGAATATTGCCACTCTTCAATTCTGCTATGAAGAAAGGCCAGAGGCGGAAAACCCATAGAATAGGTGCAGTGTATATTGTAGGGTCTTCTCCCTGGCATTCTATTCCCATAGGCAGGAAAGAACCTCACAATCCAGGAGAGAGGCTCAGCCTTGGCCTATGGGAGCTGATAAGTTCAAAGGACAAGGGGTAGGGTCAGGGTGGTGGTCATTTTGGGCTGACTGCAAGCTGAATCTCAGAAAGAGAAAGAAACGAGAGGGACTATGAGACTGCTGAGAGAAAGAGCAAGCTTGGTCTTCAACTGGCCAGTTTCTGTCCCTGCAAGGATGAGCTGAACTCAGGGGCCAGGACTCTCCAGTCCACTAGATTGTCTAACCAGAGCTAGCTTGAGTGGTTTTGACTTTTTAAACCATGAGTCCTAGAACCAGAACACCTGAGCCTTACCTTTCTGTATCTGTAAAATGGGACAACATCTGCCCAGTCAGCTTCATAAAACAAAGTACAATGGTAAGAAATAAAAACACAAACAGTAAATAAGAAAACATCTTCACAGCCCAGACAGGACTAGACTGTCCACAGGAAGCCACATCACAGGGCACAGTGGCCATGGGCAACAGTACATCCCTTCCCTAAAACAGAGGAACCTAACTAGTTTTCCATTATCTCTTTGAGAGACTACTGCCACTCATATCTGTTAGCTAATAGTCTCTCTGTATAATTATTACATGTACCCAGTATTCATGTTCTGTGAGACTGTAAAGTATATAGGACTTTGAAAGGAAGTTAAAACTTATTGACTATTTTATAATGCCTGGCCTGCTTTTTTACATACATAATTTAATCTATTCCATCCTCATAGCAACCCATCAAAATCAAATTAATATACCCATTTTACAAATGAGGAAACAGGCTTAGAGAATTGTATGACTTCTAGCTAGAATTTGAGTCCAGGTCAATTATATCAATGGCCTAAACAAAACTATTCACTGGACTTTAGGGATACCAGTCACTCTGGTCCCAAAATCTTTATGTGACCCTCTCAGCACTGAATTGAGTGGGAAATTTGGAAAAGAAGGGTCATTCTTTTGCATTGTTCATGAGGAAAGTCAATGAACCAGGAGAATAGTTTTTATAACAGTCCTTCATTCACAGTAAGTGAAAGTGAAAGTGAAGTCGCTCAGCCGTGTCCCACTCTTTGCGACCCCATGGACTGTAGTCTGTAGATTGTAACCAGGCTCCTCAGTCCATGGGATTTTCCAGGCAAGAACACTGGGGTGGGATGCCATTTCCTTCTGCAGGAGATCTTCCCAATCCAGGGATTGAACCTGGGTCTTCCGCATTGTAGGCAGACGCTTTACCATCTGAGCCACCAGGGAAGTTCATTCACAGTAGACATTTTTAATAATAAACAGGGGCTTCCCAGGTGGCTCTAGTGATAAAGAACCCAATTGCCAATGCAGGAGACATAAGAGATGACTGTTTGATCCCTGGGTTGGGAAGATTCCCCAGAAGAGGGCATGGCAACTCACTCCAGTGTTCTTGCATGGAGAGTCTCATGGACAGAGGAGCCTGGAGAGTTGAAAACTACAGGAACCCATAGATGCCATATGTACATGAGTAAAGCAGGCTGGAATGCGTGGGTAGGTACACATTCAGATGCTGGGGGGTTGTTCTGTCCATCTGGAGAACACAGCTTATGTCCCAGTTAACAAGGGCAGCCATCACTCAGCTGCACCATTACTCAGTGCTATCGAACCATTGCCAAGTGAAAAAGCAGGCTAACCTTGCTTCATCTTCCAATCTTTCTAGGCTCCAGACATCTGGAAATTTGAGTTACATCGCCAGTTTTTTTATTGTTGCCTATCGTACTAGGGGTAGGGCATAAGCTCTCGTGGAGGAGGTTGCCATTAACCCCATCATAGAGCCGCCAGAACTTACATGGGACTGGGGAAACAGGACTTCAGAGGGCACAAACAGAACCTTGTGCACACCAGGACCCAGGAGAAAAGAGCAGTGACCCCACAAGAGACCGACCCAGACTTGCCAGTGAGTGGTCAGGAATCTCCGGCAGAGGCATGGGTCGGTGGTGGCCTGCTACTGGCTTAGGGGTACTGAGTGCAGTAGTGCATGCATGGGACCTTTTGAAGGAGGTTGACAGTATCTTCATTACCTCCACCATAGTTTGGCCTCAGGTCAAACAACGGGGAGGGAATACAGCCCCGCCTATCAACAGAAAATTGGGTCAAAGATTTACTGAGCACGGTCTTGACCATCAGAACAACACCCAGTTTCCCCCTCAGTCAGTCTCACCCATCATGAAGGTTCCATAAGCCTCTTATTCTTCTCCATCAGAGGGCAGGCAGAATGAAAACCACGATGACAGAAAACTAACGAATCTGATCACATGGATGACAGCCTTGTCTAACTCACTGAAACAATGAGCCATGCCATGTAGGGCCACCCAAGACAGACGAGTCATGGTGGAGAGTTCTGACAAAACGTGGTCCAGTGGAGAAGGGAATGGCAAACCACTTCAGTATTCTTGCCTTGAGAACCTCATGAACAGTATGAAAAGGCCAAAAAGATGGGTCACTGAAAGATGAACTCCCCAGGTTGGTAGGTGCCCAATATGCTACGAGATCAGTGGAGAAATAACTCCAGGAAGAATGAAGAGACAGAGCCAAAGAAAAAACAACACCCATTGTGGATGTGACTGGTGATGGAAGTAAAGTCCGATGCTGTAAAGAGCAATATTGCATAGGAGCCTGGAATGTTAGGTCCATTCAGTTCAGTTCAGTTCAGTTCAGTTCAGTCACTCTGTTGTGTCTGACTATTTGCAACCCCATGGACTGCAGCACACCAGGCCTCCCTGTCCATCACCAACTCCCGAAATTTACTCAAACTCATTCGAGTCGGTGATGTCATCCAACCATCTCATCGTCTGTCATCCCCTTCTCATCCCGCCTTCAATCTTTCCCAGCATCAGGGTCTTTTCAAATAAGTCAGTTCTTCACATCGGGTGGCCAAAGTATTGGAGTTTCAGCTTCAGCATCAGTCCTTCCAATGAATATTCAGGACTGATTTCCTTTAGGATGGACTGTTTGGATCTTCTTGCAGTCCAAGGGACTCTCAAGAGTCTTCTCCAACACCACAGTTCAAAACCATCAATTCTTTGGTGCTCAGCTTTCTTTATAGTCCAACACTCACATCTATACATGACCACTGGAAAAACCATAGCCTTGACTAGATGGACCTTTGTTGGCAAAGTAATGTCTTTGCTTTTTAATATGCTGTCTAGGTTGGTCATAACTTTTATTCCATGAAGTAAGCATCTTTTAATTTCATGGTTGCAATCACTATCTGCAGTGATTTTGGAGCCCCCAAAATAAAGTCTGTCACTGTTTCCACTGTTTGCCCATCTATTTGCCATGAAGTGATGGGACCAGATGCCATGATCTTCGTTTTCTGAATGTTGAGCTTTAAGCCAACTTTTTCACTCTCCTCTTTCACTTAAATCAAGAGTCTCTTTAGTTCTTCTTCACTTTCTGCCATCAGGGTGGTGTCATCTGCATATCTGAAGTTATTGATATTTCTCCTGGAAATCTTGATTCTAGCTTGTGTTTCATCCGGCCCAGTGTTTCTCATGATGTACTCTGCTGCTGCTGCTGCTAAGTTGCTTCAGTCGTGTCCGACTCTGTGCTACCCCATAGACGGCAGCCCGCCAGGTTCAGCCATCCCTGGGATTCTCCAGGCAAGAACACCGGAGTGGGTTGCCATTTCCTTCTCCAATGCATGAAAGTGAAAAGTGAAACTGAAGTCGCTCAGTCGTGTCTGACTCTTAACAACCCCATGGATTGCAGCCTACCAGGCTCCTCTGTTCATGGGATTTTCCAAGCAAGAGTACTGGAGTGGGGTGCCATTTCCTTCTCTGGATGTACTCTGCATGTAAGTTAAATAAGCAGGGTGACGATATACAGCCTTGACATACTCCTTTCCTTATTTGGAACCAGTCTGTTGTTCCATGTCCAGTTCTAACTGTTGCTTCCTGACCTGCATACAGATTTCTCAAGAGGCAGGTCAGGTGATCTGGTATTCCCATCTCTTTCAGAATTGCCCACAGTTTGTTATGATCCACACAAAGTCTTTGGCATAGTCAATAAAGCAGAAGTAGATGTTTTTCTAGAACTCATTTGCTTTTTCGATGATCCAGCAGATGTTGGCAGTTTGATCTCTGGTTCCTCTGCCTTTTCTAAAATTAGCTTGAACATCTAGAAGTTCACAGTTCAAGTATTGCTAAAGCCTGGCTTGGAAAATTTTGAGCATTACTTTACTAATGTGTGAGATGAGTGCAATTGTGTGGTAGTTTGAACATTCTTTGGCATTACCTTTCTTTGGGATTGGAATGAAAACTGACCTTTTCCAGTCCTGTGGCCACTGCTGAGTTTTCCAAATTTGCTGGCATATTGAGTACAGCATTTTCACAGCATCATCTTTTAGGACTTGAGATAATTCAACCAGAGTTGTATCACCTAGCTTTGTTCACAGAGATGCTTCCTAAAGCCCACTTGACTTCACATCCAGGATGTCTGGCTCTAGGTGAGTGATCACACCATCGTGATTATCTGGGTCATGAAGATATTTTTTGTACAGTTCTTCTGTGTATTCTTGCCAAACTCTTCTTAATATCTTCTCCTTCTGTTAGGTCCGTACCATTTCTGTCCTTTATTGAGCCCATCTTTGCATGAAATGTTCCCTTGGTATCTCTAATTTTCTTGAAAAGATCTGTAGTCTTTCCCATTCTATTGTTTTCTTCTATTTCTTTTCATTGATCACTGAGGAAGGCTTTCTTATCTCTCCTTGCTATTCTTTGGAATTCTGCATTCAAATGGGTATATCTTTCCTTTTCTCCTTTGCTTTTCACTTCTCTTCTTTTCTCAGCTATTTGTAAGGCCTCCTCAGACAGTCATTTTGCTTTTTTGCATTTCTTTTTCTTGGGGATGGTCTTGATCCCTGCCTCCTGTACAATGTCATGAACCTCCATCCCTAGTTAATCTGGCACTGTGTCTATCAGATCTAGTCCCTTAAATCTATTTCTCACTTCCACTGCATAATCATAAGGGATTTGATTTAGGTCATACCTGAATGGTCTAGTGGTTTTCCCTACTTTCTTCAATTTAAGTCTGAATTTGGCAATAAGGAGTTCATGATCTGAGCACAGTCGGCTCCCAATCTTGTTTTTGCTGACTGTATAGAGCTTCTCCATCTTTGGCTGCAAAGAATATAATCAATCTGATTTTGGTATTGACCATCTGGTGATGTCCATGTGTAGAGTCTTCTCTTGTGTTGTTGGAAGAGGGTGTTTGCTATGATCAGTGCATTCTCTTGGCAAAACTCTAATAGTCTTTGCCCTGCTTCATTCTGTACTCCAAGGCCAAATTTGCTTGTTGCTCCAGGTGTTTCTTGACTTCCTACCTTTGCATTCCAGTCCCCTATAATGAAAAGGACATCTTTTGGGGGTGTTAGTTCTAGAAAAGACCCTGATGCTGGGCAAAATTGAAGGCAGGAGAAGAAGGGGATTACCGAGGATGAGATGGTTGGATGGCATCACCGACTCTATGGACATGAGTTTGAGTAAGCTCTGGGAGTTGGTGATGGGCAGAGAAGAATGGCGTGATGCAGTCCATAGGGTCACAAAGAGTCGAACACGACTGAGTGACTGAACTGAACTGATCACTAATCAGAGTCTAGTTTGCAAACAAGCATTAGTCCTTCTGTCACTTTCTTCTTTTCCCCAGCTCCTTGGGAGATCAAAAAGTCACCCAGATACCACAGGGGCTATGAACAAGCAGGACATTGAGACAAGAGGGAAAATCAGGCCCATATTCCTGAGATGTGTCATCTCTCCATTGGGAAATAGTTTCATAATCTTGGCTTGAATTGTAGGTCCTCACTCAGTACAGCTCTTTATGATATTGCTTTAGATTTGAGGCTCATAAATGTAGACTTGGGAATAGACGAGCTTATGTTGCATGTGTTTCCTCTTATTTCTATAAGCATTGTGTTTTAAGGACATGATTCTCAGAGGATTAAGAAAATGTATGATTCCATGAAACGAGAGGATTGCAAAAGTGAACTCAGTTATGAAGTTTTGATCCTACTTGGGCCATGATGGTGTAAATATCACCAATTTTTCATCAAGATGGAAAACAAAAATAGCTTTTTCATAAAGATGTCATGAGGATTCTTTTATATGTTTCCTTCTCTATATCTGGATCCCTCACTTTCCTTATTTTCTAAGGGTTAAGCCTAGGGAGGGGTCTTCTAAGCTAGAAGGCAGGTACAAAGCAAAGACAGGTCACTTAGGAGTCACGTAGTCCTGGTGCGGTAGACCATTTCATTCCACTTAAAGATTCCCTGAAAGAGAGCTGGATATCTCCCCCATCCACCTACTTTGGGCTTTGCCATTGTTTTGGCCAATGTAATATAAGCAAACTTGACATATAATATGCCTGAGCAAAAGCTCTAAGCTTGTGGTTCGTGTCAACCTCTTGCTCATCACTTCTGCACTGAGAATGAGTGTGGCCCACACAGAGGAGGCTTCTTTCACTTGGGTCCCAGAATAAGTGGATCCATAGAGCAGACACACAGCTGTCTTGCAGCTGCTGACATGCAACGTGATTGTAAAGTAAATGAATGTTGTTTTATCCTGGAAATAGGGAGTTTGTTATACTTCCAAGTTAACCCATATACCTGGCTGTGTTACTTCTCAGATGTGTGAGCACCAGAAAGTTGCTTCCTTTTTTCAATCACCCCCCGCCCTCCCACCACCAATTCACTGATTCTTGTGTGATCAGTCTTGTTTTAGACCCAGGAGATCAAAGAGGAATAAGACAAGTCCCCGCCACGGGGGAGCTCAGTGTAAAGTGGGAGATAGTGAGTTAAGGGCTGTAGAAGGGGCCAGCATGAGAGTCAGGGGAAGGACCCCTGACTCTGTGAAATTAGGTAACCATGCAAAATCCTGAGGAATAAATAAGCCAAAGAGGGGGGGGCGGTGGGAAAGAAGGGTTGGGGAAGTTTTCCTTGCAGAAGAAACATCATGGGCAGAAGTTGGTGACTTCATACGTGAACCTCACTGAGAAAATGCAGACTCACCTCCCAAGTCGGTGTGGTCCCTGATTTGTGCCTGGGGCTATGTCCAGACGTGGAGATGGCTCTTGTGGAACATGAATCGCTTCGCTTTGGGAACTGGCTGAGGAGAGTGGCAGTTCTCGGAATTGAACAATTTTGGAGTGGCCCCAATACTAGGCGCCAGGCACCAGGGCAGGAGGAGGAGAGGCTGGAGCCCCGGCTGTTGCAGTCTCACCACAGTGACAAAGAGTGACTGATTCCGAGTGAATAATTTACTTGTGTTTCCACATTCATCAGCCCAAATGAAGAGTTCTCTCATCTGAACAGAACGGATTGCCCGAGTTAATCCCAGAGTCTGTCTGAGGGAAGTGAAGCATGGTAGAAAAGTAATATGGAAGGCTTGCTGCTGGGAAATATATTGAGTCCGAACAGGAGAGAGATGAGAGAGGGGCGAAGTAACAGTCCAGAAGAACAAGGCTCCTAAGTGCTAAATCCTGTATTAGCGCCAAACAAGTTCAAGCTATTTCATTTCAGTCCTAACTATACTCAGTTACACCTTTGTCTTTTTTTCTTTTGTTATAACTCAGAGCAAAGGATTTCAGCAGTATTAACCCAGACTGCTTTGTTTTCTCTCTCTCATTTTTGACTAATAACAAGTAACAACACTTGGGTTTCACTGGCTACTTCACCTGGGTTTTGAGTGCCTACGCTGTGCCAGTCACCATTCTAGGCACTGGGCAGACAGCAAGGATAAGACCAAGTTTCTGCTCCACGGAGCTTGCACCCTTCTAGACAGTCTTTGTCCTTTGAAGTGACATCGGTCAACATGCCCACCAAGACAGCATCTGAAAACTCTGTCCCTGCTCCAAGACTGTAGAGTTTCTCTGTACCAAGTCAGCTTCAAGAATGTTCTCTCATTTGATCCTGACAATACCTCTGCAAGGTGGCTGTTACTGATCCCATCTCAGATCAAGAACACCAAGACTCAAGGTCAAGGAATTTCCTTAGAGTAAAGGATATAAAAGGCTGATGTAACTGGCATTGCTGTGGACATAGCCCCAGGCATTGCTGCTCTGAGCTCCTGTGCCTCTCACATATCCTCACTTTTTGTTTTCTTTTCCATTATAGTTTATTACAAGATATTGAATACAGTCTCCGATGCTGTACAGTAACTCCTGTTGTTTATCTATTTTATATACAATTGTGTGTATATGTTAATCCCAAACTCCTAATTTATCCCTCACGACCCTTTCCCTTTGGTAACCATAAGTTTGTTTTCTATGTCTGTGAGTGTTTCTATTTTTCTAAGTAAGTTCATTTGTATCTTTTTTTTAGATTCCACATATAAGTAATACTATACTTGTCTTTCTCTGACTTACTTCACTTAGTATGATAATCTCTAGGTCCATCCATGTAGCTGCAAATGGCATTATTTCATCCTTTTTCATGACTGAGTAATATTCCATTGTCTATATAACCACATCATCTTTATCCATTCATCTGTCAATGGACACTTAGGTTGCTTTCATGCTTGGCTATTGTAAGCAATGCTTCTGTAAATACTGAGATGGATGTATCTTTTCAAATTAGAATTTCCTCTATATCTTCCCAGGAGTGGGCTTGCTGGAATCCTTACTTTTCTAACTCCCGCTGCTCTTGGCTGTGAAGTAAAGTCTACATGGGTCCCAGCACACTCCAAAAAGTCCCTTCATAAATGGGACAGTATGGGTGAACTTTGAGAACATTATGCTAAGTAAATACAACAGTCACAGAGGAATAAATACTGTGTGATTCTACTTATGTGAGATATCTACAATAGTCAAACTCAGGATGCAAGAAGTGGAATGGTGCTTGCAAGGGCTGAGAGGGAAGGGGAATTGCTGTTCAAAGGGTATGAAGTCTCGGGTATGAAGTAACTTATAGTTAACAATACTGTCCTGTACAATAAAGATGTGTTAAGCGGGTAGATCTCCTATTATCTGTTCTTACGAGATACACTTCCCTTGTGGCTCAGCTGGTAAAGAATCCGCCTGCAATGCGGGAGACCAGGGTTTGATCCCTGGGTTGGGAAGATCCCCTGGAGAAGGGAAAGGCTACCCACTCCAGTATTCTGGCCTGGAGAATGCCATGGACTGTATAGCCCATGGGGTCGCAAAGAGTCAGACATGACTGAGCAACTTTCACTTCACCACATACACACAGACACACAAAAGAATACATTCTATCATCCTGTGAGCTGGAAATGTGAGCCGAGTAATTAAGACCCAGAGTCTTGAGTGAGTGGGGAGAAGGCAACGAAGAAGAGGGCCACTGGCTTCTCCCCTCATATGTTATTACTTATTCAATCAATCAGTAACTACTGAACACAGACTCTGTGCCAGGTACAGAAGCAACAGCAGAGCAGACCGACAAAATTCCTGTTTCCCTGGAAATTAGATCCTACTGAGAAAGGCAACTGTGAGCAAGTAAACAAACATCCAAAAAGATGATTTCAGACTAAGATAAGGGCCCAGAAGGAAACAGGGCGGTACGGCTGTAACTGGGCTGGCTTGCAGATATGGTGGCCTCTGTGAGCACATGCATTTGAACAGAGACCTGAGGGGTAAGAATAAATCAGTCATGCAAAGAACAAAGAATCCAGGCAAGAACATTCCAAGTAAGGGAACAGCAAGTGTAGCCTCTAGGGGTTGGGGAGGCCCATTGTATTCAAAGAAAAGAAAGGGGCAAAGCATGGAAAGGGGCCTTGTGAGCAAGGAGAGTGTTGCAGGATTGGGCTGGAGAAGTGAGCTGGAGTCAGGTTATTCCAGGACCACGTGTTGCATCAGCACTCTGGGCTTTACGCGAAAAGCTACAGGAAGCTAAGGGACGATTTGAGCAGAGGGCTGAGGGATAAATCATGAGCCCATCTCCCTCTTTTAAACAAATATCACTCTAGCTGATGAATGGAGAGTGGGCTGTAAGGGGGAGAAGGAGAACTGAAGAGAATACTTTGGAAGCTATTGCAAGGGACAATGGTCAGACTTGAGCTCTGGAAGTGGGACTGGGGAGGGAGGCAGGAGAAAAGACTTGAGATACATTTTGGAGGTGGAACTGATCAGACTTGCCCCTGGATTGGATATACGAGGTAAAGGAGGACAAGGATTCCTCAGATTTAGGTCTGAGCCATTGAGTAATTGAAGATAATGTTTTAATGCTGTGGAAAACTGGGGGAAGAACAGAGTGAGGACCCATGGGGAGTAGAAATCAAGAGATGTTGATTGAAACCCCACTTGCAGACCATCATCTATGTGTCCCCGGAGCTGAGGCCAAAGGCTTTGACCCTGTGGTGTGTCTGGGAGAGATGATCAGTATAGAAGTGGTTGGGCATTGTTAGAAATCTACCTTTCCTTGGGGAAAAGGATTTATTTCAGGATGGGTAGTCAGAAGTAGGTTTCTTATTCTCACAGATAGTGGTTTTTGTTTTGTTTTGTTTTTTTCTTGAACAGTCACCATCTTCCCTCACCTTTGGAAGCTGGTTTTTTTTCCACCAAAGGCAGAGGAGCTGTTAGGAGAGGCAAGGCTCTGGACCCAGGCCCCTTGTCATCCCTGAATCCCCTCATTACCAGGCTGTCCCTGGGATCCCCAGAGCTGCAAAAGACTTAGAGACCACAAAGCAGAGGAAGAAAGTGACATTAGCTAGAGACCACGGCCCCGACTCTCCCCAGCTGACCCCTCCACCACCATCTTCAGTGCTTGCGTGTAGGAAAGGCATTCAGTGAGCTGCGGGCACACTCTCCTTGAGCTGCCTATGGGCACGTCACCATCAGGTTAAGGGACCTGATGTCCCAACCCAGAGGTCAACAGACTGTAGCCCACGGGCCCCATCCAGCCTGCGCCTATTGTTATGAGTGACGTTTTCTCAGCTCACGGTCATATCCATTCGATCACACATTGCCGATGACTGATTTTAAGCTGAATCATTGTGACAGACTATTTATCCCTCACAGCTGCAAATATTTACTATATGGCCCTTCATAAAGAACATGTGTCAGTGCCTGGCCCGGCTAATTAGACCGGGAAGCGTATCTGTAGAACTTGGTGCTCATTTCCCTCCTCTGTGGGCTTCCCTGATGGCTCAGTTGGTAAAGAATCCGCCTGCAATGCAGGAGACCCCAATTCAATTCCTGGGTTGGGAAGATCCGCTGGAGAAGGGATAGGCTACCCACTTCAGTATTCTTGGGCTTCCCTTGTGGCTCAGCTGGTAAAGAATCCACCTGCAATGTGGGAGAACTGGGTTCAATCCCTGGGTTGGGAAGATCCTCTGGAGAAGGGAACGGCTACCCACTCCACTATTCTGGCCTGGAGAATTCCAAGGACTGTATAGTCCTTGGGGTTGCAAAGAAGCGGACACGACTAAGCGACTTTCCCTCCTCTGCAGCTTTGGCATCCCTGTCCTAGAGCAGCTGCCTGGGCAAAGCTTCTTGTCCTTCCAGCAGACCCTAGGTTATAGGAATGACCCTAGGAAACACCTCCAGACAAGGTACCCTAGGACCAGCCACGTGGCCTCACAGCTTCTAGACTGGACAATAATTTGGGGGTTGGAAGATCCTCTAGGATCCAACACTGCTTATGTGAGTGCTGTATGCTAAGTCGCTTCAGTCATGTCCAATTCTTTGTGATCCTATGGACTGCAGTCCACCAGGATCCTTTGTCCATAGGATTCTCCAGACAAAAATACCAGAGTGGGTTACTCTGACCTCCTCCAGGGGATCTTCCTAACCCAGGGATCAAACCCGTGTCTTTTACATCTCCTGCCTTGGCAGGTGGGTTCTTTACCACTAGTACCATCTGGGAAGCCCCCAGTCCTGCTTAACCACCAATCATTTTAGTCTTACCCATGTGTCCTCAGAAAAAGAGTGTGTCCAGTGCTTCACCATAATGGTGACAGGACACACTCTCATCTCAGCTCTCCCTTCGTGTCCTCCTGCTTCCACTGTTGCTACCCACTGTCTAATCTCTGCCTTGTTTTACTCCCCCCACTACAGAGAGTTGAGTTTGACTTGTAAGATGACATTTTCCTTTGAGTAGAGCTTTCTGGCTAGACCGAGTCAGAGGCTAGCTCATCTACCCCTTGGCTTAGGTGCTCGCCTATGCTGGCATCTGTGGGGGTTGGGTAAGCATGGTTGCATAATACCAGCATGACAATTTTTGTAGAAAGAATCCAGAGTCATGGGCTAATGGGACTGCCTGTTTGGAGACTGCATCTGCTCTGTATTTTGAGGAATATTGACATAGGTATTATTTCCTTCAGGTGGATTGGAACAGTCCTCAGAGCCTCCCATGTTCAGACGTAGGGGTCCACAGGACCTGGCTGGACAGTATACCTGCCCCATAAACCCAACATCCATCACCAGTAAACTCTCTGCTCCCCAGGAGCAATGTTTCTCACGGGGACCTAAGGTAGACATAGAGGTGGCGGACCAGTGCAACATCTTTCATCTGACTTGCTTGGGAGCCTGTTTTCATTCCCTCTCATACTTTTCCTCAGTAGGGCATTTCTCTCATTCTTTCCCACAGACTTTCTACCCAAGACAGCTTCTCCACGAAGCTCACAAGCTATTCAGAGAAATCTGAACTCCCCATTCCTCAAAGTCTTCAGTGAAGCATGCAGAATTCAGTCATTTGGCTCATTCAGACTTTCCAGATGTCTGATATTGGACAAGAGACGCATACCGCTGATGGATGGCAGTTTTTTACCTTCTACCCACGTGTTTGACATGGTGCAGATGTAGGCATTTGAGAAAGAAGATTGATTTACTTTATTAATGAAAAGGTGATGAAATAACACAGGGGAAAGTTTTGACAAGCCACGCCTAATCCCACTGTTCTAACACAACCACCGTTTCCACTTCTGCACATTTCTTTCCTGGTTTGGTTCATCTCAGATGCGTGTAGAAATAATTGCAAGCACAGTGGTCCCACTGTTTGGTGATCTGCTTCTTTCCTTCATCATTTCATCATATATATTCTCACCCTCTGTTTTCACATTATCTGTGAAATTGTTGATCTTGACTTCATAATAGTCCTTTGGAGTAGATATACCATTTCCTTAGTGTAATGATTAATGGTCTTTGGGTTAGCCTGCTTCATCCAAAACCGTGCTCTGTGATCTTGGGAAAATAAGCAATTTAACTTCTCTGAGCCTCAATTTTTACATCTGTAATGTGAAATCAACATTAATCTTTGAAGGACATTGTCAGGGTTAAAATGAGACAATGTGTGTGTATCCGTCAGCATAAGCTGTATATTGTGTTAACAAACAACCCCAAGTCTCAGTGGTTTAAAAAACAAAGGTTTGGGACTTGCCTGATGGTCTAGTGGTTAAGATTCTGTGCTTCCAATGCAGGGGGTGCATGCTCCATCCCTGGTCGGTTAGCTAAGACCTTACATGCCTCATGGCCAAAGAAACAAAACATAAAACAGAAGCAACATTCAAATAAAGACTTTAAAAGTGGTCCACATCAAAAAAAAGAATATTAAAAAAAAAGTTTATTTCTTCTTCAGGTTAATTGGTGGTGGGAGGGGTTGGTGGTGGCGTGGTTCTGCTCAATGCAGTTACTGCAGGACTCAGAATGACCGGGTAATCATGTGTCTGCTGTTGATAACTCTCCCGACAGAATTATATGGCACCAGCTACCAACAAAAAGGATCAGAATGATAATCTTACCTTGTTTGAAAGGGAAGAAACTGGAAGCATTTGATAATTTCCACAACAAATGACCGTGGGATTATATGTTCTTATGCTTATTTCCACAGCATGTAATTAAAATGGAAACATACATGTAAGGTTCTCAGCACTGTATCCTAGGAGCAAAGAGAGCACTTTTATAGTTGTTGCTGTGCCTGTCAACTTTCTTTGCAATCATAGGTAGTATTTTGATGAATATCCTTATGCAGAAGTTCTTTGCTCCTACTGAATAGTTACCTAAGAATGAATCATCAAAAGTAGTATTAAATGACTAAGCTTTGGGGTCAGGCAGAGGAGAAGTCAAATTCTGGCTCTAAAACTTAACCATACGGGGAACCAACACCAGAAGGTATGTGAAATCAGTGGGAACTAAACCACTGCTTCGGTTTCCTTGCATAATCTGATTTAGATTTTTTACCCTTAACATAATATCTCCCATTGGTGTGTAAAATTTTCTAATTTATAGTCCTCGGTAATAGCCAGAGCTAATGAACTTTTTCTGTTCTGTATAGTGTGCCGCCCTCTCTACAACTCTAGTTTAATTTCTGTCCTGTGATGCTAGTGTATGGAGGCTGCTTTGTGCACCTCCTGAGGGTGAGCTCGGCCTTGCTGAATTCTTATTGGTTGAATGTACTTGAGGTCTGCCAGCCGGTGATGTCATTCACAAGACCTGAGTTTAAAGAACTTCTTTCGTGGAAACAAGAGTGATGTGTATACTTAAAAAAAGAAGCATATCCTTATTTTCTGCGTTGGATCTTAGTTGTGGCACATGGGCTCTTCATTGCGTCGTGTCGGCTCTCTAGCTATGGGACCCGGACTCTCTAGTTGTGACATGCAGGCTTAGCTGCTCTGCAGCATATGGGATCTTAGTTCCCTGACCAGGGATTGAACACATGGCCCCTCATTCCAAGATGGATTCTTAACAACTGGACCACCAGGAACATCCCCGACAGGCACATTTTACATGGCGTGTGTTGCCATGGTCTAGCCCAGACACAGGGTCTAGCCTGAGGCCCCAGGTTATGACCTGCTCTTAGAGTCTGCCTTACGGTGGGTGAAAAATTTGCTTCTGACTTTGAACAAGCTGCTTAACAAAGATGTGCCTTCATTGAATCCTTGGTAAAATAGACACAGTAACATGTTGGCATCTAATATTAATAGATGCAATGAACCTGATTTCCCTCCTCCTGCACAGAGACAAAATATCTTCGTGGCTTTTGCGAAGCACATTCATACTGGAAAAAGGATGTTTGTGGATTTGTTTATTAAATATTTAGATCAGTGGTTCAGAAACCTCCACTTCTATCAGAATCACCTGGATGAACTTAAAAACACTAATGCCTGTCCCTCCCCTGGAGACATTCTGATTTAATTGGGCTGGAGTGTGGCCTGGCCATTGGGAGTTTTAAAAGCTCCCCAGGTGATTCTAATATTCAGCGAAGTTTGAGAACTGTTGACTGGACCAATGGTTCTCAAACTTGAACATGCTGCAGAATTCCCCAGAGGGCTTATTAAAACCCAGATTGCAGGGACCCACCTCCAGAATTTCTGATTCAGTGTTTAGTAGATATGAGGTTGGAGCCTGGGAGTTTGATCTCTAACAAGTTCCCGGGGAATGCTGATGTTGCTGGTCCAGGGTCCACTCACTGACAGGCATTGATGGATGATACCATTTGCTCTCTGTGCATTTCTCTCCTGCGAAGGGCTTTGAAAGGGAAAATGGGGACAGGCCTTTGGAAGCAGGAAAAATGGACAGAATGTCCTCTCTGCATCTACCCCAGACCTGAGGACTGTGGGACTCTTTCCTGAGATGCTGTCACGACAGGCAGCCTGGTCCGCTGCTTTTTTCTTTTAGAAACTAGCAGCTGGCTGAAGAGCTCAGCCCACTTGGCTCAGCCAGCCTGAGCCACCAGCCCTCATGTGAACTAGAGACATCAGTCTCCCTCCTTCCATTACCTCCATTAGCACGGTTATTTGTAGCAATTCCTCTTCCTGGCTGCCTGGGATATAAAATGCTGACTGTGAAGCCACACTTGCTGTATGAAGCTTCAGGACGGAAAGGAGGGATAGGATGGTCTCTGACCCAGGGGACCAGAGTGGCATGAAGCAGAGGTGGGGGGAACAGGATGTAGTTGTAGCCCCTGATCTGGGGGTGGAGGGGGGGACTGCAGGCAGAAGAGGAACCTGGGCAGAGTCACTCTGAGGCCAAAATATTCCCAGATTAGCTGGCCTTAAGATACTTGGGCAATTTGAGGATAGAGCAGGGGATTTATTTCTCTATCATTCTCCAGATAGTTGTGAGAAAGTGGTGTGAGAGCATGTCTTGGGGGTGGGGGCTAAAATGTGGGGAAATAGTGGAGAAAAGATAAGGATGGATATATGATATTTTTGCGTATTATCTGAGTGATGAGTGTGTACATTCTGTGGCATAGCTAAGGCATAACTTAAATGATCCTCAGTTTACAGAGGGAAGACGCTCAGTCCTACAAGCCCGCTGCTTTGGCAGACAGAAGCATCTCCAAATGAACAATAGCAAAGCAATAGTAATAGCAACACTTACGCAGCACTGTCTCTGTGCCGGGGGCTATGCTGAGCGCCTTCCGTGCGTTAACTCGTTTCACCCTCACATCAACCCTAGGAGGTAGCGACTCTTATGATTCCTATTGTATAAATGAAGAAAGTGAAGCACAGGGAGATGAACTGATTTGCTCAAGGTCACACAGCTAATACGGACTTGGTCCCAGAGTCCCGGTTCTTGGTCCTGGAGTGGCTGCTTGTGAGGGATTCCAGCACCTGTAGGGATGTCCCCTGTGAGTTTCATTTGAAATATGTGGTCAGTTTCTGTGGACTGGGAGAAAGAACCCGGCTCCTTTCTGGCCACACCACTATTAAATCAAGTGTGTAGGCTGAATTTCACTTCTTTCTAAGGTTGCTTCTTTTCCTGAAGTTTCCTCCTGCCACGTGGTGCCTGGAGTAGCTTAGGCAAGAGACTGGAGCTTCTGTGTGAGCAGGCAAAGTTACCCGATTACCTCCTCTTTCTGTGTCCCATTGCTCCTCCTCTGGGTGCCCTCAGGATGCCCCAAACCCCTATCATCTCATCTCCCCAGACATCCCTCCCACAACCCTTCTCAAAGCAGCCTCTCCTTACTGTCTTCCAGAGACCTCATAATACCCTCAAATAAGTCCAAAGCATCTGTCACTAGAGGGAGAAAACAGTCATACATTTTCCCTCCCAAATTCTAACCACCTCAAGCACAAACCCACTCTGCCTGTCATCTTTCATGCTCCCTTTTTCACTCTTCCATCCTCTTGTCATCGCTCTTTTCTACTTGGAAGATACAGGAGAGAAAAAATGGGTAGTTGATCAAGCCAAGGTCTGGTCCAGCTCTGACATTTATCAACCATGAAACTGATGACAAATCCCACAGTATGGTTACAAGCAGTGACTACAGCATCAGACATAGGCTCAAACTCTGGCTCTGTCATTTGGGGCCTGGGGTAGTGACCGAATCTCTCTGTTTCTCTGGTCCCTGGTCTGCACGGTGGGGCCAATAACTCTGATCATGTGGGATACAGGGAGAAACAAATGCCTACCCACCGTGGAGTGCTCAGAGCAGCGCCTGGCACGGAGCACAAGCTTTCAATTAACAGTAATTATAAGAGCTGTTAAAATGATTACTCTCTCCCTGGCCTCAGTTTCCTCAGGGTTGGACTGCTTGATTTCCCAGGGCCCTCCCAGCTCCGGCATCCTCTGACTCATTGGCATCCTTCTTGTTTCGGGTTTTTTATTAGATTTCTCCAACTGACTCATCTTTTTCCATCTCTCTCCCTTATCATCACCCTCCATGAAAAAATGAACCTTCCTTCCTTTTGTGTGCAAGCTACTGCCCCGTCATCTCTGCCCAGGGGAGGGGTATGGGGTCGAATTATCCAAGCCAGCCAGCCCCCTGTGCACCACCACTGCTTTGAGTCAGATTCCTCTGGATTTATAAGGCACCGGAGGAGTAGGTAGTCGATATGAATAACCATTACTTTGGGGAGGGCTTTTTCTTCTCCCTCTGACTGATGACAGCTAAATTACTGCTAAATATAGGCCCTGAATTTGCATGAATCTGCAGCTTGCCACAGCCAGGCTGGGGGTTTTATTGACAGCCAAGGCGCTGGAGGCAGGCAGGCACCTGCTCTAACACACCTCTTCCAGAGGAAGAGTGGAGTCAGGCGGAGCACCCTCCCTCACCTCCTCTCCAAGACTCGAACTCTACTCTCCTAGCCTCTGGGCCTCTTGGTTCTCAGGGAAGAGCCTGGGCTTTGGGTTTGAATCCTAGATGTGCCCTCTAGCCAAATGTGATACTGAGCAGATGACTTAACCACTCCTCACTCCCCCTCTGGGGCTTCCCAGGCGGCGCTAGTGGTAAAGAATCCTCCTGCTAATGTAGGAGGCTCAAGAGACTCGGGTTCGATCCCTGAGTCAGGAAATTCCCATGGCAACCCACTCCAGTATTCTTGCCTGGGGAATGCCATGCACAGAGGAGCCTTGCAGGCCCCAGTCCACGGGGTCTCACAAGAGTCGTTCACAACTAAAGCAGCTGAGCACGCACACACACACACGCCTCCCCTCGCCTCAGTTTCCTCACTGGCACAATGAGTTAATTATAGCATAGAATGGCTAGTCCTTATCTCAGATACCTAGTTTCCTGATCCTGGTGGCTCAGATGGTAAAGAGTCTGCCTGCAATGCGGGAGGCCTGGCTGCAATCCCTGGGTCTGGAAGATCCGATGGAGAAGGAGATGTAAATCCACTCCAGTATTCTTGCCTAGAGAATCCCATGGATGGAGGAGCCTGGTGGGCTATAGTCCGCAGGGTCACAAATAGTTGGACACGACTGAGTGACCAGTACTTTACTAAATCACATTAAGAGAAGTTTGGAACTAGGCTGTTCTAAGTTTCTGTCTCACAGGTGTACCAGCGCATTTGTGTTTTTTAGGTTACTGTTTCAAAATTCCAATGGAACTTCCCAGGTGGTCCAGTTGTTAAGGCTTTGCCTCCCAATGCAGGGGACTCAGGTTCAATCCCTGGTTGAGGGGCTAAGATCCTGCTTGCCTAGAGGCCAAAAAGTCCAGAACATAAACAACAGAAGCACTACTGTAACAAACAGAGACTTGAAATCAAACCAGTCAGTCCTAAAGGAAACCAACCCTGAATATTCATTGGAAGGATTGATGTCGAAACTGAAGTACCAATATTCTGGCCACCTATTGCAAAGAGCTGACTCTTTGGGGAAAAAACCCTGATGCTGGGAAAAACTGAAGGCAGGAGGGGAAGGGGCGACAGAGGATGAGATAATTGGATAGCATCACCGACTCAACGGACATGAGTTTGAGCAAACTCCAGAAGACAGTGAAGGACAGGGAAGCCTGGCGTGCTGTGTCCATGGGATGACAAAGAGTCAGACGTGACTTAGTGACTGAGCAGCAATATAGACTTTAAAAATAAAGATTTTTTTTTAAAGTCCATATTTTAAAAATCTAAAAAAAAAAAAAAATCCCAGCATGGCAGCTCCAGGTATCAAATCTTATCACAATCAAATTCAAAGCAGAAAAAAGGCAGCTGCTTTCCTTGTCACCTCCCTTTTCATCAAGGAGCATAGTCTTGCATAGAAACTCCCAGAAGACTTCCCTGTTGTAGCTCATGGCAACCACAATAATAATAAGCATCATAACTATAGTTACACTGATGGAGCACTTGGGCACCTTCTAAATACTTGCCTGGGTTAACTTGAAAGTAAAAGCATTAGTCACTCAGTTATGTCCAATTCTTTGTGACCCTATGGGTTAGCTTACTTAGGAAAATAATCCCAAGAAATAGGTGCTATTTCTAAGATGCAGAGAGGTTTAAAAATCTTGCCCAAAGCTATTCAGCAGATAATTGTCAGAGGTGAGATTTAAACCTAGAGAGATTATCTATAGAGCTCAGGCTCTGTCACTGGGGTTGAGTGAAGGTCTTGTCCAATGGTTCAGTCTTTGACTCTGGTGAAAGCTGAGATGCTGGAATGGAGAAGGAAACTACTTCCCTGAGCACATTAGACTTGCCAAATAAGGGTTCTATAAGCTAAGGATGAAGTGGGAAATGGCTTGGTGTACCTACCTTCCTAGCAGAATGTCCCTGTTTTAGTCTGCTCAGGCTGCCATAACAAGGTACCCTAGACTGGGTGACTGAAAAAAAAAAACATTTATTGCTCATGGTATTGGAATTTTGCTAAGTCCAAGGTCAAAGTGCCAGCAAGGTAAGTTTCTCCTCTTGAGCGGTAAGCAGCTGCCAGCTTGTTGTGAGCTCACGAGGTGTTTTTCTTTGTGTGTATACCCAGGGGGAGAGAGCGAAAGAGAGAGCGAGAGAGCTCCCTGGTGTTGCTTTGTGTTAATATAAGGGCACTAATGCCATTATATTAATGGGGGTGGGGCCCCCATGACCTTATCTAACCCTAATTACCTCTCCAAGGTTTCATCCACAAATACCATCACACTGGGGTTTAGGGCTTCAACATGTGAATTTGAGAGGGAACCCTATTCAGTCCATGGCAGAACTTTAGTGCCTTTCTCAAAGTTGATGTCCAGCAAGAAAGAATTTCCCTCTCTTATTCCTCCAATCATTGATTCAATTTGTTATTTTGAAGACATAGTCTGAGACCAACATGAAGCCACCACAGTCTAGTTGGACAGAGAAGATAAGCAATGAAGTCACCACTCATGAAGGTATCAGTGTAAGGGCTGAATGCCTGGGCTTGTTCAGAGATGTGCCAGATGGAGCAGCTGGTCCAGCTTTTCCTGTTGACCACAGTGGCCAATCTACTGAATGTCCAGATCTATCCTGAGCTGAGATGCAGCAGAGCAGACCTCAGTTAACTCAGAGACAGATTTCTGGACATCTCAGTCTAGACCATTTGGAGATACAGAATCTCAGCTGCCAGACAAGAGTTTTGGAGAAAGATGATTTTCTATGGAAGAGAAAGCTGAATGAAATGTGGGTGAAGCTCTGGCTTATGACTCTGACATCATCAGAAGGTATTTATGGAGGGATCACAATGAAGGGGACACAGAGTGAAATGGGGTCAGGTCCAGCCAGCCTGCCTGTTGTGTCTCAGCTGGCAGGGCTGCAGGTGGGCTGATACTCAAGTGAGGAGCAGGCAGAGCAGTGGCGCTGCTGTGAAGTTTGGAAAAAACATCACTGAAGGAGGAGCATTTGAATTAAGGGTCCGCAGCATAGAGGTGCCAGTTGTCAGGTGGAAGAAGCCAGAGCAGGAGTGGAAATGCTGGGGTGCCAGCTGCCTGGAGCTACCGCTGCCATCTGAGGGAGAAAGCCAGAGACCTGACCATCCAGAGGCGGAATCCAAATCCTCATAAAGAGTGTGGTTGCTGTATTTATCAAAATGCCAGAGTATGAAAGACCATGAAACAACATGCCCCTAGGGCATCGATGGAAGGGCCAGGCCAGGACAAGTGATAGGGGGCATGGGTGCCCAGCGGTGCAGCTCCAAGACTGAGTGGGTCTGAATCCCAGCTCCACCGTGATTCACTTGTGGTCTTAGATTATGACTGAAACCCTTCACCTGGCTCATAAAGATGATGATAGTCAAGGATTATGGGAGAGGTGTGTGCAAAGTGGTCAGAAGCATCTGGCATTTAGCAGAAGGGACACTCTGGGCTCTGTATTTTTGAAGCTGATGGAAAGGTGGATGGAGACAGCTTGTCTCCATCCTATGGGCCTTTCTGCCAGTGAGAACAGCCACCCCTGGCTTTCATGATGAAAGACCGGTGCTGGAACAACGTCACCCAGGGAGAAGCACTTTGAACCCCTTCTTTATGGAAGATGAATCAGTGGTCAGCTTCACGTTGGAGGCAGACCCTCTAATCTCAACTTCTCATCTAGTTTTCTGCCACCTCCATGGCCTCCTCAGGGAAGGTCTCAGCCCCTTTGTTCTGCAGGGTCTCAGCCCTCTTTTCCCTGCCACGGCCTGGACTAACCCTGGAGCTTGGATCCCGGTGGCATTTCTGAGGGCTCCAGGCAGCATCATCCATTCAAGTTGCACCCCTCTGGAGCCGTGGCCAGCCCTGACCGCCCATGGTGCCCAAACAGCAGGAAATTTTGTCCTGGAAACAGCAGTGAGTTAGAAATAGTTTTGATTGCTCTTTGCAGAGCAAAAACAGAGAAATCCCTGTGGGAGACTGGAGTCGCTGCCTGGCTCTTCTCTGACCAGATCCTATAGATATTTCTACCCCCTTCATCTAATCCTTCAAAGCACTGGTGGGCGACTGAGGGTGCTCTGCTCTCTGCCTGTGTCTTTACCTTTCCCCTCTGCCATAATGAGCCTGGTTTGGTTTTACTTCTGGAATCCCAAGAAAGCCTCAACTCTGCATCTGCCTCTCCCTTAGTCCTTACCCTGTACCTCAGAAACATCTTTTACTGCTCATCTTGCCAGGAGCATTCATTTCTCTTGGACCCTGATCTGCTGGAGCAGGGCTGCTCAGGCCCTCCTAGCTCTTGGATTCTGTTGCCCTGGCAGGCTTCCCTGCTCACCAGTTCAGTCCGCAGTTGCTCTGCATACCTGCTATCTCTATATTCTTGTCCCCGGATGTGTCTGCCGTCTTCCCAGCATGGCCAGCAGCCGGCCAGTCCCTACTCAGCTCGAGTGGGCCTGGGAGCTAAGAGGTTGGAAACATGGACCCTAGGACACCATCTCTCACTCCCCTGTGGACTGCAGATTTGGATATAAAATATTGTGCCAGTGTGCATAACCCAAGGTTTCTTTGAGTGGTACATGACCCACTAAGAAGTTAAAACTCAGTGAATGAGAGTTCTTCTGAGTACCTCTGATGTCACAATGCACCTTTGCAGTCAAGGGTAGGGCTGTGTCTTATTCATCTTTGCATCAGTTGTTCCCAGTTCAGTGTCTGACACATACAGGTGCTCATAAAATAAATGGTCAGTGAATGAATGGACTAAGATGTGGTACATCTTGAACCCCTTGGAGAAAGAAGGAGCTTCCTTTCCAAGGCCCCTTTAGATCAACATGCATTTCTGCAAAGACACATCCAGCTGCAGGGAGCTCCCTCTTTCCCAAGTTAACTCTCTCCATTGCTTTCCTCTACAGAGCTGGGTTCTGTCCTTCTTCAACTTTTCCTCTCGGTTCATGCTTTGGCCTGAGAGGCTGCCCAGGATTCATTCCACCTTTGGGGCCCTTTAAAGGATCATCACATCAGAAGTGCAGGCATCACCTTCTCAGTCTCTGCCAATGGATGTTACTGATGTTTGCTGTACCCAACCAGTCCCCTCCCAAACAAGCAGAGGGGTAGTTCCCACCCTCTGGGAGGTGTCAGCCTCAGACAGATCAATCCATGACAAGTCTCTGTTCCCAGATAGAACATAATTCTCTTGATACAACAAAGAGTGTCAGAACAAAGGAGAGCTTTTGAGCTCATATCAACTAATCACCTTAATATACAGACAAGAAGACTGATGTCATCAGAAGGGAAATGATGTTCCGTGGCTCACGTGTCTGGAACCAGGGCCAGTTCCCCTGGCTCCCAGCCCTGTGTTCCTCTTTCTGTGTTCTGCAGCCTCCTTCCTGCAGCACAGAGGAGTGACCGGAGTCTTGCACTTTCTGATCGTTTCCAAATATATGTTCCTATTGGATTGCCGAATTTTCCTGGATCTCCCAGAGTCTGGGCACCTTCTTGCTTTACTGAAGTGAAGAAGGTCTTGGGGGTTAATCTTCAGTTGTTTGTGGATGTATTCATGGCTGCCAACTTCAGATACAGTTGAGAGTAGTGTTTACAACATAGTCTCAGGGGACTTCCCTGGTGGTCCGGTGGTTAAGACTTCATCTTCCAATGCAGGGGATGTGGGTTTGATCCCTGGTCAGGGAGCGAAGATGCCACATGTCTTGCAATCAAAAAATCAAAACATAAAACAGAAGCAATATTCTAACAAATTCAATGAAGACTTTTAAAGAAGACATAGCCTCTGGAACAGACTTTCTGGGGTTTAATCCTGACTCTGTCACCTGGTCCTTCCTAGCTTTGTGATCTTGGGCAAATTGTTTGATGTGCCTGCACCTCATCTATAAAATGGGGTAAATTTTCACTCATAGGGCCATTTGGCCCATAAATGAGAAGGAAGGGTTTAACTCAGCACTGGCTAAGTGCCAGCTGGTGAGTCCTGATTTCCCTGCATTCGCTGGAGCCAGTTTACCTATACAAAGGCCTGATCTTACAGTGACCCCCTTCTGTGCCACCAAGAATGGCTCCAGGCATATTTGAAGTGGAGCTCTGCAGTGTTGCCCGTCTCCAAAGGAACTTGGTTTGCAGGGTTGCTTCTAACAAACCCACCTGAGGAGGCTGCTTCGCTAGGCAGTGGAGTATGGGGTTTAGAGCCAAAAATGGCTCTGAACCCAGCTGCCTGGGTTTCAGCCCCACCACTTTTGAGACATCAGACCCTGGCCAGGTTACTTTGCTTCTTTTTGACTCAGTTTTCTTATCTGCAGAGGGGGGGTGACCATGCCTCTGAGCACTAGATGAGAATTAAGTAACACATGCGAAGGACAGTGTTTGATATTCAGTAGATCATTGTTAGTAGTGATATTGGCTAATATTTATTGAGCATTTAGAGTGTGCCAGGCACCATTTTAAGTGCTCTTAGATAGATTAATTCATTTAATCTTTGCAACAACCCTATGAAATAATATGAGTTTTATCCTATTGTGCCAGTGGAAAAAAGTAAGTCATGGAGAATTAAAGCAACTTGTTTGTGAGTGAGATTTCCAGCCAGGTGCTCTGGCTTTGGTACTCACCCACTGAGTTACCCCTGAACTCCATGGGGTGGGAGTACCACACACAGCAGCTGTGGCTACAGAACTTTCCACTTGGCATTATAATTTGCTCTGGCTTTGGTACTCACCCACTGAGTTACCCCTGAACTCCATGGGGTGGGAGTACCACACACAGCAGCTGTGGCTACAGAACTTTCCACTTGGCATTATAATTTGTGATGTATCCCATTCAGGACTGAGTCTGCCTGGAGCCATCTTTCTCCAGAAAGCCTGGGTCTGCATTGGTATCCAGATTAGCATGGGGAAGGAGTGGGAGAGAAAATGACCCCTGGCAGAGAATGACTACTAAATTTACTGTGTACTAAGCATTGACCACGTGCCTAGGTTGGCAACCCTGGGGCAAACCAGCTGCTGATGCCATCTCCTAGGGTGCACCTGGCAAAATCTGCCATGATGATTTGGAACAGTTTAATTACAGCTGTGACCTAAATTGTTGTTGGAGGAAGGGGTGGACAGGGCAGGGGCCAAGGTGGGGGAAAGACAGGGTCTTGGATATTATGACAAGCCTAGACTCCCCACTCTGCAACCTATAGGACACTCACGGGTTTCTCTGACCCACACTGGAACCAACTCCCCACGTCTTGGTCTCCAATCTATCAGCATTCACAACCAATCTCAGATCTTCTGGCTTCTCCTGAAATGAAGTCAATTCATCTTTCTAACCTCAGCTTTCTGGGAGCTTGGCCAACCAAGATCTACATCCTGGTTGTTAAACTCACTCTGAGCAGCTCAGAAAGCTGCCAGACCACCTTGCACGCATTTAAGTGAGATCTGGTCAAGAAAGCTGATCCTGTCCTTTGCCGTTGCTGCCAATCCTTTAAGGTTCCCACCGTACTCAGCACATGGTCAGTACCAAGTTACCACTGTGCCCCGCACATAGTAGGTGTTCAATAAATATGTTACTGCAGCTGCAGGGTAGAGGTACCCTGGGGAAGATGCTGAACAGGAAGTCAGACGGCAAGAAGAAACATAATCTGGTCTGCAGCAGTAGTGGCTCATGATGAGGTGGTAGGGGTGGCGGTGGGGATCCCTCCCAGTTTCCAGACACAGTGATCACATCTCTAAGAGACAGTGCTCAAAACCCTCAGCACGCTTGACCCTGAGGTCCATGCATGTAGTACTCAGCCCTCGGGAGCCCTGCTCAGCTTCTCAGGAGCAAGTGCTCAGGACTGAAGCATCCTGAACTTCAGGCAAGCAGCTCTCTGTGATCTAGACAAAGGGCCACCAGCAGTCCAGGCAGAGAACTCAGGACCCCTGGACGCAGCACTGGGCATGGCAGACATCTGCTGGGGCTGGCGAATCTAGAAGCTGGTGCCTAGCTTACTTGAGCGCAGAGTCCAGCACTGCAGGAAGCAGTGTCCGGCACTCCAGATGCAGCTGCAAATATTCCAAGGGGGCAGCTTTCATGCAGGAGGCATTACTTAGGACTCTAAGAGCTGTGCTGGATATTCCATGCAGACTGCACTCCACACATCAGGGCAATTGGCAATGGAGACACGTATCCTGGGAATGGGTTTCTGCCTCAAGGCTGTGAGTTAGGATCGCTGCACCTGCCCCATGCAGCTCCTTGTATCCATCCTTGCTGGGGACCTGGTTCGTCACGCAGATTTGGGATGACAACTAGACCGTCCATTTTCTAGGTAGGGTTGGCCTGAGGGGGATCAGAATGATCCTTTTTATTGTGCACTTTTGGTCCTGGCAATTTTTCTTCTAGATATATTCCATGCATATATAGATTTTTTGCATCAGTGGTAGAACATTCAGTATCTTGCTCTAAAAAATTGATATATTTTGGATGCGTCTTTATCAACCGCCTCAGTCTTTTTCATTACTGCCTGATTTCCCGTGGCATGATGACCTATAATCCAGCTAATTCTCTATCTATTGATATTTAAAATATTTCTGTCTTTTGCTAGTCCTATCAGCCTTATACTCATGCGCATCCTTAGCACATATGTGAGCATATCTAAAAGAAAAATTCCTAAGACAGGATACTGGCTTAAAATGCACATTTCTTTGGGGAATGCTATAAGATTCCCTATGTAAAGACTAGTGGAAATATTTAAAGAAAATATGGTGGATGTTTGGTTCAGCTTACACACGGTGGAGAGATCAGTTCCATGTTCACCCTGTTCTTTGATGGATAACGAGGACCCATCAAGTAATGGGCCTCAGAATTTGTGATTTCTCGGGATCATTCGGGTTAACAGTCTGCCTGTGCAATTCCTTTTAAAAGCAGAGTCACAGTCTTGTTCAAGTGAAACGCACACTCCCTTGCACTCCATCCCACTCTCATTCGCCGCGGGCTGCTTTCTGAAGGAGGATGGCCACGTTGTAGCTCCTGCAGTGCTTTTGGCTTCTAAGCGTGTTCCCTCCCATAATAGCATTCGAGAAGAAACTCTTTGGCAGAGTTCTCTAAAGCCACTTCATCCTCGTCCATCTGGTAAACCATGGACGGTAAAGGCAGGAAGCGCAGAGCTCCAGGTTGGTCTAGGGTGGAGGGAGGTCTCCCAGCGCTCATGGTCATTCAGGGGGATATGAGGTCCTGGCAGGTGGCTGAGGAGAGGTGGCCTTGGGGACCCTGAGGGACTGGCCAGGGTTTGGCTCAACCATTGCTGAACTAGGAATCTGCATTGACTGAACCTCTGATCCATGATTTTCATTTTGATAGATGTCACCAAATTCCCCAGCAGAAGCCTGCACCAATTTAGTTTCTCCCAACAAGAGTGAGAGTGTCTCTTTCCCCACCCCCTGCTATCTTATCAAATTTCTGAATTTTGCCCATTGAAAAGTGAAAAACAATTTAAAATGTGCCTTTCTTTCATTATGAAAGATGCTATAAACATTTTTAAAATAGATTATTAGTGACCTGTAGGTCTTTTTTCCTATGTTGTCTGCTTTTGGTTTGGGTTTAGGTTTTGAACACTTTCCCCGCCCACCCCCGCCCCACCCCCGTTGGGTTGTTGCTTTCTTATTCATCTACAAGAACTTTTGATATATTAAGTCAGCCAGGCCTTTGTATATAAGTTACAGATATTTTTTCCCAGTCTGTTTGAAGACTTTTGAGTTTACTTACAATACTTTTTGAAGTTCTGAAAATTTGATTTTTCTATTCAAATGAACCCATTCTTTACTTTTTCTCTTCAGAGCTGGTGTCTTGCTGAGAAAGACTGTCTCCATTCCATAGTCATAAAATGTCTTCTGCATTCCTTTCTAGTATTTTTTATGAGTTTATTTTTTCTGTAGAAATCCTTGTTCCATCTGGAATTTGTTTGGATGTGAAAAGTGAAGACAAGATCCAATTTTACTTTTTTTCCCAGATGGCAAGCTAGTATTTTCAACACCCCTTGTTGAATAATCCTTTTTTGCCTAACTGATTTGAAATGCCATATTCATTATGTACAAAATTCCTGTGTGATTTTGGATTTTTATCTGGATTTTATCTTCCTTTATTTGACTGGTTTGTCTGACTCTCAAACACTTTAAAATATTAATTATTTTTATAATTTTTAGTAACTTATAAGATTTGTCATTTTCTTTGGTTCTTTTTTTAAAATTTCAGAATCTTTCTCGCCAGTATCACACATTTATTTCTCCAGGTTAACTTTAAATCAGTTCCTCTGTTCCTCCTCTCTCTCCAAGTCTCACAGATCTATTCACTGGGTTTACATTGCCTCATGAGTATCTCCCTTTCCCAAAGAGAGAGAAAACTCTTTGGGCCAAGGAGGAGGGGAAGGTCTGACTCAAGCCAGCCTCAGGGGAAACCAGTGTCATCAGTCTAGCTTGTTGGCAGAGACCCCCAACTTTCCCACATCTAATGTTCTCAGGTGCTATAGGAGAAGGTTTAACAATTAAACAAGGTTGACCAGGATAAGGGAGGGGGAAGGACAAAACTGGGAGATGGGGATTAACATACACATACTAATATATATAAAATAGACTACTAATAAGAATCTGCTGTAGAGCACAGGGAACTCTACTCAATACTCTGTGATGGCCTATACAGGAAAAGAATCCAAAAAGAAGTGGATATATGTATAAGTGACTCACTTGGCTGTACATCTGAAGCTAACATAGCACTGTAAACCAAATATACTCCAATAAAAATTTTAGAACATATTAAAAAACAGCTAAATAAATTTGGAAAAACTTGGATTGAATAAAGTTAAACAGTTTTTTCTCAATCATCTGTTTAGCAGATATTAATGGATACTCGCCATGTACCAAGTGCTGGGCCCAGAGCCAGGAATGCCACGGACAAGATATTGGACACGTCCTGCCTGCCATGGAGCTATGGTCTAGTTGAAGAAAAAGACATTAAACAAAAAACAAACTCCAATATTCATTGCAGCATTGTTTACAATAGTCGAGACATGGAAGCAAGATAAATGTCCTTTGACACATGAATGGATATGGAAGATGCAGTGTATATCCATGCAAGGGAATATTACTCAGCCATGAAAAAGAACGAAGTGCCATTTGCAGCAACAAGGATGGCCTAGAGATTATCACGCTAAGTGAGGTAAGTCAGTGAAAGGCACACATGATACCACTCATATGTGGAATCCAAAAATGATTCATTTCGATATTTGGCAAAACAAATACAATATTGTAAAATTTAAAAATAAAATAAAAAAAAGAAAAAAAATGATACAAAATGAACTTGTTTACAAAACAGATTCACAGACATAGAAAACAAATTTATGTTTTGGGGTTTGAGAAAAGGAAAGGTGCAGGGGGCGAGGAGGGATAAATCAGGAATTTGGGACTAACAATATACACATTACTATATGTAAAATAGATAATCAACAAAAACCTACTGGATAGCATAGGGAACTCTACTCAATATTCTGTAATAACCTACATGGAAAAGTAGCCTGAAGAAGAATAGATGTGTGTATACATATAACTGATTCACTTTGCTGTACAGCAGCAACTAATACAATATTGTACGTCAACTATACTCCAATATAAAATAAAAGTTAAAAAAAAAACTCCAAATACACATTTACTGGGGCTTGAGATTTTAAGTGTGAAGTAGGGAAGGTACAATGAGAAGGAACAGCTGGGCTGACAGTGAGCACAGGTCTTGCCGAGGAAGTGAAGGTTAGGTGGGTTTCACTGAGCTTCATCACGTATGCTGGCAGAAAGGACCTTCAAAGCAGGGCCCCAGCTTTTTGACTGTGGGATTCTATTTGGTGGGCCTTTCTGGATGCGTCTTGGCAGGTGCTCTTTGGAAAACAGTAACCTTTTGCTTCTCAGGATCTACAACCCAGATCTGTCTCATCCGAGGCAGATGTCCTTAGAGAAGTTGTTCACCCTCTCTGAGCCTCCTTTTTCTCATCTGTAAAATAGTGTAATAGAGAGAAAAGGAAATATTGTATATTAATGCATATATGTGAAATCTAGAAAAATGGTACAGATGAACCTGTCTGCAAAGGAGACACAGAGACACAGACGTAGAGAACAAACTTATGGATACCAAGGGCAGAAGGGGAGGTGGGATGAACTGGGAGATTGGAATTGACATCTATACACTACTATGCATAAAATAGGTAACTAATGAGAACCTACTGTGTAAGCACAGGGAACTCTACTCAAACACTACTCAAATATATCCACAGTGACAAAGAGTGGATACACGTCATGCACAACTGATTCACTTTGATGTGAAAATTACACAACACTGTGAATAAACTCCAATTAAGAAATTACTGCAAACTTGGTGCTTTAAAACAGCAATAACTTATTCTCTCATAGTATGACGAGGCCAGAGAGTAAAATCTAGGTGTTAGCAGGGCTATTCCTCCTCTGAAGTTTCTAGGGGTGGATCCTCCATCCCCTCTTTCAGTTTCTAGTGGCTCCCAGAATTCCTTAACTCTGGAAACATCACTCCAATCTCTGCCTTCATCATCACATGGCCTTCTCCACTGAGTCAGCTTCTTCTCTCCTGTCTCTTATAAGGACACTTGGCACTCAATTTAGGGCCCGTCTGATAATCCAAGAAGACCTCATCTCAAGACCCTTAACTCAATTAAACCTGCAAAAACCCTTTTTTCCCCCAAATAAGATCACAATGACAGTTTATAAGACATACCTGTTAGGGGACCGCAATTTAACCCACCACAGATGGGAATCAGAGAACTTGTCTCAGAGAATTGTTTTCGTGGTTTGATAAGACAAGGTCCGTGAAGCTGCCTGCCTCAGAGTGGGCTGGATGATGTCGCTAGGTGCTCCTCACTTCTCCATTTTCAAGTGTCTCTGTCCTCAGGAGGGTTCAGTTCAGTTCAGTTCAGTCGCTCAGTCGTATCCGACTCTTTGCAACCCCATGGACTGCAGCACACCAGGCCTCCCTGTCCATCACTAACTCCTGGAGTTCACTCAAACTCATGTCCATCGAGTCGGTGATGCCATTAAACCATCTCATCCTCTGTCATCCCCTTCTCCTCCTGCCTTCAGTCTTTCCCAGCATCAGGGTCTTTCCAATGAGTCAGTTCTTCACATCAGGTGGCCAAAGTATTGGAGTTTCAGCTTTAGCATCGGTCCTTCCAATGAATATTCAGGATTGATTTCCTTTAGGATTGACTGGTTAGATCCCCTTGCAATCCAAGTGACTCTCAAAAGTCTTCTCCAACACCACAGTTCAAAAGCATCAATTCTCCAGCACTCAGCTTTCTTTAGAGTCTAACTCTCACATCTGTACATGACTCCTAGAAAAACCATAGCTTTGACTGGATGGACCTTTGTTGGCAAAGTAATGTCTCTGCTTTTTAATAAGCTGTCTAGGTTGGTCATAGCTTTTCTTCCAAGAAGCACGTGTCTTTTAATTTCATGGCAGTCACTATCTGCAGTGATTTTGAAGCCCAAGAAAATCAAGTCTGTCACTGTTTCCATTGTTTCCCCATCTATCTGCCATGAAGTGATGGGACAGGATACCATGATCTTCATTTTTTGAATGTTGAGTTCAAAAGAGTTGAACACGACTGATTCACAATGAAGCAGGAGAGGCTGTGGAGTTTCTTAACCCGCCCACCTCCATTGGAGGGAATTTTCCCTTTAAATGAGGAGTCAGGGGGAGGAAAACTCCTTCTCTTCTTTTTCTCTGAGCTTCCCCTTTCTGAATTCTGAGTCCCTGCAGGAGTCATTTATTATCTTTCCTCCCAGGGGGTCCCTGCCAGCTGCTCCTCTGCAGTCCTGCTCGTCTCCAACCTGGACTTAGCCTTATCAAGACATCTCTCAACAAGACATTTCTTCTTATCAAGACATCACTCCTTATCAAGTCATCAGCGCAGATGTTTCTGGAGCTGAGGGTGGGGGAGCCAGCAGACCCTGCCTGAGCCATTTCCCACTTCTCTGACAGCTCCCAGGAGACTCCCATTTTCAAAGAGCCCCTCAAGGCTTTTCTTCCTCATCTCCTGGGTTTTCACTGCAAAGCAAAGACTACCTCTCTGACCTCTTCCTTATTCTGACTTGCCATGTTGAGATGTGCTTGTCAAGCTGATGTTCAGCGTGAACCAGATCCTGTTCAGGGGGAGAGAAACAAACGTGCCAGGAAGCAGTTTAAAGGCGTCCGTGCCTGTGGGATGTGTTAATGGCCTTTCGCTGCATTCCTGTTCTTCCAGGGACACTGATGTCTCCAAGCAGCCTGCCTCCACAGAGGCAGCCCTGTACTCCTTGGTGCTTGGGTTCTTCCGTCCCTGGGCTCTTCTGCACCTCTGTCTCGGCTCCACGCCCTTTCTTCCATACTCCCCTCGTAATGACAAATCAATGGTAATTGCTTAAGTGCAGCTGTTCAATCCTTGGACTGTTGAGAGAGAACTTAATGTCCAAAGAAGTCCCCAAGGAGCCACATGCTGTTTAAATTATGTAAAGGTGAGCAGAGAAGGGTGAATTTCATATGCAGAAATCCTTTTCAGCATTAAAGTTTCATGGGAAAAACTGAACCCTCGGACTCATATTTCTGGCCAAAGCTTATCTTCTTTCATTCTGTACATATTTGTCGGTCTCTTGTTATGTACAAGGCCACACAGTCTAGGTAGTATAGGAGGAAAAAAGAGATTAATTAATCAATCTCAGATCTTTCCTTTGGGATCCCTTACTGCCACACGAAATACCTTCTAACAAGCTAGGGTATCATATCATCCATCTGTATATCCGTCCATGCCACCACCCATCCTTCCATCTATTTACTCACCCGGCAAGTATTTACTGAGGGCCTGCTAAGAGCCAGGTTCTGTGACAGGCGCCAGAAGCACCCACCTAGGTGAGAGGCAAGACATCTGTTAAAATGCAGAAGTGATGAAGGTATTAGGGATGGGCCTATAAAAGAGCTGCTGTTTAAGCTGGATTTTGAAGGGCAAGTACAATTTGGGCAGAATGCTTATGTCCATGCCTGTAAAATAAGAGCAAGGTCAAGCCTCTCATCTCATTTCCTTTCTTCCCCAGAATTTATGTGCATTCTCAAGGTTTATGCTCACTCTCAAGGTCAGTTCCTGCTCCCTCAGGAAACTCAGCCCCACAGGCTTTTCCTACCTGGGGCTCTGCTCTCTCTCTGCTTCACATGGACCCCAACATGGCGTCAACCTCTTGCTCTCAATTTCCACAAGAGTCACCAACACAAAGCACCTGTGTGCAGGTAGCAGTGGGTCCCTCAGACGTTCCTGGCTTATTCAACCTCCAACCCAACTTGCACATCCAATGAGAGGTAGGAGTACCATCACTGTCTCATCCTCAGCGGATCTCAGCGAGACAGCTGAGATTCACCTTCCTGTCGACAGAAATGCAAGCCTCCCAAGGGTGGGGAGTTGGCCTTTTCTGCTCACTGCTAATATTCCCAGCATCGGGGTCTTTTCCAGTGAGTCAGCTCTTTGTATAAGGAGGCCAAAGTATTGGAGCTTCAGCTTCAACACCAGTCCTTTCAATAAATATTCAGGGTTGATTTCTATTTAGGATTGACCAGTTTGATCTCCTTTCTCTGATGCTGGGAAATACTGAAGGCAAAAGGAGAAGAGGATGGCAGAAGATGAGACAGTTAGATAGCATCACCAACTCAATGGACATGGATTTGAGCAAACTCTGGGAAATAGTGGAGGACAAAGGAGCCTGGTGTGCTGTAGTCCATGGAGTTGCAAAGAGTTGGACATGACTTGGTGACTGAACAACAGCAATATTCCCAGAACCTAGACTGGAGCCTAGAATAGTGCCTGGTACATGGTAGGCACTCAAGATACGTATGTTGAGTTTGTTGAATGAATTATTCCTGCCCCAATCCCCTTAAAACACTTAAACGGGAGACTACACAGAGGCGCAGCTGCAGCAGCAGCAATGGCCATGGCACAAAGCATGCCAGCGTTATCCCATCACCTTTGGAATAAAACCCAGAGGCCTCCGAGTGACCTAGATACTTTTCTTGGTGCACTCCGCTCGCTCCAGCAGCACAAGATCTTCATGTGTCTCCCTTGACCACACTGAGCATACCACTGCTCCAAAACCTGCTACAGAGGCTGTTTCTATACCCACATTGCACTTCTCCATTAACCACAAGGCTCACTCCCGCACCTCCTTCAGGTCTCAGCTCAAACTTCACCTCCTGCCTGAATTTCTCCATTGCATGCGTTCAGTACAGTTCAGTTCAGTCGCTCAGTTGTGTCCAACTCTTTGCGACCCCTGTGGACTGCAGCACTCTGGGCCTCCCTGTCCATCACCAACTCCCAGAGCTTACTCAAACTCATGTCCATCGAGTCGGTGATGCCACCCAACCATCTCATCCTGTCATCCCCTTCTCCCACCTTCAATCTTTCCCAGCACCAGGGTCTTTTCCAATGAGTCAGTTCTTCACATCAGGTGGCCAAAATGTTGCTGTCTGCTAGTATCTTGTATATTATTTTTGGATCACCTCTTCCCTTTGAGAATGTTAGCTCCATAAGAGCTGGGGCCGTGTTTTGCTCACTACTGTATTCTCAGAGTCTGGGACGATGGCTGGCATACAGTGAACACGACATAAACATCTGCTGTTCTTGA
Source organism: Bos indicus (assembly GCF_029378745.1). Taxonomy (NCBI): domain Eukaryota; kingdom Metazoa; phylum Chordata; class Mammalia; order Artiodactyla; family Bovidae; genus Bos; species Bos indicus. Next base: position 111,721,423 of record NC_091762.1, on the reverse strand, counting down.
GTGAATGAATGTAACGAGTGAACATGACCCTTACCACCAAGCTAGGGATACAGGTGGGGCCCGGTAGTGGCCTGGAAGAGGAGTCAAAGAGGTCAGAAACTGAAAGGGAAGACAAAGTGTAGAGGAAAAAAGCTTGACAACTAGATGGAGCCCTGTAAGTTCAGTTCAGTTCAGTCTCTCAGTCGTGTCCAACTCTTTGTGACCACATGACCTGCAGCACTCCAGGCCTCCCTGTCCATCACCAACTCCTGGAGTCCACCCAAACTCATGTCCATCGAGTCGATGATGCCATCCAACCATCTCATCCTCTGTCGTCCCCTTCTCCTCCTGCTCTCAATCTTTCCCAGCATCAGGGTCTTTTCCAATGAGTCAGCTCTTTGCTTCAGGTGGCCAAAGGACTGGAGTTTCAACTTCAACATCAGTCCTTCCAATGAACACCCAGGACTGATCTCATTTAGGATGGACTGGTTGGATCTCCTTGCAGTCCAAGGGACTCTCAAGAGTCTTCTCCAATACCACAGTTCAAAAGCGTCAATTCTTCGGAGCCCTGTAAAGGTAGATGGATTAGCCCAAGAGCAGTTGTCCAGGATGGTGGGAAGTTCAAGACCTCTGTGGGCCCATGTGATGCCCTGGTGTAAATGAGAGAAATGATGTCCCTTCCTCTAGGTGGATGTAGCCTTGGGCAGGGGGCACTTGCATAGTGAGTGCAGCACAGACCAGATTTCAGGTGATACCCACCCCCATGTTAGGCACAAATGTGAGCGTCCACCATGGCATTTATCTGTTGTCAGGTTTGGGAAGAAAAAAGTAACCAACACCCTGAATTTGACCTCTGTGAAGATTGGCACAAAGTCACACAGTGCTAAAGGGCCGAACTGTGACCTGGGAGCCTTCCATCCAGCCAGCTCAGTGTGTCGAGTTGCATTGCCCTCTTGCTATTCAGAGTGCACCCCAAGGACCAGGTGTGTTGGCATCACCTGGGAGTTTTACAGAAGTGCAGAATTTCAGGCTCTGCCCCAGATCTGCAGACCAGAATCTGCCTTATTACAAGCTCCTCAGGTGATTTTTGTAGGTGGTGAAGTTTGGGGAATACTATACTGCTCCCGGATCTCTGGCTTACATCTCTCTTATCTTTCTGATTCACTTGAGGCTGGGTCACCTTACTTCATCTGTCTGGCCTGCCACTGGATGTTATCCACAAGGCCAGCCAGCCTGGAGTTTTAGAAAGAGCCCTGAGCATTTAGTTGTGTTTCAAAGGCTGTGTGACGTTGGACAGATATTTCACTCCTAGGAGCACAGTCTCCCTAACCTGAAGAAAGGGGTGGGGGTATGTGTGTGGATAATGATCCAGCACTTTTATGGAGCTCAAATGACATGACGGATGTGAGTGCCCTTGTCAACTGTAAAATTCTATCCAAACACCCAGTATCACTGCTCCCATATAATATAATATGAAGGCCCCCAGCAGAGACCTCTCATTCTAGAATGCTACTTCAACAAACTAGAGGGAGGGAGAAAATGAATGGTCTGGGGTCAGTAGCCTCTAACTAGCAGACTGGGATAGACACAGGAGCCCACAGTTTCATTTAGCTTACAGGGATGACTAACCGACGCCTGGGAGTTTCACACAGGGCTTTGGTCATAGGCTTAGCTCTAGTCCAGGGAAATGACGAAGGTGGGTAAAAGTTAGGTGGGGTATTTTCCAGAGCGGGAGACTCGTAGGGGTGCTGTGTGTGGTGAGTGACTGAGAGGGGAAAAAGACTCCTGCAGATAAACTGCCTACTCCCCAGCATGACCAGGGGACACCTTATCAATTCAATGATCGACCACTGTCTGAGTATCACACTTTTCACGCTGCGTCTAGATGGAAGTGCCATGTGGAAGTGGTCAGTAACATTGCAGCCACTTAACTGCTTATGAGCTTGGGGAATGCCATTTGTTAGGGGAAAATCACTTAGACCACGGTGGTACTCTTGGGATCCTTGAGAGAGATGGCTGGCTTCCCACTTGTATCAAAAGACTGGACACTGTGAGTTGTCAGTAATTTCTCAATGAATGAAGAAATGGAAACCTTCGCCTTTAGGAAGCTTTCTCAGTCTCAGTGAGACCTCCTTTAACCATTCTGTTTTAAACTTCAGCTCAGCCATCCATGCAGTTCTCCAGTCCCTAATCCTACTTTATCGTTTTGTTTGTTTTTATCCATAGCACTTATTCACTCTTAACATACTATGTACTTTGCTTATTCATTATTCCCTATCTTTTCCCCACTTTTTAGAATGGAAATCCACTAGAGCATGGCTATTCATCTCTTTGAATTCATTGATACATCCCTAAAACAGTGCTCAGCACAGCATAATATATGCTCAACAAATATTTGTTGAATCAAACTGAATTAAGTGAATTATACAGAGGGGCCATGTCAGAATTAAATTCTTGTCTGGTTCTGCCACCGAATTATTGTCTAACAAAGGGGCATGCTTTTTGCTTCCTGAGCCCCAGTTTCCATACCTGTACCATGAAGGGGTTTGGGTCTATCTCTGAGGACACTTACGGCTCTAATTCACTTGCCTTTCAGGATGGCTTTGGAAGATTATTTGCATGAAGTGGTGAAGAGAGTTCTATAAAGGAAATGAACAGACCTCGGTGGGAGTTCTGCTCTGACACTTCTGAAGTCCTGTGACTTTGGGTGAGACATTGACTTCTCTTCCGTATATGCTGCTCCTAGCGCTGTCTCTGGCATGTCTTAGAAACTGACTAAACGTAAGCTTCTGCCTTCTTCTCCCATCTGGGCCCAAGTGTCTTGTTGCCAAGTGAGTCTCAGCTCACAGAGTCTTGTAACAGGGGGCTAAAAGGACTTTGCAAACTGTAAAGTCTTCCTCAAGTGTAAAGGGTTATGATGGTCACATACACACCCAAGCCTTGACCTTCCTCCACACAGATGAGACAGAGACCATCATTGCTATTTATACCCAAGCCACCTCATGATTCACTGGCCTCACTGCCATCAGAAATGTTTCACCTGATGAGATCAAATTCACATTGGGTTTATCAAAGTCTAATTAAAACTTGATCATCATGTCTCACATGTTGCCTTATTATGTTGGCTTAATTAGAGTGATGAGAGGAGGCTGAAAGCAGCAATTCCAGCCGTGTTCTGATGCAACATCTGGAGAGGAATGGGCCTCAGCCAGATAAGCAATTAAGTAGAGCTATACACGTAGCAAGGATCTTTGCATCTGACAGCTGCCTGGCCAGCCCCTCCTCAGTACAGGGTTTGTGAAAGATAGACCCAGGTGGTCTTCTCCACCTTGCTCAAGTATCAGGATCTAGTCAGACCCTTTGGAGAATGTGGTGGAAAAGCCACCACTGAGGGGAAGTTTCCACTGTCGTGGTTTTTAGTCGCTGGGGGAAGGAAAAGGGGAGCATCTAGCAGCTAGGAGAAACGAATTCACCATTTGGCCTTGGATCTGGCCAGCCGTGGTCATGATGCTGCTGTGAATCATGCCAGGTGAACTCAGTCCTCTTTGAAATGCCATCACCCATCTATTCAGTTTTGAAAAACCTGAAATTGGGCATTTCTGCCCCTACTCCCAGGAATAGGCAGGAAGTATGGGTAAAATGTTCAGTATTCTGTAATAATTTAGGGAAAGAATCTGAAAAAGAATACATATGTAGGTTTGTATGTGTACCATTGAACCACTTTGCTGTACTCCTGAAACCAATGCAACGTTGTAAGTCAACTGTAGTCCAATAAAAGTTAAATTTCGAAGGTCTACTACTTTAATCATTTTAAGGATATAATTCAGTGGCATTCAGTACACTCACATTTTTGTGTGCCCATCACCACCATCCATTTCTAGGGCTGCTTCATTTTGCAAAATTGATGGACAGGAATTTTAAAGAGCCAGGCCTGGAAGTAGCACACATCATCTCCTCTCATGTATCAAGGGCTGGTATGTGGTCTCATCAGTTCAGTTCAATTCAGTCACTCAGTCACGTCTGACTCCTTGTGACTCCATGGATTGCAGCATGCCAGACTTCCCTGTCCATCACCAACTCCCAGAGCTTGCTCAAACTCACGTCCATCAAGTCAGCAATGCCATCCAACCATCTCATCCTCTGTCGCCCCTTCTCCTCCTGCCTTCAATCTTTCCCAGCATGAGGGTCTTTTCCAATGAGTCAATTCTTTGCATCAGGTGGCCAAAGTATTGGAGTTTCAGCTTCAGCATTAGTCCTTCCAATGAATATTCGGGACTGATTTCCTTTAGGATGGACTGGTTGGATCTCCTTGCAGTCCAAGGGACTCTCAAGAGTCTTCTCCAACACCACAGTTCAAAAGCATCAATTCTTTGGCACTCAGCTTTCTTTATAGTCCAATTCTCACATTCATACAGGACTACTGGAAAAACCATAGCTTTGACTAGACAGACCTTTGTCGGTAAAGTAATGTCTCTGCTTTTTAATATGCTGTCTAGGTTGGTCACAGTTTTCTTCCAAGGAGCAAGTGTCTTTTAATTTCATGGCTGCAGTCACCATCTGCAGTGATTTGGGAGCCCAAGAAAATCAAGTCTGTCACTGTTTCCATTGTTTCCCCATCTATTTGCCATGAAGTGATGGGACCAGATGCCATGATCTTAGCTTTTTGAATGTTGAGTTTTAAATCAGCTTTTTCACTCTCCTCTTTCACTTTCATCAAGAGGCTTTAGTTCCTCTTCCCTTTCTGCCATAAGGGTGGTGTCATCTGCATATCTGAAGTTATTGATATTTCTCCCTGCAATCTTGATTCCAGCTTGTGCTTCTTCCAGCCCAGCGTTTCTCATGATGTACTCTGCATATAAGTTAAATAAGCAAGGTGGCAATATATAGCCTTGACATACTCCTTTCCCGATTTGGAACCAGTCTGTTGTTCCATGTCCACTTCTAACTGTTGCTTCTTGACTTGAAAACAGATTTCTCAGGAGGCAGATAAGGTAGTCTGGTATTCCCATCTCTTGAAGAATTTTCCATAGTTTGTTGTGATCCACACAAAGGCTTTAGCATAGTCAATAAAGCAGAAGTAGATGTTTTTCTGGAATTCTCTTGCTCTTTCTATGAGCCAACAGATGTAGCCACACCTAACTTCGAGGGAGACTATAAAATGTAGTTTATCTGCGCATCCAAGAGGAGAGGAAACCATGGGGTTGTGGTGAGGAAGTGTGTGCCTGTGTACAACGGTATTTACATTCCAAAATAACACCAAGCCATTACTAAAATGCACACACCGCCAACTCAAGGACAAACTAACCCCAGCCCACTGGCTCCACAGTCCCTTACTGATGTGCGCATCATTTCATTTTATTTTTTATTAGTTTTGTTTTATTTTGGCTGTGCCGGGTCTTCGTTGCTGTGTGCCCTTATCTCTTGTTGTGGGGAGTGGGGGCTACTCTGTAGCTGTAGTGTGTGGGTTTCTAATTGCAGGGCCTTCTCTTGTCGAGGGGCACAGTTTCTAGGGTGTGTGGGCTTCAATAGTTGTGGCTCCTGGGCTCTAGAAAGGGAAAGTGTTAGTCGCTCAGTTGTGTCCGACTCTTTGGGACCCCATGGACTGTACCCCACCAGGCTCCTCTGTCCATAGAATTCTCCAGGCGAGAATACTGAAGAGGGTAGCCATTCTCTTCTCCAGGGGATCTTCCCAACCCAGGATCAGACCTGGGTCTCCTGTATTGCAGATGGATTCTTTATCATCTGAGCCACCAGGGATGTCCCCCAGGCTCAAGAGCACAGGCTTAGGTTACTCTGCAGCACGTGGAATCTTCCCCAACCAGGGACCAAACCTATGTCTCCTGCATTGGTAGGCAGGTTCTTTGCCACTGAGCCACCAGGGGAAGCTCTGCACTTAATTTTAGAATCAAAGGTTTTTAGGAGGAGGCTATAAAAAGGTAGGTGGCAGAAAATTCCTAAGTGTTTCTCTGAGAAACTTTGCAAAATGTATTCTAGACCTGTTATAGCACCTTATCACTGTTCACACCCTGCACACTTCCAGATGATTTTTTTAATTGCTTGGGACACATACTAGAACCCAGGATTTTGTTCTCAAAAGACTCTCCTTTCCTGAAGGCAGCATTTTTCATCACTGTCTCATCACATCAAAGTTGTCTGAAATGGAGTTGATGGCCCTGCACCATATGATGCCTTCCCTTCCCCAGCAGGATGATAACAGCCTCTGAAATGGCGCTCTGGGGAAGCCTCGCCCATCTAGAGAGGGTTTTCTTTCGTTGTCAAAAGCAAAGTGCCCTTTTGGGGCCATTTGAATTTTGCATTGCCTGAGATATGGCCAGAGAGATGGATTCCACTCCTTTAATCTCTCATTTCTAGCGCCTTTTAGAGTCTGTTTTCCTGAAAAAGTGTCAAGCAATGAAATAAAGAGGAAAGAGCAAGAACCCTATAATCTCTTGCAGTTTCTCTTCAAGCCCACATATTAGAGGTTGGGGTGAGTGACTTTGCAAATTCCCTGTCTGTGAAAAGTTCATTTTTAGGGCCCATTGCCTTAGAAATTGCCAAATGGACTGAAATTTCCATTTCTGGATGAATAGCTGGCATTTTGATCAGTTTTAGGTATTCCGGTTCTACTTATCTCACTTTGGGTAGTGCCATGGTGATATATTTTGGTGTATAATGGCTTTGGTGCCTGGCTGGGTGAACTGAACGTTGCACCCACTGACCCCATTCCTGGGGCCAGGGTCCCTGTCTGCAGGAGTTTGCAGTCTATGGAGAGACATAGTTTCAATATAATGCAGTACATAGAAGTTTTCAGGGGATACTGTGGTGGCAGAGAGGAGGGTCATCTAATCCATTCTGGGGGAAGAAGGGAAAGTCAGAGAAACTTCCTAAGGAGGTACTGTTCAATCAGGCTTCTAAAGGATATGTAGGAGTCAGCCAAGAAGAGCAGAAGGAGGGAATGGGTAAGGAAGAAAAGTCAACGTCAGTAAAGTTAGAGACGTGAGAGTGTAGAACGGACTTGGAACAGCAAGCAGTAAGGAAAGGCACCAGAGTGGTGGATGCAAATCCTTAATCTACCAATCACTGCTCTGCGATTCTGTAACGTCACTAACTTCTCTTTGTCTAGGTTTTCTGATTTGTAAGATGGGGTAATGGGAAAATCCACCAAATAGGTTGAGAGAATAAAGAGAAAGATGTGTGTGGCATCTGGACCACACAAAAAGCAGGATAAGTGCTGTTGTCTAGTAGCATAGTGTGCCTGCTCAGTCGTGTCTGACTCTCTGTGACCCCCTGCACTCTAGCCCACCAGACTGCCCTGTCCATGGGATTCTAGGCAAGTATAGTTGTGAGTCTGGCCTTAAGATGGTGTATCTATGCAATAGCATCTAGCAAATGACCAACACAGAGATGACCATTGCGACATGAGAGGCAAGTGGAACTCTACCAGTTACCTTTTGCTGTATTGCAAATTATCCCTGAATTTAGTGACTTCCATGAGTTTGTAAGTTATATCAAATTGGCCAGACTTGACTGATCTCAGATGGGCTTGTTCACGTGTCCGTGGTCAGCTAGGGGGTTGGCTGAGGCTGATCTCAGACAGCCTCGCTTACCAGCTACTTGATTGGTTACTGGCCGAGGTGACTAAGCCATAGGCTCTCATCATCCAGGAGGCTAGCCCAGGCTAGAATCTGGTACAGTTTTGCTGTGTCATATTCTATGGGCCAAAATAAGTCAAGGCCAGTCCAGATTCAAGAGGTAGAAAAACAAATTCTACCTCTTGAAAGGAGGAGTAGCAAAGTTACATTAAAAAGAACATAGATACAGGGAAGGGTAGAAAATTGGGATCATTTTGCAAATAATCTCGGATGCATGGAATGCATCCAAGATTAAAGTACAGAGGGAAAAGAGAAGAAAGCCCAGCACAGAACTCTGTCATTCAAGGTCAAGAAGAGGAAGACTAAGTGATACCCTAAGTATTCATACAAAGACCAGGAGAGTGGGCCGAAGGGAGGAGAGGGTTTCCAGGAGGAAGAAGTGGCCCACAGCATCAGGTTGCTAAGAATCCAAGGTGCACAGTGATTGAAAGGTGACAACCAGGATTTTGAATGGAGGTCATTTCAAGCAGGGAACAATGATGAGGGCAGGTTCACGATGAAAGCTAGACTATGGCAGTTTGTGAGAGAGTGCTCAGTAAGAATTGGTGATACATACAGTGTTGACAGTATTTTCAGAAAGTTTTAATAAGAAAAAAGGAGAGGGGAACTTTCCTGGTGGCCCAGTGGTTAAGATGCTGCCCTCCAATGCTGGGGGTGTGGGTTTGGTTGGGGAATTAAGATCTCCCATGCCTCGTGACCCAAAAACCAAAACATAAAACAGAAGAAATATTGTAACAAATTCAATAAAGGGTTTAAAAATGGTCCACATTAAAAAAATATCTTAAAAAAAAAGGCAGAGAGATCTGGCAGTCACTAGTTAGGGGAAGAAGATGAGGTTCTTTAAAGAATTTTTAAAGATGAGGGGTGACCTGACAAGTTTCAGTGCAGTTGGGAAGGAGCTGGTAAAGGAATGGTGAATAATATGGGGAATAGAGGGGATAAAGAAAGATTCCTGAAAATAAAAGGGAATGAGACCCAAGCGGAAGCATTACTTTTACACAGAAGAGACTTGTAACTGGAGAGAGGTAAGAGAGAATAGTTTTAAACTTAAGTGAGGTTGCTAGAAGGCTGAGGCAGTTCTCCTTTTTGACACCTTGTATATTCTCTGTGAGGCAGTTGTGAATTAAGCTGCTCAGAAAGAAGGGAATGTGGGGTCTAAGCGAGGGTTAAAATCTGCAATGGCCACTGTGGAGAATGAGAGCTGGCAAGGGAAATAGAGAGGGATTGCCAGGCAGCATTGAGGGTCCATGTGAAGTCGAAGACCATAAATTCAGAGCAGCATCAATGATTTATAGTAACACTGATCTGTATGGATTTCCAGCAGTGCTTAGCAACCAGAGATGAGTGATAATTGGATTCATCCAAAGTTGATGCTTTGCCAGAAGTTCCACTGGGGGAACACTGGGGCAAGGGTATTGGCAAGAGGATGATAAGAAATAGTATCTATGCTGGGTAGGGAAGGAAGGAAAGGAAGAGGGGCTGGTATACAGAGAGGAGTGAATGAGCATGTTATGGTCCAGCAAGGCTTAACACTTCAAATTCATCTCTAAGGGGTGATTTTTACAATGCTTTCTATAGGCCATGCCCCTCAATCTTCTCTATACTTTGGCATCTTTCAGTTTGCTCCTGATCAAGCACTCTACACCCCAATTACTTCAGCAACTCACATCCCATAAAGAGCTGGAAGGGCAGGTGGTCAGTAAAGATAGGACAATGTGCCTCCATATCTGAGCCTTCCACGGGCTTTCAGTAAATGAAAGCAGCACCCACTCAAATTGCTCATCAGAGTCTTAGGAGTCATTCTCAATTCCTTCATTTCTCTCACTCTCTGTCACCGAATCCATGACCAAATTCTATTGGTTCCAGCCCCCACTGTATCTCTACATGTCTATTTCTTTCCATCTATAGTGCCATAACCTGGGTGCAAGTCACCATTATTTCTTACCTGAATCTCAGAAATCTCCTTCCCATTGGTCTCTGCTTCACCCACTGCCCTCATCTATTTACTATTCACACAGTAGTCAGGGTGTCGTTTTAGGAATGTTTCAGATCATATGCAGTCACTTTCATGCCTAGAAATCCTTCAGCAATTTCCCATTGCTCTTAAAATGAAATCAAATTCCTTACCAGTGAATTTAGGCCAAGGAATCACGTGAAAATTTCTCATGATGAGTGGGTAATACGGGGTACTGTAAGGCCAATGTGGGTGAGAGAGGAAGGTATCAGAAAATGAGGGATGCTCCATGAGGCAGGAGAGTTAGAAGCTGGAACCCTGGAGCTGTGGAGGTGGTGGTAGCAAGAAGCTGGAGGAGTCACAGTCTGAAAAAGCTATTCAAAAAACCTATTCAGTCTGCAGTGTGGAGACCAGATAGATAGGAGGCAAGAATGAGCACAGGTAGACAGTTATGAGGACATTACAATATCCAGGCAGGAGCCGATGGCAGCTTGGAGCAGCTGGTGTTGAAGATGGAGAAAAGCAAATGTCTTAGAGATAGTTTAGGAGGAACAAATGAAAGTCTGGGAACCCCATCCTATGCCCTGTTCCTGCACCCGCTGCTCAGTGCCTACTCATTGTTCTGAGGTCAGCTTCCACATTCTCAGTGGGTCTTTTCCTGACACGCCAGACAAGGTTATACAGAAGCCAAATAAATGTCTATGGAACTGACATGATGGAGAATATTCCTGTAAAGATGAAGGAGACCTGAGCATTATATGGACTCATGGAAAAGATCTGGTAGAGAGGGAAAGAGTAAAAATATCAAAGAGGAGAGGTAATTGGTGGGGTGAGGTCCCCAAGAAGGAGAGGGGTGTGGAATCTAGAATCCAGGTGAAGGGTTAGCTTTGGACCAGAGTCCACTTGCAGTGAGCTGGGATCCCACTGGGAAACAATGATGCCATGCTGGTGACTAGACCTGTGGTCACCAGCTCTTCCTTATTTTAAGTTCCTTTTGAACTTCAAAATACTTCCTGGATTCCCAAATGCAGCTATACTTTTAATATCCATTGATTGGGAAAATACATAATGGCAGGAAGCTACATGAGTTCAGAAAATCTTTTAAATGAGCTTTCTTTCTGTTGGTCACAATTTTATCCACTCTCCTTTAAAATAGCACCTACATATGTGAAATGGCTTTTTGTAGAAAATGCCTAGTGCAATAAAACTTTGCCGATCTGAATGCCCTCTGCCCCAGGCTCGTGAGTCTGCAGGTTGGGAATCAGAATCTAGTCTAGCCCATGTTCTAATGGGCATTGATGCCATCTGTGACTGTCTGTCTTCACCCCTCAACTGGGAGATCTTTAGGGAGAGGAGTCCCATCTTTCTCAATTTCCCAGGAACTAGCATTAGACATGAGACAAAATAGGTTTTTTAAATTTATAGTTAAAGAAATGAAAATAGAATTATCTCCATAACGATTTTATCATTATTTAAAATGAGCTGCCCAGATATTCTCCTATATTCTATTTCTTTCTTTTTTTTTTAAGTCTTGATTTCTTTCCTCCTAGTGATTAAAATCATTCAAATTCAACCCACCTCCTTTAGGTCCTCGTTCTGAGATTCCTGTCTATTTAAGCTGAGGGAGCCCGCCCTGGTTCAGGTTCATTCTTGTTTTTCGAGTCTTCAGCAGTGCATCATCTTACTAAAGTGCCTGGCTCATTCCACGGAGTAAAATGTACTAAATGTGCAGGCACAGCCTGTCCTTTAGATGTTCCAGCTCAAAACTCAAATGCCTGCATTTGCACATGCTTATTTGGCCAAATGTATCTTGTGGAATTAGTTTAAGCCACGGTACAAGCTGACTTTTTATTTTGAACATTAAAGTACAAATCTGAAGGGAGCAATCACCTGACCTCACGTGAATGAAATAAAAAGGCATTTCAGCCTTTGGCACTTTAATTGGATCTTTTTGATGAGAAAGACCAACAGAGACGCCAAATCCCAGGATATGATTCTTCAGCTTCAGGCTGTCTTTGGAATAATGGAGAGAAAGTGGGTTGCGTGTGCTCTTGGGGGTACTTCTCACCAGGAACAAATTGACACGTGGATTTGAAATTTCAATCGAAGAGTCACCTGCCATTTCATAAGTGGCCCAGTCTTACCACTGAGTAACTTGGTTCTTCCAACTACCAATTTAAAGTGGTGAAAAGGTCTCACAAGGATAGTAGACAATGAGAAGTATTGCTTTGGTGGTGGGGCAGCCTGAATAGTGGCTTTGATAGAGATGGAACTTGCACACCAGCATACACATGCAGAGATGCTGTAGGGATGGGGCCCAGACACCGCTCGTGTAGACTCCTGCTCTGGTGGGGAAACTCCCCAGAATCCTCAGCTTCTTCTCCCAATATCCCATCTACCTCCTGCCCTTGTGGGAACATGGCTGGCCCCTGACACTATCACAGCTCAGACAGCCTCTCAGGAGGAAACTGCATCTTCGGGTTTGTATTTCCAAATGCCACCAAACCAGGGATGGAGGCCTGGTTGTTCTCCTTACTCCTCATGGCCGCTTCCCAACTATCTCACCCTTTTCAAAAGCCGCTGTCCCTCCGAGACGCAGCTCCCCTCATACATGCACCTCCATTGCTGTCGCCTTTAGCCTGGTCAGGCCTCCATTCACCGACCGCTTAGTCCCTGGTCTCTGGCTTCCTTTAGGGCTGAGTTGCTGAGTACCCTCAAGTCCTCAAACAACCCATCTAATTCCCCACTGCCACCAGGTGAACTGTGCCCCTCCAGCTCACTTGTTGAAGTCCTAACCTCTAGGACCTCAGATCAAAAACAAAACCAGCAAACAAAAAGAACATGGCTGTACTTGAAGACTGTTAAGAACTTACTCATGACACTTGTTAAAGAACACCAGGGCACACTGTTCAGCAGACCATCGCAGTAGGTACAGGGACGCCCCAGCTGGAGTTCTGTGATAGAGGAGAGACTGGGCTCAACTCCAGATACGATAAGGAAAAGTGGGGGTTTTTATAGCCAAGGAGCCAGGCAGGAGGTCGATGGATAGAATATTACTAAGGTGAAGCCTCAGGGATAAAGGGGGTCTCTAGTTATATTGATGTAATGAGATTCTCACTTAAGGCAGGTCAAGGTGATCAGACATCAGCTGGGGCATGTGGAAGGATGAGGAATCTCATCAGATATTGAGGAGATTTGGGTTAAATGACTTAGGATTCTTACTAAAACTGAGACATGCATGAAAAGCCAGAAGTCAGGACCGATGTAAGAAGAGAGTTCAGAGGATCCTGACTAGAGTTTGGTCAAAGAGAGCATCTTTGTCAAGTCAGTGCCTTTAATGAGGAAATTAAGGTAGAATGAGTACATGCGGGTGGGCCGTAATGCAATATGACTGGCATCCAAGTCATCCAAAAAGGAGAGATTAGGTGCACACAGGAGTGAGGGGCCATTCTCTGAGCACACAGTGAGAGGACAGCCATCTAAATGCCAAAGAGAGAGTTCAGACAAAATGAAACCAAGCCATCAAATGTTTGGACTTCCGGCCTCCAGAATGCTGAGAAAATAAATTTCTGCCAAGTAACCCAATCTATGGTACTTTGTTATGGAAGCCCAAGAAAACTAATACATCCCCCCTTTTTTCCATATCTTAGGCACAATTTATTCTCATTAGCAGCCCAAAAACAAATGGAAGTCATTTGATCTTGTTCATTACACACATTTAAAACCATTCTACTTAAAGCAATATAATAGACTTACAGAACTAAAACCCAAGGACTTTAATTTCAAATATTGTCAAAATGACTGAATATGTTTATCTTTTTTTTCCCTTTGCTATAATACCCCCATCTTTTAGGTTTAGTACTTCCGCATCTCCAAGGACACTTTTCTTCCACTCAAAAATGATGCCCAAGGCTTTCCTCTGGACTCTAGAATACCACCCCAAATGGTACTGCTAGCTCCAAAATTGTAACTCCAGCACCTTGCCCATCGACTACAACTTATCCATACATTCAGTTTTTCAAGTATACCCACATTGTATTCTGAAATACAGTACAAAATTGATTCTCATCTCCCCCAACACATATACTTTCCCACCCTCATCAGCTCCCCTTTGTCATCAATTCCCTTCTTTTATCACTGAGATTCTGGGGTCCATTGCTATAACCATTCCCTTGCAAAGAGCCTCAACCCCCTTGCTCATCTCTTCATTTATCAGTTCTTCTGAAAAACTCCAGCTGTGGATAGACTCAATCATTTGTCTCCTCCGTGCTTGCATCCAAGCAGGTTAAAGACATCACATATCCAAGCAGATCAGCTTCTCTTTGTGTCATTTTTTAATTTAACTCCTTTCTTCACCAAGACCTACACTAAGAAATATCGTACTGAATGCACATGAAAATTACCTGTCCGTAGGAGGGCCCTCATTCCTGGTCAGCAATCCCTCTTTCTAAAAAGTCTACATCATGCTTTCCCTCTCAAAAACCTTCTTCTACAGACCAGTTCTCTTGAGTCCCTTCATAGCAAATATTCTAGAAGGGGAGGGTCACACCTACACTATCCTTGCTTGGCTTCCAGGTTGGATTGTATTCAGTACAGTCTGGACTTAGCTTCCACTGCTCAAGCTTCCAGGTCGCACTAGTGGTAAAGAATCCACCTGCCAAAGCAGATGTAAGAGACACAGGCTAGATCTCTGGATCAGAAAGACCCTCAGGAGGAAGTCATGGCAACCCAACTCCAGTATTTTTGCCTGGAGAACCCCATGGATAGAGAAGCCTGGCAGGCTACAGTCTATGGGGTCACAAAGTCAGACACAACTGAAACGACTTAGCGAGCATGCACACTCAATCTGTAAACGATTGGTCAAAAGTGAAAGTGAAAGTCACTCAGTCGTGTCCGACTGTTTGTGACCCTATGGACTATACCATCCAAGGAATTCTCTAGGCCAGAATACTGAAGTGGGTAGCCTTTCCCTTCTCCAGGGGAACTTCCCAACCCAGGTCTCCTGCATTGCCGGTGGATTCTTTACCAGCTGAGCCACAAGGGAAGCCCAAGAATACTGGAGTGGGTAGCCTATCCCTTCTCCAATGGATCTTCCTGAGCCAGGACTCGAACCAGAGTCTCCTGCATTGGGGACAGATTCTTTACCAACTGAGCTATCAGGGAAGCCCTTTACTGCCTCACTTTACTCTTACATGATCTCTCAGCTTCTTTCAATAGAGTTGACTCAACACTTTTGACACAGCTGAGCCTCTCCTCCAAGCACTGCCATGGCATCCCTGTCTCCTGTTGCTCCCGGTCCTCAGGCTACTTCTGTCTTCCCACAGGGTCTTCTTCTGTGTCCAGCAGCCCTGCGCTGGACTTCTGTGTGGTCTTCTCTATGTTCCCTGGGGACTCCTGGGGACTTTTGCTCTCCCTTCGTCCTCATCCATTTCCAGAACCTTGCATGGCATCACAGGTTGATGACTCCTGAATCCACATCCCCAGATGAAACTCTCTTCTGACTATTACACGCTCTGTCACTGACCTCTCCATTTGATTCTCAGATTTAACGTGTCCAGATGTCCTCAGGCTCCTCTCTCTCCCCACACAGGAATTTCTCCTAATCTTTCCCACCTTTGTGAATGGCACTACCTACTACACAATTTCTCAAGTCAGAAACTGGGATGCGATACTTGTTTCTCCCTACCCCTTAATCCCTTCCTCCATATTCAATCCATTTCAAGTTCAATTATTTCCATCTCCTATAGCTTGAAACAAGATACTTTCCTCTCTCTACTATTGCTAACTCCAAGTCCCAGTAACTTTCATTTCTTGCCAAGACAACTGCACTGGCCTCTTCTAGATTGGCTCTTCGATGCTCCAATTTATTCCCCACATGATGGCAAGAGTAAAACCTGGTTCAAAATGTTTCCCTGCTTAAAACTCCCAATAGCTTTCCATTACACTTTTAATATGCCAGCAAATTTGGACAACTCAGCAGTGGCCACAGGACTGGAAAGGGTCAGTTTTCATTCCAATCCCAAAGAAAGGCAATGCCAAAGAATGCTCAAACTACTGCACAATTGCACTCATCTCACATGCTAGTAAAGTAATGCCTAAAATTATCCAAGCCAGGCTTTAGCAATACGAGAACTGTGAACTTCCAGATGTTTAAGCTGGTTTTAGAAAAGGCAGAGGAACCAGAGATCAAATTGCCAACATCTTCTGGATCATCGAAAAAGCAAGAGAGTTCCAGAAAAACATCTATTTCTGCTTTATTGATATGCCAAAGCCTTTGACTGTGTGGATCACAATAAACTGTGGAAAATTCTGAAAGGGATGGGAATACCAGACAACATGACCTGCCTCTTGAGAAACCTGTATGCAGGTCAGGAAGCAACAGTTAAAACTGGACATGGAACAACAGACTGGTTCCAAATAGGAAAAGAAGTACATCAAGGCTGTATATTGTCACCTTGCTTATTTAACTTCTGTGCAGAGTATATCATGAGAAACGCTGGGCTGGAAGAAGCACAAGCTGGAATCAAGATTTCTGGGAGAAATATCAATAACCTCAGATATGCAGATGACACCACCCTTATGGCAGAAAGTGAAGAGGAACTAAAAAGCCTCTTAATGAAGATGAAAGAGGAGAGTGAAAAAGTTGGCCTAAAGCTCAACATTCAGAAAACAAAGATCATGGCATCTGGTCCCATCACTTCATGGGAAATAGATGGGGAAACAGTGGAAACGGTGTCAGACTTTATTTTGGGGGGCTCCAAAATCACTGCAGATGGTGACTGCAGCCATGAAATTAAAAGACGTTTATTCCTTGGAAGGAAAGTTATGACCAACCTAGATAGCATATTCAAAAGCAGAGACATTACTTTGCCAACAAAGGTTCGTCTAGTCAAGGCTATGGTTTTTCCAGTGATCATGTATGGATGTGAGAGTTGGACTGTGAAGAAAGCTGAGCGCTGAAGAATTGATGCTTTTGATTGTGGAGCTGTGGTGTTGGAGAAGAGTCTTGAGAGTCCCTTGGACTGCAAGGAGATCCAACCAGTCCATTCTGAAGGAGATCAGCCCTGGGATTTCTTTGGAAGGAATGATGCTAAAGCTGAAACTCCAGTACTTTGGCCACCGCATGCGAAGAGTTGCCTCATTGGAAAAGACCCTGATGCTGGGAGGGATTGGGGGCCCGAGGAGAAGGGGACGACAGAGGATGAGATGGCTGGATGGCATCACTGAGTAGATGGACGTGAGTCTGAGTGAACTCTGGGAGTTGGTGATGGACAGGGAGGCCTGGCGTGCTGCAATTCATGGGGTCGCAAAGAGTCAGACATGACTGAGCAACTGAACTGAACTGAACTGATATGTTAAAACAAATATGAGCTGTATAGTTTTGAGCTGTTTTTTTAACTTTTTAATTTGCATTGAAGTAGAGCTGATTAACAATGTTGTGATATAAACAGCAAAGGGACTCAGCCATGCATATGCAAGTATCCGTCCTCCCCCACACTCCCCTCCCATCCAGGCTGCCACATAACACTGAGCAGAGTTCCATGTGCTGTACACTAGGTCCTTGTTGGTTATCCATTTTAACTATATCAGTGTGTACATGTCCATCCCTGTACTATCCCTGGACAATCTCTTCCGCCATCCTTCCCATGGCAACCAAAAGTTCATTCTCTAAGTCTGTGAGCCTGTTTCTGTTTTGTAAATAAGCTCATTTGTATCATTTCCTTTTTAGATTCCACATAAAAGGGATGTCCTGTAATATTTCTCCTTCTCTGACTTACCTCACTCTGTATGGCAATCTCTAGGTGTATCCATGCTGCTGCCAATGGCATTATTTCATTCCTTTTTAAAGGTTTAGTAATATTCTATGGTATAGATGAGCCATATCTGCCTTGTCCATTCCTCTGTCAATGGACATCTAGGTTGCTGTCACGTCTTGGCTATGTAAACAGTACTGCAGTGAACATCGGGATGCCCGTGTCCTTTCAGACCACGTTTTTCTCTGGATATATGCCCGGAAGTGGGATTGCAAGGGGTCCTATAGTAAACCGTATAGTTTTGACAAACAGGTACATCTTTGATACATCTTGGCTATCCACATCTCTATCAAAAAACTCCTTCATGTCTTCTCCAAGTCAATTCACATCCACAACCCAAAGGCAAACCTCTGTTCTGACTTTTTTCACCATTGGTTGTGTGTAACACTATAATATGAAAATTTTTGTGTCTGGCTTCTTATGCTCAATGTAATACCTATGATATTTAACCATGTGGTATGAATCAACGACACACCTTTTTTTTTAATTTTTGATCAATATTCCATTGTATGAATATATCATAATTTTAGAAGCCCACTCTCATACTGATACACATTTAGTTGCTTTTGGTTTTGGCTTTTAGGACTTAAACTGCCATGAACAATTGTGATTGGACACTTGCTTTTATTTCTCTTGGGTAAACACCTAGTTCTGTAATTAGTGAGTCACGGGGTAGCTGTAGGCTTAACTTTATAAAAACCACCAGAATGTCTCCCAAAGTAGATGCGCTATTGGTAATATAGGAGAGCTCTGGTTTCTCCTCATCCTTGGTGATACTTTGTTGTCCATCTTTTGAATTTCTACTGTTCTGATGAGGCTGTTGTTGCACGTATCAGATATTAGACATTTTGTTATTGTCCTACAGGTTTCCAGGGCACTCTCCATTATTTTTAAACTCCGTCCCTTCTGTTGTTTGGATTAAATCATCTCTTTATTGATCTATCCTCAAATTTCTTTTTCCCTCTGTTGTCTCCATTGTACTGTTGAGCCCTTCCATTGAATCTTTTTATTTCGGTTACTGTGTTTTTCAGCTCAATTTTTTTGCTGAGATTTTTCATTTTGCCATTTGTTTCAGGAGTGTTTACACTGCTTGTTGGAGCATTTTAATAAGAGCTACTTTTAGTCTTGTCATAATCTGAACATCTGTGCCATCTTGATTTTGGCATCTGTTGACTGAGGAATAAAAGTTGAGCTTTTCCTGCTTCATTGTATGGTGAATAATTTCTGAATTGTATTCTGGACATTTTGAATATTATGTTATGAGACTGAGTCTTGTTTAAATCCTATGCAGATGTTGGTATTATTGTTTTAACAGGCAACCAACCAGGTTAGCAACAGGATTCAAGGTCAGCCCTTCTGTGGATTGTGGTTGCAACGATGGTTCAACTTTCAAAAGATTCTCAGTGCAATTTTAACCTTTCCCACATGCATGCTACCTAGAGAATAGACTTGGGTTTGGATGTTGGGCTACCTGTTAGTTTAATTCTCAACTTCTTTGATATGTTGATTAGGATTGAAATCGTACATGTGCAGCTTGAGGGTGAGCCCAGAAGTTCAAAACAACCTTATGGAATTGCTCTATTTAATTCCTCCAAATACTAGTCTTTTGCTTGGTGTGTGTTTTGCAAATATTTTTTTCAGTCTTGTATTTTCATATTTTTCATCTGCCCTCTCACAGAACAAAAGGTTTAAATTTTGATGAGATTCAATTCATCATGTTTTTCCTTTTAGAAATCATGATTTTGGTGTCAAGTGTTAAGACTTCTTTGCCTGACTCCTATTCCTAAGCATTTTCTCCTATTTTTTTTTTTTTTGTCTTAGCTATTCTAGGTCTTTTGCCTCTCCACAGCAGATTTAGAATCAGTTTCTCTACATATATAAAATAATTTGATGTGATATTGATTGGCATTGCACTGACTCTATACATCAGGTTGAGAAGAACTGACATTTTGACAATATTGAGTTTTCCTTTTCCTCTATGTGAATATCTCTCCACTTACTTAGATCTCCTTTTATTTCTTTACTCTAGTTTTATCATTTTCCTCTTGTAGGTCTGACACATATTTTGTTAGGTTTACATTAAAGTATTTCACTTTTGGGGGCTTCCCTGCTGGCTCAGATGGTAAAGAATCTGCCTGCAGTGCAGGAGACACTGGTTTGATCCCTGGGTCAGGTAGATCCCCTGGAGAAGGGAATGGTTACCAACTCCAGTATTCTTGCCTGGAGAATTCCATGAACAGAGCAGTCTGACAGGCTACAGTCCATGAGGTTGCAAAGAGTTGGACATGACAGCCACTAACATTTTCACTGGTGATAATGTAAATTATACCAGTTTTAAATTTCATATTACAATTTTCATTGCTTGTCTTTATAAAAGCAATTAACTTTTGTATGTTAACCTTGTAACCTGAAACTTTGCTATAATTACTTATTAGTTACAGGCATTTTTATTGTTAGTTCTCTGATTTTCATGAGTCAGTCAGTCAGTTCAGTCGCTCACTCACGTCCGACTCTCTGCGACCCCATGAATCACAGGATGCCAGGCCTCCCTATCCATCACCAACTCCTTGAGTTTACCCAAACTTATGTCCATTGAGTCGGTGATGCCATCCAACCATCTGATTCTCTGTTGTCCCCTTCCCCTCCTGCCTCCAATCCCTCCCAGCATCAGGGTCTTTTCCAATGAGTCAACTCTTCCCATGAGGTGGCCAAAGTATTGGAGTCTCAGCTTCAGCATCAACCCTTCCAATGAACACCAAGGACTGATCTCCTTTAGGGTGGACTGGTTGGATCTCCTTACAGTTCAAGGGACTCTCAAGAGTCTTCTCCAACATCACAGTTCAAAATCATCAATTCTTCGGTGTTCAGCTTTCTTCACAGTCCAACTCTCACATCCATACATGACTACTGGAAAAACCATAGCCTTGACTAGACGGACCTTTGTTGGCAAAGTAATGTCTCTGCTTTTTAATATGCTGTCTAGGTTGGTCATAACTTTCCTTCCAAAGAGTAAGCATCTTTTAATTTCATGGCTGCAATCACCATTTGCAGTGATTTTGGAGCCCCCAAAAATGAAGTCTGACACTGTTTCCACTGTTTCCCCATCTAGTTCCCATGAAGTGATGGGACCAGATGCCATGATCTTAGTTTTCTGAATGTTGACCTTTAAGCCAACTTTTTCACTCTCCTCATTGACTTTCATAAACAGGCTCTTCAGTTCCTCTTCACTTTCTGCCATAAGGGTGGTGTCATCTGCATATCTGAGATTATTGATATTTCTCCCGGCAATCTTGATTCCAGCTTGTGCTTCCTCTAGCCCAGTGTTTCTCATGATATACTCTGCATATAAGTTAAATAATCAGCCTTGACAATATACAGCCTTGACATACTCCTTTTCCTATTTGGAACCAGTCATTTGTTCCATGTCCAGTTCTAACTGTTGCTTTCTGACCTGCATACAGGTTTCTCAAGAGGCAGGTCAGGTGGTCTGGTATTCCCATCTCTTTCAGAATTTTCCACAGTTTATTGTGATCCAAACAAAGGCTTTGGCATAGTCAATAGAGCAGAAATAGATGTTTTTCTGGAACTCTCTTGCTTTTTTGATGATCCAGCGGATGTTGGTAATTTGATCTCTGGTTCCTCTGCCTTTTCTAAAACCAGCTTGAACATCTGATTTTATCTACATAAAAAAATAATATCATCTGTGAACAAACACGGTTTTTTAACCTTCCTTCCCAGTGTGTATACATTTTTAGATAGAACTTCCAGTATGATGTTGAAAATGAGGAGCAAGAGAGGGAATTCTTTCTTTGTTCCTGATGTTAGCAGAAAAGTATCTAGTTTCTCACCATTAAGTATGATGTTAGCTATAGGTTTTTGTAAACATTCTTTATCAAGTTGAGGGAGTTTCCCTGTGTTTATAGCTTTCTAAGAGTATTTATTGTGAATGGATTTTGGATTTTGTCAAGTGTTTTTACTGCATCTACTACTTTTTAAAAACTTTTTATCTTTTTAAGTTGCTTGTTCATTTTTGGCGTGGCTGGATCTTTGTTGCTGCACACGGACTTTCTCCAGATGGGCTTTGTAGGCTTCTCACTGCAGCAGCTTCTCTCGTTGCAGAGCCTGGGCCCGAGGGTACCTGGGCTCAGTAGTTGCGGTGCGTGGGCTTTGTTGTCTTGAGGCGTTGGAGTCATCCCAGAGCAGGGATTGAACTTGTGTCCCCTACACTGGCAGGTGGATTCTTAGCCACTGGACCACTAGGGAAGTCCTTTTCTGCATCTGTTGATATGATCATATGATTATTATTCTTTAGCCTGTTGCTGTGATGAAAGTGAAAGGGAACTAGCTCAGTCATGTCCAACTCTTTGTGACACCTGTGGACTGTAGCCCACCAGGCTCCTCCGTCTATGGGATTCTCCAGGCAAGGATACTGGAGTGGGTTGCCATTTCTTTCTCCAGGAATCTTCCCAACCCAGGGATCGAACCTGGGTCTCCCGCATTGCAGGCAGACGTTTTACCATCTGAGCCACCAGGGAAGCTGTTGCTGTGATAAATAACATCAATTAATTTTCTTCCTGACAGTTTTTAAAATTAATTTATTTATCTTAAATGAAACAAAGATGAATATTTTTAATGATGAAAGGTATGATCTACAAAGAAGATAGACATCATAAACCATTAGATACCTTAACTTACAAAGATACATTAAGCAAAAAACAGAAGGAATATAAGGGAAAAAAATGTATAATCTTAGTGAGACATATTAACATTTCTCTGAGAATATTTTATCAAGTGTAGAAAAAATAATAGGAGCATCTTGAATCATGTCACTAATAATTTAAATATAATAGATTTATAATTAATTTACATTAATCATATCCTACATAAGTATATTTAAAAATTTGTATCTCATACATTGTTATTAGACATCCATAAGACATTTAGAAAAACTGGCAAAAAGATAAACATTACCAAATTTCAAAAAGTAGAATTTTTTGTGTGTGTGTGTGACTCAGTTATACATATACACATATATTACAGATAGTTTTAATAGCATTTATCACTAGTTGAACACGCACACTTTCGTGTTCTTTTTTTTTTAATTCTCTGTTATCTCCAACAAACTGTAAACTTGAGCACTTAGTTTATTTTATATTCAATAAGTGTTAGTTGGTGAATGAATGACTCCCACTTTTATTTATATACATCGATGGAGAAGCTATGGGGAGGATGGCAGTGCACTGGGCTCCAGGTGCAGAATAGAGATGAAAAAACAACTGAGGGAAGAGATGCCATGATATCTGCTCCTCCCTAGCTCCAGATGCTAAGTTTAAGCCTCACTGGTTAAAGGGCTAAAGCCAAAAGCTGATTGAGTTGTTTTCTTAAGAGATATCATGGACTCGAGGAACAAGCAGAAGTGCTTTGGGCCCAGGAGACAGAGTGTGACAGAGTTGTAAAGACGACTATGATCATGTTTTATAAATGTTGTAATCCAGCAGGTGGGAGCTTGGCGTTATGGTAATTCAAGCATTAAAAGTGACCTCCTTTGCATCTGCAGTCTGCATCTGAGGTATATACAATGCACAAAAGAATCAGAGCTCTGTTAGATATGCCTTAAAATATGTCTAGATATTTTTTTTTTTAATCCAACCTGTTTCCCTTCAGAGAAACTCTGAAGTGGGTTGTCATTTCCTTCTCCAATGCATGAAAGTGAAAAGTGAAAGTAAAGTTGCTCAGTCGTGTCCGACTCCTAGTGACCCCATGGACTGCAGCCTTCCAGGCTCCTCCATCCATGTGGAGAGAGGAGACTGGTAAGCTGCCATCTCTGGGGTCACACAGAGTCGGACACGACTCTCTCCACAGGATTCTCCAGGCAAGAATACTGGAATGGGTTGCTGTGTCCTTCTCCACCTATAGTCCCTAGAAACCTTAGTTCCATTTGGCTGGTTTCACAGTTTCAGATGTATCAGCCAGAAGCTTCCAACTGTCTAGAAGATCCCGTTCCTGAATCCTATGTTCAGAAGACCTGAACTCCTACACCCCAGAGCCCTTGCAATCCACAAGGAGTTCTCCAAAAAGCCTGTTTTCTTCCTCTCTACTCATAATTTGGCCAATTTCACAAAATTCATCATCTAGACCCTTTCTGCTTGTAACAACTTTTACTCTTTGTTTTTAGAAAATCTTCAACTTGTAGGCTGGAAGCATTCTTGTTCTGATTCTTGTTCCACGTTTCTACCCACAGCTGCCTGTAGTGAACACCTGTGGGCTTCTCCACCCTCCACCCACAATATCTACGGGGCTTCCCAGGTGGCGCTAGTGGCAAAGAACCCGCCTGCCAATGCAGAAGACATTAAGAGATGTGGGTTCGATCCCTGGGTCAGGACGATCCCCTGGAGGAGGAAATGGTAACCCACACCAGTATTCTTGCCTGGAGAGTGCCCTGGACAGAGGATCCTGGTGTGCTAAAGTCCACGGGGTCGCAAAGAGTTGGATATGACTGAAGCCTTAGCATGCAGTATCTATTGACTCATCTTCTGATTAAACAAAAAGAATCTTGGGTTTCCTTCGGGGAGTTACTTTTTCTCTACTAAGTTCTAAGAGTTTGGGAGGAGCTGAGCCTCACCAGCTCTCAGGGTAAGCTCTAATCACTTTAAACCAATCAGTGTATTGTATAATTTTAGGCACTGGGATTGATCAAGTATGATCAAATGGCCTAACTGGACCAAAAGGAATCAGACCCTGGACTTGGTATACACTGTTGAAAGAGGAGCTCTCTCTTCCTTCCAGGTTTACATTGCAGCAGATGAAAGATCTGATGCAATTGTAGCTTCTCATGCCTGGAAGGAGAAACCTGTCAATGACAACATCAAGGAGAGCCAGGCTGAGCTGAGACGCTGAGCAAACTGGGTCCTGGTGACACTGTCGCTGCCTAAAGCCGTGCCTTAATCCTACTCCAAGAATTTTCAGTGTTGTGATCCACTAAATTCCCTTTCAGATTAACTCATGCTAGAAGGGGATTTTCTGTGATTTGCAACCCTCAAAATCCTGAACACACCATTCACATTGTTTTTAAGCATTTTCGGAAAAAGAGTTCCTACTTGCTTTATTCTCTGTTGTGTGCTGGCATTGGTGCTGACCACGGGCGTGTGGTCCTTGACTCTGATTTTCCCACTGACCTTAAATTTATAGCCCTTTGATGGGCTCGATTTTGGTGTCCTTTCGTGGAAATGCCTGGTATTAATTCCACAATCCCACAGCCCACCCACAACGCTGTCTCCTGGGTTACTGACACTATCTTAAGCCATACTCCAGATTTTGGTTTCCAACCTGGTACAGCCTACATTCCTTTTCTGGAACAAATTTCATTCAGGTTATTAAAATTCTTTCAGAACTATGTACAGGAATAATTTCACTCCATTCAACACTTATACTGATTTCTGTGTGGTCAGAGGAGGCAAACGACCCCAAGCAACTTTTTCCAGAAGGACCCCAAGAGAAAAGAAGAGAGGACCAGCATGCATGTTCCAATAGGATGCTTGGACTTCATTTAGGAGATGTGATGGGGATTGCCCAGGAGTCACTTTCATCAGTTTCATCTCAACTTCTAATATTAGCTGAAAATCTGTATGTTCACATATGCTGATAAACTCAATGAATTATCACAAAGCCAGCATATTGTGGTGTCTGTTCCTGCTGCATAGACTCTCAAGTTCTTGAAAGTATCTGGAAGCAGAGGTGCCACTGAGGAACTAGCACTTCATCCTTTTGGATTATCCTGTAAGACAGAAAGAACAGTGACATATTTCTTGCTTTATAGATGAAAGTAGCAGAGGCTGAGAATCATGAGAGTACAGTACATGTCAGAGCCTGAAGGGCCTAAAATTAGCTAAGCTTGCTTTTTCAATATACAGATCAAGGATCCAAGGTCCAGAGACTTGCCCACAGTCACACAATCACACAGTCAGTTGGTGACAGAGTCAGGATGAAGATTTGCTTCCAAAGCAGTGCTCTTTTGGTCATGGGCTTCCCTCATAGCTCAGTTGCTAAAGAATCTGCCTGCAGTGCAGGAGACCCTGGTTCAATTCCTGGGTCAGGAAGATCCACTGGAGAAGAGACAGGCTACCCACGCCAGTATTCTTGGGCTTCCCTGTGGCTAAGCTGGTAAAGAATCCACCTGCAAGGTGGGAGACCTGGGTTTGATCCCTGGGCTGGGAAAATCCCCTGAAGAAGGGAAAGGCTACCCACTCCAGTATTCCGGCAGGAAGAATTGCAAGGTCTGTATAGTCCATGGGGTCACAAAGTGACAGACACAACTGAGCGACTTCCACTTTCACTTTTGGTCATATCCCTCTGTGTGCTTTATAATTAGCAGTGGAATTGAAGGCAGGAGGAGAGGGGGATGACAGAGGACGAGATGGTTGGATGGCATCACTGACTCGATGGACATGAGTTTGAGCAAGCTTCAGGAGTTGGTGATGGTCAGGGAAGCCTGGAGTGCTGCAGTCCATGGGGTCACAAAGAGTCAGACACAACTGAGTGACTGAACTGAACTGAGAATTTCTTCAGGGTCCTGCATGGACATCTGACTTCTAAGGACATATTGCTTTCAGGAGAAGTTCAAATTTAGTCCTTCATAAGGAAGTACATCTGTTAGCTATTTTAAGGTAAAAAACTACCTTAAACTTAGTGACTTTAAACAGCAGTCATTTGTTGTTATTCACAAGCCCATTAATTGGCTAGACAACTCTCCTGATCTGGGCTGGGTCAGGCCGCTTGCTACAGTATTCCCTGATGTATCTGCTGTCTGGTGGGGACTGACCTGTCTAGAAGGGGCTCAGCTAGCATGGCTTATCTCTGCCTTCTATGGTCTTTGATTCTTCATCAAGAAAACCTGAGCTTTCTTGATGCTGGGCAAGTTTTTAAGAGAAAGAATGGGAGTGTTCAAGGCTTCCTGAGATGTAGGCTTGGAACTGGTACTTTTTCACTTTCATCCCATTCTGTTGGCTAAAGCAATTCATAAGACCAGCCCAGATTCCTGGGATGAGGAAAGAGACTCTACTTCTAGACGGGAAAAGTGCAAACTCACATTTCAATAGGCAAGGGCATAAGAAGGAAAATAATTGTGGATTTTCAAACAGCCTACCCCAGGAGATATGATTGCCTTTTCTTTCCAAAAAGGACCTAAACCATCCTAGTTCTTGGCATAAATATTGCAGGAGTTTGATGCATACATATTTTGCCACCTCACTATTCATGAGAGTATGTGTGGATGAGCTTATGATGTATGTGTGTCTCTAGGGCAATGTATGTGCGTGTACATGTGAATTTGTGTTCTTTGGGCCTTTTGAGATGCAGCAGCAGCAAGGACACATTGCAAAGACAGTTCATTTCAGGACCAAGGAGAGCAGCCTAAACTGTGTGAGCAGATGATGGCAGGCCCCCAGCAGAGCCCATCTCAAGTGTCAGAACATAAATCAGACTTTGTTTCCGGTAGCAACAGCACACTGGGTGATACCGTTTTCATTTTGTGACACCAGAAAACACTCAATTCAGGATGGTTGAGGCATTCAGAAGGGTTGAGGCAAGAATAAAAGAGGTTACTGGCAGTACACACACACACACACACAGACATGAACACACGTGCGCACTTCCTCAAAAACCAGAAAACCTTCTCAAACACACTAGGGAAGGAAGATCACTTCATGTGCAGCCACCTTCAAGAAGTCTTGACCCTCAGGAATAAAACCCTTTCAGCCCCACCCCATAGGTTCTGAGGGATCATGGCTACCACCACTCTCAACATTCCAGTAAGTTATAACTTATTCTAGCTTTATGGTCTTAGGGTGGACAAAGTTCATGTCTTCTAGCTCAGTGACACTGAGGTTACAGGCTTACCCACAACTAACATCTTGAGGGGCTTCAAGGTGGCTCAGTGGTAAAGAACCCACCTGCCAATTCAGGAGACGCAGGAGAAATGGGTTCAAATCTTGGGTTGAGAAGATCCCCTGGAGTAAGAAATTGCAACCCACTCCAGTATTCTTGCCTGAAAAATTCCATGGACAGATGAGACTGCCGGGCTGTAGTCCATAGGGTCCCAGAGACTGAGCACACACAATATTTACCAAATAGCCACTTGAGTACCAGACACTTGTCTAGGTGATGGGTATATAAAGTAAAAATAACAGTCATGGCACCTGCCCTTAAATTCTCATGGTATGGTAGGAAAGTAGACAATAAACAAGAAAATATTCCAATAAATAAATAAATATGCAAGATTGCAATAAATGATATGAAGGGAAACAGCGGGAGAAAATAAGAAGGGTGACGCTGCAGCTGAGAGCTAGATAGTGAAAAGGGTCCAGCGATGTGTAGGGAGGAGGAGTGGGCCTTTCTAAGCAGAGGAAGCAGCAGGTGCAGAGGTCCTGAGGCAAGAAAAGCGGTGGTGCGTAAGCACCTGAAAGCAGTTCAGTGGAACTGAAGTCTAGTGAGTAGACGAGAGGAACTCAAGAAGAGTGTAGAAACAGCAGAGGTCAAACTGTACACATCTAGTAGGCTATGTTGTGAAGTTGGTAAGAACAATAGTAAAATAATGAAGTGTTTTCTCAGATCTTAGGAAATTCAGACATGTCCACCTTCATCTCCTGTTGGGAATTCCTGGGTTAAGAAATGCTGTAGGAAACCAAGAGGGAAACACCTCCAGTCCATATCTTGTGCCCTAAGTGAACAGCTTTGCAGGTCAACTTCCTTATCCTCTGGGCCACCCAGACACAGGTCCACAGGACCCAGTCTTCATGGACCATGCTCCACAACCTTGAACTGCATGTTGCTCCCCTTCCAGGCCTTGGGGGCTCTTTTTCTCTCCTGAGACTTCTATTCTTCTCATGCACTGATAGCACAGAATGTGCTGCTCTGCCCTACCACAGCCTTAGCCAGTCCTGTGCACGTTCTCACGTATTCCTGCCTGGTTCCTAGAGTATATTCTGGATTGTTCCCACTCCCTTACTTGGAGGCAGAGTTTAGTTCTCTGCCCTTGAACCTGGCAGTCCTGTGACTCATTTGTAATCAATAGAGTACAGTGGAAGTGACAATGATTTCTGAGCCTCTACCTTAGAAAGCGGTGTAGCTTTTTCTTTTTAGCTGACACTGTTTTGAAGCTCTGAATTGCTGGAGAGGCCATTGTAAGCACTCCGAGGAGCAGTCCCGCTGTGTCCGTAGCCAACAGCCAGCACTGACTACCAGCCACGGGGCAAGCATCATGGATGTCCAGCTCTGTTGAGAATTCAGTGGCCCCAGATGACATCTGGCTGTGATCAAAGGAGAGCCTCCAGACAGATCTGCTCAACCTTGCTTTCCCACAAATTCAAAAGCGATTGTTTTAAACTGATACACTTGGGATAGTTTGTTACAAACCAACAGTAATCAAAGCAACAGATACTGGTATGGCCCTGATCTACAGTTGAGGAGTCTGAAATCAAGGTCAAAGAGCTGACAAGGACTGGAATCTTGGGTCCATCACACCACTTGGCCTGTGCGGTCAACCTGTGTGCTATCATTGTCCATCTATTAAGCAATCATCTGTGCAACCTGGTTATAAGGATGCTTACCAAGTTTCCTAACTTGTGGACCCATTCAGGGACGGATTCCAAGGCCAAGAGCTCCTGTTCTGGGCACATATTGAATATTAACTTTGGGGATTGCCCTCTGGCCCCCAAAGTGGACCCCACATGCCATGGATGGTCTATGTACTATACCCAACCTCTCCTGTAACTAGCAGGGCTGGTCTCTTCTCCTTTCAGAAGGCAGCATGAACTGCTGGCTAAGAAAATGGACTGGTTCTGCTATTAATTGCTGTATGACCCTAGAATGAACACTTTCCCCACCTCTCTGAGACTCAGGTTTCTCAGCCAGAAAATGGAATGACGATATTGTTAATTATTAGAGAAAGGCAGATCAAAACTATATGAGTAAGAGTATCACTTCTCACCAGTCAGAATGGCCATCATTAAAAAAGTCTAAAAATAACAAATGCTAAGGAGGATTTGGAGAAAGGGAACTCTTTCTCACTGTTAATGGGAATGTAAATTGCAACCACTATGGAGAACAGTATGGAGGTCCTTAAAAAAACTAAAAATAGAGTTACCATATGATCCAGTAATCCTATTTCTGGGCATATATCCAGAGAAAACTCTAATTAAAAAGATACATGTACCCCAATGTTCATAACAGCACTATTTCATAGCCAAGACATGGAAGCAACCTAAATGCCCATTGACAGATGAATGGATAAAGAAGATGTGGTATATGTATTACTCAGCCATAAAACAGGATGAAATAATGACATCTGCAGCAACATGAATGGACCTACAGATTATCAAACTAAGTGAAGTAAGTCAGACAGAGAAAGACAAATGTCATATGATATCACTTATTTGTATGATCTTTTAAAAAGTGATACAAATGAACTTATTTACAAAACAGAAAGACTTGCAGACATAGAAAACACACTTATGGTTACCAAAAGTAACAGCGAAGGGAGCAGGGTTGAAGAGATAAATTAGGAGTCTGGGATGAACATATACACACTACTATACATGAGATCGGAGAAGGCAATGGCACCCCACTCCAGTACTCCTGCCTGGAAAATCCCATGGGCAGAGGAGCCTGGTGGACTGCAGTCCATGAGGTCACTAAGAGTCGGACACGACTGAGCGCCTTCACTTTCACTTTTCACTTTCATGCATTGGAGAAGGAAATGGCAACCCACTCCAGTGTTCTTGCCTGGAGAATCCCAGGGACCGGGGAGCCTGATGGGCAGCCATCTATGGGTCACACAGAGTCAGACACGACTGAAGCGACTTAGCAGCAGCAGCATACATAAGATTGGTAAACAACAAGGGCCTACTGTATAGCACAGGGAACCATATTCATTATTTTCTAACAGCCTATATTGGAAAAGAATCTGATAAATCATATATCTGAATCCCTTTGCTGTGCCCTTGAAACTAACACAACATTGTAAATTAACTTATACTTCAATCAAAGAATAAAAAGAAAATGAATAGATAGATAGGATCTGATTCATAAAGGATGCTTGAAGTGTTAAATGAAATAGTGTATATACCTGTCACATTTCTTGGGATTTGATATGCTTCGTTTAAATATTCCTCCAGGCTAGAGACAGATACCCATTGAGCATGGTGGAAAAAACAAGTCCCCCTCCCCACTCCTACTACTTCATGGAGCCTCTCTAACAGTACTTAATTCACCCTGTTGTCCTCACAAAAGCAGTGATTAAAAGTATAGCATCTTCCCCAAGTGGTAAAAAAAACATCCAGAGTGAAGGAAGGGTCTTGGCACAGGGTCCCACCTCCTTATTTCTTCACCTGAACACAGGATTGCCTTAACCAAATGATTGAGAATTTGGGTACCCAACTTCCCTGGCTCTCAGTCTCCTCAGATAAAGGATGGAAATGATATTGATGACCTCATGGCGGATGTGAGCAGTCAGTGAGATGATGAACGTCTGGGACCTGGAACACAGAGCTTGGAGAAGAATAATATTCCTCACCCTCCCTCTCTACTCTTCCTGGGCCACTGTCTAAAGCTCAGCCAAGTATGACACCTCTCACTCCCTTCTCTCACTGTTGCCAGAAAACTGCAGGCTTGTGGCAAGGGCTTCGAGGGGCTGAATTCTTTCTATAGAAACTCAAGCTAAGCTGGGGGCACTCTCCTGCTCCATCCTTTCTGAGGTACTCAGAGAGCCCCCTTCCCCTGGGGGACAGGAAGATCAGCATGTGGACATGGACTTTGGGAAGTGCATGAGAAAGGAAATGGATGGGAGCACCTTGCGTTCATGGGAAGAGCTACTGTCTTTGAGAGTCTTTCCTTTTTTATCCATCTCTCCTTGGCAATGGCACCGAACTTCAGTTTCTTCATCTGTAAAAATGGAGACTATAGCATACCTGTCTTGCCAGTACTGCAAGCTTATTGTGAGGCTTGCAAAAAAGAAGCGAGTATGACAGTCTCTGCTGATGCCCATTATTGCTGTTAGTCTCGGGCAGGAAGCTAGTCTGCTTATACGAAACTAAGACAGCATCTGCAGGAGTCCTCAGAGAGACACTTAGTTCTGTGCACTGGGTACCACTTCCATTTTCCTAGAGGGGAGTAGACTTTTTGGAGGATTCTCAAATTTCTTGCCTCTGGGAATGGCAGCATCCTAGCCAGCTCTGTAGAAGTGAGTTGAGACTCACCTTCTAGCTCACTGTCCACCTGCAATCATCACAGGTCTAATGGATTAAATGAGAATAATCAGTAATTACAGAGCATTTGCAATGTACCAGCAGTGGTTCAAGTGCTTTACATGGATGAACTCATTTCATTCATATAACAACTACAATGAGGTAATTGCTTTTATTATCCTTAGCTTACAGATGAAGAAAGTCAGGTGCAGGGAAGTTAAGTAACTTGTCCAGGATCACACAGCTGGTAAGGAATCTAGGCAGGCTTTGAATCCCGGAGGTTGATTCCAGAGCCTTTGCACGTAACCACTGCACTAATGCTCTCCCCCCATACCTGCTATTATCTTGCCAAGGTCCCTGCAGCATCTCTTAGGTGGTATAACTGCTCTGGTCTTCCCCATCTGTAAACCATCCCCACATAGCTACCAAAGAACTCTTTCCAAAAGACAGTTCTGATCACATCACACTTGGCCAGAGCCTTTCAAGGACTCCCCCTTTCTCCACTGGATGGAGTCCAGGCTTCCCCAGCAGGCCCATAAATCCCTGCATGGTCTGGCTCCCAACTGCTTAGCTTCAGCTTGCTTCTCACTGAACCCTGTTCATCCTATACTCAGGGACACCGGAGTATTCTCTGCTTTCTCATCCTGCAACATTGTGGTGTACTCATTCCTTATTCCTCCTGAAATGCCTTATCATCCCCGGAAAACTCCTACTCATCCAACCCATATACGAAGCCCTCCCTCCCAGAGCCCTCACCTCTGCTCTCTGCACATTCTGGGCTTGTTCCCACAGTGTCGTTGCCTTGGAATGCAACAATTTGTCTGCAGCTCTATCTGTCCCAACAGCCCTTGAGTTCCTGGAGACAGGATCCTCATCAGCTCCTCCACATCTCCCACAAGGCCAGTACAATAAGGCATTAACAAACAAGTGTTAAAAAGTACTTTTAGGTGTGAAAAACTGTTATTATGCTGGCATAATACAAGTAACAATGACCTCAGGACTTCAGCCTAACACCTTGGCTTCCTACAAGAACACAGCAGCCTCGGCAACACTGACTGTGTCTATCTGCTCTTCCTAGGTAACACCAAACCCCAGAAATGCGTGGGTGTCAGCATCCAGAAACATCCTCACTTCATCTTTTCATCCGTCTTTCTCTTCTCACTATCCCAGGCCCCAGGCTCTTTTCAATCCTGGAAAAGAGAGTTTGCTGCTTCCATTACCAACCCAGGACAGGCAGGGTCCACCTTTAGGACCTCTTGCTTTCTCACGAGGTTTAGTCAAAACAGGAAACGGTGTTTGCAAGAGAGGTGTTTAAGGGAATTCCGTGGTGGTGCAGTGCTTAGGACTCCACGCTTCCACTGCGGGGTGTGTGTGTTCCATCCCTGGCCAGGGAACTAAGAGCCCATACTCCATCTGGTGCAGCCAAAGACATAAAAATAAAAAGAGAGAGAGATGCATTTAGAACTAATGAGAGTTAATTGATTAGTTGCATCTGTCTCTTTGCAACGCCATGGACTGTAGCTCACCAGGCTCCTCTGTCCATGGAATTCTCCAGGCAAGAATATCAGAGTGGGTTGCCACTTCCTCTTCTAGGGAATCTTCTTGACCCAGGGATTGAACCTGAGTCTCCCACACTGGAGGCAGATTCTTTTCCATCTGAGCAACCAGGGAAACTTAAGTCCTAGGTGGCGCTAGTGGTAAAGAATCCACCTGCTAAAGGTTGCCCACCTTCGCAGGTTATTTGGCTCGGTGCTCTTATCAGGACCCTGCTAAGAGCAGCCCTGCTGGCCCCATGTGGGAGGGTCACTGGAAAGCACTTTGCATGCCCTGCAAGAAGATGCAAGAGACGCAGTTTCGATCCCTGAGTCGGGAAGATCCCCTGGAGGAGGGAATGGCAACCCACTCCAGTATTCTTTCCTGGAAAATTCCATGGACAGAGGAGCCTGGAGAACTATAGTCCATGGGGCTGCAAAGAGTCAGACATGACTAAGTGACTGGGCACAATCACTTGTCATGAGGTCTTGGTCAAAAGGAGGCTGGAGTAACACAACCCTGATTAAATCTTAAGTAAGGTTTGGGAGACGGAGAAGGCAATGGCACCCCACTCCAGTACTCTTGCCTGGAAAATCCCATGGATGCAGGAGCCTGGTAGGCTGCAGTCCATGGGGTCGCTAAGAGTCAGACACGACTGAGCGACTTCACTTTCATTTTCACTTTCATGCATTGGAGAAGGAAATGGCAACCCACTCCAGTGTTCTTGCCTGGAGAATCCCAGGGATGGGGAAGCCTGGTGGGCTGCCATCTATGGGTTGCACAGAGTCGAACATGACTGAAGTGACTTAGCAGGAGCAGCAGCAAGGTTTGGGAGAAGAAATACAAGGAAGTCATTCAATCTCAAGCACCTCCTTGTATCTATTTTAAAATATATTAATTATCTTGTACTATCTTATTCCATTATCACCATTACTTTAATAAAGGGGAAACAAAGAGATGTTTTTATTGAGCAACAAGGGAAAGTAAAGAAGAAAGAAGTGGCTAGAAAAGGTAGGGTTTTGTGGACCCCAGGCTTCTGCTTGTGTCTGCCCTTCACACCAGGCTCTAAACTTCTCCAGGGCATCTTAGAACCATGGGGGATATTTGTGGAGTGAGTGAATGAATGACTTGTTTGCTTGTCCATCTTGGCAGATTATTCAGCCCTGCTGGGTCCCATGTGTGAGGGTTGCTGGAAATCACTTTGCACTCCCTGCAAGATTGTTCCTTCTGGACTTCCCAGGGCACAGGATGCTTCAGAGCCATCCCAGTCAGGGAGAGGAGAAGTTGGAGAAACAGCAACATTTTCCCGCGGCCCCAGACGGGGATTCCTGCTCTGCCATTTGAGAGACCAACATCCAGTGTCTTCCCGCTCCAGGCCTCAGGGTAGACCCACGAGAGGCAGTCAGGTAACCTGCCAGGTGCTTTCTTTTTCTCATCAGCATATAAATGACATCTGGCTGCCTTTTCGGCCAGAGGGAGGCTTCTACTTAATTCAGGCTCCAGAGAGATGTCTCCGGCATCCTGCAGCCCCGGCGGGGAGGTTTATCTAATTGAACATGCAGGCCCACCTCCATGTTCTGCTTCAGGAGTCTCTTGCTCTTTATTGCACACCCCACAACGCATGAGCTGTCACCTCTTCTGTGAAGTCTTCCCAGCCACGTGGCTCACAGCGCCCACTGGAGCCCCCCCACCCCCACCCCAGACTGCATCACCTGCACAGAACCCATTCAGGCACCCATTGGAGAAGGAAATGGCAACCCACTCCAGTATTCTTGCCTGGAGAATCCCAGGGACAGAGGAGCCTAGTGGGCTGCTGTCTATGGGGTCGCACAGAGTCGGACACGACTGAAGTGACTTAGCAGTAGCAGTCTTTGCTATGTAACAGCCAGCCCGCAACCTGTGGGCTGAAAACACTAAATGTCGTGAGCTCACAACTGGATGGGTGGTTATGATGGGCTCCTATATTTTTGGTCACTTGCCAGGCAGCTAGGTTCTGTGGGCTGGGGATGGAGCCACTGAGTCCAATATCTCTCATCCTCCAGGGGGCTAACCTGAGCTTGTTCACAGAAGCAAGGTTCCCAGATGAGGGATCTCTCAAGACCTAAGGGTGGAACTGTTGCAACACGCCTTCTGCCCCATTTTAATGGTTAAAGCAAACCACGATGGCCGGTGCTGATTCCAGGGTAAGGGAAACACATTCTACTCTCAAAGGGAAGAGAAGAAGAGTTTCGAATCCCCATCACACAGAGGTGTGCATATTAGGGAGGAAAACAGAATCTGCCTTCAGAGGTCTATTACTACTGTTCCATTATTTCAACTTGAACCTGAACAAGGTCTGAGGTTGAAATCCTGGAACATGAAGCTGGTGTAACTTTCAAGAGAAAATCTAATGTTTAGCCTAGACCTTGTTTTGGGGAGTCTTTAGATGGCTGTTTGAATTCTGTCTGCCACATACCTACAGTGTGACCTGGGGCAAGTCACATGTGCCCTTTTTGAGCTTCCATTCCCTTCTCAGCAAAATAATTGTTGTTTAGTCACTAAGTCGTGTCAGACTCTTTGCAACCCTACAGACTGTAGCCTGCCAGGCTCCTCTGTCCATGGGGCTTCCCCGGCAAGAATACTGGAGTGAGGACATTAATTACATGAGTCTCACAGAACTAGTGTGTAAAGCCCTTAGCACAGTGCCTGGCACAAAGCATATGCTTAATGTAAGTGGCTTTTATTATCAGTATTTTCATTAAAAACAACTGGAATCACTTTTTCCCCCTGCCATAAATGAAAGTGATGGTATCTCTGTCCCAGTTTTTTATACTGCGAATTCCTCAAGGGCATGGATGGTGTGCACAAAAATATTCACTGTAGCTTTGTTTATAACAGGAACAGATTTGAAAGCAACATAAATAGCCAACAACAGGGGCTTGGTTAAATGAATTTTAGAATATTGACCCAAAGGATTGTGGTGTAGTCATTAAAAATTATGTAGAGCTGGGTGTGCTGACACTGAAAGCTGAACATGAAGTATTGTCAAGTGGAAAAGAAGGTTACAGAATAATACACATAGTACAAAACCATCTTTGTAAAATATATTTGTGTGTAGATAAACACATGGAAACCTTGGTGAAAAGGTAAATGTTAATGTGTCTCTCTGATGGGAGTGGGAATGTAGGATGTTTTTCCCCTTTTAACCCTAGTTTTTCTAATTGTTCTGTAATGGAATGTGTTACTTCACTAAACTTGTAAAAAAAAAATAAAATAAAAACTGCAACAGGAGAGCCGCTCTGGGTCACCATGAAGGCAGGCTGTAGAACCACAGCCACGTGCCAGGCTTTGAACTTGGCACCGGGGGTTTCTGAGCCTCTTGGTGTCAGGCCCTGTGCTGGGGGCCTGGAACGATGAAGCTGGTGACTCTGTGAGACTCTAAGGTGTGTTCGCCAGGAGCTCCTCAAGGGCCACAGAGTTCACGCCTGACCCTCCGAGCGGGGCTTTTTCTGGACACCTACAGATGCTAACTCCTCTTTTTGCTCCTTGCAACTTCACAGTGCCTGTGAAGTTAGTGTTGGGGGAGAGGTGCTGTGCTTTCCTCAGGGGCTGCCCCCTCCCCATCCAAGCAGCCTGGGACTGGAGGGAGGAGGGCTGGACTCAGGTGCCCAAGTTTGCAGCCCAGGCTGTGGCGGTGGATGGGAGCTGGAGGGCTTAGAACACATGGGCAGAAGCCGCCAGATCCCTGCCCTGCCTTCACGGCCGATTAAGAGCAGCACTACCCACCCCACAGGTCTGAAAGGAAGCACGAGACAGCACTTGCCACTGTGCAGAGAAGGGCTGAGCTATTTAAAAATCACGATGTCCATTAGCCATTATTTCATCAGGAGAGCCCTCAGGCCCTCGGGGAAATGAGTGGTCCACCCTGGCAATGGTCCACTCTCTCCCAGTCTCACCTAAATCCCCTGCTGACTCTGCACCCCGGTTCTGTGCACTCTCCTAGGCCCCGAAGCATCCCCCTTAGTTCTTTCTTTTACCAACAGACCTTGCTTCTCCTGGAAGAGCCTTGTGGGTCAGTTTGTCCTCTTTAGAGTTTGCTGAAAGCAAAACTAACAATTCCGACCACTGCTACAAAAGAAAACCGGATGCTTTTTACCATAAAGCTATTTGTCACATCGGGAACACACACACACACATGTCAGTAAATGGTGGATTACCTTGATGGAACAGCTGTGGCTGAATTCTGGCAGCCGAGAAAGACTGAAACAGCTGCTGAAATGGCAAAATGATTGGGGGCTCGAGGGCCATGGGAATGAGGGGATTAAGATGATCAAAGAGAACAGAGTTTAGGGCAAGAATACACTGACATTTAGAACATTTAGCTAAGGCACTTACTGAAAATCTCTGGGTAGATCAAGATGTCCATTTCCCTGGTTAGTCACCAGGAAGCCTGGCGGATGTGGCATCCACCCTTGGAGTGCCAAAATGCAGACATTTGTGGGCGTGTGTGGATGTGCTGTTGAGTCACAATATTGTTAATTATGAGGAAGTTTAGGAATTGAGGCAAACTTTCTCCCACCCCCATTTGCTGACAATTAAGGCAGGCTGGCTGTGAATTACCAGCCATCATTCTTTCCATTTCCAACTCCCGTAATTGGATTAGAACGCCTATGTGAAACAAGCATGCCTCCAGAACTTGAGCTAAGTTAGAGCCCTTTATAAATTAGGCAATAAATTGGAGTATGTTTCCCCATCTGGTACCCAGACGTAGGAAATCTGCGATGTAGCATGAGACACAAGGATCTACAACAAAGCCCTGTGGTGTTTACGTTTTTGGGTGGCGCAGAGGCGTGGTAGAAACTCTGGGGTTCATAGTAACTGCCGAGATGCCACTTCTCACCCTGCCATTTATTACCTACATCACCTTGGACAAGGGTTTTAAATCTCTCTGTGTGTCTCAGTATTTTCATCAGCAAAATGGGAATAATAAGAGCACCTGCTTCATAAGGTTCTCGCAAAGTTTAATAAGATCATCCGTGTTGAGTGCTTAGGATGCCATCTGGCAGACAGGCAAACGTTAACAAGCTCTACTGCTACAATTAAAGTTCATAAAATTCCAAGAGCACAGAGGCATCCTGGAGACCTTTCGAACAACGCAAGGCAAATGCGGCATCAGTCAGCTCTTTCTCAGACAAGGTGGCCACCCTGTCACAAGCGTCCACCCTAACCAGCTCAGGTGAAACCCGACCTTCTGCCCAGTTTCATGGCTGTACCCTTATAGCTGGATGAGTCTGGAGGAAAACCCCACACTGTCCTGACTGCTCCCTCTCTCAGTGTCTGCCACCCAACCTCAGACAAGCCTTTTGTGCAACCTGGTAATTATCCTGCATGCTCTGGGCTCACTTCCTTCCCCCTCTTCTAGAAAACTGTTTCTGTTTCACGCCACCTCCCTCCTCTTCAACCTTGGCTATAATCTCGCTTCCTAGTTCATTCAGAAAATGGAAACACTCGGAGAATAACTCACAGGTTTCCAGCACCTCTGCTAACAGCTAGATTGATACCTGTGTCTGCCCATGAGAGCTACCTGTCCTCCTGCTGACCTGCACATGCTCCTGTCTCCAGCCACCCTCCCACCACTCATGTACT
Organism: Bos indicus; assembly: GCF_029378745.1. Lineage (NCBI taxonomy): Eukaryota > Metazoa > Chordata > Mammalia > Artiodactyla > Bovidae > Bos > Bos indicus. The sequence continues at coordinate 111,682,629 of NC_091762.1, read as the reverse complement.
GAGTCTCATCCCCTTCTTGCCTCTGAAGAATGTCTGTCAATGTGAAAATATCTCCTCTGTTTTCCTCATATCAATTTCCTTTTTCTTTTGAATCATTCTCATAAGCATCCAAACATTGACTTTTTAAAGAAAAAAAAACTCTTGATTACAAGTGCGTGGGCCTAGATACCGCCCCATTCCTCCACCCTCCTAGGTCAGCGTAGCTTTTCAGAAGCATTTCCTGTTCTGGCTGTATCCATGGCCTTTCCTTCTGTTCTCCTCGAACCCACTTGAATTTGGTGTTCCTATGGCTCCACCAAACAGCTCCACCGAACAGTGGGCATCAGTGGCTTCATGCTGCCTGATCCTAGGTGGGGTATCAGCAGTCATTGGCTCAGCTGATCGTTCCCTCCTTCCTGAAATACTTTCTGCTCTCCGGTTCTGATTCTTCTCTTGCCTTCTTGGGCAGGAAGTCTTCTCATCCTCCTTTGCTGGCTTGTTCTCAGCTCTCTTGCCTTTCAGTGTGGAAATACAGTGTAACTCAGTCTCAGACTTTCTCTCTTCTCTGAACTAGGCTGTCTTATCGTGTCCTGTGACTTTGAATTGATCATCGCCACTTGAATATCTAATGGACATCTCCAACCTAAAGTAACCAAAACTTGAACTCTTGATAGCTAACCCCACACCAGCTTCTCTTGAGGTCTTTCCCATCTCAGAAAATGGCAACTATATTCTTCCAGTTGTACAAGCCCCAAGTCTTAAAACTATCCCCACCTCTCTCTCTCTCCCTTCCATATTCAGTTTGCCAGTCCATTCTTTCAAAACTTCTACCACCACTGATGCTATTACCCTGGCAAAAGACTTCATCATCTCTTACCTGGATTGTTTCAATAGCCTTTTCTATAGACTGAATATATGTTCCTGCAATGTGTGAAGCTGTAATAGCGGGAGGACTGCATGGGGCCTTTGGTGGAGTCAGGGGAGAAGGCCTTTCCCCATATCCTCCGCTTTAGCTCCTTTTTGAGGTCTCTTGCATGCATGCTCAATCGTGTCTGACACTTGGTGACCCCATGGACTATAACCTGTCAGGCTCCTCTGTCTGTGGGATTTTCCAGGCAAGAATATTGGAATGGGTTGCCATTTCCTCCTCCAGGGGATCTTCCCAACCCAGGTATTGAACCCACTTCTCCTGAGTCTCCTGAATTGCAGGCAGAATCTTTACCACTTGAGCAACTGGAAAGTATCTAGACAATAGTATTTGATACACATTTCCTGAGTTGCTTTGCAGATGTTAGAAAACCTCCCCCCCTCCAACAAATGAAAGATGTTAACTACTTGATGACTGTGAGCACATAGCCCCAGGCCTCCTGGAGCCTAAGGACAGATAATGTTCAACCCTGTGACACCACCCTGCTCCCTCACCATTAGCCAATCAGAGAATTGTGTACAAGCTGACCACAGACCCTGGGACTCCACCTCCCCTTCACTTGGTTTTTAAAAGTGCTTTACTGAAACCCTTTAGGGAGTTTCAGGGTCTTTTTAGTAGGGCATGAACCACCTGTCTCCTTGCATGGTCTTGCAATGAACATTTTTCTGCTCCAAACTACAATGTTTCAGTTTGTTTGGCCCCACTGTGCATTGGGCACATGAACTTGCAAACTGGTGTTAAAACAAACGCCCAAAGTGATGGTAGCAAGACATGGGGCCTTGGGGAGGTGATTAGGTCATAAGGGTGGAGTCTTCATGAATGGGATTAGTGCCCTCATAAGAGGCTTCTTCCATCGTGTTAGGACACAGTGAGAAGATAGTTGTCTATGAACAAGTAAGTGGGCCCTCACCAGTCGCTGAATCTCTCAGTGTCTTGACCTTGGGCTTCCCAGCCTCTAGACAATAAATAAATGTTTATTGTTTATAAGCCATCGAGTTTATGGGTTTTATTTAGTTATTTTTTTGGTCGTAGTAGCCTTTTTTTATCAGTCCTCTGGTTTCTATCATCACACTCCTACATGTATTCTCAACATAGCAGCTCAGTAGATTTTTGATCCTTTAAAATGTACATCAGACCACATCACTTCTCGGCTACAAACTCTCCCTTAACTTCTATTTCACCTGGAGAAAAAGCCAAAGGCCTTGCAATGGCCTATAAGGGACAAATGTATCCACTGTCCTTAAGATGTCAGCTCCTGTGACTTTTGTCAGCATTGACTATTCTTTTTCTCTTAAAGTTGATTTACAATGTTGTGCTAAATTTTTCTACACAGCAATGTGATCCAGTTACACATATATAGATAGATACATTTTTAAAATATTCTTTTCCATTATGGTTTATCATAGGATATTGAATATAGTTCCCTGTGCTATACAGTCGGACCCTGTTGTTTATCCATTCTATATATACCAGTTTTCATCCACTAATCCCAACCTCACACTCCATCCATCCCCCAACCTCTTTCTCCTTGGCAACCGCATTCTGTTCTGTGTCCATGATTCTGTTTCTGTTTCATAGACAGATTCATTTGTGTCATATTATAGATTCCAGTAACATGAATGCAGCTAGAGATTATCATACTAAGTGAAGTAAGCCAGGAATATAAGTATCAAATGATATCACTTATGTGTAGACTCTAAAATATGACACTAACAAACCTATCTGTGAAACAGAGACAGAATCACGGACTATTCTCTCCATTCTGCCCTCTTTGTTGTTCCTTGAATGCACCCAGCAAGCAGGAGTCCACAAGGACGCTCAGAACTTTTGCACTTACTTGCTCTTCTCTCTCTCCTGGAACCAGAGGACCCAGAGGAAGAGCTTTCTTTCTCTGGATGCCCATGACTTACCTCATTCAAGTCTTTGTGCAAATTTCATCTCCCCGGAGAGAACTTCTCTGACCTCTCCGCCCCTGTTCTCATCACCACTGTCCACATTACTTCTTCAATAGCCAGGCTTCTAATCTGTTTTGTTCATTGATATAGCCCCAGAACCCAGCACACTTAGTCATTCTCAGTGAATTTTTGCTTAATGGATGGATAAATGAACCTACCCTCCAACCCCTTGTCATGGGTGTCCAGAAGTTACAGTGTTAGGCTGGAGGCATGATAGGGTAAATGGGAAGGAGCTGGGAGGTGCGTACAATTTTTTAGCTTGTACATTATTTATGACAACCTCTCTCACAGGGTACAGTTTGGCCTGGGACATGGAGACAACCAAGTCTTCCAAGATTCTACAATTCCAACATTTCTGTCTTGATTTACATAATTCCTGGGCCATCATGGCTGAGATTGGAGAGGATCCATGAATGGTGTATGTACCAAGCATTTGCTACAGGTCTCCAGACCACCATGGAATGTCACTCTGCGGGCATGTTATGTGTCTTTTAGAAACTCCTCGTGGACAGGGAGGGATGCTTCCTCTTTGTGTTGTCCTCCCCTGAATCCTAGGGTTCTGACATGAATTGGGCATATAGTAAAGGATTATTGAAAAAACGATTGCTCTAAAATGTACGATCTATGAAAGGCTGAGAGATGTTCTGTCATGGGGTTTACCATCCGACTCTGTAACTAGCACTGGAACTAACTGATTGCCCTTTGCAATTATGGCGAGCCTGCGTACCTATGTTTTTGTCCCAGCAGAGATGTGTCAGTAAGTATCACCCCCAAATCTCAGCAGCTTAAAAAAATAAAGCTTATTTTTCACCCATGAAAAGTCCAATCAAGTGTTTAGACAGTGGCCTTCCATGAAGCAATTCTGTGACCCAGATCTCTACATCTTGTGGTTGTACCACCTTTTAGGGTCTAGGGGTCCTCTGTTAGACCCTCTGCTGTCAGGCAGGGAAAGGGAACATCAAGAATGGGAGGAGTGTGTGAGTCAGGCTTAGACATGTGAACATGCTCGCTCTCATCCCATCGCCCACAACTTAGATCACGTCTAGCTCCAAGGGAATCTGGGAGAGACTCTCTAGCCATGTGGCCTAGAGAGCAAGGAAATGGTTTTGATGAATAGCAGTTTAGTCACCGTCACAAAAGGAAAATCGAAGGTCAACATTAGCCTGCCCCAGGCCACATACTGAAAACTCTGTTTCTTGGATAACCTTGGCTAGTTAAATTCACTATGCTTCACTTTCTTCTCTCCAAAATATCCTCTTCCCCCATTCCCTTTTCTCCTAATCCTATACCTTCCATGAAGGTAAAGATTTTATTATTTATTTGACCACTACCTGGCTGTTTTTCAGCTTTTAAGGTTCTTCTGGCTGGCCTATTTCACAACCCAAGCTGATAATTGAGATCTGGTACATGGAAGAAATGTCCATCTTGTGACACTACTGTTTTGTTATTGAGAGTGTCCTACGCACAAGCTTCCTCCAGCCCAGCGTTTCTCATGATGTACTCTGCACATAAGTTAAATAAGCAGGGTGGCAATATACAGCCTTGACATACTCCTTTTCCTATTTGGAACCAGTCTGTTGTTCCATGTCCAGTTCTAACTGTTGCTTCCTGACCTGCATACAGGTTTCTCAAGAGGCAGGTCAGGTGGTCTGGTATTCCCATCTCTTGAAGAATTTTCCACACTTTATTGTGATCCACACAGTCAAAGGCTTTGGCATAGTCAATAAAGCAGAAATAAATGTTTTTCTGGAACTCTCTTTCTTTTTTGATGATCCAGCAGATGTTGGCAATTTGATCTCTGGTTCCTCTGCCTTTTCTAAAAGCAGCCTGAACATCTGGAAGTTCATGGTTCATGTATTGCTGAAGCCTTGCTTGGAGAATTGTAAGCATTACTTTACTAGCGTGTGAGATGAGTGCAATTGTGCAGTAGTTTGAGCATTCTTTGCCATTGCCTTTCTTTGGGATTGGAATGAAAACTGACATTTTCCAGTCCTGTGGCCACTGCTGGGCTGGAGGAAGCACAAGCTGGAATCAAGATTGCCAGGAGAAATATAGATAACCTCAGATATGCAGATAACACTACCTTTATGGCAGAAAGTGAAGAAAAACTAGAGCCTCTTGATAAAAGTGAAAGAGGAGAGTGAAAACATTGGCTTAAAGCTCAACATTCAGAAAACTAAGATCATGGCATCTGGTCCCATCACCTCATGGAAAATAAATGGGGAAGCAGTGGAAACAGTGGCTGCCTTTATTTCTCTGGGCTTCAAAATCTCTGCAGATGGTGACTGCAGCCATGAAATTAAAAGACGCTTTCTCCTTGGAAGGAAAGTTATGACCAACCTAGATAGTATATTGAAAAGCAGAGACATTACTTTGTCAACAAAGGTCTGTCTAGTTAAGGCTATGGTTTTTCCAATGGTCATGTATGGATGTGAGAGTTGGACTGTGAAGAAAGCTGAGTGCTGAAGAATTGATGCTTTTGAACTGTGGTGTTGGAGAAGACTCTTAAGAGTCCCTTGGACTTCAAGGAGAGCCAACCAGTAGATCCTAAAGGAGGTCAGTCCTGGATGTTCATTGGAAGGACTGATGTTGAAGCTAAACTCCAATACTTTGGGCACTTCATGCGAAGAGTTGACTCATTGGAAAAGACCCTGATGCTGGGAGGGATTGGGGCAGGAGGAAAAGGGAACAACAGAGGATGAGATGGTTGGATGGCATCACCAACTCAATGGACATGAGTTTGGGTGGACTCCAGGAGTTGGTGATGGACAGGGAGGCCTGGCGTGCTGCGGTTCATAGGGTCGCAAAGAGTCAGACATGACTCAGGCTGAACTGAACTGAACTAGGCAGAAGCAACAACATATGCAAAGGCCTTGAGATGGGGAAGGCTCAGGGTGGCTGAAGAGCCTCTCGTGAGGGCTCCCGTGTCAGTCAGCCCTGGAGTCTAGCATTCAGTTAGCTGAGTGAACCTAGACAGGTTATATGATATCCAGGACTGTTTTCATTTTTGTAAACTAGGATAATATTGGCATTGATTTCATAAGTGTATTATGAGAAGTGAGTGAGATGACACAGTCAGAGCACTTAGGGTGATGTCTGGCAAGTTAGCCGTCATTATAGTTATTATAGGAGCACTGTGTGTATGTGTGTGCTCAGTCATGTCTGACTCTTTGTGGCCTCAGGAACTGTAAGCCCACCAGGCTCCTCTGCCCATGGACTTGTCCAGGTAAGACTACTAGAGAGGGATGCCATTTCCTACTCCAGGGGATCTTCCCAACCTAGGGATCAAACGTCTCTTGAGTCTCCTGCATTGGCAGGCAAACTCTTTACCACTGGTGCCTCCTTGGAAGCCCAGTATTTTATCATAATTAACAGTCATTCTTTGTCTGGATTCTTGGTTCAGAGAACTATTCCTCCCAGGCAGTTTCTACCTTTCTAATCCAGTGCCCAAATGGCATAACTACAGCTCCCTGAGGCAGATTGCATTTTTATTACAGATGCTGCTGCTCAGTTGAAATCTAAGCTCTAGCTTTGTGACCTTACTTTTCAGGTAGCATGTGTCCTGAGTGCTTGAACTTTGATCAGCATAAGATTCATCTGTCTACTCCTGCCCTGCTTTTCCATAATTGCATTTGCTTTGTACAGCTTGGGTCAGAGTTACATTCACTGGATTGGCCATTCTAGAAATCCTGACTTTGCCAGGGATTTCATGTTCATCTGTGCTGCAACTGTATTGAAATTTCAACTCAGAGTCAGAGCCAGTAGTGTCTCTGAAGCCTGTCAGATTCAAACCCTTGTGAATGAGAAGAGTGTGGCCAGGCTCTCTGATGTTCCCTGTTGACCCTCCTCCCCAGGCACCCTCCCCTGCTCCTTGAGGGCTAGCTTCAGACAGACAGGGTTCAATAGGATTGCCAGAAAGTCTGCTAGGTCAGGCCCTCTGGAAACAAGAAATCTCTGTACAACCAAGGGAATTTCTAGCCCCCTATCTAATGGCCTTTCATTCCAAGCAACATGCAACAAACAGACATTCCAACAGGACAAAGGCATTCTGGCAGCTTGTGGAGTTCGTTGTGGTGAGGCTCCAAGCTTAAGAGAACTCGTTTGCTACTGACATCGTCTACAGCATTCGCCTACACACACGCACACACACACACACCAGTGAGGTTCAACCCTTCATGGAGACTCTCTAATTTAGCTCCGGAAGAATTTGATTAACATGTATTATGTTGGCAAGTACTAAGATCAGCATTAAGAACATGAATATAAATAAGGCTGCTGCTTTCCTTGAGGAATCTGTAGTCTAAATACACAACAGATTACATAACAGTATACAAAATGCTGCAGTAAGAGTGAGCTTTACGTGTGATGAGAACACTTAAGAGAAAGGGGACACATTTTTTTCCTGCCAGAGGAGGGTGAGTCAGGCGCATCTTCATGGAAAAAGGGACACAGCAGACTTGAAGAGAAAGACAGAAAATCAGGAAAGTGTTGAATGAGGTTATTTTGGTTGCAAGTAACAAAAATGAACTAGTTAGTTAAAATAAAAGTGGGTTATTGAACGAGTCCTGATTTTTTCAAAGAATCCAAGGGAGAGAGGAGCAAGTAAATTTCAAAAATGGCAAGAACCCAGAAGTTTGGGAGACCATGGCAGCAAGAATCCATGCTCTACCTTTCTAGAAGAGTGTACCTAAACATAACTGTCATCCATCAGCTCCTAGCCTCTTGGTGTCTTCGTCCAAAATTTCAATTCTTAGATGAATCTGATTGGCCCAGCTTGAGTTGCAGGTTGATTCTTGGTTTATTTACCTGAAACCTGAGATCTCGTAGTAGAGACCCAAACATTGAATCCAGGGCACTTCCCAAGGAGGGGTCATCATATGGGCTTAATGTCCACCCCTGGAGATGGCTATATCAAGGAGAGAGAATGTTTGCTTGGAGAGGGCAGTGTCAACAAACTCATTCAGGCATGGAGGTAAAAAGATATATGGTGTGATTGTGGCAAAACAGTGACTTTGTTGCTATTTCTTTGTGCCATCTCTGTGACATGACATGTACACTGAACATCCATTGATCATATCACAATTTGTATGCACAAAAGGAACCTGCTATTTACAGTCCTTTCAATTGAGGTTTGTGGGCTAACTTAAAAGGGCACTTATTAGAAACCTATTAGGGGTGAATGGGTTGCAAATGGAAAGGAAAGTGATGAAAAAAAGTCACACTTTAAATTAGCAGCATCTGGACACCTCTTTGCAGCCAAAGATGGAGAAGCTCTATACAGTCAGCAAAAACAAGACCAGGAGCTGACTGTGGCTCAGATCTTGAACTCCTTATTGCCAAATTCAGACTTAAATTCAAGAAAGTAAGGAAAACCACTACACCATTCAGGTATGACCTAAATCAAATCCCTTATGATTATACAGTGGAAGTGAGAAATAGATTTAAGGGCCTAGATCTGATAGAGTGCCTGATGAACTATGGACGGAGGTTAGTGACATTGTACAGGAGGCAGGGATCAAGACTATCCCCATGGAAAAGAAATGCAAAAAAGCAAAATGGCTGTCTGGGGAAGCCTTACAAATAGCTGTGAAAAGAAGAGAAGCGAAAAGCAAAGGAGAAAAGGAAAGATATAAGCACTTGAATGCAGAGCCCAAAAGAATAGCAAGGAGAGATAAGAAAGCCTTCCTCAGTGATCAATGCAAAGAAATAGAGGAAAACAACAGAATGGGACAGACTAGAGAACTCTTTAAGAAAATTAGAGATATGAAGGGAACATTTCATGTGAAGATGGGCTAGATAAAGGACAGAAATGGTATGGACCTAACAGAAGCAGAAGATATTAAGGTGGCAAGAATACACAGGAGAACTGTACAAAAAAGAGCTTCATGACCCAAAAAATCATGATGGTATGATCACTCAGCTAGAGCCAGACATCCTAGAATGTGAAGTCAAGTGGGCCTTAGAAAGCATTACTACGAACAAAGCTAGTGGAGGTGATGGAATTCCAGTTGAGCTATTTCAAATCCTGAAAGATGATGCTGTGAAAGTGCTACACTCAATATGCCAGCAAATTTGGAAAACTCAGCAGTGTCCACAGGACTGGAAAATGTCAGTTTTCATTCCAATCCCAAAGAAAGGCAATGCCAAAGGATGCTCAAACTACCACACAATTGCACTCATCTCACACACTAGTAAAGTAATGCTTAAAATTCTCCAAGCAAGGTTTCAGCAATACATGAACCATGAACTTCCAGATGTTCAGGCTGCTTTTAGAAAAGGCAAGAGGAACCAGAGATCAAAGTGCCAACATCCGCTGGATCATCAAAAAAGCAAGAGAGTTCCAGAAAAACATCTATTTCTGCTTTATTGACTATGCCAAAGCCTTTGACTGTGTGGATTACAATAAAGTGTGGAAAATTCTTCAAGAGATGGGAATACCAGACCACCTGACCTGCCTCTTGAGAAACCTGTATGCAGGTCAGGAAGCAACAGTTAGAACTGGACATGGAACAACAGACTGGTTCCAAATAGGAAAAGGAGTATGTTAAGGTTGTATATTGTCACCCTGCTTATTTAACTTCTATGCAGAGCAGTACATCATGAGAAATGCTAGGCTGGAAGAAGCACAAGCTGGAATCAAGATCGCTGGGAGAAATATAAATAACCTCAGATATGCAGATGACACCACCCTTATGGCAGAGAGTGAAGAGGAACTAAAAAGCCTCTTGATGAAAGTGAAAGAGAAGAGTGAAAAAGTTGGCTTAAAGCTCAACATTCAGAAAACGAAGATCAAGGCATCTGGTCCCATCATTTCATGGGAAATAGATGGGGAAACAGTGGAAACAGTGTCAGACTTCATTTTTTTTTTTTTTTTGGTCTCCAAAATCACTGCAGATGGTGACTGCAGCCATGACATTAAAAGACATTTACTCCTTGGAAGGAAAATTATGAACAACTTAGATAGCATATTAAAAAGCAGAGATATTACTTTGCCAGCAAAGGTCCATCTAGTCAAGGCTATGGTTTTTCCAGTGGTAATGTATGGATGTGAGAGTTGGACTGTGAAGAAAGCTGAGTGCCAAATAATTGATGGTTTTGAACTGTGGTGTTGGAGAAGACTCTTGAGAGTCCCTTGGACTGCAAGGAGATCCAACCAGTCCATCCTAAAGGAGATCAGTCCTGGGTGTTCATTGGAAGGACTGATGCTAAAGCTGAAACTCCAATACTTTGCCCACCTCATGTGAGGAGTTGACTCATTGGAAAAGACTCTGATGCTGGGAGGGATTGGGGCAGGAGGAGAAGGGGATGACAGAGGATGAGATGGCTGGATGGTATCACTGACTTGGTGGACATAAGTTTGAGTGAACTCCTGGAGTTGGTGATGGACAGGGAGGCCTGGTGTGCTGCAATTCATGGGGTCACAAAGAGTCGGACACAACTGAGTGACTGAACTGAACTGAACTGAACTAGACACCTCTAGGAAATCTTAGTGGCAGACACCTCCCCCGCCTTCCTCTGATCACCTCTGCTGGAATGAATGAAGTTGAACCATGTACAGTGTATGTAATAAGGCTTCTGGGGAGTTGGCAAATTGAGGTTCTGTCATGACTTAGAGGATGAACATGAAAGAGTGAGTCATATGTCTCTGTATATGACACCTCCCCACCCCTCTCTCTTCCTTGCCTAGCATTCATTGCCCTTTTCTAACACATTCTCAATTTTTAAAATTTTATTTATTTATTATTATTATTTTTTTTTTTAGAATTATCTCCTTCTGGTGGATCTTTCCCCTCAGGGCTTTGGTGCAGTCAAAAGTAAACCTGTGAATAAAACTTACTTCTTCAGACTCTGTCTCCCTGAACTTTGAATCGTGAGCAAGAGCACAAGGTAGAACACACTGTTCTTGGTGAGATGTTGAGTCCAGGTGTCAGTGATGCAGCAGAGAAACTGAGAAGAGTCCCAGGGGAATGTGGCTGTGGCCAGTCTTCCTCTCTCTGCCCTGGTTCAGCCAAGGGCAGGCCCAAGACTGGGACTCCATGTTCAGATCCCTCATCTCCGTCTTTATTGGGAGCCTGTATTAGGGAAAGAGGGAGGCAGAAAATTACCCTCACTCAGCAAAGCAGGTGTCTGTTCTTACTGACTACAGTAAAGAAATTAACTGGAGCATTTTACAGTTTGAAGAGAAAGGGGCAAAGCAAAATTGTTTCGGAGTTCATGCTAGCCAGTCACTACTTCTAACACCACTGTGAGAGTTATCGGGAGAACCCAAGGGTGTTGTTTGGTAGGTCTGTTTGGGCAGTCATCCATTCTTATTGGATGGGAGCTCTGTTCTGATGGATCAGTGCATCTGCTGTGATTGGCCAATGCAACATGCTGATTGGTTGGCAGGAGTGTCATGTGTACATGTGTGCTAGCTAAGTCGCTTCAGTTGCGTCCAACTCTTTGCAACCCTGTGGACCATAGCCCACCAGGCTCTTCTGTCCATGGGATTCTCCAGACAAGCGTACTGGAGTGGGTTGCCATGCCCTCCTCCAGGGCAGGAGTGTCTTCAGTTCAGTTCAGTCGCTCAGTCGTGTCTGACTCTTTGCGACTCCATGGACTGCAGCACGCCAGGCCTCCCTGTCCATCACCAACTCCTGGAGTTTACTCAAACTCATGTCCATCGAGTCTGTGATGCCATCCAACCATCTCATCCTCTGTTGTCCCCTTCTCCTCCCGCCTTCAATCTTTCCCAGCATCAGGGTCTTTTCAAATGAGTCAGCTCTCCTCATGAGGTGGCCAAAGTATTGGAGTTTCAGCTTCAACATCAGTCCAACCAATGAACACCCAGGACTTATCAGCTGGTAAATATGTTGGATCTCATCTGTATTTACTATGTGTAAGGCACTCTGCCCAGTGTTTTACAGACATCATCTCTGTACAAATCTCATCATCTGTACATCATCAAATCTTTACAGATTTCATTAAACATTTATTAGGTATGGGCCTTATTTTGTGAGTTTTATTGATTCCCATTTCATAGATGAGAAAACAGAGATTCAGAAAGGCTGTTTCCTTGTCCCTTAGTAGAACAACTAGTGAGTAGTGAGCTGGGGACTTGAACCAGAGCCCACACTCTTCACTCCTTAGTTATCCCACCCCAGTTACCCAAGATTACTCACTTCTGCATAACAGTCTCCTCTCTGAACTTACGGCTCTTTGAGCCATGTCTTGAAGTATTATTACCTTGACTTTCATTTATCAGATTGGCAAATGTTGGGAACACAGGTGCAGGGGTAATTTGAGACTATTAGAGAAAATGGCCTTGTCTGGATATTTTCAACCTTTATTGTTAATCAGCAGGACATGCTGTCCAAACATGATCTCATATGGAAACTTGGTGCTGAGAGCCCAGGGACCCTGGCTGAAGAGGAGCTCAGGATTGCATTGTGAGAAACACTTGTCCTAAAGCCCATTGAAATCCTCCTGGCTGGGATGCCCTCTGAAGTGAGGGAAGCCAAGGTGGCATGTACACATGCCACTCTTCTTGTACACACTGGTTGGCAAGAACTCGGACAGATTCTGTTATCACAGACTTAGCACTACACAGCCCTGCATGCCCTGACCCAGGCTACAGAGGCTCTGGGCACCTCAGCCACCAGGAGGTATGGCCTGGAATTAGTTTTCTTTCTGGAGAGCTGCAGACCCCATGGGAACCACAGCCACAGTGGCCCAGTAGAACTTTGGCACCTACAGTACTGTCCCTATTCCTCTCCTCGAGCTTTTGCCTCCATTTACTTCTTTCCTCCACAGCTACCTCTGTGCCAGAGCCCTGTCCTAAGTCCCAGCCTACTTGGTGGGGCCTCAAGGTACTCCTCAGGCATTTGTGGGACCCAGTCTTCACTTCTTTCTTATATGCTCCTCTGAACAGACTACTTGAATCACACTACAGGATGGGAGGTTGCATCCTCCAGAAGAAAGTGAAAGTGAAGTGAAGTCACTCAGTCGTGTCTGACTCTTTGCGACCCCGTGGACACCAGGCTCCTCCGTCCATGGGATTTTCTAGGCAAGAGTACTGGAGTGGGTTGCCATTTCCTTCTCCAGGGAACTTCCCTACCCAGAGATCAAACCCAGGTCTCCCACATGGTAGACAGACACTTTACTGTCTGAGCCACCAAATATCGATATGAAAGTGATTCATTTTGAGCAGTTTTCAGTTGGGGAGTAGGGGAGTGGGACAAGTGATGGAAGAAGGCAGGCAAGGTGTGCTCTCGAGCTAAATCCTACATAGGGTAACTTGGCCTTAATTCCATTAGGGAGCTTTGAAGACAATCCAAGTCACACTTCAGAGTTGTTCCTATCAGAGGCAAAGGAGGCCCCTGGCTCTATGTGAGCACAAGCAAAGTGAGCTCCTATAGTCCATGGCTACCCTCCAACAAAGGGACACATGATCCGTGGAGGGAGTGAAAGCATGCTGGAAGCTGGATGCACAAAATGAATTAAGAGTGCAGGGAGGTGAAGCAGAGCTGTGATGGCATGAGTCTTGCACACTGGGTTTGGGGTGCAGCCCCTCATTGGCCATCCATACATCCAGAGAAGAGTGTAGCTCCTCTGCTGCCATCCACACTCCCAATGGTTGACTTTCTTGGATTTGAAGGTGGGCACACTCTGTTAATTGCCTACTCAACATCCATTCCCTCCTTCTTCCTTGCCCACTGACCCCTGATTTTGTTCAGTTCAGCAATACGCCCAGCCTTTGGAGATGAGCCATGATTAATCTTTAACCTGAACATAACAACAATAGCCCTTGATTTTCTGGCAATTAAAGCTAAACTTTTGACATTTGGGGGCTATGAAATTATGTATGTATATATATATATATATATATATATATATATATATATATATATATATTCCCATTTCCTGTGATAGAGTTTTTAAATCACTTGGAATTTCCTGGGTGATAAGAGTGTCTTTTGTTTTAATGAGATGAATTTTTGTGGACCCCTGGATAGCTTCAGGATGGGGGCTGGTCGCCAGAAAGACTCTCATCCTCTAGGATGGGCAGAGCAGCTGGAGATTAAGCAAATGATTGATCATGTCTATGTGGTGGAGTCTTCGTAAAAAGTTCGGGGTTTGGAGAGCTTCCAGGTTGAAGAACACATTCATGTGCTGGGAAAGTGATGGGCCCCAAATCCAAGTAGACAGAAGCTCCTGCATTCAGGATACTTCCAGACTTCACCCAGCATATCTGTTCATCTGTATCCTTTATCATATCCTTTATTAGATAAATCAGTAAATAGGAATAAGCATTTCCCTGAGTTCTGTGAATTGTTCTAGTGAATTACCAAACCTAAGGCTTCCCTAAATCAGGGAAGCCTGATTTATAGTTGGTTAGAAGTATAGATGACAACCTAGAACTTGTGGTCAACATCTGAAGTGGAGGAGGACAGCCTTGGGGCGCTGAACCTGTGGGATCTGGTGCTATCTTCACGTGGATAGAGGCAGAACTGAGTTAAATTGTCAGACACAAGGCTGGTGTTGGAGAATTGCTTAATGTATTGGGGGGGGGGGGGTGTACATTTGATGACCATAGGTGAAGTGTGGTAGTAGGTGAGACTAAAGAGGAAACACAGGAGTGGATTTTTCATATACATTGGCCAATTGGACCTGCATGGAAGTCTTCTGAATGATTCTGGGAAGGCTCTACTACCTTGATTAAAAGGGGAGGAAGGCAGGGTTGGAGCAGGCTCTCCATTTTCCCTATTTCTGTTTTTTCCTGCCTTGAGCATGTGTGCCATGTCCACAGCTGTTAGCAACCATCTTGTGACCAAGAAGCAAAATGCAAAGATAAAGTCCAAGAGCACGTCAAAGGCCAAGTGCATCTCAGAGGTGCCAACTCTGGCATCATTCAGTTGCTGAGCCATTTCCAGAAGCCTCCTGCCTCTAGGCTCCTTGTGGTGTGAGAAAAACAATTCCATCTTTGTTTAAACCAGTTCTAGCCAATTTTCCTGTTAATTGAAGCTGAGTATATTCCTAAGCAATACAGAAGCCTGTGGGAGTCCAGTCTGACCTCTCCGTGCCCCTATGAACACTACATACAGGATGGATGGCAACCTCTCTGGGAGGCCAGCCCCAGAGTACAGCCACCTGCTCAGTCCTGGTCCCATCTGGTCCTGTCTCCTTCCAACTCCGGGTGGATCATAAAAATGCAAATCTCTTGTGATCAATCATACATAAGGAACAGGCAAGTTGGACCAGCAGAATCAGGAAGCAGAGCTTGGGAAGGTTCCCAGAGGAATAGTGAGAGAAACCTTTTTATGGCGTGTTTGTTTTTAGGCCCATAGGCAAAGAGAGAACCAGCATAGACACTTCTAGGCATGACAGTAATACTGATGTAAAAATACAACTGTAAATGCCACTGGCATTTATTGAGCATCCACTATATGCTTGGTGCTTCATCAGTTCAGTTCAGTCGCTCAGTCATGTCCAACCTCATGGACTGCAGCATGCCAGCTTCCCTGCCCATCACCAATACCTGGAGCTTGCTCAAACTCATGTCCATCGAGTCAGTGATGCCATCCAACCATCTCATCCTCTGTCGTCCCCTTATCCTTCTGCCTTCAGTCTTGCCCAGCATCAGGGTCTTTTCCAGTAAGTCAGTTATTCGCACCATGTGGCCAAAGTATTGGAGCTTCCACTTCAGCATCAGTCCTCAGCATCAGCATCAGAATATTCAGGACTGATTTCCTTTAGGATTGACTGGCTTGATCTCCTTGCAGTGCAAGGGACTCTCAAGAGTCTCCTCCAACATCACAGTTCAAAAGCATCAATTCTTCGGAGCTCAACTTTCTTTATGGATGTGGTCCAAATCTCACATCCGTACATGACTATTAAAAAAACCCTACCTTTGACTAGACGGACCTTTGTCAGCAAAGTAATGTCTCTGTTTTTTTAATATGCTGTCTACGTTGGTCATAGCTTTTCTTCCAAGGAGCAAGTGATGCTTCATACTTGTCATCTTTGCACAACTACTCAATGATACAATTTCTGTTGCATCCATGTTTCAGATGAGAGTAATGAGGCTTAGAGAGGTGAGGTCATTCACCTACAGTTGATCAGTTAGAAAGGGGCAGAGTCTGAATGCATGCCCAGACTGCCAAAGTCCAGCACCCATGGATTTAACCTCAATGGAACAGGCCAACAGTAGGTGTGAGGTGAAACACGGGTAGGGCAGGAAAGGGGATGCCCAACCCAATATTGTCTGCAGTTCACTGCACACTCTCCAAGCTCTGTAGGGCTCTTGGCTCTCCCTCAACTGGCCTGAAGCAGTGACCTGTCCCAGTGATAGTCTGTCTAGATACTCTACATCAGTATAAGCCTTTTGGTGCTTAGAACAGACACTCTTCCATAAAACAAATGTTTCTCTAATATTTGCCCAAGCCAGGCCTTGGCAAGCTATTCACCTGAAGAAATCTGAGTCTTTCTACCTACCATCATTTTTGAGGTTCTGCTGTAGAGCAATGTTTATGGGAATGAGAGAATTCTTCTCCCCCACCCCACCCCCATCCCCACTGCTTCCTTGTCTGTCTAACTTGCATGCCTCTGGAGGCATCCTCATTAGGTTGCTCCAAGCATCTCTTGAGAGAAAAGTCAGTTTGGACCACCAAAGACCAGGACCATGGACAGTTCCTTCCTGACTTGTAGCCGTTTCAGATCTCCCAGATCCCTTTACTTCTCCCTGAGCTGCTGCAAGTGTTGTGGCTAATTAATGACTTACGGCTGTGACCTTCTGTGGAGAGCTGGCTACTAGGAATGGCCCTCCCCAAGCCTGAGAAGCCAAGGAAGTTGCATTCCCTCCCCCAAGAGCATCCAGTGCCTGGCCGACATGAAGGGACAATCACCTGCCCCTTTGTCTCACTAAGCGGCCACTCCACAGTATGACTTACACCCTGGAGCATCCCTTGGGTGAGACAACACTAGGCTGTACCTGAGGCCATAGCCTTGCTTGACTCTCCCCTTTCTTATTCTGCTACCCTCCTTCCTTTACAGGTTTTCCTCAAGAGCCCTCCCTCAACAATCCACATGGATCCAATTCCTCAGACTCCGTTTCTAAGGAATCAGACCTAAGACAAACTCTGTACTGCATCCAATTTTTGAAAATGTCATTAAACCTTGGGTACCATTCAAGGACTATTGCCTGAGATCCATTTGAACTGTGTAGCCAGACAATTTCCCATCTTTGCAGCCTTGTTATGTATGACTGTCCACCTTTCAGATGACAGACCCTCTCTCACCTCCTATCTCTGTTTTCTCCTGCCCTCTATTTCCCAGGCTGCTTTCTGCTCCCTCAATCCTGATCCTGTCTCATATTTCCCACTTTTCCAGTCCTTCCCAACCAGATTCCCAACCAGATTTGCCTATATGCTCAGACTTTTCTCAGAACACTCCTTGCACTCCTGCCTTAAGTGAGAATGAGATTCCTCCACCCCCCACCACCACTCCCAGAGGACACTGCTGTCCCTGAGATTTTCTCAAGCACAGGCTGCTCATTCTGCCAAGGTACAAAAGGTCAGCATTCTCCTTGCTCCTCAAGAGAACTTTCTAAAGTCATTATGCCTCCACCCTCATATTAAAATACATCTCCTTTGTTTCTCATGCCATCTGGCAATATCATTTAAATCGACCAATTGCATATCCTTTGACACAGCAATTTCTCTTTATACAAAAATATTAGTGTGAAGTGAAAAGATATATGCAAGAACACTTGTAATGGCATTCCCCGCAACAATAAAAAAACAAGTAATCTAAACATCCATCAACAGGAATCTGACAGAAAATTGTAGAGCAACTGCACAGTAGGCCACTACACCCCTCCCAGAAGGAAGTGGTAGACTTTTTTGTAGTGACATGGGGAGATATGCACATGATATGTAATTATGTCCAGCAGAAAAACTGCTTGTGGACACATATAATATCATCTCATCTTAATAAAGAAAAAACAACAGAAACATGCATGTTTCTGTAAGATTAGGAAGATTGTCCTAAGCTGAATGATCCTTAGATAGAGATGACCTTGCCATTGCTGCTACAGTTGTGGTTATGGTTATAGAAGTTCTTGGAAGTGCCACACAATCTTCAAAGCCCATAAAATGAGACTGGAAAACATCATGCTCTTGTTACAATATGCTGATGATTGCTTTGTCCTCCTGGCAGGGGTTTACCAGGTCATAGTGATATTTAATGGCTCTGAAAGCCCCATGCTTAAAACTCTTTTAAATACACTGTGAAGTTGTGTATACAATGGAATCCCCATCTCATTCTTCCAGACAGGAGAGATCCAGGGGAGGATAACAATTCTGAGTGCCAAAAAATTGTTATGAAATTCAAGCTTTATTGTCTTCTCTTCCTGTAACAACAGCAACCCCCCAAATAATAAGCAAGTCAGCCTAGTATTGTCACCTCCCCTCCTACTTCTTGTCAGTAGGGCACTCATGGAAGCATGTGGAGCAGAGACACCCATAAGGATGAATATAAAGATGGGGGAACTTGGGCAATGTTTGCATTTGCTACTAGAGTATATCTCATCTTTTAGTAATAAATAAAGATTAAAATTAAATTTTAAAATACCACTTGATCCATCATACCATCATATACTTACAGAGGAGAAATCTCTGATAGAGTCCCATCAAGTACAGGGGTAAAGAACAGGAAATCTAGAACTACATTTCCTTGGTTATAAGGGTTGCAACCTTGGATAAGTTACTTAACCTCTCTGCAGGCTGACCGTATGGGCTTTGCTGGTGGCTCAGGCAGTAACGAATCTGCCTGCAATGCGGGAGACCCTGGGTTGGGAAGATCCCCTGGAGGAGGGCATGGCAACCCACTTCAGTATTCTTGCCTGGGGAATTCCCATGGGCAGAGGAGCCTGGTGGGCTATAGCCCATGTGGTCGCACATGAAATCAGACATTAAGCACGGCACAGCAAAGGGTGACTGTACAGTTTGTGCCCTGTGTACCTACAGGGGGCACCATGTGCATAGACCAAGTGAGAATGGCAGGCATCCTTGGAGTTGTGTTATGTGGCACAGCAAAGCCCTGAACCTCTGAGGTTTCAGCTTCCTCACCTGTAAGATAAGGATGATAACAGTCCCCACCTCTTACATTTATTCTGGGCATTTGGTGAATTAATCCATAAAACTGTACCTGGTACATTGTAAATATGCAATAAATGTTAGCTATCATAATTACTACTATCTCCATCACTACCATCAACATCATCATCATCAAGATAAGTCCAGGGAAGGGCCCCATGTCCTCATGGACCAATCTGATCTCTTGAGCACGAACTCCAAGCCAACCGTTAACTCTATGGAGAAGAAACACCTTTGCATTTTATTAGAAATGAAGACCTTGATGTGTACTTTCTCTGCTAGAGCACTCTTCTCCAGAGAGGCTGATGGCCTGAAGGCAATGGTCCTGCAGGAAGCGGAGCTGATCTCGAAAGCTCCCTGAAAGTACTACAAAGTGGGAAGGAGCTCTCCATGGTCCTGGATTTAAGAACTCAAACTTTGCTGTCTCCACCCCTCTGTGTTCTGACTATTGGCTTTGCCACTGGCAACCTCACCAAGAAACTTCCCCCTTTAAAGCTTTGCCTCAGCTCTGGTAATGTATTATCCGTATTTATTAGAAATATTTGCACTTTAAAGGATTCTTATTTCAAATTAAAATATCTTCTATGGTGGAATTTGTAGATCTTTAATAGACAAAAGGAAGTATTTTGGACTGAAGGGGCTTCCTAAAAGTTCATCCCACAGGTGGTTGTCTCCAGTTAACCCTGAGAAACATGCATTCCTGTTATCCTTACAAAGGTCTTTCTCTGGTCCCATGTCACCTTGAGTCAAATATTCAGGAGCAGAGAGGAAGGAGATGTGTACAGGTGCAGAATCTGTGCAGAGAAGCTGTTCGTATTGGATGACACTCAGTGTGTTCTGTTCCAGAGTGCTGCTCATGGGAATAATAGACAGGATCCTAGTCTTACAGGACTAAAGGATACAAGGGGAGGAAGTAGTAGGTTGTGGGGGGACTTGGAGTTGTCCCAGCTAAGGCTTATCTCTGCCACAGTGACTTAAGGATCTGGTTGGTTACAAAGAAGACTTAGAGGAAACATCAGAAGACTAAGTTGCAGACTGTCCTTACATCTCAGGTTAGGAAGTGGACATAAACTTTGGATTATCTTGATCATGGTCAGAAGTGGTGGTGGTATGGTACAGAGAAAGCTGTCCCATATCCTGTCAGGTCCTAGCCCTGCAGCAGCTTCAACTCACAGCCTGACAGATTCATCTCCCCGGGGTTGAGCTGGCATGTTTCACATCACCTCCTTCCCACCCTGTCACTCACCCTCTCCCTCACTTACTTACCCATACTCCCCCAATGCCTATGAATTCACTGGTCACACTTCTTCTATCCCATGCTCCAACTGGCAGACTTCTGGATCACCACCCACCCCTCCCACATACCTTCCTAGTACTGGCAGCAAATAAATAGACACATTTAGGTTGTTTTCTGGAGACTTCTCTATCATCTTCCATAACACTGATGTGCCTGGAATTATCCCATGCCTTGCTTAGTAGCTGGGTTTAGTCTTCATAGCAAATCAGGGAAGCTTCTTATTGCGCCCATTTTAAGGCTAAAGAAATGGAGGCCCAACACTCTTCATCTGTAAGATGGGGAGACTAAGATCTACCTTGTTTGGCTACTGTGAAGTCTGGAGATAATGCTAAGTGATGTGCACAGCACAGGATAAGTTGCTCCACACTTTACCATTGGACCATATCCAATTCCCTTTCTAGGCTATAAGCTCCTCAAGATTTGGAACAATGTTTTTTTTTTTTTAGTTTTGAACTATTTATTTAAAAGAGATTTTGCTTCTGAATAGGGTCCCTAATAAGCTGCAGGTGAAGATAAACAATTCATAGAATAAGTCTCTTTTGAGATAATTGCCTTGTTATGGTCCCCCACATCAATGTGCCAACTTATTGGGGTAGAATAATCATCATAATCATCACCATCATAATTATTATTATTTATTGAGCATCAACTATAGACCTAGGACTGTGTTTTGCATTTTAAAAACACGGTGGTATTTAATTCAAGCAATGTAGAAGTCAGCCCAATTTCAAGGTTGCAGAATAAGTAGGTTACATCTGCATACCCCTAACCCCTTCCTCTGGCACCCCACTCCAGTACTTTTGCCTGGAAAATCCCATGGACGGAGGAGCCTGGTAGGCTGCAGTCCATGGGGTCGCTAGAGTCAGACACGACTGAGCGACTTCACTTTCACTTTTCACTTTCATGCATTGGAGAAGGAAAGGGCAACCCACTCCAGTGTTCTTGCCTGGAGAATCCCAGGGACGGGGGAGCCTGGTGGGCTGCCGTCTATGGAGTCTCACAGAGTCGGACATGACTGAAGCGACTTAGCAGCAGCAGCAGCAACCCCTTCCTCATATTCAGAGGTTTATCCACCCCTACCTCGAGGCCCCATTACTCTTGAGGTGCATGCCTGAAATATTCTCACTATTCTGGCTTTTTTGGCAGCTTAATTGCCCAGCAAATTATTTGGAGCCTGGAGAAAATCAAGGTCTCAAAATGCTTCTGCTTCCCCTCCTTCCTCTCCTAGCATCTCTAGCATTGAATCTGAAACACACTATCAAACTCTTAATTATCAAGTCAATCAAGATATTGACTTCTAGAAATCAGTAGTAGTACTAAAAGTGTTACTGTTTATTGAGCCTTTACTACATTAGTGCATTTGGCACCATAACTACTCTGAGTTGTTACTATTATAATTCCCATTTCACAGATGTGCAAATTAGAGGTTATGTCATTTAATTAAGGTCACCGGAATAAAAAAAGGCAGAGTCAACTGTTGAACTTTTATGCCCCTCGCTTTATAAACTAAGCTCTTTCCTATTGCAGTTGAACCATTCTACCCTTAATGTATGTCTCAATATTGCTGCCCCAACAAGAGTAGACATGCATGGAGGACATGGATGTTTCCATGGGGGTAGTCTAATATTCAGGAAAAGATGTGAGTTTTCCTTTTGGAAATAGTCATGGACTTGGAAGATGCCCTGGAGAAGGAAAGGATAGGCTACTCACTTCAGTATTCTTGGGCTTCCCTGGTGCCTCAGAAGGTAAAGAATCTGCCTGTAATGAGGGAGACCTGGGCTTAATCCCTGGGTTGGGAAGATCTCCTGGAGAAGGGAATGGTTACCCACTCCAGTATTCTTGCCTGGAGAATTCCATGAATAGAGGAGCCTGGCAGGCTACAGTCCATGGGTTGCAAAGAGTCAGACTTGACTGAGCAACTTTCACTTTCATGGGCCTGAATCAGTTTTCAAGTTACTGGCTGAGAAATATGTCTAATGAAGACAGAGGGGTAGATTGTGAATTAAGGTTGCATTAAAGAAATAACGATGAGATATAAGAAGGTGGGCTATGACAAGTTGAAACTTCGGGGCCCCAGGTAAAAATGTTTATAAATAACTCCCCTGTTCAGAGGCTGAAGCATTGTAGCAGACATTAATAGAACTTATAAATATCTGGTTCTTTTTTTCTTGCCGGGTATTTTTTAAGTTGGGTGGTGAAAAGTGAAGTGAAAATGTTAGTCACTCAGTTGTGTCCAACTCTTAGCAACCCTGTGGCTTGTAGCCCACCAGGCTCCTCTTTCCATGGGATTCTGCAGGCAAGATTACTTGAGTGGGTTTTCATTTCCTTCTCCAGGGGATCTTCCCAATCCAGAAATCAAACCTGGATCTCCCTGACTGGAGGCAGATTCTTTGCCATCTGAGCTACCAGAGAAGCCCAAGTTAGGTGGTACAATGTTACTAATTCTAGCCAAGACTGTGAGCAGAAGTAATGTATAGCATTTGGGGGATCAATACATTAGAAAGGTCCTAAATGGCTCTCCACCACTCTCCCCTACCACAGCAAACAAGTGTTAAGAGACTAGAGTCACAAGATGGAAGCTCACCAAATCCCTAAATCACTGCTTAGAAGGGAACTGCCTGGGAGAGCCACTGAACCTGCTTCAGACTTTGTACATATAGGAAACAAATCTTTATTGTGTTAAGTGACTCACTGGTAAAGAATCTGCCTGCCAGTGCAGGAGATACAGGTTCAATCCCTGGGTCAGGAAGACCCCCTGGAGAAAGAAATGGCAACACGCTCCAGTATTCTTTCCTGGGAAAATTCCATGGAGAGAGGAGCCTGGTGGGCTACAGTCTATGGGGCTGCAGTCTATGGGGCTGCAGAAGAGTCTGACATGAAGAGGTGGCAAGAATACACAGAAGAACTACACAAAAAAGATCTTCATGACCCAGGTAATCACAATGGTGTGATCACAGACCTACAGCCAGACATCCTGGAGTGCAAAGTCAAATGGGCCTTAGGAAGCATCACTATGAACAAAGCTAGTGGAGGTGATGGAATTCCAGTTAGGCTATTCCAAATCCTGAAAGATGATGCTGTGAAAGTGCTACACTCAATATGCCAGCAAATTTGGAAAACTCAGCAGTGGCCACAGGACTAGAAAAGGTCAGTTTTCAATCCAATCTCAAAGAAAGGCAATGCCAAAGAATGCTCAAACTACCGCACAATTGCACTCATCTCACACACTAGTAAAGTAATGCTCAAAATTCTCCAAGCAAGGCTTCAACAGTACATGAACCGTGAACTTCCAGATGTTCAAGCTGGTTTTAGAAAACGCAGAGGAACCAGAGATCAAATTGCCAACATCTGCTGGATCATCAAAAAAGTGAGAGAGTTCCAGAAAAACATCTACTTCTGCTTTATTGACTATGCCAAAGCCTTTGACTGTGTGGATCACAACAAACTATGGAAAATTCTGAAAGAGATGGGAATACCAGACCACCTGACCTACCTCCTGAGAAATCTGTGTGCAGGTCAAGAAACAACAGTTAGAACTGGACATGGAACAACTGACTGGTTCCAAATCAAGAAAGGAGTACATCAAGGCTGTATATTGTCACCATGCTTATTTAACTTATATGCAGAGTACATCATAGAAATGCTGGGCTGGATGAAGCACAAGCTGAAATCAAGATTGCTGGGAGAAATATCAATGAACTCAGACACACAGATGATACCACCCTTATGGCAGAAAGTGAATAGGAACGAAAGAGTCTCTTGATGAAAGTGAAAAAGTTGGCTTAAAACTCAACATTAAGAAAACTAAGATCATGGCATCCAGTCCCACCACTTCATTGCAAATAGATGGGGAAACAATGGAAACAGTGACAGACTTTATTTTGGGGGGCTCCAAAATCACTGCAGATGGTGACTACAGCCATGAAATTAAAAGACACTTGATCCTTGGAAGAAAAGCTGTGACCAACCTAAACAGTGTATTAAAAAGCAGAGACATTACTTTGCCAACAAAGGTCCATCTAGTCAAAGCTATGGTTTTTCCAGTAGTCATGTACAGATGTGAGAGTTGGACTATAAAGAAGGCTGAGCACTGAAGAATGGATGTTTTTGAACTGTGGTGTTGGAGAAGACTCTTGAGAGTCCCTTGGACTGCAAGGAGATCCAACTAGTCAATCGTAAGAGAAATCAGTCTTGAATATTCATTGGAAGGACTGATGCTGAAGCTGAAATCCCAATACTTTGGCCACCTGATGTGAAGAACTGACTCATTGGAAAAGACCTTGATTCTGGGAAAGACTGAAGGCAGGAGAAGGGGATTATAGAGGATGAGATGGTTGGATGGCATTACCTACATGATGGACATGAGTTTGAGTAAACTCTGGGTGTTGGTGATGGACAGGGAAGCCTGGCACACTGCAGTCCCTGGGGTCACAAAGAGTCGAACACGTCTGAGCGACTGAACTGAACTGGTGTGTGTGTGTGTGTGTGTGTGTGTGTGTGCATGCGCGCGCGCGCGCATGCTTAGTTGCTGAGTCGTGTCCAACTCTTCTGTGACCCCATAGACTGTAGGTCACCAGGCACCTCTGTCCAAGAGGATTCTCCAGACAAGAATACTGGAATGGGTTTCCATGCCCTCCTCTGGGGGATCTTTCTAAACCAGGGATCAAACCCAGTTCTCTTGCTTTGCAGGTGGATTCTTTACCATCTGAGCCAGTAGAGAAGCCCATGAATACTGGAGTGGTTAGCCCCTTTCTCCAGGGGATCTTCCTGACCCAGGAGTCGAACCAGGGTCTCCTGCATTGCAGGTAGGTTCTTCATCAGATGAGCTACTAGGGAAGCCCTAAGTCACTGATATTAGGGGGTTATTTGTTATTTCAGCATAACCTAATCTATCCTGACTGATGCCTCAGAATGCCTTATAGAACTCACCTGGGGTGATGACTAGAAGGTCGGGGAAGAACTGTCTGGTGAAAATCAGTAACTGGGCTGAGATGGAAACATAGGGTGTAGTCAGATTCCAAGAATGGAGACTAAGCAAGCTCAAATGCCTCTTGAGGAAGGAAAGGAAATTTGAGAGTGAACACCAAGGATGAGTGCTAGATTTACCCAAAAGCCAAAACCATAGGCAGATCACCAAGGATGAGAGTTGATTTTTCATACATCCCATTCCCCATGTAAGGTCCTATGCAAGCAGATGCAATTGCTATAGTAACTGGCTTTTCTATTTGTAGTGAGCTTCTGGGAGAAAGGCCCCACCTCTTGTCCTGATTGGAGGTCCCCTCAGTGCTTTGCTCTCTGCATTGTACATCTTGTGTTGGGTGGATCAGAAAAGCTTGCTGAGTTAACAAAGGAAAGCTGAGTCTTGCTTGATCCAATTCTGATTTCTGCCCTGAGATTCATTCCTTGGTCCTTACGGTTGACATTTTTCACAGTAAAAATATTTTCTCTATGAGACTATTTGGTTAATATCTATTAAACTCACATTTAACTCCACCAAACCAGGGCCCATGTCCTGAATATTTCTAAATTCCACAATGGGATCTTCAGGAAAGGTGATGAATGAATGATGGATGCCTGATTTGTGAACTCACATGGAACATTTCTGCTTCTTGCCAGGTGGATCTGTCTCCTGGGCCTTCTGTTTCCAGTTGTGTTCTTTGCCAGGTCTTCAAAAGAGGTCATCCAATTCTGACCCTCTTTGTCTCTGGTCTACTGACTTCATTGACTTATGAAGGGAGATCTTCATCTGAAAATTCTCTGGCTTTTCAAGACAGGAGCAGTGAGAAATGGGCCCTTCACTTAGTTGATTGAACCAACAAAAGGGAAGTTTGAGACAGAAAATGAATATAGATCTAGCTGCAGCAATTAGAGGGGAAATCGATAGAACATCATCAACAGCGTCAGACCCGTGTAAGTTGGCATCTCCAGGGATGGAGTGGCAAAGCACTGCTCATTTCATTTTTGTTTTCCTAACTTAATCCTCAGCAAGTGAAGAGGGACAGGTGTGGTGGACGAGGTGGCAGAGGAGAGGAAACAGGTAAGATGAGATGGAAGAGAAGCGCAGCATTCCTTCTCACACCACTGCCGCTGACCATGGTACCAAGAATGTGATAGGAAGTCATCCCTCACAGAAGACCAGTTTGAGATTCAAACAGGCCTGGGTTTGAATCTCAAACCCCTGTGGTGCTAGTATGTAAGTGTCTACAGAAAAATGATGGAGCCTCACTGAGCCACACTTTACTCAGCTGTAAAATGCGGATTTTGAGGCTGTTCCACACATTTCTCATGACGAGGAAATGAAAAACATATGCAGAGCCCTGAGAGCAAGTGCTGTTGAGCCACAGTAGATACCATTTTTTCTAATGCTCCTTTACCTGTACTTTGACCCAATAAAGCTATTTTCCTTTTTTTGCGGGGGCGGGGGGGGCGCTTCTTCTTGGGTGAAGTTTTATAGTCTTTGTTAGGTCATAAGTATCTTTGAGACTTTAATAATCAAACATGAAGTTTTGAGATTCACAAAGATCTGGCTTTAAACACCAGTTCCACCTCTTGCTGGCTGTGTGATCTTGAGTATACTACTCAATCTCTCAATGCTGTCATTTCTTCATGAATAAAATGAAATTAACAATAGTGCCTGTCTTGTAGGATTATCACCTATAGTGATAAGGATTAAAACAGTTAATATATGCAAATGCATCAGTGATTAGAACAGTGTCTGGTACATAATAAGTTTGAGTAAATGTTTGCTATAATTAATAAAAGTCATAGAAATGCCTCTATTAAAATGCACACAGGCACACATATGCATACAATCTCGTGAAAGTAATCTCCAATCCTTGTTTAGTGATTCTTTCAGGGTGGAGTCCAGACGCTAGCCTGGCATTGCTACTGTGCATTTTCTGGCTCCAGTCTCCAGAATTGGGTCTGTAAATTTACGGAGGCCCCACTTATGCCATTGTAACAGGACACCTCCAAACTATCCCACTGGAAATCAATTGCACAGCTTTCAGCTCTGTCCACTTAGAAGTCTAGATGGGGCATCTGCCAGGCAGTGATTTAGGGCCGAGGCTACTCAGGCTTGAGAGAGGGTCCAGCAGTCTAAATTCCAAAGTTCAACCAGTGCACTTTGTCTGATCTTGGCCAAGATCGATACCTAAAGTATTGCTCTCAGAAGCAGGAAAAAGGCAACCATAGGTGGCCCTGATTATCTCAGGCTGAGAATATACTGTAGGAGCCTGTAGGCAGAAGTATCAAGGCCAGTCTGCAGAGAGGCATGGAGGAATCTTAGCAGATGTGAGGCAAGGCCCCAGCCAAAACAAGCTGCTATAATTCAAGAGTTTCGAAATGAAGGGAAAACCAGGGGCTGGGTCAGAAGCCTGTCAGTAGGGCAGAGCACACATCCGGAATAGGGAGACTGTGCGGTGAGACTTGCAGGACCCGTCTCAGCTCGTGTGGCAGGCACGGCTCTCTTGCTAGTGGGTCAGGAACCTCTGATCCCAAAAGGTCCTGCTCCACCAGTGGAACTGAAGCCAAAAGGCTGACCCGTCTTCTTCAGAAGTCCTGGAGACAGTGTTCAGGACTGCTGCACCTCCAAACCAGAGAGAGTTGGGAAATGATGTGGCAGTTGGTGAAGTCAGGAGGACTTGCAGAACAGCATTAACCTCTCAGATGTAGCTGTGTGAGTGGTAGATGAGCAGGAAAAATCAGGCTCAGATGATAGAGCTGCCATTGTCCTCTCCCAGAATAGGCAGGCAAGCCAGACACTGGGGTGGGCCATCCTTGGGGACCTTTAGCCTGGATTGGTTGTATCTAGAGGTGCGATGGAGAAGTAGGCAGGGTCAGCATTGTTTGGGAGGCCCTACCCCACAGTGGGCACCAGGGAGGTGGTTCCAGCACAAGATAGAATCAGCCACCTCGTTAACTACAGGTCCAGTGTCTTTCTGTGGAGATAGTGGAGTGGGAAAAGGAAAGTATTTGAGCATCAGTTAGTCCTGGCTTTAAATCCCAGCTCTGCCCCTGGTTAGCTGTGTGACTTTGAACAAGTGACTTAACTTCTCTGGGCCTCATTTTTTAAAATCTGTAAAATGAAGGAGAATCATACCAGTCTAACTATTAAGGATGTAGACTTGAGTCTATGAAATCCAGATATATGTGGAAGGGGGCTCACCAGAAACTATTTGGCATAAGAACTGATTCAGTATTTTATCCGATTAACTAACCAATCATTTAACAGGTATTTATTGAAGGCCCACTCTCAGCCAGTTAGGAGAAACTGCTGAGAAAGGAGAATCAGACATACAGGACTTGTCCCTGTGAAACAGTCTTTGGGTTGAGTTTGTGGAGTAGAGGGAAGAAGGAGAAAGAGAAAAAGAGAGGGCAGGGAGGTGTGCTGCTTGAGCTCAGCATGATTTCTGCTGCTTGTACCTTTTTCCCAGCCTAGTTCCCACTGGTTTCATACCAGCGTCCAGTGGTTAAGGTGTGTATGATGGGTACACAATTCAGTCTCTGTATTGTGTCTGTGCATGCGTGCTAAGTTGCTTCAGTTGTGTCTGACTCTTTGCAGCCCTATGGATTGTAGCCTGCCAGGCTCCTCTGTCCATGGGATTCTCCAGGCAAGAATACTGCAGTGGGTTGCCATGCCCTCCCCCAGGGGATCTTCCTGACCCTGGGGTCCAACCAACTTCTCTTATGTCTCCTGCATTGGCAGGCGGGTTCTTTACCACTAGCACCACCCGGGAAGCCCGCTGTATTGTATATCAGGGCACAAACAGATCTGCTCTAGGGCCCCACTAACAGTACACGGCAGAACAGAGAGGAGGGGAGAGGCGTCATCTCCAGATTTGCCACCATGCAGTGGCAGGAAACACAGTGCCTCATGGCTCAGTGGCAAGGACCTGGGTGCAACAGAATGGAGCCCATGGAAATCTTGGCAGAGCCTGTGAGCCCATATTAGATGGGAACCTACAGATACATTGGTAGGGAGTGGAAGATTATACCCCAGAATTTGCGGGCAACAAGTCTGTGAAATCTGAGTGGTTGTTAGTAAAGTGATCCCATCTGGATATAGAGGTGAGCAAAGACTATGGTGGGCTCAATTACACTATACTGCAAAGCTACTGTGCAGACATGTGGTGATGCAGTTAAAGGGTTTGGTGCATTGTAGACCTTTAAAGTGGAAGTTGCTATAATAGTGACTGTTATTGTTGTTAGTGGGATCGTTATTACTGCACAGATCTGGGCAATAATGTCAGTGACCACCAGTTCTGGCTGGCTGAGCAAAATCCATGCTGGGAAGAAGAGGAAAAAAAATCCCAAATCGCAGTTTTCTAGGTTTGCATCAATTTCAAACATGTATGGCCCAGAGCTCTGGAATGAGGAGGAGTGGGCTGACCTGCTGACAGCTGCCAGGACCACATGAAGGAGGCACAGGAAATCTGGGGGAAGGGCTGGTAGATGAAACTCAGGGACACAAAGCCCCTGCTGGGCTACTGAAGTCTTGGAGGGCTTCCATGACAAGCTCACACTGTGTTCTCTGTTGGGATGGGGTCCTGGAAGTAGCAAGTATTGATGGCAACTATGTGCCAGATGGTGAAGAAGACATGGTCTGCCATGGGCATCTGTTCCTTGTGCAAATCAGCATCCTCACCCTTCTTCTAAGATACCCAGCTTCTCTCTGGGCAAAGACCTCTTTCCCAGTCTAAACATAAGCCAATCAGAAAGCTCTGCCTTCATCTGGCCACAGTGATTGGCTCAGGAATAAGCACAAGGTCCAATCAGAACCTGAGGATGAAATAAGGCTCAGGGGGTTAGGGGAGGGAGAGCTGATTCTAGAATATTTCCTTGTCTGAGCTTAGAGCAGAGAGGATGTGGTTGCTGGAGCTGATGCAGCTCTTTTGCCGCACAAAGGAAATGTCTGTCTGAGAACAGAGCCAACCTGAAAGAAAGAAGCCCAGAAATGGAGAGAGAAACCAGGTATTCCTTGGTGAAATTGCCTGAACCCCTGGACCAAACTACACCTGAAACCAGTCCTATCCTCTGGTTCATAACAGTTGTAAGAGACATAAATTGTCTTGTGCTCAATCCCGTTTGGACTGGGCTTTCTCTAACCTGCCCCCGAAAGATAACTGAATCAAAAATCACTGTCTTCAGAGGATGCCCTGTCTAGAAGGGGAGGCAGATAAGCAGATAGACAGGACACACAAGGGCAGCTTCTCTGTGGATACAAAAGAGGGCAGTGAGAGCTCCAGGCGCTGTGGTTGGGGTGGAGTGTCCCTCATTCCTGAAGAAAGAGGGAGGGCTAACAGTGGACATCAGGGAAGGTAAGAATGAATGGAGAGCACCTCAGTTCTCATTTGTCAATATTCCCAGTCACTTCCAGCCTTACCCTACTTTCCAGTTTCTACCTTTTCTACTCCCTGCTTTTAGCTAAGTGTGACCTGATATCCATCCATCCATTTGTTCATCCATCCACCTGCCCCCGCACCCAAGCTTAGCTACAGTTTCACCATCTATTCCAGTAGTAAAGCTGAGTCATACACTCTGTACTGGGGGCCCTCAGGAGTTTCATGCATCTGTACCTGGGGTCCAAGGTTAATACTAAACCTCTTTGTGTAGAGCAGACAACTGTCTCTATAGTGAAAGATGCAGAAAGCCCCTGGAGAATTAGGCAAGAGTGGGAGGGAGGGACAGACATGGGGAACAGAACTGGAGTGGAAAGTGGCCTCCATCCTGGCTCAACCTCTGCTCAGAATCAGGGTGTCTTGGTGAAAAGAACACTGTGTTTCCCACAGGAGCAAGGAACAAGCTTTTTTATGCAGTAAACTTCTTCACGAGAGAGGAGGAGTAGAAGGCAGGTTTACTAATTGTGCCAGTCTTTCATACCTTCCTTCAGCTCATCACCTGTTCTGGTCACAGAGATGCTCAGGAATCATCCTTGCAATCAAGCCACCTATGGTCTTATACCATCAATTACTTCACACTGGGCATCTTTCATGGAATTCAGGTGAGCTTCGCTCTGGCTGTCAATCCTTAGCTTCAAAAGTGAGACAGGTCCAGGTCTAACCCACCTTGGCGTCAGGGGTCCATTCCTGATACTCATAAAACTATCAACTACGTTATTTTTACTAATTTAACCAAATTCAATTATTTTGTTCTTGACATTTTATTTCCTAAATGCAAAAGTAGTTCTTTACTAATTCAGAAAATTTGGACAACTCACAGAGAAACACAAGGGAAATAAAGACTGGTAATCTACCGCCAAGTGAAAAGTAAATATTTAGAAAATAAATATTTCTAGGTACACACACACAAACACACACACAGTTATGGTGTTATCTATATTATTCTGTAGCCTGTTTTTTCCACTTACTACTATATTACAAACATGTCAGCAAATAATCTGTAATTTCATTTTAATGGTTCCATAGCCTCCCACAGTATGGATATTCCATAATTTAACCAACCGCTTATGGATACGCAGATTATTTCCAGGTTTCACCAACATAAATAATTCTTTATGGAATATACTGATCCACATATAAATAGTTGCACATATACTTACTTCGATCATTTAAATTCCTAGAAATAAAACTGCTGAGTCAAAGATCTGCATTGCAATGTTTTTAAGACTTTTGATAAATATTGCCAAATTGCCCTCTAAAAAGGTTGCACCAATTTGCACGCCCTCCAGCAGGGTATAAGAATGCCCAATTCCCCACACTCGTTGATTTAATTTGCATATCTTTTGTTTCCAGTGAGGCTGAACGTTTTCTCATATGTTTATTGTCTGCTTGTAATTTTTCTTTAGTGAATTGCCTGCTTATGTCAATTCCCTGTTTTTTGGGCGGTGGTTATCTTTTTCGTTTTAACTTCTGAAAGCTCTTCATATACATTAACCTTTTGTTTATAATGTGTGTTTATTATATTTCCCCCAGTGTGCCATTTGCCTTTCAGTTTTGCTTATGGTGGTTTTTTAGGTGCAGTGAAAATTTTCTTTTTAAGTAATCAAAGTCATCAATCTTTTTCTTTACTGTTTTTGCTTAGAAATGCTTGAATGCTTAGTGACACTTAGTGATACCTATCTAAGGCCTAACCAACCCCAAGTTTATATCAGCATTCTTCTAGAATGCTCCTCTAATGTTTTTATGATTTTAATTCCATTATATCTAATGCTTGAACCACCTGAATTTTATTTTGTTGTATGCTATGCAGTAATGCTTTAACTTCCCCCCCACTCCCTCCCCAAAGAGTTGACAAACACTCCCAGCCAGCACAGTGGCTTCCCTGATTTGAAGCAGATCTGTGCCATTTAAACCAGGTCTGACAGCTCTGGAGGTAACAGCGATCTCTCTGAATGGGGAAGTAGTTTTCAAAAGAGGATAAAGCATGATGTTTTCATTCTTGCCCCCAGTTGGTCCTGCATGTCCATCATCATTTAGCCAGCAATATTTACAAAGTACCTACAATGTGCAATCTGGGAGCTGCTGGGAATAGGAGTAAGACAGCATTTCTGCTCAGCACTTTCCAATATCCACATCACATGTGCAGTGAACGCTGTGGCGTGCCACACAGAGCCCTCCTGCAGGACTAAGGCTTTTACTCCCCAGGTGGTCAGGAATGTTGCTGCTGACAGCCCCAGGTTACCTCCCTGGGAGTTGCCCTCCTTCCTTCAGAGGTTGCTGCCCTGCCAAGTTATATGCCTTCCCAAGGGACAGCCCACACCCCTAGTCTATGAGTAAGTTCAAAGGCCCAGTCCCCTTATTTTAATTCAGGGCAACTCTGAAAGGCCACCCCAGTTCCAGAGCTCCTTGTGGGATCTGCTAAGAGCTGTCAAAACTACTACATCTAAGCTCAATCTCTATCTCTGCCTGACCCTGTCTCTTTCATTCATTCCCTTCCAGGGGCCCCTGAGAGCCCCCCTCACTGCCCCCACCATACCCCACTCTGGGACAATTAATTTCTTGTATGCAAATCTTTCTCTCTGGAGAAAGATGCAGGACTCTAGCTTCTGCTTTCCTGAAAACTATGGATAGATGCAAAGGTGACTCCTGGGACCCCAGCAGGCTGGCATGGGCAGGGCTCAATTCAGCAGGCTTGGCACCATCTTCCTCATAAGAACTTTATACATCAGATATTTTGTATCTCTTGAAATATATCTTGAATTACAAAATGAGCTCTGAACAGAAGGACCATTTAGCATCAAAATTACGAGTTTCAGTTTTAGCAGCAGAATCATGGTTGCCAAAGCCCTCTTGCAGAAAACTTGCACCAATTAGTCCCTAAGCTCAAGGACAAGATACTAATAAATGCCACAATTTAATTGGCTTGTTCTCACCCAATCCCACCTGGTGGTGCTTCATTTCCCTGATCTGAACAAAACTGGGCCCTTGTTCTTGGACTTTAAGCATAACTAGGTTCTTCTCGTAAGAATATTCACATAATTACCTTCATTTCTTGGCTGATGTTGACATGTGTCTGTGTGAGTAGCACGAAGCACATGGGTGTGTGTGTGTGTGTGTTTACAGGAGGCATAGTGCTTGACACTGAGGCCCGGATTTCTCTTTAGATCAATTACCATAAAGGAGACAGGGGCACAACAGCCCCTCCTGAGACATCTACGCCTATTCATGCATTTTGCTTTTTCCTTTGTGGCTGCAGCAAATGCAACTCAACTTCTCCAGACAATGGGAAGATTTATTAGCTCATGTTACAACCAGTCCAGAGGTCCGGCAACTCCCGGGTTGATTAATTCAGTGGGCCATAGATGTCATCAAGGATTCAGCCTCCTTTTATATTTTCTCTCTGCCGCCTAAAACATCTTAGCTTTGTCCTAAGTCTGGTTCTTCCCATAGCTGTGACCATTTCCAGCACCACATCAACACACTGAGGAAAAGACAATGCCTTCTTTACCAAGGGTCTGTTTTCAAGAGCAAGTTAATCCCTCTCAGAAACTTCCCTGCAGGCATTCCTCATGTTATTGTCCAAAATTGAGGTCCAGTTTTCCGTGGTGCAAATAGGAATAACCAAGGATGGTTTAGATTCAGGAGGCACCTAAAGGCTGTGTCCACTCCTCCCAAGGCTCAGGGCACGATGAGAAAAGTTAATAGTCAACAAAATAGGGCTCCTCTGGGAAGGGGGATGTCTGGGGTGGGAGTGGAGGTTGGGAGTGGGCAACCACGATGCCTGCCACACTTAACCAGCTCATCAGGCAAATAGGGAGGAAGGATGCTTGGCTTCGAGGCAGTGCAGGAGAGAGGAACACGGCAGCGTAGGGGACAGGTAAGAGGAGGGGATAAGCCTCACACTTCACAGGTGTGTGGGCACCTCGATGCCCTTGTGCCCAATGAGCTGCAATCCCCTTGTTCCCAGAGCTCTCCCATCCCCCTCTCTAGCTGGGATCCAAGCCCTGGTGTGTTCGACATCAAACACTGAACGCATTCCCATCTGCTTCCATTCTTAAAGATTCTCCTATAGTCAAGTGATGGCAGAAGAAGAGGCTGGCAGGAAATGAGATAAAGGGGGCCTCCACAGCGGGGTTCTCTGTGAGCTGCCCACAGATCTTCAAAGGCCTTAGGGCTATCACACACGGCCCCCAGTCCTTTGGACAGATATTTAGCATAATCTTTAGACTTGTAAAGGTTAGAGCAAATATTAGTAGGGATAAAAGACTTCCGAAAGAAGAGGAAGAGGTCACTACAATCAAACACTGAGTTACTATGCTTGTCGCTTGCCTCTTGGCCCAGACGATTGACATGCTAGGGTATTTAAAAACACTTGCAAAGGCAATTGCCCAAGCACAATTTGTTGACCCTTGAGGGGCTATACAAGTCTGGTTGGGACTGCAAGTCTGCAAACAGCCAAGTGTCATTTATATTTTCAAAGCCTTGGAGAGAATAAGTCTCTGAAGCCATTTTCTGCACCCAGGAAAGCACTCAGGGTCTGAAGGGGCTGGACACTGAGTGCCCAGACGTGGACTCAGGCGCATTGTCTGGCTGCACAGGCACGTTTAGAGCAGGTCGTGTCAGACTGACCTGGTTTCTGCCTCTATCAGGACACTCGAGACTGAGGGCAGGGACCCACTGAGATCACTCTGAGAGCAGAGTGGTAGACACGAGGTCAGGCACTGTAGGCCCCAGCTCTGCCTAGTTGCATGAAACAGAAAGTCTCAAGTCCCTCAAGCCAGGCTCACTCGATCTGGGCAGTGACTTAGGTGCTGCGTCTGTCTGGGTCACCTGTTTGTCTCCTGCTGGGATATCCTAGCCCTATTCACTGATGTCCGCAAACAAGACAGAGTTCAGAGGTCAGTAGTCATCCATTCACTCATTCACACGCTCAGTTACTCTTTCATGCATCTCTCTGCTGATTATTTATGAGTGCTCACTATGTGGTAGGCAGGATGCCAAGAACTAAGGATACAGTAGAGAATAAAACAGACACAGTCCCTGCCTGCATGGCACATACAGTCCAGTGAGACCTCAGGGGAGGGTTGTGGAATCCCTCCCTGGCATTTAGATAACAGGTGAAGTGAAGTGAAAATCTCTCAGTTGTGTCTGACTCTTTGTTACCCCCTGGACTGTAGCTTCCCACTTTCCTCTGTCCATGGGATTCTCCAGGCAAGAATACTGGAGTGGGTTGCCATTTCCCATCTTCAGGGGATCTTCCCAACCCAGGGTTCAAACCTGGATCTCCTGCATTGCAGGCGGATTCTTTACCAGCTGAGTTGCCAGGGAAGCTTTAGATAACAAGAGTGCTTCTCAAACTGTAATGTACATAGAAATCACCTGGGGGGTCTTATTAAAATACAGATTCTGATATAGTAGATTTGGGACAGACCTGGGATTCTGAATATCTGATAAACATCAGGGCTGAAGCTCATGCTATTCCTCCCGGGACCACGCTTTGACTAACTAGAAACTACAAATGCCTCGTGTGACGAGATGCTCATTCTCTTTCCTAAAAAGATAAATGTGAGCCATCTTGGCAGCAGCCTTGTATCAGTAACCGTCTCCTGGTGAGCCCCACCCTCCTGGATGTCCAGAATTTCTTCCTATCGCTGACCTCAATCCGGGGAATGATTTCATTCCAGTCAGCATAATGCTAGTTTCCTGGAGGCTCCTTTGCATAGACGTAGAATCACAGCTCCAAGGACAGTGAAGGGAAGATGATCCAGAAGTAATCAATTCAGCCAATCCCCGTCTCACTTCCCTCCCTGAAGCTGCCCACATCACCATCATCACCATCATCCATCAGTCTCACGATAGCAAACACTTACACTGCACTTACTGTAAGCCAGGTATTGTTCTTAGCATATTAACAAGGTTATTGACATATTTTAACTCACCAACAAGCCTATGGAGTAGGTCCTATAATAGGTAGGTACTTAGTAGTACTTCTGTTTTGCTATCCCTTGGAGAAGGAAATGGCAACCCACTCCAGTGTTCTTGCCTGGAGAATCCCAGGGACAGGGGAGCCTGGTGGGCTGCCGTCTATGGGGTCGCACAGAGTCGGACACGACTGAGCAACTTAGCAGCAGCAGCAGCAGGAACCTAGGCACAGAGAGGTTAAGTAACTTGCTCGGGTTCACACAGCACAAAATCCAGGTTTCCAACCTCCAGAGCTCATGCTCTTAGCCAGACTATGCAATATATCAGAAACATGGAAGACTTTGCATTCCTCCATTATGAGTTCCAGTGGGAGGTGCCAGAGCCAAATGCGGGAGAGCCTTGGATCCCTCTAACAGGTCTCTGCTGTGATGCAGCTTGGGAGGAGGAGAAGGACAGGCAAAGAAAAGCAGAGTTAGGGTGTGTTGACTGATGGCTTTGAAATTTTGGTGAGATTAGATCTGCCTGTTAAACTGCCTGCAACTTGTAGGTGGATTTGGGGAGCCAAGGGGAGGCAGAGGTGTGGAGGTGGGATGGAGCTGTGCTTGCATAAAGAATAGGCACTAAAGGAGACCACTTTCCTGGTTTTTGCTGCAGAATCTGGGAAGCGATTCAGTCTGGACTTGCAGACCATGGGCATATAGTGACCCTGCAAGATAGGAGGGTCCCTCCCTAGCTCAATGTGGGAACCACTCTCTAGAGACAACCTGTGGACTGGTCTAAGTGAAGGAGAACCCTGGGGATGCCAGACATAGCATCACTTTGTTCACAACTTCATCCTTTCCCTTCAAAACCTTTGCTCAGTTTAGGAATGATGCCATGAAGTTGGAGGGAGGACCAGAGATAAAAAGAAAAAAAAAAAAAAACCATGAAACCATGAACAATGAAATGAATTCATTTAAAATGTATTAAAGAGCCTGCTTGTTTACATTATTATTGTCCCCAAACTATTTCAGAAGCTTAAACTGACTTTTAAATTTAGCCTCAGGTTTCCCAAACCAACTTTGATCCATTGGAATAATTGACAATTACATGGAAACAAACTTCACTCTAATTGCACTGTCCCTGGTTGAAGCCTCAGGAAGACTAGGCTGATAAAAGACCCATTCGATCATCCAGGCCTCAGAGGCTGGTGCGAGATGACAAGTGAGCATAGTGGGGAGGGCCATCTGATCCCGGCTATTGCTGCTTTGCGTGACTGGGAGGAAGTCCAGCACAGCCCCCTGGGCTACTTTGACACGAGTGTCCAGTGCTTGCTTATTTTGTAGGTAGGTAGGATTTCACAAACAAAAGAACCATGATTTTTTCCTCTTCTTCTAACTTTCCATGTAACCTAAAGTTTGTGACTTCGTAATTCTGGAATTCCCTTTTCCCCTTCTGCAAAATGGGTGAAAAATTTGACCTTGGAGTTAAGTGAAATTGTCTTGAATCATCAAGAGACTCGGGCTCTCCTAGTTAAGCCATTCTATGGTATGTGAACATGAGACATTAATGTCTCCTCTCTGGATCTGAGTGTCCCAATCTGTAAAACTGGGGAGTTGGTGTCCAAACACTCACCCTCAGTGAATTAGTAAGAGTGTATCAGGTGGCAGAAACTTAGGATGGGGGGCATGGCAGGAGGTAGGATTGGAGAGGTGGGTAGGGTGGGGTTGAATGGGATGCTGGAATATGGACAGTGCCGCCATGCTGGGGAGCAACATGGCAGGACTTCATCAACTGAGGAAGCAGATGCCCCCTGACCCCACAATTCTGCAGAAAAATTCTCACACCAGTCCACAGGGATATGCCAGGAATACTCATGGTGGTATGATGTGTGGAGAGGGAGTCGGAGGTAATCCAACTATTCTGCAGAGCAGTGGAAGCAATGGAACCAGATGCATGCACAGCAGAGTGGACAAGAGTTAACACAGGGCCGAGTAGAGAGAGAAGAAACAGGGCAGATCCTGAGCTCAGATCTGTTTAATGGAGATTAAAACAATCCTTACTTTCCAAGGATACATACAAATGAAGGAATGTACATTTTAATAAAGTATATTTGTGTGGCTGTCATAATAAGAGGAATGGTGAGAAAGGAGATTGCACATACATAAATGAAATCAGAGGGGCTCTTGTATAGATCATGACACGAGCATCTTTCAGAACAAGGAGTGTGATACCTTGACCCTTTGTACCTGAGATCCAAAAATGACCCCCAAGCAAAACAAAGCAAAAAAACCCACATTCACAACATAAGGCATTCCTTGGTTTACCCTGTTGGTAATAGGGAAATTGTTTTGTTTTGCTTTTGTTCTTTTTAAGCAGGAGAGTTCAGTTCAGGTCAGTCGCTCAGTCATGACCCCGTGAACCACAGCATGCCAGGCCTCCCTGTCCATCACCAACTCCCGGAGTCCACCCAAACCCATGTCCATTGAGTCGGTGATGCCATCCAACCATCTCATCTTCTGTTGTCCCCTTCTCATCCTGCCTTCAATCTTTCCCAGCATCAGGGTCTTTTCAAATTAGTCAGCTCTCTGCATCAGATAGCCAAAGTACTGGAGTTTCAGCTTCAACATCAGTCCTTCCAATGAACACCCAGGACTGATCTCCTTTAGGATGGACTGGTTGGATCTCCTTACAGTCCAAGGGACTCTCAATAGTCTTCTCCAACACCACAGTTCAAAAGCATCAATTCTTCTGCACTCAGCTTTCTTTATAGTCCAACTGTCACATCCATACACGACCACTGGAAAAACCATAGCCTTGACTAGACAGACCTTTGTTGACAAAGTGATGTCTCTGCTTTTTAATATGCTGTCTAGGTTGGTCATAACTTTCCTTCCAAGGAGTAAGCGTCTTTTAATTTCATGGCTGCAATCACCATCTGCAGTGAATTTTGGAGCCCCCAAAAATAAAATCAGCCACTGTTTTCCCATATTTGCCATGAAGTGATGGGATTGGAATAATACAATTTTATTTACGTTTTAGAAAAATTGTTCAGATGGCTCTGTGGAGAATGGACTGGAGAGAGAAGGTCTGAGGCCTGGGAAACCACTGAGGAGGCTGAAGCCAAGTCTAAGAATAAATGGCAAAGCTCGAATGAAGGTCACAATTTGAAGATGGGGAGGGGCAGCTGAGCCTTTAAGGAAGAGAGCGGCTTATGAGCTGGTGCCACACCCAGTGGGTCACAAAGAGAATGCTAGCTCTGGGGTAAGGAAGGGTATGAACCTGTAGATTCAGGGGCAGAGGTGCTGGAAGGGTCAGAGCCTGGGAGAACTCACTGGGGACCCCAGGGCTAGGTGGGAGTCTGGCAGAGGTTGAGCTAAGGGGTGCCCTCCAACAGGGTATCTGGAATCCAGGATGGGTAGGGTAGGCACAGCATGGAGGAGGCACTGGTGTGCTGGAGCCAGCTCATACTGGCTCAGGAATTTTGCAAGCCATTGGCAGCTTGAAATGGCCAAGGTGGAAGTATTTACACAACCAAAATCAGCAAATACTACTACTCAGAGTTCTTTTCCTCAGACAGCTGGTTAGCCAACACACTATCGGAGAGTAAGAGAGAGAGATTGACCCCAGACTGATCCTCCCAGAGGCCCAGCATCCCCCACTCATATTCAGAGGCCCTGGAGCCAGCCTGTACCCAGAGAACAAGGCCTGTGGGGGCGAGGGGAGAGAGGAAAGAGGCCTGGGAAGAGCTCTTAGCAGCAACCAGACTCTGGTACAGATGGGGTGTTCAGGACCAAGCTTTGCCTTCCACCTGGAGCTGGAGGAGATGCTGAAGGAGCTAGGTTGATGCTCATCAGAAAGATGAGAGAACTTGGCTGAGTAATTTTCATAGGTCAATTTTTTAATGGGGGGAGGAAGTGACACCAATAAAATAGACAGTAAATTTTATTTTGGCATATTACGGACAGTCATTAATATTGCACTATTGCAGAATCTATAGAACGATAATCTCTGCTTTGCAATTTCTGCAGCAGGTTTGCTGTACTCAGGACAATTTTCATTAAGTTCCAGACACTTAAAAGCTATTTCTTTCTGGGAGCTTGGGAACAAAGGGGACATAGGTCCCTTCTCCATCCTAAGTCTTATTTATAATAATGAGAATAATGACATTTTATAAATCCTCCCCATATACCAGGGTGCATGACCAATACTTTGCAAGTGTGACCTCTCTAGATTTTTCCCTGTGGGAATTATTATTCTTGCCCTTTACTCTTTTATTTTATGAGAAGTAAAATGGAGGCTCAGAGAGGTTAAGTAACTTGTCCAGGGTCACAAAGCAAAGAGGAAACAGACTGAATTGAACTCGAGTCAGCCTGCTCTTAACTTATATGTTCTATTTGCCTCTTTTCCCAGATGCCGCTCACTTGGGGAGCAGGCTAGAAAGTCTCTGTCAGACCAGCATCCACCCTTCTATCTCTTCTGCGTGTCCCTCTTTTCAGCTCTGAAATTCTCCTTCTTTCCTTATTCCTCTCATTTGAACGACAAAAGTCTAGGCCGCAGTTTCCTGCAAGCTTCTGCGAAAAGATGGTGTTACCTGAGTTGTAAAGGAAGACTCAAGTCTGGCTTCACCCATAAACATGTATGCACCTAAACCAGGGACTGGCAAACATTTTCTTGTGAAAGGCCAGATAGAAAATATTTTTGGCTTTGTGGGTCATACAGTCTTTGTTGCAATGACTCAACTCTGCAGTTGTGTCGTGAAAGCAGCTATAGACAGCATGAAAGTGGATGAGCATGGCTCTGCCTCGATAAAACTTTATTGACAAAAATAAACATTGGGCCAGATTTGGTCTACGGGTCTTATCTGCCTTAGGAAACCAGAGGAAGAGCATCTGCTGAAGGGGCTGCTGATGGAGAAGGCTTTTGGTTGGGTTGCTGCCTAGGGAAGATCAATTTTGGCCACACGTTGTGGGA
Source organism: Bos indicus (assembly GCF_029378745.1). Classification (NCBI taxonomy): domain Eukaryota; kingdom Metazoa; phylum Chordata; class Mammalia; order Artiodactyla; family Bovidae; genus Bos; species Bos indicus. The sequence continues at coordinate 111,641,062 of NC_091762.1, read as the reverse complement.
GCCCTGAAATGGCCAGGAGTCCATTCGAGGGCTCAGGTCACTGAGGCAAAAGAGAGTCATTGCAATTTGATTCTTATGTCCTTTGCCTGATTCATATTCTTCTGACTCAGCCCATTTATCAAGCCCTCTGTGACAGGGCTTTTCATCCATTACCCCATGTAATCCTTATGCCATCCTTGCAGGATTAGAGTCACAGCAGTCAGCCTTGACCCTGGGCTTTTAAAACAGATTCTTCCGCTTCAGCCAGGCACAGATAAACTTGGATCTTGGGCATTCCAGACCCTCTTCCACGTGTCCTCCCCGGCTCCAGCAAGCATAGATCTCTTCACCTGGTCCCATGCCTTTCTCACTATGTACCTGCCTCCACCCCTCTTTCCCTGCTTACTCCTTGAACTCTGCCCTGGGAAACACTGGCTCTCACACTGACTCTAGGTCCCATGGACACAACATCAGGCTCACCCATCCTGTCCACTTACCCCTGATCTTCAAGAACCCACATTGGCACCTCCTGGACAGTGGCTGACAATCGTCACACAGGTGAACGAGCTCACCCAAGGCCACACAGCCAGCATAGCAGCTTGAGCCCAGGTACAGCCACTCCAGGCACAGCACTTTGGACACCATCTCGACTCTGGGGAAAGAGCAAGGACTGGCCCCAAGGTCAGGCTACTCATCTCCAAGGACAGTGGTTTGCTCCCTGCCTGGAGCCCGGGGAACCACTGGAAACAGGAGTGCAGAGGAAATGACTTTTCTGCAGCAGAAATGAGCCTCAAAGTTGATTTCCCAGGAGGAATCCAACAAGGCCCTTCAAATGTGGACATCAAGGAGGAAAATCAATCGTCTTTTAAGTTTTCACCTTGATGATTGATCCGCTGCTTCCAGCCCCTTTTTTCTCTCTCTCAAGTCTGTGGATGTGGCCTCTCTCTCACTTCCACATTTTTTCCCCTTCTTATCTTTAAAGTGTGGGGTTTCCTGGTTCTGATCTGAAACCAAAGTACATTGCTTTATGCCAACTGACCAGGTATCCGTCCCGTGCTATCAAACTTTTTATTCTGTCTAAAAGAAAGAAGCCTTGGGAGCCTTCTAGGAGGGAAGAAAAGAAAACTAGCGTTTGCTGAGTACGTCTCTACTCTGGAGCCCCTTGTGATATCGCCGGAGTTAATTCTGCCCCCAATCTTGTCCAGGCAGATTTTACTGGCCCCACAACTCAGATGAGGACACTGGATTTAGGGCAGAGAAATAATTTGTAAACATGGCTTGCAGGCAGCAATGAAGAACTGAAATGGGGACTCTGCTCTTCTGCATCCTCTCTGCTGGGGCTGGGAGTGAGCACCCCCAGTGGAATGGAAACCTCAACTGGGCAGCATTAAGACCTCTCTTGATCTTGACCACAAACGGGTAAAAGTATCGAGGAAACTAGCTTCTGAGTAATATAGGAGCCTCAGAGTGCTGTTTATTCATTCAGGAAGCACTGAATACCACCTCCAATTCCAGGCACCGTGCTGGCCCTGGAGGAAAAAGAAGTGAACAAGACAGATGTGACCACTTTCTCTCTAGACGTTACAGCCTGCTAGGGAAACTGAGATCATGATACTAAGAGATTGTGACAAAGGGTAATAAGGGATATAATACAATAAGTGCAGGGTGCTTGGGGACACATACCCCAAGCATCTCATCTGAGAGATTATTGGAAAAGACTTGTTGAAGAAGGAGACTGAAGGTCTAAGATCACCAGTTTGCTCTAGGATGGGTGAGAATTAGCCTGGCAAACTGGGGCGGTGAGGGGGCTGTGGGGCCATTGTGCCCCAGTAGATGGGGAATAACACTGAAACTTCAACATCTCCTGCCAAGGACCGTGTCAGTCCCTTAGGGCAGAGACTGTTTGAAGCACCTTTTGTGTGTTAATTCATTTACTCTTTGCAGGAGCAAGTATTGAAGAAGAAAGTGAGGAACCGAAAGGGTTCATTAGACTGGGGCAGAGGCTTAGTGAGAGCGGAGGCTGCAGAGGAAGGTGGGGCTGCAGGTAGGAGCCTTTGTAAACAGCGCAGCCGGAAGCAATTCAGGACACCCAGTTTGAATTTCAGATAAATAAATTTTGATTTTAGTAAGTCTCAAATATTTCCCAGGACACACTTACACTAGCAAAGTATTTGTTGTATTCGAAATTCACATTTTACTGGGAGTTCTGTATTTTTCATTGTTAAATATGGCAATCCTCCTTTGGAGGCCACTTGGAAGGATTTAGACTTCAATCTCAGAGCAATGGGGGCTCTTGGAAGGTTTTTAAAAGGGGAGTGATGTGGCCAGCTCTGTGCCATAGAGAATTGCATTGGCTGCATTACAGAGACAAGCTCAGAGGCAGGGAGGAAGCTTCGAGGACACACTCTCAAGTCCATGGCAAATCCCTGTCACTCAAGGAGCACCTATCAACCAAGTGTGTTGCTGCCTTTCCCATTCCCAACCCAAAACACCTCGGTGCCCATTAAACAGGCACTGGGCACCTACAATGTACCAGGTGCTATCTGGGGGATGAAAACTTACATGACAGGTTACCTGGCCTCCCCCTGCCTCCCAAACTGGGTTCTTAGACTGGGACCGTCCAGTGATGCCGTAGTGCAAGAAGTCCCTTGAGGGCCCAGGTTTTGAACAGCAGGTGGCAAAGAAGACCAAGGAAGGCTGGAGGAGGTGAGGCTTGATTTGGGTTTTGAAAGATGCATCAGGAATTTGGGCCTCTCTGTGACTGCAGTTAAACCTAGATCCTAAATAATGCCCCTTTGGACTGGGCCTGCTGCTGTGTCTCCTCTCTGTGTGGTTAGTTGTATCCTTTACTTTATGTTAAAGAAACTCACTTCCTCTTTCGGTGACTGTTAAGTTCTTCTTGTCAATCATATCACTGTCACCTTGACCATCACCCCCCAGGAGCAGGGGAGAGCACACAAGGACAGAAAGCAGGAGCACTAGTGAGGGGCAGCAAGATGCCTTAGGGAACTCCAGGTGCTCTCCAGAGTCAGGGCAGAGGGGTGGGGAGGGGAAGCCGGCCAGCGCAGCCGAAGCCAGATCAAGAAAGGCCTTGTTGATTCAGCTAAGGGGAACTTGCACTAAATACTTACAGAGAGCCACTGAAGGCTTGTATGCATGAGGCTGACATGGTCAGTTAAGATGTTCTGAAGAACAGCTAGAATGACAGCTCTGGCTCCCTTTTAGAGGGTAGTTTGAAAAGAATTTTTGCTGGTGAGAGAACACAGAAGCTGCAGGTCTTGGAAGGAGCTGGCCCGCAGATCAGATGGAGGAGGCACATCCAGGCAGGTGCCGAGCCCACTCCTTTTATCTTTCAGGAAAAAGAGGCATCAAGAGTCAGAGCCTCCCAGAGGAGAGGCTGGGTCCCCATTGTCGCTATTCATAGGCCTGAGTTCATGTCCAGTAGATTTGATTTTTCCACCAAGGACTTAAGAGATGCTGTAGGGCACAAGTGGTGTTTTGGGGGTACTGGTTTTAAATGAAATAATGATACATTAAAATCAGCCCCCAAATCTAGTAGCTTAAAATGGGACTCCCTTATTTTCAAGCCCACAGTTCAATAGGTTAGCCAGGAGGGGCTGTGCTGGTTGACTGGAGAAGCCCTCCTCCATGTGCCTCATTCTGGAGCCCAGAATGTTCTTGGTATAAGTTGGATATTCCCAGAGGGGTGAGCAGAGTGTGGGATACCTGTTAAGACATCTCATCCTAAGACACAAACCGCACACAGTGTCACTTCTGCCCACATTCCATTGGCCAAAGCAAGTCACATGACCAGGTTTACCATCAACAGGGTAGGGGACCATACTCCTCTCATTTCAGTGGAGGTAGCTGGAGAAGGCAATGGCACCCCACTCCAGTACTCTTGCCTGGAAAATCCCATGGATGGAGGAGCCTGGTAGGCTGTAGTCCATGGGGTCGCTAAGAGTTGGACACGACTGAGCGACTTCACTTTCACTTTTCACTTTCATGCATTGGAGAAGGAAATGGCAACCCACTCCAGTGTTCTTGCCTGGAGAATCCCAGGGACAGGGAAGCCCGGTGGGCTTCCTTCTATGGGGTTGCACAGAGTCGGACAGGACTGAAGCGACTTAGCAGCAGCAGGGAGAAATTACCTGTGGAGCAAATATTTAAATCTCTAAGTTCTCATAGTTACGGGGGCTTCCCTGGTAACTTTCCTCTCAGACACTAAAGAATCTGTCTGCAATGCAGGAGACCTGGGTTTGATCCCTGGATCAAGAAGATGCCCTAAAGAAGGGAATGCTTGCTCAGTCCATTATTCTTGCCTGGAGAATTCCATAGACAGAGGAGTTTGGTGGGCTAAAGTCCAGAGGCTCACAAAAAGTCAGACATGACTGAGTGGCTAACACTTCACTTTCATAGTTTCTACCGGGGAGCACAACTGTGACCCAAGGACAAATTTGTCTGGTGAGCACAGAGAAAATTACCAAATGCAGTCGTGCTCCTCAGTGCGCCACGTGAGTCCAGCTGGAGAAGACTAACCTAACTGCAAGAAGTCTAGCTACTTCTCAGTCTTTTTAAGGAGGCCGTCTCAAAGGAAGATCAGAAATGAGGTATAGATCATAAGCATTTTACAGGGAAAAGAGTATGTTAGAAATCATGACTTGATCATGAATGGTGTTCATCCTAGTACTGAGCTTGGGGCTGGTTCACTGGGGGTCTATTCTGACGGGAGGCAGAGGAGCCAATAGGGAAGTGAGTCACCACAGGAAAGAGTGGGTGGAGGTGCCTGTGTGGTGAGAGTTCAGGGGGAAAGAACAGAAAGGGAGAGCCTAGCAGAGTGCTTCATCCATTACTCGACATCACTCAGCTTCCATGAGCTTCCGTCTGAGCACAGGGCAAATGGATCTCCACGGGCAGTGAGAAAACCTCAGAGAACTGTTGCTCTATAGTTTCCAGAAGCTTTGGAACCAGGGTTCCCACAGCAACTGGTATGTATCACCATAGGTTTGACTGCTTATAACATAAAGACCCAGTGAAATAAGTCAGACAAGAAAAACAAATACTGTATTCTCTCATTTATGTTTAGAATATAAAAAATAAAAACCAAAGCCAAACTTACAGATAGAACAGATTTGTGCTTGCCAGAGGCAGGGGTTCAGAGTGGGGAAAATGGACTCAAAAGGTATAAATTTTCAGTTATAAGATAAGTAAGTCCTGGAGATGTAATACACAGCATGAAGACTCTAATACAATGCTGTTGTTGTATAATTGCTAAGAGAATAGATCTTTAAAGTGCCCATCACAAGAAATTGTAACAGATGTGGTGATGAATTTTAACCAAAACTTATTGTTTCACAATATATACATATATAAAATCATTATGCTGTACATCTGAAACTAGCACAGTGTTACATGTCAATCATATCTCTCTTTAAAAACACGAAGATGATGTTTCACATTATAGTAGACAATAGCTATGTGCATTTTCTAAGAACTTATTTAATAAATATGAAGGAAATTAGCTTGGCTTCTATTTAAAAAACAAAAACATAAAGACTCAAAGTTAAAGTGGTATAAACAAGCTGATACGGTGGCTCCATGGGGCCCTTTAGGGAGCAAGTCTTCATCACCCTCAACCTGTGGCTTCTATTCTAAGGCCACCTCATGATCTAGGCTGCTAGAGCTCCAAGCATCACATCAGCTACATTCTGGGCCAAATAAGAAGGAAGGGGAAGGGAAGTACCTTCATACCTTCGTCATTATAAAGGAAGTCTCTGAAGTCTCCCACAGTATTTCAGGTTAAACTTTATTGGTCAGAACTTACTTTCACAGTTACATGTAGCAGCAAAGAGTTGGGAGATAGAGTTTTTCTGCTAAGTGAAAATATGTCTAGCTAGAGGAGTTCTTTTACTTAGAAAAATATGTATAATTGGTATTGGCATCCACAGTCATCCTCTTCCATAAGGAGAAAACACCAGTGTAGATACCACTGATGCTGGGCAACATCCACCATGATCTTGAATTGGCAGCCATCCTGGTAGCTGTTGCATGTTGGTGTCCTCAGCATCCTTCCCAGTATGAACATGTTTGCTGTTGGTGGTGACAGAAGAAATTTCCACAGTGACCTACATGGATGGGAGGAAGATGATGAACTTTGATAGCTGCCAAAAAAAACAATATCTGGGGCACATATGGACCATGGCAGGAGACCACCAGGGAGTCCCATAAAGTCTATTAAGTCCAAAGTTTGGAAAACTGCATGTGCCTGAAACTTGAGCTTTTCCCTATTCCTGGTGAGATAGCCCAGGAGACAAAGACTACAAGCCTTTGCCTTGCCCTATTGATGCTTTTCTTGGTCACATGGCATCCCATGTCCTTGGTCTCCCTCCTTGTCACATGGCTTTGCCCCTGCTTCCTGGCTGCCTGGGTAACCAAGCCACGGAAATTGTATCCTGATCCACAGGGACTTCTTAAAGATAAGAGCTGCTTGTGGGACCTGAAATTGTCCTCACGGTGATTTCATTCAAAGTAATAACAGCATCTGATGCTATAGAAAACTCATCCTCATGATCATAAGCATTTGTAATAGCCCATCATCGAGCAAGTGCTTACATTGGAGAGGAATTTCCACGGAGAAAGTCAATCTTTTCAAAAATGTTAATTTTTTTTTGTGAGGGAATCAAATGAGATGCCAAACTGTCTCTGTCATTATGTTGCCCTTCCCTCCTGAGCACTTACTGCTCTGATGAGTATGACATTTTCACATGTAGCAATGCAGATGGAAAAATTTACCTCCTGATGGAGACCCCTCATTTGCCCATTCATCAACTCTGTTTAAGCAGCTATCACCTGTTCTGGCTTTACAGTAGGTAGAGCATAGAGGCAGTGGCTCCCAGGCTGAAGGTTTGCCCATTCTTTGGAAGAGATATAAGAGAACTCTCCCCACAATAAAATCAAACCTCTGAGAGACAGTGTTGGAATATGTGAATGAGGAGACTGGGGACACCCATTCTTGATATATTTTCCTTAAGATGGTGGAGTAGAAGGACGTGTACTCATATTCTCCTGCAAGAACTCCAAAATTGCAACTAACCACTTAACAACTATCAAGAGAAGAATGTCGGATCCCACCAAAAAAAGATACCCCACATCCATGAACAAAGGAGAAGCCCCAATAAGACAGTAAGAGGGGCAAAATCACATTTAGAATCAAACCCCATACCAGCCAGAGATGCTTGAAGGGTTCAAACAAAACCTCGTATGCACCAGGACCCAGGGAGCCCACAAGAAACTGAGCCAGCCCTGCCTTTCAGTGTTTGAGTGTCTCCTGCAGAGGCTCAAGTCAGCAATGGCCCACCACGAGGACAAGGGCTCTGGCTGCACAGACCTGGGAGCCAAGGTGTACGGAATAAGTCCTCTTGGAAGAGGTCACCATTTGTCCCACCATAAGGCCACTGAGCAGATGACCCACAAACTGGAGAACAATTAATTCTACAAAAGAAGCTCTCACACTGTTGCAAAAGTTCTAGGGCCCACAACAGATTTTCCAACCTGGGAATCTGGCAAAGGGACTGAGAACCTCCAGGGAATTTGACTTTGAAGACCAGTGGGATTTGATTACAGAGCTTCCACAGGACTGGGGAAACAGACTCTCAGAGGGTACAAGCAAAATATTGTGCCCACCAGAAACCAGGATAAAGCAGTATGACCCCACAAAAGACTGAGCCAGAATTGCCTGTGAGTGTCCAGGAGTCTCTGGCAGAGGCTTGGGTCAACAGTGGCCTGCCACGGGGTTAGGGGTATTGAATATAACAGTCCTGGGAACTGTGGCATGCTGGCATAAGTCCTTCTGAAGGAGGTCACCATTATCGCCATTACCCCTACCAGGAAGGAAACATAGCCCCACCCATCAACAGAAAATTGGATTAAAATTTACCGAGCATGTCCCTGCCCATCAGAGCAAGACCCAGATTCCCCCACAGACAGTCTCTCCCATCAGGAAGCTTCCACAAGCCCCTTATCCTTATCAATCACAGGGCAGACAGAATGAAAACCACAATGGCAGAAAACTAGTCAAATTGATCACATGGACCACAGTCTTGTTTAATTCAAATGAAACTATGAGCCATGCCAGGTAGGGCCACCCAAGATGGATGGGTCATTGTGGAGAGTTCTGACCAAACGTAGTCCACTGGAGAAGGGAATGGCAAAACACTTCAGTATTCTTTCCTTGGGAACCCCATGAACAGTATGAAAAGGCAACAAGATAGGACACTGAAAGATGAACTCCCCAGGTTGGTAGGTGCCCAATGTGCAACTGGAGAAGAGCAGAGAAGTAGCTCCAAAAAGAAAGAAGAGGCTGAGCCAAAGCAAAAACAATGTGCAGTTGTGGATGTGACTAGTGATGGAAGTAAAGTCCAATACTGTAAAGAACAATATTGCATAGGAAACTGGAATGTTAGGTCCATGTATCAAAGCAAATTGAAAGTGATCAAATGGGAGATGGCAAGAGTGAACATCAACATTTTAGGAAGCAGTGAACTAAAATGGATGGGAATGGGCAAATTTAATTCAGATGACCATTATATCTACTACTGTGGGCAAGAATCCCTTAGAAGAAATGGAATATCCATCATAGTCAATAAAAGAGTCCAAAATCCAGTACTTAGGTGCAGTCTCAAAAAATAACAGAATGACGTCTGTTCGTTTCCAAGGCAAATCACTCAATATCACAGTAACCCAAGTCTATGCCCCAACCACTATCGCTGTTGAAGTTGAACAGTTCTATAATAACCTACAAGACCTTCTAGAACTAACAATTTAAAACAAAAATGTCCTTTTCATCATAGGTGACTGGAACGAAAAAGGAAGTCAAGAGATACCTGGAGTAACAGGCAAGTTTGGCCTTGGAATACAAAATGCAGCAGGGCAGAGGCTAATAGGGTTTTGCCAGGAGAATGCACTGTTCATAGTCAACACCCTCTTCCAACAACACAAGAGACGACTCTACACATGGACATCACCAGATGGTCAATACAAAAATCAGATTGATTATATTCTTTGCAGCCAAAGATGGAGATGCTCTATACAGGCAGCAAAAACAAGACCAGGAGCTGACTGTGGCTCAGATCATGAACTTCATATTGCAAAATTCAGAGTTAAATTTAAGAGAGTAGGGAAAACCACTAGATGATTCAGGTATGACCTAAATTAAATCCCTTATGATTATACAATGGAAGTGAGAAATAGATTTAAGGGACTATATCTGATGGGCAGAGCCTGAAGAACTATGGATAGAGGTCCATGACATTGCACAGGAGGCACTGATCTAAACCATCCCTAAGAAAAAGAAATGCAAAAAGGCAAAACGGCTGTCTGAGGAGGCCTTACAAATAGCTCAGAAGAGAAGCAAAAGGCAAAGGAGAAAAGAAAAGATATATCCATCTGGATGCAGTGTTCCAAAGAATAGCAAGGACAGCCTTCATCCAGATGTTCAAGCTGGTTTTAGAAAAGGCAATGGAACCAGAGATCAAATTACCAACATCCACTGGATCATGGAAAAAGCAAGAGAGTTCCAGAAAAACATCTATTTCTGCTTTATTGACTATGCCAAAGCCTCTGACTGTGTGGATCACAATAAACTCAAAAATTCTGAAAGAGATGGGAATACCAGACCACCTGATCTGCCTCTTGATAAACCTGTATGCAGGTCAGGAAGCAACAGTTAGAACTGGACATGGAACAACACACTAGTTCCAAATAGGAAAAGGAGTATGTCAAGGCTGTATATTGTCACCCTGCTTCTTTAACTTCTATGCAGAGTACATCATGAGAAACGCTGGGCTGGAAGAAGCACAAGCTGGAATCAAGATTGCCGGGAGAAATATCAATAACCTCAGATATGAAGATGACACCACCCTTATGGCAGAGAGTGAAGAGGAACTCAAAAGCCTCTTGATGAAAGTGAAAGAGGAGAGTGAAAATGTTGGCTTAAAGCTCAACAGTCAGAAAACGAAGATCATGGCATCTGGTCCCATCACTTCATGGGAAATAGATGGGGAAACAGTGGAAACAGTGTCAGACTTCATTTTTGGGGGCTCCAAAATCGCTGCAGATGGTGATTGCAGCCATGAAATTAAAAGACGCTTACTCCTTGGAAGGAAAGTTATGACCAACCTAGACAGCATATTAAAAAGAAGAGACATCAGTTTTCCAACAAACGTCTGTCTAGTCAAGGCTATGGTTTTTCCAGTGGTCGTGTATGGATGTGACAGTTGGACTATAAAGAGAGCTGAGCGCTGAAGAATTGATGCTTTTGAACTGTGGTGTTGGAGAAGACTCTTGAGAGTCCCTTGGACTGCAAGGAGATCCGACTAGTCCAGCCTAAAGGAGATCAGTCCTGGGTGTTCATTGGAAGGACTGATGTTGAAGCTGAAATTCCAATACTTTGGCCACCTGATGCAAAGAGCTGACTCATTGGAAAAGACCCTGATGCTGGGAAAGATTGAGGGCAGGAGGAGAAGGGGACGACAGAGGATGAGATGGTTGGATGGCATCACCGACTCAATGGACATGGGTTTGAGTGAACATCAGGAGTTGGTGATGGACAGGAAGGCCTGGCGTGCTGCAATTCATTAGGTCGCAAAGAGTCAGACACAACTGAGCAACTGAACTGAACTGGCACATATATACAATGGAATATTACTCAGCCATCAAAAAGATTGAAATAATGCCATTTGAAGCAACATGGCTGGACCTAGAGATTGCCATGCTGAATGAAGTAAGTCAGACAGAGAAATGGAGATATCATATGACAACCCTAACACGTGGAATCTAAAAATAAATGATACAAATGTACTTATTTACATAACAGAAACAGGCACATAGACTCAGAGAACAAACTTTTCATTGCTGGAGAAGAGATAAGGAGTTTGGGATCAACATGTACACTCTACTATGTTTAAAATGGGTAACCAACAAGAACCTACTCTATAGTACAGGGAACTCTGCTCAAGGTTATATGGCAGCCCGGATGGAAGAAGAGTTTGGGAGAGGATGGATACAGGTCCTGCTGAGTTGCTCTGCTGTGCACCTGAAGCTATCTCCAGATCGATCTAGACTTCAATGTAAAATAAAATGCTTTTCTAAAAAGTCATTACATTTACAAACTTTTTGCATGTTAAATTGTCCCACTTTGTGAGAATTCCTGACTTTGCCTGATGATTTCTGAGAAATTGTAGTCAACCATAAATTAAACTAGTCAGAGCCAAATTATTTATAAAGCAAAATTATTAAAAAATCCCCTTAACTTTTTACATCAAAAATGTATATGATATGGAATGTGGGTGTACTTACATATGTTTGATGATGATGTCAGGTAGAAATTCCAAAAATGAGTTTCACAGGCCTATGAAAATAGTAAAATGCCTGTCAGTGTGTGGCCTTGGGAGAAATGATTAACTATTAAAAAATCTGTTATACACTAAGATATCTAACTACCATTATGGAAGAGGTTATAGAAATTATGGTAAACATTATGATGTATCATTATAGAAATTCAGTCCATGGGGTCGCAAACAGTCGGACATGACTGAGCGACTGAACTGAACTGGACTGAACTGATGGTAAAATTATGGCCTACTGTGTGCGTGTTTGTGTGCGCACATTCAGTTGTGTCCAACTCTTTGCAACACCATAGACTGTAGCCCGCCAGGCTCCTATGTCCATGGAATTTTCCAGGCAAGAATACTGGAGCAGGTTGCCATTTTCTATTCCAAGGGATCTTCCCAACCCAGGGATTGAACCCACACCTCTTGCATCTCCTGCACTAGCAGGTGGATTTTTTACCACTAGGGCCACCTGGGAAGCCCCATGGACTACACTCCCTCCCCCACCAACTTCCAACCCCTCATTTCTGATCTTCAGAGATAAACTACTGTTATATCTGTAGATTTTTTCCAGAACTTTCTACACATAAGCTGGTATACATTTACATATTTGTGTACATACACATACGTGAAATACTTTAACACAAAGTTAATCGTACTATAGATATTGTGATATAGCTTACTTTGTTTCTGTACAAATATATATCTTGGTCCTCTTCTCCTACTGATGCACATAAATACATTTTGTTCTTTTTGAATGTTTGCATGGACTATTATACTCATTCTGAAAAGATTCATAGATATAACAATAGTTTATCCCTGAAGATCAGAAATAAGGGGTTAGGAGTTGGTGGGGGAGGGAGTTCTATTTTCATGTTATAACACTCATCCGAATTGCAAGAAAAATATTTAGTAAGCGCATTGATTAATTTATAATTCTGAGAAACAACAACAAAATTTCAGAAGAGAATAGTCTGCATGCAGACGTGAAAGGAGATGTTTGCAAACAAGGAATTAGCTTTGTTAACCTAACACTGTCCATGAGGGCACCATGAAAAGTGGCAGAGCTGAGTACCCATCACTACAGAGGTGGGCAGAGGCAGGGGTCAGGATAGTTCCACAGGCTCTCCACAGCCTGCAAGAAATAGCCCTCTGGAATTTTGTCTTTCCTTCCACATTTGTAAAGCAACCTTCCAATTCAGTATAATCTCATGATTCAACCAGTATGTGAGTGTTGATTGTCTTAGTCTCTTGTTGGTGCTATGACAACCACCACAAACCCTGTGGCTTAAAACCATGGAAATTTATTATTTTACAGAAGTTCAGAAGAGAAGAAAAGTCCTAAGTGGGTCCCACTGGGCTAAAATCAAGGTGTCAGCAGGGCTGTGTTTCTTTCTGGAAGTTCTAGAGGAGAATTGTCTTGCCTTTTCCAGCTTCTGGAGATCACACTTATTCCTTGACTTGTGGTCTCTTTCCATCTTTAAAGTCAGCTGCATCTTCAAATCTCTTTCTGATTCTGGTCTCCTCTTCCACTTTTAAGGACTCTTGTAATTACATGTGGATTACAAAATCCAGATAATCTCCCCTTCTCAAAGTGAGCTGATAAGAAATTAGCAACCTTAATTGTACCTGCAACTTTCATTGCTCCTTGCCTTGAAACCTAACATATTCATGGTTTCCAAGTATTAGGACATGCATATCTGGGGGGGGGTGGGGGGTGGGAGGGGACATTATTCTGCCTTGTTGTTCATTCACTAAGTCATGTTCAACTCTTTGCCACTCCATGGGCTGCAGCACACCAGGCTCATCTGTCCTTCACTGTTTCCCAGAGTTTGCTCAAATTCATGTCCATTGAGTCGGTGTTGCCATCCAACCATCTCATCCTCTGTTGCCCTCTTCTCCTGCCCTCAGTCTTGCCCCAAATCAGGGTCTTTTCCAATGAGTTGGCTCTTCACATCAGGTGGCTGAAGTATTGGAGCTTCAGTATCAGTCCTTCCAGTGGAATATTCAGGGTTGATTTCCTTCAGGATTGACTGGTTTGATCTCCTTGCAGTCCAAGAGTCTTCTCTAGCATCACAAGTTGAAAGCATAAATTCTTTGGCTCTCAGTCTTCTATTATGGTCCAACTCTCACATCCGTACAAGACTACTGGAAAAACCATAGCTTTGACTACACAGATCTTTGTCTGCCAAATGATGTCTCCGCTTTTTAATACACTGTCTAGGTTTGTCATAGCTTTCCTTCCAAGGAGCAAGCATCTTTTAATTTCATGGCTGTAGTCACCGTCTGCAGTGATTTTGGAGCCCAAGAAAATAAAATCTGTCACTACTTTCACTTTTTCCCCTTCTATTTGCCGTGAAGTGATGGGACCAGAGGCCATGATCTCAGTTTTTTAATGTGGAGTTTCAAGTCAGCTGTTTCACTCTCCTTTTTAGTTATTCTGCCTACAAGACCAATTAAATGGTAAATGCAGCTTGAGGAGCTGAGTTGCTCATAGTTGTTAAAAGACACAATCCCTGTCCTCAGGAGCTCTCAGTTTGGAAAGGTGGCAGAGGCTTGACCACCCATATGGGACATATAAATAGGAAGGCATGGCCGACACCAGTTTTGAGAATGTTAGTTTATCATCCAGGTCAAAGGTATAAAGAATTCAATTTGAAGTGTTGCAGGGTGAGAGCTGGAGCAATTTATTGGAGAGGGCACTCACTGTGTGTCCGTCACAGCCCAAGGGGAGGAGAAGAACATCCCCCTTACCTTAAGCCAAGCAGAGGAAGGGGTTTTGAGGGGATCTCTTAGAAAGCTTAGTACGTGTCCCTTGGAAATAGAGGAAGACAATGATCTGCTGTCTGACACTCATCTGAGAAACGTAAAGCAAGAGATCAAGGCTTGGCTGATGAGGTGAAGGAGAAAGGGATAGGCCAGGTTGCACTGAGCCTCGCTACATACCTACCAACCAGGCAGAGTGAAGGGGTGGCCAGGGTCCCCCTGAGCCAAGAGGACCCAGGGAAAGAACTGATCTGGAGCCATCTTCGAAAGGAATATCCCCAAGAAGGGTTTCTGGGTTCCACTGAATGTCATCAATCAAGCTCAAAACAATCACGGCAAGTCCAGCAAGACCTTGCCTGCCCCAACCTTCCCTCTCCCTTCCTGCTATATCCCCAGAGGAGCCAAAGACAACTTGGTGGGGTGACAAGGTGGAAGAAATGTGCAGAGAGAGGAAAAGAGAAGAAAAGACAAGCTCCTGCTCTTGCCCGTCCTGTGCTGAAGCCCAGCCCGGGGAAAGGGAAGAAGCTTTGTTTTTTAACGATTGTACGGGACTCGGGAATTTAATTACTAAAGAGAACTCTATTATAAAAGAGTGACCAGTCCAGACTAGGCGATCACCCCAGAGGTGGAAAAGCAGAGATTAAAAGGACAAGTGTGAGAAAGCATTTGTTTTCTGCTTTCGCTGGGATCCTGCTCGTTCAGCAGCTAAGTACTCCACTTCTACTGCGGTGAAAAGGAAAAAAAGAGAAATGAGTTTTTTTCTTTCCCTTTCCTGAGAAAAAAGAAGGTAAAGAGAACAGTGAGCAGGCCTGAATATTTCTAGTTTTCTTTTATTTTCTAACTTTAACTGCTCCTAACTTTGCATGTCTGAAACGAAGCTTGCTTTTCTGCCCCCTAACTCTGCAGGAGCCACGCTTTGCACCTGTTTTCCTTTCCCTCTCTGCTAAATGCATCCTGTATCTGGTGTTTCACCCTTGCAGCACACTTCCCCTTGTAGCTACATATCACAAAGAGGCCACAGAGACACCAAACTTGCAGACTCAGGAACTTACTGTGTTACTGATGCCAGCCTATGACTGTCTTTGAAACAATGCAAGAGAAAGAAATCAAGATCCTAACACATTTGTCCCTCATCACTGACTCCTGATCATGAGCCCTCATCTTATATCAGCCCCTCGACTCCTTATGGAGTAGGGGGCACAGTTCTTGAGGCAGGAGACTACTGTGTTCCCCTCTCCACCTGCTGAGAATTAAAGTCACCTTTCTATTACCTCCAAACTCTGTCTCCGTATTTTTCATTCAGCTTCAGTGGGCAGAAAAAGCCACGATTTTGGCTGGCAACATTTCCCCACCAACCGAGCCCATGTTGAGCTCCACCTGGCTGGGGCCCTGGCATCCAGGCAACTACTTGTCAATGCCGCCTTAGGATTCAGGTCCACAGTCTGAAATTCGTCCTGCTGAGTGGCCACTCCCATTCCAGTCCTGAAGCCATCTGTGCCTTTTCCTTCAGCCTTAGTGACCAAGATGAGGGCATGTGAGGCTGATTCCTCGTCTCTGGAGGGCAGGCCAAACCTGCTAGAGATGGCCAAAGCAGGGACTGAACCTGAGGCTGAGGCTGAGACAGCTTCCATTCCACGGGTCCAGGGCACAGGCATGTGTAAGCCATCCCTTAACTGAGCTGCAGGTCTTCTGCTTGTGAAAATTCACCCAAGAAGAGAAGGGTTGAAATCCTAGCTGGGCCTGCCATTCCCAATCTGGCTGCAGTTTCTCTTTGTGATCTCCAGTCTAACTACTCATCTACCTGCGGTCTCACAGAGTCCACACGGGGCAACCAATCAAAGATGATGGTAATAAGAACAATAAGCAGCAGTAAAAGTAATAACAGCTAATATATGTGTGAAGCTTAGTATGTGCTAGATCCTCTGCTAAGCGGTTTATGTATATTAACTTTTAGAATTGCCATTCCAATCGTATGAAGTCAGTGATTTTATTATCGCCTCTTTCGTAGCTGAAGGGACTGAGGCACAGAGAGGTTAAATAATTGCCTGAGGTCACACAGCTAGTAAGTGATAGAGTCACTCAGCTCTTCCAGTCCAAGAGCACAGTCCATTTATTTGTATCATGTTTGATTTCCTTCATAAGTGCTTCATAGTTTTCAGAGTGTAGGTCTTTCATCTCCTTGGTTAAGTTTATTCTTTTTGATGTGATTTTAAATGGAATCAGTTTTTTTTTTTTTTTTTTTTGCTTGTTCTTTCTGATAGTTCACTAATAGCATATAGAAAAGCCGCAGATTTCTGTATGTTAATCTTGTATCCTGCAACTTTACTGAATTCATTTACTAGTTCTAATAGTTTTTTGGGTGGATACTTTAGGATTTTCTATATTTTGTCATCTGAGGCTGTCTCTTATTTTCCTAACCTGAAAACCCACATCCTATAAGTTTCCTGAAGCTCTGCCCTTCTGGAAGGAACCCTCCTGCCTGTAGGCTTGGCCTTGGGCAAAGCTGTGACCCATCTATCTGTGGTCATCGTGGTGGCTGCAGTCCTAAAACCAACCAGACTGGACAGACACCCTAACAGTCCTTCTACATTTCAGCCCCTGCTCTGTAGCCCACATCATCTTGCTGCAGTGACTTGATCAGGAACTCTGAGGATTTTTTTTTCCAGTCAGTACAAAGCTTAGTTTGCAGAAATTCAGATGACAATGCAGGAGAATTTGTCACTTCATCCGGGCCAGCATGGAGCTGAAAGCTTGCAGACATATCAGTATGCAAGCATGAACATCAGTACATATATATTTAGCTGGAAAATGCACAGAAACTTCACCCTCAGAACAAAACCCTTAGCCAGAGGGAGGACTTAGTGATCTAAGTAGTGTCTTTTAAACCAGAATCTCCCCGGACCAAAAAGTGGAATTATTCCAAGGTAAACAAATCAGTCCTATTCTTCCAGGGTCAGGCAGCTTTGTGAATTTTAGTGACCCCAGCAACTTGGATAGACTATTAGGGCTCAGCTGTAAATCTGAAAAAAAATCCTTCTTCCCTATTCAAAAGAAGACCTTTGAAATGACATTGATTATTGTCCCCCTCCCTTAAGTAACATTCTATTTTATTCTTAAATTGTGTGTTTAGTGAAGAAAATTTGAAGGCAAAGGATAAGAAAAAGAAAATTATCACCATTCTCTAACTTCGATAGCAAAACCACTGTTTACAGACTTCTTTCTCTCTTCCACACCTCCACCCTCCCCATCCCCCACCCTGCTTCTTTCTTTCATCATCGATCCTTGTTTTACTAGGGAAAAACATATGTTCTATATGTTTTTTCACAAAGTCATGTGGCCACATATTTGGTACCCTGCTCACACATACGCTTACAAATTACTGTGAGCATTTAGTAATGTCCCTTTCTCAAAGTATTGAGAAATAGAATATTTCCTGCATATCAGTAAACAAGGATGCCACAGTCATCAGTGATGACAGCCCTCCAGTGTGAGCTGCTGAGCCCTGAGGGAACTCAGGAAAGAGAATACCTGCCATCTAGCAGCCATCAGACCGCAGCCACTCCTTATGGTGAGTCCTGAGGAAAGGAAACTCAGGAAGTGAAAACACAGGAAACTGGCCCCATACAGCCAAGGTGCCTATCAAAAGAATGATTTCAGTGAGCCCAGACTCTTGCATCTTCTCATGTTTAGAAAAGCAGTAAATTCCTTAACTTGGAATATCTGGTTTTCTTTAATTTACAAAAAAAGCTTTTGACATTTATACTACTTGTCTTTGTTGCAAAACTTACGTATGACCTGGCTCCTCCCCTTGCCTCCTTGGAGAAGTTCTCTCTGGGTCACTTGAGATGCTTGAAGTCCTAAAAATTCCCACTTTTAGGAACTCTCAACTTTTAGGTTGTGAATTTTTTTTAAGTCAACAACATTCTCTGAGAAACATAATTTTCCATGACTCTACTACATTCATATTATCTCTGTTCTATGACCTGTGTAGCCATCCTTTTTTGCTGGGCATTTGAGTTGTTTTGATCTTCTATCTCTTTATCCATTAAAGTAGAGATAATAACAGGATAGACCTCACATGGCTGTCTGAAGATAAGATGAAATAATGCACAAATTTAGCTTTATTAACATCAGTTTTGACCTATTTTAAAATGCTATAAAATTCATCCTTACCTGTAAGGAGACACTTCCTGCATGCACTTGGTGCGTGTTTCCCTAGAATAAATTCCTGGGAATGGGATTCATACACTATAAAGGTTATGAACACTTTTCAGGATGTTGACGTATATTGATAACATCTCCACCCATAGGTGTGTAAGAGTGCTTGCTTCTGTGCCCTTTCCAGCACCCAGTGATTATACATATTTTAATCTATTTCAGTTTGACAGTCATGTTTATTGAATTTTAATATCTTTTTTTGAACTTATGATTTGAACATTTTTTATATGTTGATTGGTTACTTGGGTTTCTTCATTGTAATTCATCAATTTGTGCATTTTGCCCAGTTTTTCCAGTTAGGTTTTTTTTTTTTCCTAATCGATATTAATCTCTATATAATCAGGACATTAACCTTGTGTGTGTGTGAGAGACAGAGAGAGAGGGACATCAGTTTCTAGTTTTGCTCATCCTCCTTTAAATTTGATTTATGGACTTTCTGAAAAAAAAGGAGTTATTATTATTTTAATATTTATGTACTCAAGCCCTACATTTTATGCTGTTGTGTGTTTTTATCCTTTTGCATTTTGATTTAGAAGTCCCTCTCTGCCCAGAAATCAAGCAAATATTTGGCCTTATTTTATCTTTATTTTATTTTAGTTGTTTTATTATTTTATCTTTTATGTTTAACATTTTAATTAATTTGGTCTTCATTTAGATATGTGCTATGATATAGTGATACAATTTTATTAATTTCCAATAATTAGCAAGTTAATTCACCACAAAATATTGAACAATCTATTTTTTACACAGTAGCACGAAATGTTGCCTTATTTATGTGGGTCTATTCTGGTGATTTCTAGGATATTGCAGTGATATTTTATATCCATACCAGACTCCTTCTATTAATGCACCTTTAAAATATATTTTAATGTCTAAAATTAAGAGCCTTTTTTATTCCACTGCTTCAATTTTTGTTTTGATTCTCCTATGTTTATTCTCTCAGAATAACTTAAAAATCATCTTGCTAACTTTTAAAAAATTTATTTGAATATTTACTAGAATTGTATTGTATTTAAGAGTCAATTAGAAATAAATAAAATCTTTAAAATGTTGAAACTTCTTATCAAGGAACATGGTGTATTTTGACCATGGAATTCACTTTCTTTCATGTTGTAGAGTAGAGTTTTAACTTTCCTGTGATATAAACTTGATGGATTTCAAGTCATAATTTAATTAGAGTCTTTTAATGTTAACAAGGAAGCTTAGCTCATTCACATCTGTTTTAAGAATGAACACTAGGCAGCTTTATTTCTGTTATTTTAAGCTTTTGTTTTTATGCTTACTTGTTATCTTCTTTGTTCTTCTATCATTGTTGTTTCTGCCTAGAAATGAATTTTCTCTGCTCTTCTTGTCTGATGAAATTGAACTTTATATCCTGTTATTTTTTCTAAAATATTGTTTTTAAATGTAAAAAATGACTCTCCTTCATGTCAGAAAAAGAAACTATTATCAATACTTCTTTGTGAAAGAGGATAAATCTAATAAATTTTAAATTCACTACCATCATCCCCATTTCTCAATTAAAGAAAAAATAGAGCATATTAGAATGACTGTTACCAATAAGACAAAAAATAACAAGTGTTGGCCAGGATGTGGAGAAAGGGGAACATCTGTGTTCTATTGGTGGGGATGTAAATTGGTGGAACCACTATGAAAACAGTATGGAAGTTCTTCAAAAAATTAAAATTAGAGACTTCCCTGGTGGTCCAGTGGCTAAGAATCCACCTGCCAATTCGGGGGACATGGGTTCAAAGCTTGCTTAGGGACGATTACATTTGCCACAGAGCAACAAAGTCCATGCAGCACAATTACCGAGCCCCAGTTCCAGAGCCCACAAGCCACAACTCCTGAAACTTGCATGCCCAGAGTCCTTGCTCTGCAACAAAGGAAGCCGCCACCGCAAGAAACCTCTGCCTGCGACTGGAGGGTAGGCCCGCCTGCTGCAACTAGAGCAGCCTGTGGGCAGCAGTGAGGACCCAGTGTGGCCAGAAATAAATAACTAAAGAGCAAAGAATACGTCTTTTAAAAATCTAAAATTAGAACTACCATATGATCCAGCTATCCTGCTTCTGAGTATTTATCCAAAGAAAATAAAAATGCTAACTTGAAAAGATATATGCACCCCCATTGCAGCATTATTTACAATAGCCAAAACTTGAAAGCAACTTAAATGTCCATTAGTGAATGAATGGATAAAGAAAATGTGTGTAATATATATATGTATATATACTAAGTTTAGCCATAAATAAGAATGAAATATTGTCATTTGTGACAACATGAATAGACCGCAAAGGCATTATGCTATGTGAAAGAAGTCAAACAGAGGAAGACTCAGGATCTCACTTATATGTGGAATCTAAGGGAAAAAATACACAAGCTCATAGATATGGAGAAATGATTGGTGGTTGTGGAGGTGGGGTTGAGTGGGAGTAGGAGAAGTAGGTGAAGGGGATCAAAAGGTAGAGTTTCAGCTGTAAAATAAATTAGTCATGGGAAGGTTATGTACAGCATAGGGACTCTAGTTAATAATACTGTACTGTATATTTGAAAGCTGCTAAGAAAACAGGTCTTAAAAATTCTCATCACAAGAAAAAAAATTTTGTGATTATGTCTGGTGACAGATGTTGACTCATTGCGATTATTTCCTAATGTATACAAATATCAAACCATTATTTTGTACACTTGAAACTAATTTAATATTATATGCCACTCATACTTCAATAAAAATATTTTTTAAAAAGAAATGCAGGGTATTGGATCTGGGCTTGGAGGCTTCCCTGGTGGCTCAGACGGTAAAGCGTCTGCCTGCAATGCAGGAGACCCAGGTTCAATTCCTGGGTCAGGAAGATCCCCTGGAGAAGGAAATGGCAATCCACTCCAGCAGTCTTGCCTGGAAAATCCCATGGACAGAGGAGCCTGATAGGATACAGTCCATGGGGTCGAAAAGAGTCGGACACGACTGAACAACTTCACTTCATTTTGTATTAACTTACTTCAAGTGTTTTTTATATTTGCACATTGTAAAACTTCATTAAAAATAATCATTTGGCTTTAGCTTCATCTTGGTTCTCTAAATCTGAACTTAACTCATTTCTTAAGCAGTAGGCCGTATCTTCAAGTGATATTTTTTTTCCATCACCCTCATGGCCCCATGGGGGCCCTTTTGTGTAAAAGAAAACCCTTCTGCTGCCCTCAAAGGAATGATAGATAGTCGAGAATGACAATCAGAATTTGCCATCATGCTTTTCCTGTTCTATTGCTCCTTCTTGTCTGGTGTTTGGTTTTATGGAAAGATTCAAAGTTAACTGGATATTCTTCCTTTGCAACGCACTTCTGTTTTCTCTTACATCTGTCAAATCTTTTTCCTTGTCCCTGTGATTCGAAATTCTCATGAAGCTGTCTCTAATTGTTTGTGGTCTGTTTTCCCTTCCCGTTGCTCAGTCTGTCCTTCTGATTTGCAGAAAAAAACAGAAAATTACTTCCTATGTTTTAAAAAATAATTAATCCAATCACATTTGCTCTAATTTCGTCTACTTCACTTCCTGCCTTGAATTTATTGCCCCAGTAATATATGCCTCTCTATTTTTTAAAACCTTGTTATTTTCACTTCTTATTTCTTTTCTTTTGAAATCAAGGAGACTTTCCCAAACTTGATTTTCACTGTCTCTTGCATTTCCTGAAGAATCTAACCTGCTGTTCGTTGCTTTCATCGCAATCTTTAAATTAGGCAGTCACGTTCCATTTTCACGCACTTTCTCAAGAAGAACAATGTATGTTGGGTACTTCTTGAGAGCCTGGCATCGTGCTAAGTATTGATCATACACTGGTATCTTGTTTAAGCCATGCAACCTTCTTGGAAGAAGCACTCTTTTAAATTCCCCTTTTATAGGAAACTGATGAACTCTAGAATTTTCCCAGGATCACAGTACCAGCAAGTGCGGAGCCAATATTTAGCCAAGTCTTCTCATCCTCACCCTGTACTCTTCCAGTCTAGTTTGTCCTAATTTGTCCTCCCTTCATATTTTCAGGGCTGCCTTTCTGATTTAGATTCATAGATGCAATGACATTTTGAATCTCATCAAGAGGAATATTAAAAGTTGTCTAAAATTATCTCCTGCTCATTCCCATAATTTTCCTATTTAGGAAGACATATTCTCCAATGTCAAAGATGGACCTCTTCTTTTGAACTTTAACTTTTTTTCCAGTGTCTTGTGATTTTCTCTCCCTTCATTCTCCCAGGGCCAAGGTTGGTTCACTCAGTATTGAAAGTTGAAATTAGTTCTGGCTGAGATGGTCAGGATGGGCCCCTATTCTTATCTGTCAGGTTCAACAAAAGGGAGAAGAATGATCAGGTTTATTATAAATATGCCATATGATCAGAGATCAAGCACTTTGAGGGGAGGATGGAGAGAGGGAGTCAGGAGCTTCAGGACGTTGGGCCTAAACACAAAGAGGTAACCCGGCTGTTTCTGGTGAGGGGCCCTGAAGCACTGGGACACTGGCTCTTGTTTCCCTGGCCCAATCTGATGTCACTGATGAAACCCGTGCCCCTGGTATGCATCTCCAAGCCCTGGTTGAATTCATACATGTCCCTGAAATGCCCATAGTCCACGCTCACCACCAGGCCTTCTCTTTGAGATGAGGGGAAGGAGCTGATAAGAGTGGAGCTCTGCTAGGATCTCTTTCTTAGCTTAGGAGGGCACTGAAGTCCATTCTTCATAGACTGGGTATTTCATAAAAAAATGTAAACCAGCTTGGTCCATAAAGCAGGCTGAGCACTGAAGAACTGATGCTTTTGAACTGTGGTGCTGGATAAGACTCTTGAGAGTCCCTTGGACTGGGAGATAAAAACCAGTCAATCCTAAAGGAAAGTGTTGAAAGTGAAGTTGCTCAGTCGTGTCCGACTCTTTACGACCCCGTGGACTGTAGCCCAACCAGGCTCCTCTGTCCATGGGATTCTCCAGGAAAGAATACTGGAGTGGGTTGCCATTTCCTTCTCCAGGGCATCTTCCCAACCCAGGGATCGAACCCAGGTCTCCTGCATTGCAGGCAGACACTTTAACCTCTGAGCCACCAGGGAAGCCCGACATCCAAAAGGAAATCAAGCCTAAATCAAGCTTAAATATTTATTGGAAGGACTGTTGCTGAAGCTGAAGCTCCAATACTTTGGTCACCTGAAAAAAGAGCCAAGTTGGTGAAGGACCATCTCATTAGAAAAAAACTGTGATGCTGGGAAAGATGGAGGGCAGGATGAGAAGAGGGTGACAGAGGACGGATGTTTAGACAGCATCACTGATTCAATGGACGTGAAGTTTGAGCAAGCTCTGGGAGATAGTGAAGGACAGGGAAGCCTGGCGTGCTTCAGTCCATGGGATCCCAAACAATCGGACATAAACAATGATAACATAACCAGCTCGTGTTGTTTTACATGAACCCTTCAGTATGTCCCCACCACTCATCATGTAAAATCCAGACGCCTCCCCATAGCCTGCAGGGCCTTTGTGACTTGCCCTTTTTGCCTTCCTGGCCTCCTTTCACACTATTCCAGCACTCTCTGTGCACACCCCAGCCACTCTGCCCTCCTTCCTGTTCTTCCAGCATGCCAGGCTGCTTCCATTCCAGAACCCGGTGGGAATCTCCTTGTGAGCCCTCCCACAACTGGCTCCTTCTTATCATTCAGGTCTTAGCTCTGAGCTTGCCTCCCCTGAAAGGCTTTCCTGACCCCTGTGGAGATAACTTGCTGCCCCCACCCACACATGGTGTGCCCCCACCCCCACGCACACCCTCCATGGAGTCCCACAGCAGCTCTTACTCTGAAATATCTGGTTTCTATCTATGTTTATTAGGTTTCAGTCTCCCTTGAGAACAAGAAGTGTGCCTTTCAGGTTCTCTCCTCCATGTTCCCAATACCTAGAGTGATGCTTGGCACTTTTTAAATGCATGAATGGATTGTAACCCATTGCTTTGCAGGAAGAGGCAGCTCTTCTTCCATCTGGGCCAGTCTGCCTTCTATCTCTCAAATATCCCCTTACATTCCCATCTTGTTGCCTGCTTTACAGGGCCAGTGCATGCTCTCCCTGTGTTTATATTCCACTGGTGATTTTAACCTGACCAGAGGTGGAAGGAGGGAGGTGGGGGTAGGTGGAATCTCTGAGAGGTCTGACTTTCCTGCAAGTTCAAACTGAATCTAAATCAAATCCTTTCCCTCTTTGCCTGACCTCAGAGGTCATGTTCAAGAAGTCAGAGATCTTTGGGGAACTGAATGAGGCACAGTTCTGCCTGGACTGACACCCAGTGGACCAGGTGACTTCTTGGAGGGGCCTTCATACCCAGGCTCCCTACCACTGTTCCAGCGAGGAGGGTTCCATCAGCTGCTGCAGAGAGTCTACGGGTCACTTTGAGGAAATCAACTCTCATCACACGGCAGGCATCCCTTTGTGCCTGGTGTGTAAGCCGTCAGTGAGAAGTTGATGCACCCCCCTACTCAGTACCCTCCCTAAACGGAAGCCCCCATCCATTCCCTGGAGAAACTTGACACACCGTTTTCTGAACAAGGACTCCAGGGAGGCCCGAGTACAGATGCAAGGTCTCTGCTCTGCCCAGCATGCACCGAGCAGAGCTGGGCATGCATGGATGAAAGCTGAATCCCAAGTTTGTAGATTAATAAACTCTGAGCTGGAGGAAACATAACCATCTCACCTAGGCTCCTCACTTTATAGACGAGGCAGTTCCAGCCAAGAAAAAGGAAGAAATTTGCTCCCAGGCTCATATGATAAGCATCTGGCCACTTCATCCCTAGTTTCCTGATTGCAATCCAGAACATTCTTACTCCCCTGTGCCTCAGTTTCCCCAAAGGTGCAGGATTCCAAGCTAGGGAGAATGGAAAGCAGTAAGTGTCTGTGACCCCATACCTCCGGGCTTGCCATCCCACAGTTCATCCCCCAGGAAGCCGACAGGCTGCACTAACTCTGTCCTCCTCTGCTCAGGGAGGCCAGGTCCCTTTGCAAGAAGGGGGAGAAGCCTGCTGGGACACTGCAGAAGGCCAGAGGGAGGGCATTGGTCAGCATCAAAACAGGTGCAGCCTAAAGCTTGCTGTGGCTGAGTGGCCTCGCCTTGGTCTGCTGATGTGAGGGGCTGACTCACAGAGGCGGGGAGCTTTGGATTTGACTCTGGGCAGAGTGCGATTAGCTCAGTTCTGACTCATGCAATGATGTCAGGACAATTCCAGGGCACATAATCAGGCGCTCTGGAGAAGAAAAATGGTCATCATTACCAGTCGGGGAGGAATATTTCAAACACCTTAAATCGATAAGGCTTAAAATTGGGGGCTGTTTCTCCTCCTTTCTCAAGGCAGAAACTGTCATGGAAAACCCCAGGGCTGTAAAGCCTAACCTTCTTTTAGCAGGAACATGTCCAAGGGCCTCTGAGGGAGAGGAGCCCGGGGAGAAGCCCGGGGTTAGGAAGCTTTGAATTTTAAGTGGGGTCTGAGTTCTTACCCACAGTTTAGCAGGGCCCATCCAAAGAGTGCAAGCTGCCCATTAATCTCCATCACAACATTTCATTTGGGGGTGCACTAAAGAAAACCACCTGATTGGCAAAGAGTAAACTCACTTAATAGGCTCTCTCCCTGCCAGACATAGATTAAAAGTGATTTTTTTTTTTTTGCCTAAATTACATTTTATTTTCTCACCAGCTGCTAACTCTCTGAGACAGATTGGGAGATAAATTATCACAGCAGTGAATGAATCTAATTTTTCAATATAATTCACGGTAATTCTATATTTTCCACACAAGATGGAAATAGAACTGGCTCTTTGCCAAGAGCCAAACTTTCAAAAAAACACAATATCCTGGACTCCCAGAAGTCTATGAGTTTGGAAGGTATAGACTGAGGAGCTGACAGAAACTGAGCTGACAGGGAGGGGATCAGGGAGAAGGAGGGGGGTAGAAAGAAGGACAGAGCAGAGAGGGAGACACACGTTTTTAGGTGCTTCCATCCTTCTCTCAGCTCATGACGACCTAACCCCACAAGCCCCCTTTCATCCTCCACAATCTTGGCTTGTCACTTCTTTCTGGAATGTTCTTTCCCTGATTTTTTCATATAGCTGTTTCCTGTTCATCATTCACGTTATGCCTCAAAAGTCACCTCCCCAGAGAGGCTATCCTTGACCGCTCAATAGGATGTAGTCTCCTGCCCCCATCACCTTCTATCCCTCGAGCCCATTTTGTTTCCTTCACAGCACTTCCCGTTGTCTGAAATGGCGAATTTGTTTTCCTGTGTTAGTGTCTGTGTCCCTCCACAGAATATGAGTATCCCAACGAGAGGGCCCCTCCCAGTCTTGCTCACTGTATACCTGGCACAAGGTGGACACTCCATAAATATTTGTGGACTCTGAATTATGAACAGTAAAGGAAAGGAGAAGAGCGGAATTTATTGCAAACACCTCATCAGGTGCTTAGTCCCAACGGCACAGTGAGGGTGTCATGTAGCAATTTGTTATTGTTAGCGGGTTATTGATGGGAATGTGGAAGAGGGAATGGATAGAGCAGCCCTTGCTCAGGCAACCTGGCTTGGCTGTGAGCTTGACTGCACCTTGCGTCAGTGAATAATTTCTCAAGGTTCGTTTTTCTTCCACAGGGCCTTCTCCTGCCAATAAAATTAAAAATGGTAACTCTTAGGAAGGTTGTTTACTAACCAGCCTTTCCCAATAAGAATCAGACTGAACACAGCTGGGGCCAGCCTGGTGCTGCCTGACCCGTCTTCCCATCGCCCCTGGTGACCTGAGACAAGGGCCTGAGTACCTGTCTGGGCAGCTGGACCTCATCATTGGGTCCAAATGAGCTTAAATAATTGAAGGAAGCAGCATCTGCTGTAAGGGAGAAATGTGGCCGTTCTTGTTTGCTTTAAAGAGGCTGAGACCAGATCTGCCTTGGATCTGTAGGGAATATAAATGATGCAATTAATTCCCTGTAATTTACAAGTCGTCATTTGCACAGAGCTCTGCAAGAAAGGGGTTGGAAATCATATAGCGTATGCTGTGGGCTCTGGGGCATCCCCATCATTCTCTCTATCTGTGGAAAATCAGCCCAGTCTTGAGGGTTCAGCTCAAGTGCTGGGTCTGCAGAGCCTCCCTAGCATGCACTCCACTCCAGTTTACCTAGTCTCCTCGGGTCATTTCACCTGCATTTAGCCCTCGCTTCAGTTTTGCCTTCAATTATGGTTGTTTGTTCCTGTCTCTTTCAGTGAAAACTCACTCAAGGCTGAGACCACATCTAAAACATCTTGATGGCTTCCCTTTCCTCTCAAGCACCATTGCTCTTTCTTTGTCTATTGTATATAATCAATAAATATGTACCACATGGCATTACATGGAAATAAGGCTGGCTAGCCACTATCTGCTCTGCTCTGCCCACCCAAGGACCATGGGTATTAGAAAAAGAGTCCTTGATGAATTCAGTGAACCAGAGAGGGTGGAGAGAAAGAAGGGTTATTTCTTTCTTTCTTTAGCGGTGGAAGTTTCTCATTTTTGTGCCAGTGTGATAATAGTATCTCAATGTTCAGCTGAAGCTCCCTGCTTTCCTTCTCCTCAGTTCATTTCAAAAGAGGCTGACCCTAGCCCTAGTCCCAGGGACAGAATGTGTGACTCAAAGCCAAGCCAACAAGAGCCCTACACTCCTGAGGCTCAGATCACAGAACCAATGGGCTTCTGGTGTGATTTCTGGGCAGGGCAGGGTGTATTTGTCAGCTGCATCTGACACTGAGAGGAGTAAGCTCTGGAGCGGCTGCCACCACGAAGGTATCAATAGGAGCTTGAGATCAAACATACAACCCAGGAGAAAGCAGAATTAAGGATGACAGTGAGACACGAAGCCCAGAAAACATCCTTTGGGCCTTGAATCCAATTACACCTGAATATGACTTTTCTTCCCCTGGACTTTTCAATTATGTGAGATGGGTTGTTTGTCACTTGCAATAGAAATGCCCCACACCCTGACTAGTATATCCTTCATGCCAGCACAGGTGAACTATGACCACAGTAATGACTCGGGAAGAGTCAATCGATGTAGTCAAGGAAATGTTCAACCTCACTTATCATCAAAGAATAGCCAATTAAAACAATGAGATAACATTGTTTGCCTGGAAACCTGGCAAAGATTAAATGCAAAGATAATGCTCCGTGGTGAGTAGATAGATAATGTTTAATAAGAGTGCTATGGAAAGGGTATTCATAAACTGCTGGAGGGAGGGTAATTCGGAGAATGATTCATAAATGCATATTAAAATCCTTCAGAACATGCAAACCCTCTACCTGAATCTAGGAAAGTGTGGTAAAGAAATAAGAAAGTGTGTGCTTAGCTAACAGAATAAACACATACAGTAGGTGTTTCTAAAACAGTGAAAAATGGAAAATAATTTGAAAGTCTAACAATAAAGAATGGGAGAAGTAATTCCGATGCATCCCACAAAATTATGTATTTATTAAAATTCTGTTTTACAATAGAATTTATTTTGGAGAAAATATTTTTAATATATGATAAAGTAGCAAATAAAATATTAAAACACATATAAAAAAAAACAAGATAGACCTTCTGGAGGAAGAGATTAGAAGTATTTAAAATTTTTCTTCTTGTTTTTAAATTTAAATTTTGGTTTGATTTCTGCTATACATCAACATGAATCGGCCATAGGTGTACATATGTCCCCTCCCTCTTGAACCTCCCTCCCACCTCCCACCCTTTTCCACCCTCTAGGTTGTTACAAAGCCCTAGTTTGAGTTCCCTGAGCTAAATTTTTTTCTTCTTTTGTATTTTCCCAATTGGCTCAGGTTTCCAAAGATTGCAGTGAAAAGAAAAAAAAAAAAAAGGGAATGCTGCTGTTGCTGCTAAGTCGCTTCAGTCGGGTCTGACTCTGTGTGACCCCGTAGATGGCAGCCCACCAGGCTCCCCCGTCCCTGGGATTCTCCAGGCAAGAACACTGGAGTGGGTTGCCATTTCCTTCTCCAATGCATGAAAGTGAAAAGTGAAAGTGAAGTCGCTCAGTCGTGTCCGACTCTTCGCGACCCCATGGACTGCAGCCTGCCAGGCTCCTCCTACTGGAGTGGGGTGCCATTGCCTTCTCCAAAAAAAAGGAATAAGTTTTTCTTTTTCCCTTTCCTGAGAATGAGGAGGATGAAGAGAATAGTGAGCAGGTCTGAAGTTTCCTAGTTTTTTCACTTTGAATGCTAAGTCTGTTAAGTCACATCCCACTCTTTGCAACACTATGGACTATAGCCCTCCAGGCTCCTCTGTCCATGGGATTCTCCAGGCAAAAATATTGGAGTGGGTTGCTATTTCCTCCTCCAGGGGATTTTCCCAACCCAGGGATCGAACTCACGTCTCTTACATCTCCTGCATCGACAGAAGGGTTCTTTACCACTGGCGCCACCTGGGAAGCCCCAAAACTGAATCTACCGAGAGTGAGGTAGATTACTTTAACTTCTCTTAACTCTGCATGTCTGTAACTAAGTTTGCTTTTCTGTCTCCTAACTCTGCGGGAGCTATAATCCACATTTTTCCTTTGACTCTATGCTATCCCTTCTCTGGTGATTATGCTTACAACACCCTTCTCCTTGTAGTTACATATCAGAAAGCAGGCCGCAGAGCCACCAAACCGCCAGACTCAATTACTATGCCAGTTTATAACTGTCTTTGAAACAACGCAAGAGGAAGAGATCAAGATACTATCATCCTTGCTCCTCATCACCGACTCCTGACTGCCGCCCTTACAGGCTTCCAGGTGGCCCTAGTGGAAAAGGAAAGTGAAAGTCGCTCAGTCGTGTCTGACTCTTTGCGACCCCATGGGCTATACAGTCCATGGAATTCTCCAGGCCAGAATACTGGAGTGGGTAGCCTTTCCCTTCTCCAGGGACTCTTCCCAACCCAGGGATTGAACCCAGGTCTCCAGCATTGCAGGAAGATTCTTTACCAGCTGAGCCACAAGGGAAGCCCACCTGCTTGTAAATGTAGGAGATATAAGAGATGCAGGTTCAATCCCGGATGTGGAAGATCCCCTGGAGAAGGTCATGCAACTCACTCCAGTATCCTTGTCTGGAGAATCCCATGGATGGAGGAACCTGGCGGGCTATGAACCACAGGGTCGCACAGAGTCAGACACGACTGAGGTGACTTAGCACACACGCATCCTCTCTCTGTTTCCTCTTACCCTGCTCTAGGGCACTTAGCATATCTGGAATCATAATTTAAATAAATATACTTTGGTTCATTGTGCACCTCTCCCATTTAAATGTTAGTTCCTTGAGGACAAATGTGATTTTTAATTTACCATTGTTTCGCCAGTACCTGGACTTCCCTGGTGGCTCAGCAGTAAAGACTCTGCCTACAATGCAGGAAACATGGGTTTGATCCCTGGATCCGGAAGATCCCCTGGAGGAAGAAATGGCAACCCACTCCAATATTCTTGCCTGAAAAATCCCATGGACAACTGAGCACTCACATCAGTACCTAGAATTGTCTGGAACCTAGTAGACACTCAGTAAATAGTT
The DNA here is from genome assembly GCF_029378745.1 of Bos indicus. Taxonomy (NCBI): domain Eukaryota; kingdom Metazoa; phylum Chordata; class Mammalia; order Artiodactyla; family Bovidae; genus Bos; species Bos indicus. The sequence continues at coordinate 111,610,170 of NC_091762.1, read as the reverse complement.
GTTGACTAAATGAATGAACCGAAACTATTTTTATCTATTTAAATTTTTTTCCTTTTGATTTTCATAGACTATATACATTTAAACATTGTATACTATATAATTTTTAATCATTTAAGTTCAGTTCAGTTCAGTTCAGTCACTCAGTTGTGCCCGACTCTTTGCGACCCCATGAATCGCAGCATGCCAGGCCTCCCTGTCCATCACCAACTCCCGGAGTTCACTCAGACTCAAGTCCATCGAGTCAGTGATGCCATCCAGCCATCTCATCCTCTGGCGTCCCCTTCTCCTCCTGCCCCCAATCCCTCCCAGCATCAGAGTCTTTTCCAGTGAGTCAACTCTTCGCATGAGGTGGCCAAAGTACTGGAGTTTCAGCTTTAGCATCATTCCCTCCAAAGAAATCGCAGGGCTCATCTCCTTCAGAATGGACTGGTTGGATCTCCTTGCAGTCCAAGGGACTCTCAAGAGTCTTCTCCAACACCACAGTTCAAAAGCATCAATTCTTTGGCACTCAGCCTTCCTCACAGTCCAACTCTCACATCCATACATGACCACAGGTAAAAACCATAGCCTTGACTAGACGGACCTTTGTTGGCAAAGTAATGTCTCTGCTTTTGAATATGCTATCTAGAACATAACATTAAAAAACAACTCAGGGACTTCTGTTTTCCACTCCAACACATAAAGAGCTTGGAGGTTGCACTCATCTCACAACAAGAAAAAAGCTAACAAAACTGAAATCAACAACTCTTCTTAGATCAGTCAAAGAATTATGATCACAAGCCAAATGATCCCCCTTCAAAGCTGGAGAGACAAGGGAATAAAGAGAATCACAGCTTACTGGAAGTGGAAATTTCAGGAGCCAAGGAAAAGTAGGGGAAAAACAATTCTGTGATTGATAACACTGCTTGAAGCTTCAGTTCAGTTCAGTTCAGTCGCTCAATTGTGTCCGACTCTGTGACCCCATGAATTGCAGCACGCCAGGCCTCCCTATCCATCACCATCTCCTGGAGTTCGCTCAAACTCACGTCCATTGAGTCGGTGATGCCATCCAGCCATTTCATCCTCTGTCGTCCCCTTCTCCTCCTGCCCCCAATCCCTCCCAGCATCAGGGTCTTTTCCAGTGAGTCAACTCTTTGCATGAGGTGGCCAGAGTATTGGAGTTTCAGCTTTAGCATCAGTCCTTCCAATGAACACCCAGGACTGATCTCCTTTAGAATGGACTAGTTGGATCTCCTTGCAGTCCAAGGGACTCTCAAGAGTCTTCTCCAACACCACAGTTCAAAAGCATCAATTCTTTGGCGCTCAGCTTTCTTCACAGTCCAACTCTTACATCCATACATGACTACTGGAAAAACCATAGCCTTGACTAGATGGACCTTTGTTGGCAAAGTAAAGCTTAGTGGGGTCTAGTTTGAGAGTTAAAACTCCTGGGAGCCCAGTCTTATGGAGCTCCCATACATTTGTGTTTTCAATCCAGGAGCCCCACCAGGTTTTCATTCTGAAGATCATAGAAAAAATTCCCTCTGCTTCTAGCAGGTGGAAGGGGAAGTAACTATTTTGAAATATGCCTAGAATTTTTTTTTTCACCTGCCCTCAAGGGAAACTATCTTAATAGAACCTCAGCTGCCTTGTAGCCATCTAATATGAAGAGCCAACTCATTGGAAAAGGCCTCGTTGCTGGGAAAATTGAGGGCAGGAGGAGAAGGGGTGGAAAAGGATAAGATGGTTGGATGGCATCATCGACTCCATGGACATGAGTTTGAGCAAACTCTGGGAGATAGTGAAGGATGGGGAAGCCTGATGTGCTGCAGTCCATGGGGTCACAAAGAGTCAGACACGACTGAGTGACTGGACAATAAAAAACCAGCAGTTACCTGGAGGAAGGAAAACACCCACCTTCCCCCATTCTACACTTTTTGTCTTGCGTGAGTGGAGAGTGAACTGAGAAGCACTTGTGAAGGTCACAACCCTGGGACACAGGCCCCTAAGACACTGTGACCTAATCGTAGAATTACAGAATACTTCTCTTTCCCCTGCACATCATCGCCATGATAGAGTTCCTGTATAACAGTAGAGGATTACAGAAGAAAAACTGCAAGCCTCAAACTCTATTTAAGAAGAAGTTTCTAGAAAAACACAAAGACAACTGTGGAGACAAAAACAAGGACACTAGAGAAACTGAAGGCTTAACTCCCACAATTATAACAAGTATTAAACACAGTATAACTTGATAAAATAAACTCCCACACTAAAAGTTTATTTACCTCAGTTCCTGTTACCCACCTGTATGGGTACGACCAGCTTTCAGCAAAAAGTTGAGTCATGGTAAAAGGTAAGAAAAAGGCGTTTCTCAGCAAAAGAGACACTGATGTATAGAACAGTCTTATGGACTCTGTTGGAGAGGGAGAGGGTGGGGAGATTTGGGAGAATGGCATTGAAACATGTATAATATCATGTATGAAACGAGTTGTCAGTCCAGGTTCGATGTGCGATACTGGATGCTTGGGGCTGGTGCACTGGGACGACCCAGAGGGATGGTATGAGGAGGGAGGAGGGAGGAGGGTTCAGGATGGGGAACACATGTATACCTGTGGCGGATTCATTTTGATATTTGGCAAAACTAATACAATATTGTAAAGTTTAAAAATAAAATAAAATTTAAAAAATTAAATTAAAACTAAAACAAACAAACAAACAAAATTTAAAAAAAAAAAAAAGGGGGGGTTTCTGTGGTGGCTCAGTGGTAAAGAATCCACCTGCCAATGCAGGAGACATGGATTTGATCCTGATCCAGGGAGATACCATATGTCACAGAGCAACTAAGCCCATGTGCCACAACTATGGAGCCTGTGCTGTAGACCTGGTGAGCCACAGTATTGAGTCACATGCCACATGTGACTTCATGCCTGCATGCCCTAGAGCCCGCGCTCCACAACAAGAGAAACCACTGCAATGAGAAGCCTGAGCCCTGTGATCAGAGAGTAGCCCCCACTCTTTGTAACTAGAGAAAAGTCTGCTGCTGCTGCTGCTAAGTCACTTCAGTCATGTCCGACTCTGTGCGACCCCATAGACGGCAGCCCATCAGGCTCCCCCGTCCCTGGGATTCTCCAGGCAAGAACACTGGAGTGGGTTGCCATTTCCTTCTCCAATGCATGAAAGTGAAAAGTGAAAGTGAAGTCGCTCAGTCATGTCCAACTCTTAGTGACCCCATGAACTGCAGCCCACCAGGCTCCTCCATCCACGGGATTTGCCAGGCAAGAGTACTGGAGTGAGGTGCCATTGCCTTCTCCAGAGAAAAGTCTACACGGCAACAAAGACCCAACACAGCCAAAAATAAATAAACTTTTAAAATTATTTAAGAAATAAATAACTAACTTGTTCTCTCAGAAAGCATGAAATAAAAATAAAAGACAAGGGGAAAAATGGTCCAAAGAGAATAAAGCAAGCATCAAAATTAGAACCAGGTATGACAGAGATTTTTGAATCATCAGACCAGGAATTTTAAATAACTAAGATTAACATGCTAAAGACTTATGGGAAAAGTGTATATTATGTAAGAACAGATTGTTAATATTAGCAGGTTAATAGAAATTCTAAGAATCAAAAAGAAATGCCAAAAATCAAAAACACTGTAATAGAAATTTTAAAATGCCTTTAATTGTCTCAGCAATAGATAAGACATACCTGAGAAAAGAATTGGTGAACTTTAAGAGAGGCTAATATAAACTCCCAAGACTGAAATGTAAAGAAGAAAAAGAACAAAATAGATTTAACAGAATACCAAGAACTGTGGGACAATAACAATAGGTGAAATATATAGGTAATGTAAATCTAAGAAGGAGAAGAAAGAGAGAAAGGAACAGAAGAAATGTTTGAAGTAATAACTGAGAATTTTCCAAGATTAATGACAGGCATCAAACCACAGATCCAGGAAGCTCAGAGAATACCATATAGGATAAACACCAAATAACACACACACACACACACACACACACACACACACACACACACAGAGGCATATCATATTCAAACTGAAAAGAAAAAAGAAAATCAAAGGCAACGTGAAAATCTTGAAAGAAGCCAAGGGGAAAATTTAAAGTGATAGAGAAAGATATGCCATCTTAATCAAAAGTGAAAGTCAAAAAAGCTACATTAATTTCAGGCAAGAAGACTTCAGAACAAGGAAAATTATCAGGGATAAAGAAGGGGGCATTACTTAACGACAAAGAGGTTAATTCTCAACGAAGACACAATATTTAATGGGCATGCCCTAACAACAGAGTATCAAAATACATAAGGCAGAAACTGATATAAGCGCAAAAGGAAATAGACAAAGACACTATTATAGTTGGAGACTTCAACCTACCTCTAATAGCAATTGACAGATCTTGCAGGGAGAAAAATCAGTTAAAAATAGCTGAACTGAACAGAACCATCAATCAACTATCTTTGATTAATATTTATAGAATATTTCATCAAACAACACCAGAACACATATTCTTATCAAATTTATGTGAATACTCATCAAGATAGATAACATTCTGGTCCATAAAACCTATCTCAACAAATTTAAAATAACACAAATCATACAAAGTACGCTCCCAAAGCAAAATAAATACCAGAAAGATAGCTGGAAAATTCCAAAGTATTTGGATACTAAGCAACACAATTTTAAATAACATATGGATCAGAAATCTCAAGAGAAAAACTTTGCTCCTCATGCAAATCCCTGTTAATTATGAAAAATCTAGTTCATGTTGTATTTGTCTAACATTCATGAGTTATTGCTTTTATGGCCTTAAAATTCAAGGATTTTAGGAATGATTTTCATTAAATTTAATGGTGTTCAGAAACTGATTTGAAGATGGGAGTAATTTCTCATTGAGTCCTGAATACTCATTGGAAGGACTGATGCTGAAACTCCAATACTTTGGCCACCTGATGCAAAAAGACTGATTCATTGAGAATGACCCTGAAGCTGGGAAAGATTGAGGGCAGGAGGAGAAGGTGACCACAGATGGTTGGATGGCATCACCAACTCGATAGACATGAATTTGAGTAAGCACCGGGAGTTGGTGAAGGACAGGGAGGCCTGGTGTGCTGCAGTCCATGGGGTGGCAAAGAGTCGGACATGACTGAGTGACTGAACTGAATTGATATTGAGTTGATTTTATTTAGATAATACATTTCATTTCTTTCTACTTAATTGGACAGGAACACGGTGACAACTTTCCTTTAGTTATTGTGTCTTTCACTTCTTTTAAGTGACATTGTTAGACTTATTAACTGTGACAATTTGATCAGGTGAAAACATGGAGAATTCATAAGTCATTGGGTTGTTTATATAAAAAAGAAAAATTTAAATATGAATGAATTAAACTGAAAATATAGCACCATAATTTGTGGAATACAGCAAAATTCATGCTTAGATATTTAAAGCATTGTATGCATATTACCCAATAATAAATATCTAAAATCAATCATCTAAGTTTTCACTCTAGAAAACTAAAGAAGAGTAACATAAATCTTCACTTCAGTTCAGTTCAGTCACTCAGTCGTGTCCAACTCTTCGAGACCCCATGAATCACAGCACGCCAGGCCTCCCTTTCCATCACCAACTCCCCGAGTTCACTCAAACTCATGTCCATCGAGTCAGTGATGCCATCCAGCCATCTTATTCTCTGTTGTCCCCTTCTCCTCCTGCCCCCAATCCCTCCCAGCATCAGAGTCTTTTCCAATGAGGCAACTCTTCACATGAGGTGGCCAAAGTACTGGAGTTTCAGCTTTAGCATCAGTCCTTCCAAAGAACACCCAGGACTGATCTCCTTTAGAATGGACTAGTTGGATCTCCTTGCAGTCCAAGGGACTCTCAAGAGTCTTCTCCAACACCACAGATCAAAAGTATCAATTCTTCGGCGCTCAGCTTTCTTACAGTTCAACTCTCACATCCATATATGACCACAGGAAAAACCATAGCCTTGACTAGACGGACCTTTGTCAGCAAAGCAATGTCTCTGCTTTTCAATATGCTGTCTAGGTTGGTCATAAATTTCCTTCCAAGGAGTAAGCATCTTTTAATTTCATGGCTACAATCACCTTAGTGAGAGATTAGTCACTCAGTCACGTCTGACTCTTTGTGACCCCATGGATTGCAGCCTTCCAGGCTCCTCAGTCTATGGGATTTTCTGGGCAAGAATACTGGAGTGGGTTGTCATTCCCTTCTCCAGAGGATCTTCCCAACCCAGGGATCAAACTTGGATCTCCTGCATTGCAAGAAGATTCTTTACCATCTGAGCCACAAGGGAAGCCCCTAATATAAACCTTAAGCAAGAAAAAAATAAATAAATAATAGAAACTAGAGCAGAAGTCGATAAAAGTGAAAACAGGAAAACAATAAGAAAAAAAAAATTTTTAAGCTGATTCTTGCAAAAGATTAATAAAATTGATAAACCTCTAATCAGGCTAACCAAGAAAAAAAGAGAGAAGATACAAGTTACTAACATCAGAAATGAAACAGGGGCCATCAGTACCCATCTCATGAACATTTAAAGAATAACATATTAAGAAAACTTTATATCTTCAAATTTGATAGCTTAGATAAAATGGACCAATTCTTTGAAAGACATTAACTACCAAAATTCACACAAGAAGAGATAGATACTCTTAATATATTCACATTTACTAAAGAAATTGAATGATTAATTAATAACCTTCAAAATAGAAAGCATCAGACCCAGATGGTTTCACTGGTGAATTCTACCAAACATTTAAAGAAAAAATGATGCCGTTCTTCCACAACCTTCTCCAGAAAACACAAGCAGAGAATACTTCCCAACACTTTCTATGAAGCCAGCATTACCCTAAAACTAAACTCAGATAAAGAAACTACATACCAGATAAAGAAAACTAAAGAAATCGACCTCTTGAACATAGAGGCAAAATCCTGAAGAAAACATTAGGACATCAAATCCAATAATATATAAAAACAATTAACACCACAACCAACTGGGATTTATCCAAGCTGTGCAAGGCTGGTTCTGCATATGAAAATCAATTAATGTAATCTGACACAACAACAGATTTAGGCAGAAAAATTGTTTCATCATAGAGGTAGATGCAGAAAAGGCATTTGACAAAATTCAACCATCATTCATGATTAAAACCCTCCCCCCAAAAAAACTAGAAATAAAGTTGAATTTTCTCAACTTGATAAAGAACATCTATAAAAAAAATATACAGCTAACATCATATTTCAGAGAAGGCAATGGCACCCCACTCCAGTACTCTTGCCTGGAAAATCCCATGGACGGTGGAACCTGGTGGGCTGCAGTCCATGGGGTCGCTAAGAGTCGGACATGACCGAGTGACTTCACTTTCACTTTTCACTTTCATGCATTGGAGAAGGAAATGGCAACCCACTCCAGTGTTCTTGCCTGGAGAATCCCAGGGACAGGGAAGCCTGGTGGGCTGCCGTCTATGGGGTCACACAGAGTCGGACACGACTGAAGTGACTTAGCATAGCATAACATCATACTTAATGATGAGAAGCAAAATGATGTTCCTAAGTCCAGAAAGAAAACAATAATTTTCTCTATCACTACTCCTATTCAATATTATTAGCTAGGAATTACAAGCAATAAATATGAACTAAAGCAATAAAAGGAAGTAAAAATGTATACAGATTGAGAAAGAATAAATAAAATGTTCATTGTTTATAGATGAATGATTGCCTATGTAGAAAATCCCAAAGACTCAACAAGAACTGGAGCTCACAAGTAATTATAGAAAAGCCTCAAGAATACAAGGCTAACGTACCTAAATCAACAGCTTTCATATATGTAAGCAGTGAACAACTAGAATTTGACATTTAAAATGCAATACAACTTACATCAGTACATTTCCCAAAATGAAATGTTGTTGTTGTTCAGTCACTAAGTCATGTCCAGCTCTTTGTGACCCCAAGGATTGCAGCACACCAAGCTCCTCTGTCCTACACTATCTGCCACAGTTCACTCAAATTCATGTCCATTGAGTTGGTGGTGCTATCTAACCATCTCATCCTCTGCCACCCCCTTCTCCTTCTGCCTTTAATCTTTTCCAGCACAGGGTCTTTCCAGTGAGTTGACTCTTTGCACCGGGTGGTTAAAGTATTGGAGCTTCAGCTTCAGCAACAGTCCTTCCAATAAATATTTAGGGTTGACTTTCTTTAGGGTTGACTAGCTTGATCTCCTTGTAATCCAAGGGACTCTCAAGAGTCTTTTCCAGCACCACAATTCGAAAGCATCAATTCCTCATGGCTCAGCCTTCTTTATGGTCCAACTCTCCCATCTATGTGACTACTGGAAAAACCATAGCTTTGACTATATGGACCTTTGTTGGCAAAGTGATGTCTCTGCTTTTTAATATGCTGTCTAGTTTTTTCGTAGTTTTTCTTCCAAGGAGCAAGTGTCTTTTAATTTCATAGCTGCAATCACCATCTGCAGTGATTTTGGAGCCCAAGAAAATAAAATCTGTCACTGCTTCCCCCTTTCCCCTTCTATTTTCCACGAAGTGATAGGACCAGAGGCCATGAATTTAGTTTTTTAAATGTTGAGTTTCAAGACCACATTTTCACTTTCCTCTTTGACTCTCAACAAGAAGCTCTTTAGAGGAAGAGGAATCTTCACTTTCTGCCATTAAAGAGGTATCATCTGCATATCTGAGGTGGTTGATATTTTTCTCAGCAACCTTGATTCCAGCTTGTGCTTCATCCAGCCAGGCATTTAGCATAGTGTACTCTGCATATCAGTACAGTTTAGTATAGTTCAGTCGCTCAGTCGTGTCCGACTCTTTGCAACCCCGTGGACTGCAGCACAACAGGCTTCCCTGTCCATCACCAACTCCCGGAGCCTACTCAAACTCATGTCCATTGAATCAGTGATGCCATCCAACCATCTCATCCCCTGTCATCCCCTTCTCCTCCCACCTTCAATCTTTTCCAGGATCAGGGTCTTTTCAAATGAGTCAGTTATTCCCATCAGGTGGCCAAAGTATTGGAGTTTCAGCTTCAGCATCAGTCCTTCCAATGAATATTCAGGACTGATTTCCTTTAGGATGGACTGGTTGGATCTCCTTGCAGCCCAAGGGACTCTCAAGAGTTTTGTCCAACATCACAGTTCAAAAGCATCAGTTCTTCAGTGCTCAGCTTTCTTTATAGTTCAACTTTCACATCCATACATGACTACTGGAAAAACCATAGCTTTGACTAGATGGACCTTTGTTGGCAAAGTAATGTCTCTGCTTTTTAATATGCTGTCTAGGTTGGCCATAATGCTTCTTCCAAGGAGTAACCATCTTTTAATTTCATGGCTAAAGTCACCATCTGCAGTGATTTTTTGAGCCTCCCAAAAATATAGTCTGTCATTGTTTCCATTGTTTCCCCATCTATTTGCCATGAAGTGATGGGACCAGATGCCATGATCTTAGTTTTCTGAATGTTGAGTTTTAAGCCAACTTGTTTACTCTTCTCTTTCACTTTCATCAAAAGGCTCTTTAGTTCTTCTTCACTTTCTGCCATAAGGGTGGTGTCATCTGCATATCTGAGGTTATTGATATTTGGCAACAAGGAGTTCATGATCTGAGCCACAGTTAGCTCCCAGTCTTGTTTTTGCTGACTGTATAGAGCTTCTCCATCTTTGGCTGCAAATAATATAATCAGTCTGATTACAGTATTGACCATCTGGTGATGTCCATGTGTAGAGTCATCTCTTGTGTTGTTGGAAGAGGGTGTTTGGTATGACCAGTGCATTCTCATGGCAAAACTCTGTTATCCTTTGCCCTGCTTCATTCTGTACTCCAAAGCCAAATTTGCCTGTTACTCCTAGTATCTCTTGACTTCCTACATTCCAGTCCCCTATAATGAAAAGGACATATTTTGGGGGTGTTAGTTCTTGAAGGTCTTGTAGGTTTTCATAGAACTGTTCAACTTCAGCTTCTAAGTTCAACTTCGCATATAAGTTAAGTAAAATTAGGGGAAAAAATAGACTAATAGATCAATTTAACAGAGTAGAGAGCTCAGAAGAGAGCTCACACAAATATATCCAACTCATCTCTGACAGTAGAGAAAAGAATAAGAATTTACAAATGTGTTTCTGGAATTTACAGGGCAGCAATGGACAAACAGACATAAATAGATTTTGGACATGGGAAGAGGGGAGGAGAGGGTGAGATGTGGGGAGAGAGTAACATGGAAACTTACACTACCATATGTAAAATAGATAGCCAATGGGAATTTACTGTATGTGTCAGGAAACTCAAAGAGGGGCTCTGTATCAACCTATAGGGGTGGCGTGGGGAGGGAGATGGAAGAGAGGTTCAAAGGGGAGGAGATATATGTATACCTATGGCTGATTCATGTTAAGGTTTGACAGAAAACAGCAAAATTCTGTAAAGCTATTAACCTTCAATTAAAAAATAAATGAATTAAAAAAAATATGTTTCTGGAACAACTAGGCATCTAAATGAAAAAAAAAAAAGAATATAGACACAGGCCTTACACCTTTCATAAAAATTAGTTAAAAATTAATCGTAGGCCTAAATGTAAAACACAAAACAATAAAACCTTTTAAAAGATAACACAAGAGAAAATCTAGGTGGTCTTGGGCTTGGAAATGGGTTTTTAGATACAACACCAAAAGCACAACCCATGAAAAAAAAATTGATAAATTAAACTTCATTAAAATTTAAAACTTCTGCTCTGAAAAGATAAATCATAGACTGGGGTAAAACATTTACAAAACATGACTCTGATAAAGGACTGTTATTCAGAATATACAAAGAACTCTTAAAACTCAACAACATTTTGATTTATCATAGTCTATTTCAGATTAATTCCAGTCTAATCCAGGTATAATAGAGAAACTTTGCTCCAGTATGGCTCCATTCTCTGCCCCTTTCTTTGTGCCATCACTGTCACACATATTGCCTAGGTGCATATTGCATGCATATGTGACATAACCCCACAATTCCATGTTATAATTATTTCTTTTTACAGTCATTTATTTTAAGAAATTAAGTATAATGAGAACATATATATACACTAAGTATAATGAGAACATATAAAGACTTCATATGTTAAATCACATATTTCTCATTTCTGGTGCCCTCCAAATCTTTGTGTTTTGCTATCTGCACTCATTTTCTTTCAGCCTGAAGGTTTTCTTTGCTATATTTTATAATACTGCTCTCATTCTCTGCTCATATAGGAATATCTTTATTTCACTTTCATTTTGGAAGAATGGTTTTGTGGGATATAGAATTCTTGACTGATGATTTTTTTTTTCTTTCAGAACTTTGAATATATCAGTCGACTACCCTCTGGTCTTCATTGTTTCCGATAAGAATCCAGCTGTTAATCTTACTGATGTTCCCCTGGACGTGATGAATCATTTTTCTCTTACTGCTTTCAAAAAATCTTGAAAAAAAAAAAAAAGAGATTTGTTGTGGATTTCTTTGTATTTACCTTTTGACATATTTTAAATATTATATTATGTCTTTGTATTTATATTGATATATTGATAAATTCTACTTGGGATTTGTTGAGCTCCTAAATTTGTAGATTAATGTGTTGTGTTGTGTTTTTGTTGTTATTGATGTTACATATGGTGTGTTTGTTTTTTTTAATCACTATTTCTTCAAATAATGCCCTTTTCTCTCTCTCCTCATTTTCTGGGACTCTCATTACAGATATGTTGTATATTTGATGCTATTGCATGGGTAGATCACTTTGATTTATTTTTGATACTGGTAAGCTTTGTATCATAAACTTCACCTAGTCATAGTGTACAGTTCTTTCTATACATTGCTAAATTCTATTTCCTAATCTTTTGTTAAAGATATTTGTGCCTCTAGTCACAAGGGATATTGGCCTTTTTTTTTTTTTTAATGCTGTTTTTTTCTGGTTATCAGCTAGCTTCATAAAGGAGTTGAGAGGTGTCCTTCCTCCTTCTGTTTTCTGGAAGAGATTGTTAGGATTGTTAGCTATTCTTTAAATGCTTGGTAGGAATCTCCAATGAAATTGTCTGGGCCTGAAGATTTCTTTGTGGGGAAGTTTTAAAATTAAGAAGTCAATGTCCTTGGAAGCAATAGGCCTATTCAAGGTATTTTTCATTTTGGGTGAGTAGTGGTAGTTTCTGTTTGTAAAGGAATTTGTCCACTTCATATAAATAGTCAAGATTTTGTGCATAATATTCACAGAAGTGTTCGTAAGTATTCTTTTATTATCCTCTTGATGTCTATAGAGTCTGTAGTGATATCCTCTGTTTCATTCCTGATATTAAGACTGTGTGTCTTTGCTGTGTTTAAATTTGTCAGTCTTGCTAGAGATTTGTCGATATTATTGACATTTTCAAAGAAGTAGCTTTTTTCTTCCATTATTTTCATTCTTTTTCTTTTTTACTTAATTGATTTCTGTTCTTTATTACTTCCTTTGTTCTGTTTGATTTGGGTTAGCTTTGCTCCTTTTTTCCATTTGTTGGGGGAAAATTTAGATTATGAGTTTGAAAGTTTCCTCTTTTTCTAACATGTACATTTAATGTTATAAATTTTCCTCTCCCACTGCTTTGTGACCACCCAAATTTTGATATGCTGTAATTTCATTTAGGTTAGTATTTTAAAAATTTCTTCTTGAGCTTTTCTCTTTGATTCACAGATTATTTAAAGTTTCCAGTGTTTGCAGATCTTCCTTTTGTCTTTCTGTTAATGATTTCTAGTTTAGTTCTGTTGTGGTCAGAGAACACACTATGTATGATTTCAATTCTTTGAAAATTTTGAGGTTTGTTTTATGGACCAGGATATGGTCTATCTTGGTGTGGTTCTGTGGGCACTTGAAAGGAATGGATATTCTGTACTTGTTGGGTGGTTGCTCCATTAATGTTAATTAGTAGTTGATAGTATTGCTGAGTTCTATATTCTTGCTGGCTTTTTGTCTAGTTATTGTATCAGTTATCGAGAGAGGAATATTAAAAGCCAACTATAATTGTGGATTTGTCTATTTCTCCTCCCAGTTACATTAATTTTTGCTTCACATATTTTATGGTTCTATTGTTCTGTGCATACACATTAAGAATTTGTTATGTCTTCTTAGTGGATCAAGACTTGTTTTATCATTATATAAGGTCCTTCTTTGTCTTGGGTAATTTTTTTTGTTCTAAATATATTTCATCTGATATAAATATAGCTACTTTTATTTTCCTTTAATTAATTTGCAAGATATATGCTCTTTTACTTCTAACTTTCCTGTGTTATTATATTTGAAGTTTCTTATGAGTGAGTGACAGAGAAGGCCATGGGCACACCACTCCAGTACTCTTGCCTGGAAAATGCCATGAACGGAGGAGTCTGGTGGGCTGCCGTCTATGTGGTCGCAGAGTCGGACAGGACTGAAGCGACTTAGCAGCAGCAGCAGCACCATGAGTGAGTGAGTGAGTGAAATTGCTCAGTCGTGCCCGACTCTTTGCGACCCCGTGGACACCAGGTTCCTCCGTCCATGGGATTTTCTAGGCAAGAGTCCTGGAGTGGGTTGCCATTTCCTTCTCCAGGGAGTCTTCCCGAACCAGGGATCGAACCCAGATCTCCTGCATTGTAGACAGACGCTTTGCCATCTGAGCCACCAGGTAAGTCCGAAGTTTCTTATAGAACCATGTAACTGGGTCATACATTTTAATACATCATGCCAATATCTCCTTTTTAACTATCACATTTAGGCTATTTACATTTAATATAATTTTTGATCTTCTAGGGCTTAGATCTGCCATTTTATTGTTTTTTGTTTTGTGTTTACCTCTCTTCTTTTTATTAATCTATTTTTATTTTTTCTATCTTCTGTTGATTATTTGGACATTTTTCTAGAATTCCATCTTGATTTACTCATGTTTTTTCAAGTGTATCCCTTTGTACAGACTTTTTAGTTGCTGCTATAGGCATTACATTGCATTTGCATAATATATTCTACTGGTATCATTTTACCAGTTCAAATGAGGTATTGAAGTCTTACCACCCTCTATATCCCTTTACTTTCTCTAATGTATAAAACAAAATATCTTAAGTATTTCCTCTATATCAATTTAGAATCATATAAGAAGTGTTCTAATTTTTTCCTTCAACTGTCAAATATTATTTTGGAAATTCAAGAGGAGAAGGAAAGCATATTGTATTTACCCATATATTTTGCTATTTTTTTTTCCTTCTAGATATTTCAGAGCTCCTTTTATTATTTTTCCGATTTAGAAAACCTCCTTTAGACATTTTTTAGGGTATGTCTGCTCATAACAAACCCTCATATTTTTCCTTCATTTGAGTATGTCTTGATTTCTCATTCATTTCAGAAGGATAGTTTCACTGGATATTCTGGGTTAATGCTTCTTTTCTTCAGCACCTGAAAAAATGCTATGCCATTTCTTTTTTGGCTTCCTGGTTTCTACTGAGAAATCCAATGTCATTTGAATTTTTCCCCTTATATATAAGAGATTATTTCTTTGTCAATGTTTTCAATTTTTTCTTACTTTCTAGAACTTTAACTATGATGTCTTGGATATATCTTGTTCGGGATTTGATTGACTTCTTATGGTTATGTCTTCTGTCAAATTGGGAAGATTTCAGCCATTGTTTCTTTGGGTGTTTTTTTAGTTCTGCCCTCTTGCTCTACTTCTTCCAGGACTTTGCTGATATGAATACTATAATCCCATGGGTCCTTCAGGCTCCACTTACTCATTTTTAACTTACTTTTTCTCTGTTGTTCAGACGGGGTAATTTCCAATGTTTTATCTCTCATGTCACTGATTCTTTCCTGTGTCACTTCCATTTCTCTGTTGAGCCCATCATGAGTTTTTAATTTTGGTTACTGTATTTTATGGTTCTAAAGTTTCCATTTGATATATCATCTATCTTTTCGCTGAAATTTTCTGTTTTTCACTTGTTTGAAGTGTGTTCATCTCACATTGAAGCATTTTTTTTATGATAGTTGCTTTACAATTTTCATCAGATGATTCTGATCTCTGTCCGTGTGATCATCTATTGATTGTCTTTTTTCATTTAGTTTGAGCTTTTCTTAGTTCTCGGTATGACAAGTAATTTTCTATAGAAACCTGTACATTCTGGGTTTTACATAATGGATCTTATTTAAATTTTCTGTTTTAGCTGGCATCTTCTGAAACTGTTTTTCCAGAGGAAGGGGGATGGGGCAAACTCACTATCATCAGGTAAGGATAAAAGTCCAGATTCCAAACTTGGCCTCTATTAACACCTGAGAGATATGTCCTTCATTGTTGCCAGGAGGGGTTGACATCTTGGCTCTCCACCTGGCTAATACCTTCCTGACCAAGAAGGCTAAAAGTGCCTGTTACAGCCAGAAAAAGGAAGAAAAGTCTAGATGTCTCACTAGGCCTTTGCTGCTATATGCTGGTTGGGGCCACCCCTTTTTCTGTGGCGTTTGGCTAGAATAGAGTGGATATTGTTTAAAAGTCTTGCCAGCATGACCCTTTCATGGTCTTTTGTCAGAACCTGTTTATGAGTTGCTGGTCTTCTTCAGCTCCAATTCAGGGATATATGAGCCAAAACTTTCGAAAATTAAAGACAATGAGCTCAGCACTGTGTCACTCCTCAGGTCCTGAGCCTTCCCCAGCCAGCCTCACTCCTCTTCACATTTTAGAGTTTTCTTAGACTTGTTTTATATGTAATGTCTAGAGTTTTTAGTTGTACTTGGTGGAAGGAATTGGAAAAGTGTACGCACTCCATCTGCCCAGAGCAGAAGTCCTGGAGCTCTTTTTAATACATAAAACAAATCATGTCACTTTCTTACTTAAAATGTTCCAGTGGTTTCACATCCAACATAAGCCAAAAGCCACACTTTTTCCACTGGTTTGCACTTCCTGAACTGTCTCATGTCCACTTCTCTGGACTCGTCTTTTACCGCTGTTCTTGCCCATTCAGCCAAGCTGACCTTTATCTTATTCAAATGTCTGAGCTCATTCTGCATTAGAATCTTCACACCAGTGCCCTTGCTGCGTGGGGTGATTTCCCTATATTTTCAGACCTTATTATAAATATGGTCACTAAGAAGGTACCTTCCTGAAAACCCAAGCTCTGTTATATTCCAGTTAAGCAATTTTTTTCTGGGTGCTCTTATTTTTGTATGTTATACTCAGATTTATGCGCTTGTCTCCCCCATTAGAATAAGCTCCATGAAAATGGGTTTTATGCGTCTTATCCATTTCTGAATCCTCAGACCCATTGCCAGGCATGCTGTAAGCCCCACATAAATAATGGTTGAAAACAATGAATGAACAAATGTATCTACATCAACCATTTATATACTACCAGTGCCAGGGAAAGACAAGTCAGAACCAGTAAAGATAGCAGATGCAGAGTTGATGGTAACAAGTGTTGTGATCCAATTTCCTGCCGATCTGGTGGTCAGGTAAATAATGCTCTTTTAATAATATAAGTTAAAACAGTCAAAACATTTTTGAAGCTTATAAGTGAAAAAATCCTTCACAAAATTGCCTTTAGGTCAATTAATAATAAATGCAGTAAATAAAAATAAAAACACTATATATAAAAACCTCTCTAGTACAAGAGTCAGACTGAGAAAATTAATTGTTCATTTTTTAGTATCATATAATTGCATTTATCTGATTATAAAATAATGCCCTCTCATTGTTTAAAGAAAACAAGAAGGAACAAATAAGAAAAAAACTGCAGATAATCATGTATAATTTATTCCACCAAAATGAGGAAATGTATTCATATCAACCATACTTGGCATAACATGTGCTGATCTAGAAGATCTTAATAGTTATTAATATTGTCTATTTTATCCATTCATCTGTCAAAGGACATTTAGGTTGGCTTCCATATTCTGGTTATTGTAAATAGTGCCGGAACATATATGGTGGCTCAGACTGTAAAGCGTCTGCCTACCTTGCAGGAAACCTGGGTTCAATCCCTGGGTTGGGAAGATTTCCTGAAGAAGGAAGTGGCAACCCACTCCAGTATTTTTGCTTGGAAAATCCCGTGGATGGAGGAACCTGGTGGGCTACAATCCATGGGGTCGCAAAGAGTCAGACACGACTGAGAGAATTCACCTTCACTTTTCACTTTCTGGTACGTATATGCAATGGAATATATGTATATTCCTTAATATACTCAGCCTTAAAAAGGGACAAAATTGGGTCATTTGTAGAGATGTGAGTGGACCTAGAGACTGTCATACAGAGTGAAGGTAAGTCAGAAAGAGAAAACCAAATTTTATATATTAACACTTGTATGTGGAATCTAGAAAAATGGTACAGATGAACCTATTTGCAATGAAAGAATAGACTCAGATATAAAGAACAAACATGTAAACATGGTGAGGGGAAGGGGCAAGATGAATTGGGAGAATGCGATTGACATTTATAACTACCATGTAGAATAGATAGCTGGTGGGATCCTGCAGTACAGCGCAGGGAGCCCAGCTTGGTGCTCTGTGATGACCTAGATGGGTGCAATGAGGGGAGCATGGTGGGAAGGAGGTCCAAGAGGGGAAGGAGATATATAGATATAGATATAGATATAGATATAGATATATATGATTTACTTCATTGTACAGCAGAAACTATCACAACATTGTAAAACAGCTATACTCCAATTAAGAAAATGTTGCTATTTTATTAATTATGCACATATTATATTGTAAATGCAATTAACAACCATATTTCTAGTGCATGCATCCTCAGTCACTTCAGTCGTATCTGACTCTGGACTGTAGCCTGCCAGGCTCCTCTGTCTACGGGGTTCTCCAGGCAATACTGGAGTGGGTCGCCATTTCCTTCTCCAGGGGATCTTCCCAACCCAGGGATTGAACCTGCATCTCTTATATCTCCTGCATTGGCAGGTGGTTTCTTTACCATTAGTGCCACCTGGGAAGCCATATTATATACATTTCATGAGTCCTGGAAAAACTTCTTCAGAGACTCATGCAGTGTTGCCTGTAACTAAACACAGATTTCCAGCACTACATGGTAATTCTGTCAAAAGTCTGTCCCTGTAACAGGCACAGAAACACACACAAGAAATCCTTTTAAGTTTAAAATAGGTGAAATATTTAACATTACACCTTACTGAAGTGCTAAATTAATTTTCAGTTCAGTTCAGTCGCTCAGTCATAACCGACTCTTTGCGATCCCATGAATCCCAGCACACCAGGCCTCCCTGTCCATCACCAACTCCCAGAGTTCACTCAGACTCATGTGCATCGAGTCGGTAATGCCATCCAGCCATCTCATCCTCTGTCGTCCCCTTCTCCTCCTGCCCCCAATCCCTCCCATCATCAGAGTCTTTTCCAGTGAGTCAACTCTTCGCATGAGATGGCCAAAGTACTGGAGTTTCAGCTTCAGCATCAGTCCTTCCAAAGAAATCCCAGGACTGATCTCCTTTAGGATGGACTGGTTGGATCTCCCTGCAGTCCAAGGGACTCTCAAGAGTCTTCTCCAACACCACAGTTCAAAAGCATCAATTCTTCAGCACTCAGCTTTCTTCACAGTCCAACTCTCACATCCATACATGACCACTGGAAAAACAATAGCCTTGACTAGATGGACCTTTGTTGGCAAAGTAATGTCTCTGCTTTTGAATATGCTATCTAGGTTGGTCATAACTTTCCTTCCAAGGAGTAAGCATCTTTTAATTTCATGGCTGCAATCACCATCTGCAGTGATTTTGGAACCCCCCCAAAAAAAGTCTAACACTGTTTGTACTGTTTCCCCATCTATTTCCCATGAAGTGATGGGACCAGATGCCATGATCTTCGTTTTCTGAATGTTGAGCTTTAAGCCAATTTTTTCACTCTCCACTTTCACTTTCATCAAGAGGCTTTATAGTTCCTTTCACTTACGTAAGGGTGGTGTCATCTGCATATCTGAGGTTATTGATATTTCTCCCAGCAATCTTGATTCCAGCTTGTGCTTCTTCCAGCCCAGCGTTTCTCATGATGTACTCTACATAGAAGTTAAATAAGCAGAGTGACAATATACAGCCTTGACGTGCTCCTTTTCCTATTTGGAACCAGTGTGTTGCTCCATGTCCAGTTCTAACTGTTGCTTCCTGACCTGCATATAGGTTTCTCAAGAGGCAGGTCAGGTGGTCAGGGTATTCCCATCTCTTTCAGAATTTTCCACACTTTATTGTGATCCACACAGTCAAAGGCTTTGGCATAGTCAATAAAGCAGAAATAGATGTTTTTCTGGAACTCTCTTGCTTTTTTGATGATCCAGAGGATAACTAATTTCAAATATTATGTAAATAAACATTTAAACACATTAAATTCTTTTAAATACTCATCTGTTGCCAGTCTGTCCATGTCAATGTTTAAAAACTAGTAAGAGTGATTTTCAAATCATCACTTGGCCTTTCTTCATTCGCTGGTTGGAGTACCCAGAGGAACCTCAGCTAAATTTTCCTACCCTTTAATGAGTGTATAAGAAAGTGAAGTCGCTCAGTCGTGTCCGACTCTTTGCGACCCCATGGACTGCAGCCTACCAGGCTCCTCTGTCCATGGGATTTTCCAGGCAATAGTCCTGAAGTGGATTGCCATTTCCTTCTCCAGGGGATCTTCCCAACCCAGGGATCAAACCCGGGTCTCCCGCATTGTAGACAGATGCTTTATCGTCTGAGCCACCAGGAAAGTCAACTTAATGAGTGTATGGAGGCTACAGGTAAAGACAGGAAACGACAAGAATAAAAACCCAAAGGAAGAGAATAACAATTAAATAGCAAAATAAGGGAGCCTAACCTAACAGAAGAGTCGGAGACAACTGAGCGACTTCACTTTCACTTTTCACTTTCATGCATTTGAGAAGGAAATGGCAACCTACTCCAATGTTCTTGCCTGGAGAATCCCAGGGACGGCGGAGCCCGGTGGGCTGCCATCTATGGGATCACACAGAGTCGGACATGACTGAAGTGACTTAGCAGCAGCAGCAGCAACCTAACAGAACTTAGTAAGAACAAATGCTTAACATTTCAGGAGTTATGCAAGAAACAACAGGTACAGTTGGTGTATACAATTGGTGTACAAAACATTTGATACAACCTAACAGCTATTCCTTATGTTAAAAACGTTAAAGAAAAGGACAGAAATACACACTTTTATATAAAATTAATATTCAGTGTATATAAAACCCAACTGAACATTTAATGATAATTATAAAAACACAACTTTAAAATAAGCAACAGAACAATTATGCCGGATACCCTTTTAATCACTTGTCATTATTGTGGGAGTTTTAGATAAAGCAATAAGACATGAAATTGAATTACATGAAAAGATTTATTCTCAGATTTTGGTCAAGATAAAGTGTATTGCAGAAGAATTAAGATGATAATAAAACAAAGACAGCTAACACGTGTAGTACTTATTTAATTCTCCTGACAAACCTATGAGCTAAGATTACTATCATCCCCATTTTATAGGTGGCACAGAGTAACTTCTCAAGGGTTAAATAGCTAGGTAGATGTAAAAATGGAATTCCAAGGCAGGAAGTCTGAATCCAAAAATAATGCTCTCCACCAGTCCTGTGATATGCCAGACTCTGAGCTAAGCACCCCATGTACATGTAATTCTCTCAACAACTCTGAGAAGTGGATATTCTTTCCATTATGGGTTGTGGCAGTTGTGAAGTAAAATATAGTTTATAAACTCAATAGGCTTTTGTGAATCTCTTAAAATTATGATTACAGAGATGTAACTATATAGAAAATTTTGATAATAAATTTTAAATTAAAAGGCCAGATATCAAATAGTATACTTGATGTAATTATAAATAAGGGTAAATGTATCCATTTCAGCCAAGACTAGAAGGGATTGCACTAAAATGAAGATAGGTGTTGGGGCAAAGTGATGGGAATGTGGTAATATTTTTTCTTTACCAATTGTCCACAGTGAATATTTAATAAATACTCTGGAACTGCAAAA